>NC_046157.1:141434038-142634038 GCF_011064425.1 Rattus rattus | reverse complement strand
CATATTCACACCACATACATGTGGTGGAGATTGGTCACACAATTTAGCGTTCTTCCTCTACACATGAATGAGTGTGAGGGTGCATGATTAGATGGAAAAGCCTGGTTTTATGCTGCTTTAAGTGTTGAGCAAAGCACATATGTCATAAGTCCAGGAACTTACTATATCTTCCTGGTTTCACAGTGGCATCCAGTTTTCTAAGGATGTGGGTAAATCGTATTGAAGTTCTTCAGTCATGAGTATATTTCAATCCTACAGCAATACAGAAAAGACAAATGAACCAGATGTGGCTGTGCAGGGGAAACTTTCATATATCTCCCTTTTTTGTTCATACTCTAAATAAATTAATTGTCAAAAATGAAAAATTTGTAATGGTTGTTGAATGAATGTTTAACTCTTTGCATAAGGGTCTCAAAGAGGATCAATATCAATTAAATAAATTAATTCTTTTTGCATATGGTGTAGGACAGACGTTGGATTCTCTAGAATTGTTTTCAGTGGTTTGTGCTAATATGGCAGAAGTTTTATTACAGGAATATTCTCATGATATTTTTTTTCTGTGCAGCCTGAACAATTCTCAGCGTTTGTGCAGTAATGTAACAATTCCTACCTTCTTGAGCACATGAGATAGAAGCTTCATTTATGAGTGATATTTAAGTCCTCCTGTAAGAAAGATTCATTCTATAGAAATAGATGTGAAACTCTAGATGGCTATATGGTTATTATAACTGAGATAGCCGGCAATACATTACAGGCCTTACCTAAATACCTTTAATCTAACAGTTACCTAAAATGGTAATTAAGTTGCCAGTGGGCTATGTTTCCACCATTAATGCTAGATCTACTATCAGGTATATAAATTCTGAGCTATTGTCTACTTTTGTGGAGGGAAGTTTTTTATTCAAGTAAATCAACAAAAGTATAATTTAAATACTGATTTTTCTTCATTAAAGTAGTCCCCTGAAAGTTATAAATTGAAATGATCTAAAGTAAATTACCCACCTAGCTTTATTCAAATATGAGTCAGCGAGGTTATGTTTTTGTTTCTTAACTTGTATGCAGAATTCTGGGATCTTGTTACCCCTGAGCTTGCTTCTGTTATCATGTATCCGTTTGCAGTAATAGTCCACAAATTTGTACATGCAAAATAGTAAATGAGTAATTTTCGGGGGGAATTATTTTCTTTCGATTGATATCCCTTTTCCTTTTGTACTGATTTCACAAACATTGTAGTTTATTGAAATGCATGCTCAAAATGCAGCTCTTCAATCTAGCTTTTCCCATTTGATTAAGGCTTGTTGAGCGAGAGGCAACTGAATTTGGTGCCGTGTAATATTTTGGCATTTTCATATTCTGAGCGCACAGCTGTCACTTAAAATAGCTCTGACCAGCATTTAATCATTTATAGTGAATGTTTAGGCATTTGTTTATCCGATAGGCCAGAGTCCAAACCTTGGACTCGAGCTGCATGATGCTTAGAAAACAATGAGCCAATGTAGGCTAATTTCTTGTTCTACCATATATAAATATCACTGATCACAAAATTAACAATAGTATGTGGGTAATATACATTGACTATTTTGTTTTTTTTTAAGATTCTAATTATTTCTCAGGTTATGTTAGCTGAAGTATTAATTTCAAGGTACTCTTTGTATTTTAAACCTTTCATCAGTAAGAAGTGTTTATGAGACCATTTCAGAAATAAACACAATAATCCTGTCGGCAATATACTATTCAGTTAAGCCACGACGCATTTTCCTTAGCATGCTTCATTATCGGCAGGTCTTCCAGAGACATGTGTGTGCCTAATTCTTCTCCTTGATATGAATTCTTTTCCAGATATGAAAGAGTACTGTTTCTATGGATAACTGTTATGAAATCCTAACTTAAATCAAACAAAATCCCCTCCTCTTTAGATTCCACTAAGACACGTCCAGTATCCACCCAGTCAGAATCCCTGAAGCTGCGCACCAGATTTTCTGCTAGAGAATGCTATTGTAGATGGTTTTCCATTCAAAATGCAAGGTGCCACTGCTTCTATATACAACGTGATGATTAAAGTTCCTTCCTTTTGGAGGTTTATGCCTCATTCTGAAATAAAAGGTAGGTAGTTGAGAAATAAAACAGATTTTATTTACTGTCTGATGAAATACTATCGGCTCTTGTAGTATTCGTTTTCAGCAACACATGACATTCCTTTCATCTGTAAATATAAAGTTGAGGACAAAGAAAGGAAGAGGGGAAAGAGAGACCGGTGGAGAGAAGCCCTTGCAATTGAAATGGAGGCTCTAAGTCACTCAACCCATGATATGATTATTTTTTGAAGAACTGCTCTTCGCTTAAAGGGTATTGGAGTTCAAAATGAAAATTGCTTTTGCAGCGGAGTGCACCATCAGGTCTGTGGAGACCGATTAGTGCAGTGTCTCTCTGTGTCCTATATACTTGTGCCGCTTCAGTGGTTACAGTAACACACAGGACATGGTGAAATAAAAACTTTGATTCATAAAGGGACCCCATGTGACTCTGCTAGCCCTATATTCTAAAATGTATTTGATTATTTACTGTCTAAGCTCTCTTAAAGAGACAAACTAATTGGTGGCTGGGATGTCTGATGTGTTACAGTTGAATCAGAGTAGGGTTTTCCTGTATCATGCTTTATTGATTCACTTTCACATGCCTCTGTTGTTTCTATCATGTTACTCAATTCGGATATGTTAATAATCATTTGTATGTAGAGCAGTGCTAAGGAACATTAGGTATATATTTAAAATATGTAAACATATCGGTTTGTTAGTATATTAAATTTAAAAGGAGATCTACTGGCATGTGTTGTGGATATGACTCAGTAGCGTGCATGCTCACTACTCAGTGCTCAGCATGATGGCATGTACATGGCTGTAGTCACAATAAGGGCAGATTAGCGCAAGCGGATTTTGGAGAACCTCTGGCCAGCTAAAACAGTAAGGTCTAGGTGAGTCAAACACCCCATCTCAGTAAATTACATGGAGAGTGATATTGAAAGTGATTTGATGTCAATCAATTCCCATACACAAACCCCATCTCTCTCTCACACACACACACACACACACACAAACACACACACATCACATAAACAACAATTGAATGATGTGACAGTTAATAACTTGATTCAAAATTTCATTATTTTTTTAACATCTCTTAGCTCTTTATTGATTATTTGGTTAATTTGATGGCTGGAACTATTCTTCCTAATTTTAAGCCTGCCTACAAATTTAAAATTGTATTTAGCATCAATATTTCAATGCATTCTAACAGAGTAAGTCAAAGTATTATTAAATTATTTTGAAGAATAGAGCAACGACATATAGGGTTTTATTTTGCTGGTCTTTTGCTTGCTTGTTTTCCTATAGCGTATAGAACTTCTGCACAAATAATTTTTCCCAATACCTCAGACTTATGTAAAAACATAATGTGAGATAGATTAATTTCTATATTTTGACATTTATGAAATTAATATTTAAAAATGCATTGTTTTTATTTAAATGACACTCTTACAGTGTGACAATTGGGTTTCAAAACAGATTGACGGTGCACAGTGATAAACCACCTTGATTGTTTCAACTATGCACTGTAAACAGTACCCATGGAAACTTGCTGCAGCACAGCAAGTCTCCTGGTCTATAGAGCGCTCTGCTATTTGCCTTCCAGGAATATACAGTTCATGTTCTTGGGACAGTTCCACTTGGCCCAATCCCATTTTCCAGTCCAGTGAGCCTAATGGCAGGGCTGAAATGAGATGTGTCTATGTGCTTTCGGTAATTACTGGCTATATGTTAATGAAAAGCTTCTCCTTGGCCTTCTACCAGCACTGTTAAATGTGGCCAGTGATCATTTTTTCCTGGAGAAAGAGAAGCCACCAACAGGGCTCGAACACCCTACATGAACACAAGAATATGACTGCTCACAGATTAATCACTCTGTGTCCCTTTGCAACTGAAGATACTATGAAGCTTAGTCCCTTCCTGTGAACTTATCAGGGATAGTGACCAGGTAACAAATTCAACTGAAAGTTATAATCAAGTTATGAGCATGTATGACATTCCTCACACTCGTCCAATTATTAGGACCAAAAGAAAAGTCAGAAGTTGGACCGATGTGTAGAACAGTATTCATTTAGGAGGACAGATAAAACTTATATTTATAAACTAATTAAAATGCCTATAAAATTAGTGTCATGGGACACAGATCTCCTAATGTTAACTCCTGTTAAGGTTTTCAGGTGGTAATTATTAATTTAAATCAAAAATAGAAAGTGAAAAATATAAAGAGGAAAATTGAGCTTAAATTTAACAGCCAGTTATAATAATCAATTATAATTTTGATTGGTTCCTCTCACTAGGCCAGAGAGTTAACATCATCTTTAGAGACAGTTGTGATAGATTATGTATTTTGTATACTAGAGAAAATAATGTTTATTATGTTGCTTATACAGTAAAAGGTTTTCATTTTCTATAGAATTGCTATTTTTTCCAAGAAAAAGTGGTTACATAATTTGCATTTTGTCATCTCAGCTATCTGAGAATTTGTTCTCTCAGTTTTAGGGTACTCCACAGATGGTATTGGGGTGTGGGCATTTTCTGTGAAAAGTCTTTATTCACACTTGAGGGCATCCTTTATTTCATAGCTCTTCAGGCATGCATATAGACATACAATTTACAAACCCATTTTTTGACCAAGTTGGGAATGTTTTCACCTAGGGAGAGTGTATAAGTTTATCTTCACACACTTCTGTGAGCCGGAAGCTCCAACATGAGGACTCAGTAGGCCTGTTTTTATGGAAAATCTCAAAATAACAACCACATCTGTTCCGGGCTCTCCAACATTCTGAGGGTTGCTTTACGCCCTGTCTTTCATTAGCATATAGAAACTTCACTGGAGTCTTCGAATCACTGCTCCATGCGTTCTTGTATCGCTCTTGTAAGCATCTTACTGGACTTCATGCCCACCTAATCCCTTTGTCTCAGGTTGGACTTTCCTTTTAATTCTATCTGGCAGTGTAGCTTTACTTCAACTGAAGTCACAAGGGTTTGGAGTTTGGCTTATTTGGTGTAAACTTTCAGTTACAGACGCAGTTTACGTCTCTACAATGACCATTCTCATGTGGCATGTGTTCCGCAGAGTTGTAGACCGAAATAATGCAAATGTCAAGATGCATGATTTAAAGCATCCAATGCTTCAGATCTTCCGCACATTCCCTGCTGTATGGCTCTAAATAAGCTCTCCCTAATCTTTGTATTCTTCTACTTCCCACAGTCATATGTTTAAAGAAGGCTCACGGTCAGACTAACTTGTACAGGTGTCTTTAAAGCCGTGGGGTGTGCCATAGCCAAGAATGCATAGCAGAGTAATGATTTGTAATATTTGTGATGTGAAGATACTTTAATAACAGCTCAAACATCATTGCTCCCTATCTCTCTTTCATTTGTCTCCCATAATGCTTGTATTCTTGGAATTAAAGAACAGAAAAAGGACAATAAGTGGCATTTTGAAGGCAGAGAGTGGGCAGGGTTTGGTTATTTGTGACTGGTGGTAGAAAAACAAGCTTTTGAAATGTGATATTAAAAAAGAATGACAATAGAAGGAGAACTAATTTTGACAGCAGTTTCCCTAAGTTTGATGATAGTTCTAGGAATTTGATTAACTATTAACAATAGCAGGTTTAAAATTGAGAGAAACAAAAACTATATCAGAGAAAAAATGTTATATCTCTAATCTCTTTAGAGAAACAAATATTTTTCAAAATCTTTTAGAGAAACTGATTAGAAGAACCAGTTAAAAACTAGAAAGTATATTCTGAAGGCTTCTTAGCCAGGTAATTGTTAAATATATTATATTGCAGAACATGTGTTCATTTGGTAAACTGACAAGAGTATCCTGTTATGTTCTTAGTAAAATAAACATTTACATAATTTTGGATATTTCTTTACATTTTTAAGTATAAAAAACGTTTAAAATGGGTGGTCTACATGATATTAACTAAATTCCTCAGAACTAAGTTCTCTTGTTTTTATTTTTTCTTCTTTTAAGACAAAGAAAAAGTGAATAATATTATGTAAACAAGGTAATCTTGTCTCTTTCAAAAAAACAGATATGGAAAAAGGTATTGAAGATTCCTGCTTTTTAAATTTAGTTTTCATTTTAGTAATCTTATTTTCAAGAATTTCATACATGTCCACTGCATCTACATCCATCCCAGTTATTTTCATTTTTTATTATTTAATATATTTTTTTAAATCCAGTCGTTATCCTCCTCCTGGTCTGCTCTCTCACTGTTCCTAACTCCATTCCTTCTCTACCCCAGCACCCCCCCAGTCTCCAAGATGATGTCACAACCACCCCCGCACCCCCACCCCCAACCCCTTTTAGGCCTCCCCACTCTCTGGGGCTTCAAGTCTCCAGGGTTAGGAGCTCTCCTCTGACTGAGTCAGGACCAGGCCGTCCTCCGCTGTATGTGTGTCAGGGGCCTCATCAGCTGGTATTTCCTGCCTGGTGGGTGGCTCGGGGTCTGAGAGATCTCGGGGGTCCAGGTTAGTTGAGATGCTGGTCTTCCTATGGGGTCACCCTCCTGCTTGTGATCTTTAAAGTCTCTAAGCCATCTCAGTGGTAAAGAACTTTTAAAAAGTTTATTTATTTATTTATTTATTTATTTATTTATTTATTTATTCATTCATTTTTATTTTATTCCACGCCCATAAAATACACTCTGAACATCGTTTGATAAAGTTCCTTTATTCCTAGTGGATTTAGTCATTGTATGAAGATATATACTTTCTTGGACAACTCTCTCTCTCTCTCTCATGTTTCATTTCCCCTTGGATTTCATTTAAATTTCTATAAGAAGATGTTAACTTGAATTAAAATTTTATTGTTTTATGTGTTAAAAGCATTATCTACATATTTTCCAAATCTTAAACTGGTTTGGTAAATGATCTATCACAGGTAGAAAAAAACCTGCTAAGTTGTTGAGTAGGGTTTTTTTTTTTTTTCCTATATCAATGTGCAGGAGTTTGCTATTTAGTTGTACCTGGGAATGATCTCTAGAAATCACTGCTTATCTGACTTTTCTTGTGTATACTATGGTTTTCTTATCTGCCTTCTTGCTTTTGTGTTCCTCTTATCTCTATATAAAAACCTTTATCTTACTGAGTCGTCTCCGGTCATAGTTGTGCAGAATTTTGGTAATAAAGAATGTTTAATTTGTTTGTGTATCATCTAAATATGAATCTTTCTATATAGAAATCTTTATGCAAATATTTATTAAACTACTTATTTATAGAGTTCAAACGAAATGTCAAGAGATGTGCTTTATTCGATGCAAGATAGGATCAGAAAGCAGTTTTTTCTTCTTTTTTCAAATCACTGCTCCATGCATTCTTTTATCTCTCTTGTAAGCATCTTACTGGACTTCATTTCCAATGTTATCCACTTTCCCGTTGCCCCCTCTGCAAACCACAACTCCCCTATCACATTCCTCTACCCCTGCTTCTGTGAGGTACTACCCAACCCACACATCCACCCATTCCTGCCTCCCTGCCCTGGCATTCCCCTACTACATGCCATTGGGCCTTCAGAGGACCAAGGTTCTTATACCACTGAGGCCAGACAAGGCAATTTTCTGCTACATATGCAGCTGGAGCCATGGGTCGCTCCATGTGTACTCTTTGGTTGGTGGTTCAGTCTATCATAAAAGTATCATTATTGCTCAGATTTCTAGAGTATTATGAATGGGCTGAACTAAATATGTTGAAGTGGGTAGTTTTGTTTTATGTGGTGTGAAAAAACAAAACAAAACAAAAAGAAGACTTCAATTTAAACTGCCATCTTAGTTTACTCCTAACAGTAATAATCAATACGGACTTGTGTGCACAACTAAACTACTCAAATGCTTTGTTCCTTGATTTTTACTGTTCAACAATTTCTTTGGCCTCCTAATTCTATGGCACTTTCAGAATACCACACTCCTCTATTTCATCCAATAGAAAGATTCAAAATAAGCTCATTATATTCTTTACATAATTTGGTTAATAGTCAGTGCAAACATTTCAAATGAATTTCTTTTGTTGGTGTTATACAATATATTTTTAAAAGCAACGTATTTGCCTCTGTATCTTAATTTCTTCTTCCCGATGAGTGTTTTCACAGGTTCAACTCATTAATCTTTAAAAATAGAAAAAGAAGAAATTGTTTAACAAGGGCTGCTTTCTCAACCCTGGGTAGCAGTATATAATGGGCTTTTCCTGGCATTTCTCAGCAAAGTATAGGTGTGTGAGTGTTGGATCTTGGATGATGGTGAAGGAGCCACCAGCTTTGCAAGTAGTTGTTCGAGAATATATTTGAAAAAGATGGTTTATGAGGTGAGGAGTTGTTACTTAAGAGATTCTGAAAACCACTTACTTTTTTATTTTCAAGATATATATTAAAAGTAAGTAATGACTCTAAATGCATTATTTACAGTTATGTGTTATGAATGCGGTTTACTGATCATTAAGGGTCTTTGTTGCAACATGAAATTTTTCAGAAATGCGTAAATGTCGGTAAAATGATATTCCTCATTTTGTTATCGCTGTCTATGTTGATCCTTCCTCTGATTTTAGTGCATTCTATGGTCTGATAAAATATAGGGAGGTGTTTAATGTCCATTTGGTTTCTTATTTGTCTTGATGATTTTCTTTACAAATTCCACCCAGAAACATAGAAATGGGCAAAGAGGCAGTGGAAGACATGAATTTGGAAGACATAAATCTATACCATTCCCACATAAGAATTGTGATTTTCTTTGTACTGAAAACGTGGGATATGTGTTGCAGATTTTTGTACCAGTTGTTTATCAGCTAAGTGATTTCCAGGTGAACCTCTCTGGAAGTAGATATTGCTAACTAACAACCTTAACTAGATAGGTTCCAAGGTTTATTTACATCCAGTTTTATTTTTATTTAATTAGTTTATTTATTTATACCCTAAATGTTGACCCCCTTTCTGGTCCCCACTCCCAGAGTTCTTTAACCCATCCTCCCTCCACTTTGCCTCTAAGAGGATGCCCTGCCCCAGGGCATCCCCTTCCCTGGAACATCAGGTCTCTAAGGGATTAGGCTCATCATCTGCCAAGGAGGTCAGACTAGGCAGTTCTCTGCTATGTATGTGCCGGGGCCTCTCACTATGTATGTTCTTCGGATGTTGGCTCAGTCTCTGGGAGATTCCAGGGGTCTGGATTAGTTTACACTGTGGGTTTTCCTATGGGGTTGGCCTCCCCTTCAGCCCTTTGATCCTTCCCCTAATTCTTCCACAGCGACCCAGACCTCAGTCCAATGACACTCACATCCAGTTTTTTATTAAGAAAAAAATAGTGTATTTCCTAGCTTGATGCAGTGAAAACAGTTTTATAATTTTCATCAGTATTTAAAGGATATTTAAAGGATATTATTTTGTATACATTATTTCATATCAATTATACAATTGTATTTATTACATGGTCTATAATTATATATTTATTTTACCTGAACGCTTTTAGAAAAGTGGTATAACTCATGAGTTGGAGGGCAACCCTGTAGGAGGACCAGCAATCTCGATTAACCTGGAACCCTGAAGTCTCTGAGACACTGAACCATCAACCAGGCAGCACACATGGGCTGACATGATGCCACCAACACATACACAGCATAGGACTGGTGGGTCTAGGTTCAGTCAGAGAAGATGAACCTAACCCTCAAGAGACTGGAGGCCCCAGAGAGCAAAAAGATCTGGTAGGGTGGAAGGTGTGCATTGGTGATTGGGGTGGGTGGGTGGTGGGGACATCCTTGTGGAGACAGAGGCAGGGATGTATGGGATGTGGAACAGTCAGAGGGAGGACCAGGAGGACAAAAAATCTGGAGTGTAAATAAAAAGATTAAATAAAATTTAAAAAATTAAAATAATAAAAAACGAATTGGAAGAGTCTATAATTTGCCAGTTAACAAACCAT
This sequence comes from Rattus rattus, assembly GCF_011064425.1. Lineage (NCBI taxonomy): Eukaryota > Metazoa > Chordata > Mammalia > Rodentia > Muridae > Rattus > Rattus rattus. Next base: position 142,624,041 of record NC_046157.1, on the reverse strand, counting down.
CTATAATCCTAAGGAGTATTTATTAATAACCAGAAATTTTTATGCAAGAAACAAATTAATTACTTTATATTTAAATATTTTATTATTTGTAAGCTCAGTTTTTTTTCTAGTAACAGGGGATGGTATCTCTAAGTATCACTAAAATTCTGTGATTCAGTTTTAAGTGAAGAAAGATAAAATATTTACATAGATATGTCCAGGTGAAGATTTCCTTCTTTAGGATGTTGCACATAAAACTCAAGAAAACTCATCAATGAGATGATTGACAAGTTGGAAACCGGTGTTTGCAACCACATAGGAAGAACAACAATATCAACCAACCAAACACCCCAGCGCTCCCAGGGACTAAACCACCAATCAAAGAGGACACATGGACAGACCCATGGCTCTAGCTGCATATGTAGCAGAGGATGGCCTTGTTGAACATCAATGGGAGGAGAAGCCCTTGGTCCTGTGGAGGCTTGATGCCCCAGTGTAAGGGAATGCCAGGGCAGAGAGGAGGGAGAAAGAGGATGGGTAGATGGGTGAGCACCCTCATCGAAACAGGGGTGGGGAATGAATAGGCAGTCTCTAGAGGGGAAATCAGGAAAGGGGATAACATTTGAAATGTAAATAAAGGAAATACTCGATAAAAATAAAACATCATCATCAACAATAAAAGAATGTAGTTTAAAATAAACACAGAGAAAAGAATAATTATTCAATAAACTGTTTTTTGGAAAAGTTAAAAAAAATGGAAAGAAAGAAGTTGTAAACCATAAAATATTGTTTCACAAGAGCATGGAATTTTTTAAGTCGTGTGACACTGAGAACCTAAATTGCTTTTAAAAATTTAAATTTCAATATGAATATAGAATTAGAACTGTACATTTAATTTTAGTAATACTGATACTGTTGTTTCGATAAACAGTTCTAAGGCTGTTACGATTCATACATTGGATTATTAAAATATTATTAATTATTTTAAATCCTCTAAATCTGTGTACATTTTTATTAAAGCAAGAGAAATCTAGACAAAACTTGAGAAACAGAGAAAGTATTTTCTTGAGAACAAATACTTGACTCAATGACAGATTGTGAACTGTTTTTATTTTATCAATCACAGTTCCTTGATCAGTAGACTGATATTTTTACATGACTTCTAGATAGTCATGCATTTAATGAGATTCTGTTTGCCAGGGGAAAACTTAATTTATTTCTACTTAGATTACCATAGTAGACAATATTATATTTATTAGAAAATGCAAAAAGTTTATTTGTTTGCTTAAATAAGAGAATTAAACTTTACATTTGAAGCATGCCATCGCATCTAGAGCGGATGCCTAACAATTCCTGATTGTTTGTGCAACATTGAGCAAGTGACCAGTCTTTCAGGCCTCAATGCTTTTGCTACTGAGATTTTACTGGATTTTTATGTCTTAAAACAAAGCTCCTCATCAGAGTTCTTTCTGAAGGTGGAAGACAAAATTTGACTCCTAAAATCTTAAAAATAACACGCAGTAGAAAGAATCAGTGCTAGTCAGATTAGTATTTATTATTAATAATTGCTTGTTAGAATCACACCAATTATTTAAAAAAACCTTGGCCTTGATTAGAGAAGAAATGAATCATAATTGCTGGAAGGTATGAAGTATTGTGAGGAAAAGAACCATTTATTCCATACTTTGATGAGAATCCATGTCCTAAGGACCTGGTTATTGGGACAAATAAAATTCTTCTATTATGATCTTTCTGCAACCCATATTTTAGATGAACTTATTGTTTTTTTCACCTATTAGTACTATTTGGCACAGACGTAACTATTCTACTACTTGATAATTTTAAATTGTGATCAGAGAATTTAGTGTGAAAGATCACTTCTTTCATCCAGTTGCGTCTTGAGAGAATGCAGACCTAACTTAGAGGCTCCTTCTGATCCTCACTGACGCAAAGCAACATGACAATAGCAGCAGCCTTCTCAGTATGGGGTGGAAAGGAAGAAGCACATAACACAGTTTTTGACATATTCAGGTCTTCATAGAGGCTGAATAGTTCAGCCTCATCACTAGAAGAGGCTCTTCAAGGAAGGCAAGCGCTATTTACTTTTCTATTTCCAGCACTTGGTTCCTGACCAACTCATTTTGCCTTACCTAACTCCAACAAAGGAACTGACTACAGTTCTTTAAATAAAGATGATGAGGCAGATAGTTAGAAGACAGCACTTACCCAACTCAGGAAAACTATGTAAATAAAAATATGATTTATTATAATTTTAAAATAGAAACGATAATTTATATTAGCAGAGTAATTTTATTCATTATTTTATGACAATAGTTTTGAGATCCCAGTACATAAAAATAAATCAATGCATTTGTTAAATAAATCATTTTATACTAAATAACATATGGCAACTTGCTTGAACATATCTGCACATTTGAATTAATTAGCATAGTCTTAAATATGTCTTGTATCAAGTGCTGATAGTCTGGTCTCTCATAATGTGATGAAATGATTTTATTCATGTTTGCCCCAGGTTTCTCATTTCCACAACACAAATAATTGGCAATTTTAGCCTAGTGAGTCTTTTTTCTGTAGTATAATATTATGGATGAAAAAACTGGGTTGCATTCATTAGAAATGAAAATTTACTGAATTAGTCCCTTAGTCAAGGAATAACTCAGTTCTATTTGTTCAGGATCTAGACCAGCTTTTACACACAGGAGTGCCTCAGTCTTCTGCCAATTCAATCACTCGGCCATTGTAGTGCACCATACTTTCTTCATCATTGTAATTAGTGAAGTGAATATCTTCATGAACACATTGGGATTTTCAACAGTGAGAAGATTCCAATGATGGGAACTATTACTGTGAGATGTAATGATTGGATTCCACATCATTTCGTGGCACAAAGAAAATCTATGTGGGAATGCGTATGGGTGCCTCTGTGTGCACACAAGCAGAATAGGTTGCAGAATAGGTACGTGTAGCTTTAAATGACCTCAAATAGAATGAATTACCTTTACTAGCCTACCATTTAAACCTCAGTGTTTAGTAAATATAGTTTGTCAGACAGCTTCTCCATAACTAATAAAATATGACCAAATATCTACTATATAATCTGCCTCTTAATGATGTTTATACTGCTGGCTTGTTGAAGTTACAATTCCTGTGACATCAGACCTTTTGGAGTGTCACTTACCCTATTTTAACACATGAACATTTGAGTGTGAAATCTCCTCCATATTTCACAGACATCTTCCTGCTTTATGAAAGCTTTCCCTTTGGCAGTCGACCACCTTCTCTCTGCGCGATGCTTTCAATCTACATAAACTGAACTACAAATTCACCTGAAGTTCTGTTAATATCTCTGATGAGACAACTCTGACTTTCTAGATATTGCTACCCTGAGGGACCCTGTTTAGATGACTGTAGTCTCACAAGCAGAGCAGACAAGAGTGTCTAACCTGGCAAGAGAGAGCGGGTGTGAGAACTGTAGCATATTCTTGGCTTTACAAATGTTTATGCCCAACCACAGAACTGTAATTTCAAATGACATTATTTGGTTGTTTTGTTGCCTTTGTGGTATAATTAGGGTGTCTGCACCAACATATGTCTCTTCAGTTTCATTTGATTTCCATTTATTTGGTGTTGTTATTAAAGGAGTAGATTTGTATAAAATTGGGCTTTGTGCTGCAAGTAATAACCTGGTAAATAAATAGCAAGTCCTTTTGTATTGCTGAATTATTAGGGATTTTATGTATTTGATTTAATTAAGGCCTGCAACATATTTTGTAGATGCTTTTAAATTGTGTGCACTACTTTTATAAACCCTCGAAAGTATATAGATCTGCAAAAATAAAAATGAAATATTTTGTAATTGTACTTAACTTCATGTTTTAGAAAAGACACAAAAATCTAACCTGTAGTAATTCATTACATCAACTTTTGAGCAAATGGCAAGCCTTGGAATGTTTGAGGGGTTTTGTCTGTTTATTTGTTTGTTTTGTTTTGTACGCCACAGTTCTATGGCAGACAGCATGGTGCAAGCTAAGACCTTGATTGAGAATGCCAAATTACAGGCCCCATACCTGAATCTTCATTTAACATGATCCTATGGAATACCATCTACCCATAAAACAGAGGAAAGACTAACTGGTTTAGCAGAGAAGAGAATCAGAGAGTGGAATCATTCTGTGTTGTTTCACTAAAGCAAATAGAAGACTTGAATGTGTTAGAGTATATTCAGACCCTAAAGCCACATTTCCTAAGCAGGACCAAGGGATGTTCTTTAGTTCTTCATTGACCTTGGCACTACTAAATATTTAACATATTTGCCTTCAGCCTTCAGTTTTAACATTTCAGTTGACCACTATACATTTCGAAAACTAGCAAAAGATTGTGTCAAGTTTTAATCTAGTATACTAGCAAATGAGCACTTGGATTGTGACAGAATACTTCGTTTCATCACCAACCTCTACCCATGTTTATTCACAATAAATACAACGAATCTGTAGATATTTTGATTCTCAGAGATATGAGGTAATGAGGCATGTAATATATAACTGAAGACTTTCCCCAGTGTAAACATAGGCTGTGGATGTCAAACTGTCATGAGTATTAGGAAAAGTACAAACACTTATGCAAATTATCTCCCAGATGCTTCCTAGTATCAATGTATTTTTCTGATTACATGTCTGAATGTCTACTGGCTATAGCTGAAATTCTAAAACAAAAATTACAGCACTCTTTAAACTTAGAGTCTCTACATTACAACACACACACACATACATATATTACCTACCTACATACATACATACACAAACATACACAGGCACACACACACATGCACACACACACACACACACACATATATATATATAATACATATATGAATGATAAATGGAAATATGGTTTCTACCATAACACCTGCATCACTATTGTTTATTTCAAGATGTCCTCCCTTCTCTCCAATAATTTAGTATTTGACCATGGTTTTGACCTAGGTAAAACCGTGCAACCTTCTGTTTTATGCCACATAAAGTCATATTCATATGGACATGACCCTTGTAATTTTCTCTTTCATGACACATTATTGGGCTAAAATATCTTTTTAAAACTGTTTATTGGACCATACCATTATTATTGGGCAGCTCTGTGGCTTTCTTTATCAAGGAAAAAAAATAAGCCTGATATACATGCCTAAATTTCTCTGTCTTCAATGTTCTCAATCATCTTTTTCCTTTTGGGTTTTTTGTTAGTTTGTTGGGTTTTTTTGGTTTTTGGATATTTTATTTATTTACATTTCAAATGTTATCCCTTTTCCGGTTTCCCCTCTACAAACTCCCTGCCCCTGCTTCTATGAGGGTGCACCCCTACCCATCCACTCCCTCCTGCCTCTCCACCCACCCTGACATTCCCCTACACTGGGACATTGAGCCTTCATGGGGCCAAGGGCCTCTCCTCCCATAGATGCCAAATAAGGCCATTTGCTACATGTGCAGTTGGAGCCATGGGTTGGTACATGTGTCCTCTTTGGTTGGTGGTATAGACCCTGGGAACTCTGGGGTGTTTGGGTGGTTGATACTGTTTTCTTCCTTTGGGGTTGAAAACCCCTTTAGCTCCTTCAGTCCTTTCTCCAACTCCTCCATTGGGGTCCCAGTGCTCAGTCCAGTGGTTGGCTGCGAGCATCCACATCTGTATTTGTCAGGCTCTGGCACAGCCTCTCAGGATCTAGCTACATCAGGCTCCTGTCAGCAAGAACTTCTTGGAATCAGCAATAGTGTCTGGGTTTGAGGTCTGTTTATGGGATGGATCAGTTTCTGGATGCCTTTCCTTCAGTCTCAGCTCCACATTTTGTCTTTGTTTTCTTTATACAAGTTATGAGTTAAAAATTTGGAGATGAGTGGATGGCCCATACCCCAACCGGGGGGAGTGTCTAACCTCTGGATAATTCCCAGATACCAGGAAAGCAAGAGGCTTCCAGGACACAAGGGGGATGAGATTAGCTGAAATGCCCAACAAAGGAGAGGGAGAACCTGTAGAGATCATTTACTTTTGTTAAAAGCACTCATTCTGAAAAGTTACCCTTAACCAGTGTAAGGACTTATACCCCAGGAAACATTATATGCTTAGAATTTAGGCTTCTGACTTTCTGGATTTTTTAGGAGAATTTTTCACTGAGAAAACTTTTTTCTTATTGAATTCCTAATCTTCCTCTTACTGGTGTTGGGGAATCAGAGCCAGGGCCTGATTTTTGTCCTTTTACCAAGGGTTCTTTAAATTCCCATACTAACTACTGCCTCTCTGCTCTTTTTGTCCTTGTTCCTCATTTGCCTTTTTCTGTTAACTACTAAATGTTGCCATGAACCATGGGCCTTAGTTTTATGACAGTTTTCTCACTATATTAAACAATACCCATCTTTACAACTATTAACCACTCATGTATGTGTGTACCAGTGAGTCCCAGACTACTTGTATTTTACTAGTTGTATACATAGGAACTAGACACTCCCAGTTGTCCAACTCAAACATCTCAGGCAGTCCGATGTCCTGTTTCACAGCCTACATACAGATTCCTTCTGGAGAATCTTGCTTACATTGCTTGCATATAGTCATTTATTCTCACCAACAAACCCAAAGTCATTCCCAGTGTAAGCCATCTTTCCCTTTGCATTAGTCCAACACAGTAGCCTCCTGTCTTCATCTGCTTGACTCTGAACCTGCATTCTTCCATCCATTTAAAATATTAAACCAAACTATGAAAACATGTCACACCATTCTGCTACTCATATTTCCCATGTATCCCTTTACTTTGAAGGAAATAAACCACAGGGAGATAGCGACGCAATCCTATCCATCAACTTTTGAACTGCATTTGTGAACATTTCTACCTACTTGCTTTTCCTTTAAACACTGGATCTTTTCATACCTAAAGCACACCAGGCATTTTACTTCCTAAGTTGTCAGCAGTTGCATTAATTTTGTTTGTGTAATTTTGCCTTTGTGTAGAAAGACTTTTTGTCTTTAATTTTAGAGCTTCGTGAAGGTTTTTCAAATATCGACTTATTTTGACCCTTGAGTGAAAAATATGGTCCTTATTTTGCATTTACTCATCCTTTAATACAGTAAGGAGGCTGTGAATTTTATTTATTAATTTGTCTATTATGACAACCACTAGAACAGCCGATATTTGACATCAGGGATTATGTTTTGTTTGTCTGTTTGTTCTCTACTGATCTCCAAGTGGCTGGGATTCTGCCGCATACATATGAAAAGACAATGGGTACTCAACAGATGAATTAATAAGTAATTTACAAAGGAATGAATGCATTCTTCATGCTTCCAGTGTCACAGACTAATATACCAGAATCTAATAGATTGTACAGAATAGACTTCATCACATAAAATGCATTATGTAATTCTTTCTTTATAGAAGTGTAGTCCCTAACTAGAATTCATACCAAAAAAGTCATTTAATGCTGGATCATAATACTGTCAGTAGAAGAGTGGTTCTCAGCCTTCCTAATGCTGTGACCCTTTAATACAGTGCCTCATGTTGTGGTGACTTAAACCACAAATGACTTTTGTTGCTACTTTATAATTGTAGTTTTGCTACTGTTATTAATCTTAAGGTAATATCTCTGTTGTCTGATGCTCTTAGGTAACACCCGTGGTATTTGGTAGTTCCACAATCAAAGTTTACAACCCACAGGCAGATAACTATTTCAGTAGAGTAACAAATTTTGACTTGGAGAAACTAAAGGAATAATATTGAACTCACTAATTCAAATGTAAGCTGTTATTGACTTTATTCAATTATGAATGTAGGCTCACAAACCCCTTCCCCATCCAGGCTAGAGTGGTAACTGGTTCAATGAGCCTATGTTGCCCCTCTGATGACCAATATTGCAGTATACAGGATTCAGTTGAGAAAGAATGTTGATGAATTTCCCACTTCAACTATATAATATTTTGAAATCTTTCTGGAATGGAGAAATTATTCTGGTCAGGATTTACCTGATTTCTCCATGTCCTGAGAACAATCTATGTGGTGTCTTCAGCATTAGGACCTGATCATAAAATTCTGTTGGACAAGCATGAACAATGACAATAGCCTATGCTGTTTCGGGGAACTTAGAAACGCCTCCAACCACAACCCCCTAGGACATACGACACACTTGGCACTGGGTTTTATGTTTAGTTACCCATGACTTACTGTGAGTGGAGCATAATACCTTAAGTAAGGTAACTGCACTCACAATTGTTCATATGAAAAACATAGTAAATGCCGCTTCATTCTCAAGTCACATATATGCTTTGTCTCACGTCTCACTTGGAAGAAAAGTGTTGTCATAACCAGGAGATTCCTGATGTAGAAAAATATATAGTGGATGGCTGGAAAGATGGTTATTCTGTTTGGTCTCACAGAGGAAGCACAGCTGTCTAAGGTCATGAAGAAAGAACTGAAACATGGGGCTTTGAAAAGCTCCTTAGTGATAATCTACTGAGTTTATGACCACACTGAGTATCTGTGATTTGTTTACACTGCCTTTAAAATTGTCAATTCAATTACCTGATGGAATTCAATAAATGAAAGGATTGGATAGTAACTCCAGGGGCTCACCCTTTACCATGAGGGTGTGTAGTCACTCCAGGAGCTCACGCTTTACCATGCGGGTGTGGTACTTTTGCTTAAATACAATGTACCTCAGCAAGAGTCATATACACATATTATGAAAATGTGCCAATAGTTGGTCAAATAATTGAGGAGGTAAACCTGCATTCATATAAGTATGCCAGACATTCAATCTGCATACTTCTGAGAACATAGAGCTGTGTTTAGTAAAAAAAAAAAAAAAATGAAATTGACAACCACAAAAACAAAAGCTTATAAAGCTTTGACGTTGTTGTGAACATATATTTAAAGACTGAATGGACTCAAAATTTACCTACGTCACTTATTTGACTTTGGTCACTGATAATAGGTGATGAACCTTTTATTAAATTATTGACATTTTAAAATTTTCATTATATTTTACTGATGGTCGTTTTCTTTCATTTATTTACTTTTGCAAACAGAATTGAATTGACTGATAAAACACTAACTTTGAAAATGCAGGTAGCATACTGGTAGAAAATGACGGAGCATCAAGAGAGGATTATAAGTGTTTTGCTACAGCCAAAAGGAGGTCAGGTACCAATCTTTAGAGATGAAATATCAAAAAAGGATCTAAACATCTGTTCTGACACCGTGTGTCTTCAGAATTGAAACAAATAATGAGGAGACAACTGTGTTTATTTCCTATTTTTAAAATCTTCGGAAATATATAATTGCTAGGAATTTATTGACAGAAATATTAGCAAAGCAATATTATGTGACTTACATGACTACACGTTCAGAGTTCTAACCGGAGATGTAAGTCTTCTGATCCTATAGATTTCTTTTTGAAGAAAAATAATCTAAATTATTTTCTAAAATTTGTTTTTTGCATTTTGGGAACTGTTATTACTTGGTCTATTTCCGTTACTGAAAATCTACAGAAATCTAATAAGAGAGAAATAACATTTGTAGTGTCTACTCTTCCTTAAGGATTTCCTTCTCTGACACCATCCCCTCTGATTTTTCTTCTCTGACGCTTCAACACTTTTTACTTTTTTTCTTGGATTTCTAAGAAACCTCTTACTTGATAACAGCCCTTCTGATTCCACAGCTGTCAACTCTTTCTCGTGCTCTGTACATCAGAAATGGCTTAGGGATGTCTGTTATGGTATCTCTTTCTATCTTGCATTTCACAGATGTTCTTGCACAAGCTTGTAAGTTTCCTGAGTGTGGGGCTTAGGGGAATTCTAATTCACCTATCTTCTATGCTGCTACAAATTCAGCTACAACTTTTCACTTATACGTGTTCAGTCTGTAGTTATTGCAAAAAAAAAATTATGAGGCAATGTTGTTTCCTGTTATTAAAATGATGATAATATCCTTAACTTCGTGCACATTTATTAGTACTTCGTTATATCCACTCCGTTTAAAATGAAACATTACAAAACAGTTTGTATTCTTCCTTTTTGCTGAAATACTATGATTAGTATGAATTGCCATCTTAATGTTAAAATTTGGGGGCCATGCCTTGCAGATACATGAGGCGGCTACTTCTGCATTCAGAGCTTGGTATTCAGGGAAGGGCCCACGGAGGTCAGTTAATAGGTCTTTATGGGGCTGTGAGAGACCAGAACTATCTGCATCACCTCTGGCAGGAGGTTATCTGTCTGCTGTTAAGAGCTCTCCTGAGGTTTTCAAAAGAACCCTGGCAGATATTGAGATGATTGACTTAGGAAGCTTAAAACTCTCACACCTCTACAGTAGTCAGATGACATTTAGCTCAGCCACGGAAAGAATTTAAAATGTCCACTCTACTTGTGATTAACAAGAGTTTGTTGATTTAAATAAGAGCAAGAAAATAATCTCATAAAAAAAGGAAGCCAGCACATCAGAAGTGAATTTGTGTTGCTTCCTTCTTGTCATCTGTGCAGACAAAAGTGAGGGCCAGCAGGGAATTGCACTGTTGGGCCTGTGGACTGGAGGAGAAGTAGTCAGTTTAACTCATGAAAACAGCAGTTATGTCTTCCCACAACTCTCCTTGGTTTTCTATGATATGATTTTATTTTATATTCCTGAGAAACACTTTGGAAGATTCTGATGATTATCTCAGTAAATATAAATTATATACCTGGTATGCATTTTTACTACAGAAAATGTCTAACAGGTTCAGGTTAGACTACCAGGGATTCCTGAGTCTTTATCCATTATTGTAAAACAATAACTTTTCTTCCAGTATTAAAATATTTTCAAAACTATTCAACAATAAGAGAAATATTGCTGATTCAGAATTCAGTGTAATTGTTAAATGCTAACTTGTATATTTAACATGATATACATCACATTTTTTGGCACATGTACATTGACATCAAATGCACCACAAAGGGAATATGCCACATTGTATGATTAGAAGATCTATAGATGGCCTTTATTTTATAAATATTTCAGATATTTTCTAACATATAGTAGGATGTTTTATAGTAAAGGTGATGTTCTTTTAAAAGGGAAGAAGCATGCATATACTTGTAAAGCATATTTTTATTTAAATAATTTGTAGACGTAAGAGGTATATGGCAGTTCTGGAGTCATGTGACAGGAGTTCAAATTACAACTGAAGGAAGATGTGGTAGTACATGCTTTTAATGCCAGCACTCAGAGTGATAGGCAAGAGGATGATAAGCAATAGTACATATTGAGTACTAAGCTATCAAGGAAAATCTATCTAGACATATATACATGAGGGGGAGGGGGGGAGACATTCTTGGACTAACATTAGGTAAATCCTTTGAGATATATATATATATATATATATATATATATATATATATCCCATGAAATAGTACCTGAACTGCATACAGATGAGTATTAAAGAAGGACATGGACACAAGAACTAGAGCTTTTCTTATAGTAATACTTAGTTAATGTTATCAAGATTATATTAGTTTTATCACGGGAAAGAGGCATAACCAATTTTGCAATAATTTGACCCCTTATATAACAACACAAGCTTACAAATGATTAACAGTTTCATTATAAATGTAGGCAGTCAAATGGAGAGAGGTCACTAGGATTCTCAGGAAATGAATTAGGAGGATGAAGTTTGAACTAGATTATAAAGGGTGACACAATTTGAGAAGGGGATTCCTTTGACTTTATGATGAGGTGAGGAAAATAATATAATTTCAGAAATGAAAATTGCCAACATTTAATGAAACACAGCCTAAAATCTAGCGTTGCTGGAGAGAGACATTTTCTGCTTAGGGTCTAATGATGGACACATTAGGATAGGCATTTTGGTTTTAATGTTCAAACAACTTAGTCAGGTCTTTCTTCTCCATTTTCTATCTTTTTGTAATTAAATAATGATTTCAGATTTTGTCTTGTTGGGTTTTGATATTTAAGAACTTTTTTTGTCAGATTCTGTAGATGAACCCTCTGGAATTTAGTCAGGACTAGATACTGCAGTGAAACCCCCAGTCTTTCTATTAAGACTCTAGGAATACCCTCTTTATAAACTAGCAATACCTGAATTGATATGTCATACCCACTAGGATATACACGAGGATAAAACATAGTCTATAGTGCTGTTACATTCTGTGTCCATTAATTATTCATGAAACACACTGAGCTCTTCTCTCACCCCATTATCATGTTTTTAAAACATATTATTGTCGTATTGCTAGTATCTTTCTTAAAAGATGGCCCAAAATGTCACCTTTCTTAGCAGAAAATATTGATTGTAAATTTCACACACAAAATTCATATGAATGCAACAATCTATCCTGCAGTTTCCAAAGGCACCTTTCTTATACTTCAAAGGTTTTTATTATTATAATGATGTCAAAAGAGATATTAATTGAACTGATTAGAGATTATTTCGTTAATGCTTGTAACTGGGTCCAAAATATCAGCTATGAATTTTTCCTTCTTCCTTCTTCCTTCTTCACCCTTCATCTCCTTTTCCTCTTTTTTGTTTCTTTCATTATCCCCTTCCTCCTTCTGCATTGTAATATGTGAATGTTGTAGTTGAAGTCATGTAGTGATTTCATGCCATTCTTATTAGTAACATTTGAAGTCTCTAGGACTTTGTCCTAACTTCATAACCCAAAAGTTCAATGATTTGAGTCTGGCTCACAAAAATGAAACTTTGTGCCTACAATTGTTGTCTCAAATTGCCTAAGAATTATGATATAATATAATGAAAATATATTCTTCTTTGAAACATATTCATGTTCATTAGGTCTGAGAAATCTAGTTACTGTACTTCATTCTATAAATTGCTTCTCTGAGATGCAATTTAATATACTATTATTTTCATTAATTTATTCATTTTGCATCCTACTCATAGTCCCATTCCCTCCTCCCTTCCCAGTCCTTACCTTCTCCTCAGAAAAGGGGATGACAACCAGGTGCACCACCCTGCCTGTGACATCCAGTTGCAAAAGAGCAAACACCTCCTTTCTCACTGAGGCCCAGCCAGGCAGGCCAGCTAGGGGAAGAGCCAATGGCCGGCAACAGAGTCAGAGGCAACTCCACTCCAGCTGTTAGGGCCCCACATGGAGACCAAACTGCACAACTGCTATACATGTGTAGAGAAGCTAGGCCAGCCCCTGCATGCTCTTTGGTTGATGGTTCAGTCTCTGCAAGCAAGCATGGGCCCAGGTCTTCTTGGGGTGTCCTTGGCTCCTCCAGCTAACGTTTAACCTGTGTTTTGATCATTATTTCCTTTTATTTTTTTAAGTCAAATTTTGAAACTTGTATATTGATTTGTGATTTGCACCAATACAGTAAAAGTGTGTTTATTATGTTACCGTGAAAGTCCTATACTATAGTATGTTCACTCTAGATATCATTCAATTGCTAGGTATACCTGTGGTAGGCCTGAAACTTTAACATGTGTTTTGTTTATGATCAGTGAAGTAATTAGGACTTAAAGAGGTTTAAAAATGCACAGTTGGAATAGGGTTAATTTTTTTTTTTAGAAAATATAACCTCCAAAAATGGTTGTTAACATATTTTGGTGTAAATACTTCTACATTAGCATCATTTGAATGCTTCCTAAGTGGCCACAGGCTGCCAAAAGCATGGCTTGCCAGTCTGGTCAACGCTCTTTAATTTTCTTTTTTAATATTAAAAAAAAAGAAATTATATTAGCCACGGAGGAAGAGCTCGTTCTGTCCCATTGACTAATTGGCATTGATAAATCGGCTGCATTAGAAGAGGAAGGAGGAAAGAAGAAAGGAAGGAAGGAAGGAAGGAAGGAAGGAAGGAAGGAAGGAAGGAATACTGGCCTGTAAATATTTACAATTTACTATATCGTTTTTCATAGGAATTTGAAAATCTTGTATAATAATTTTATCTTTTATTAATCTCAGTAATGCTTTATAACTGAGTTATTTCATTTTAAATTTTAACTTGACAAAATTAATGAATTCTACTTCCATTTATGTTTTTCTTACTTAATTTTTATTTAATGATAATATATTTCTCAACCTTTCTCAAGAAATTTCTACTAGTTAGAACAACTTTAAGGGAAAATGACCTTGAGTGACATAAAGATAGGTAATTTTTTAAGTGGAAGCTCATGTTTATTATTACAACTAATATTGTTAGTAACATTATTAATTATACACTTATATTATTGTTAGGGAAATTCAATTAAAACTTACTAAAGTATTCTAAGTTACAATTAAAACTTGTAAATACTTATTCAAGTCAAAATCACATTCAATTTACTTAATAGTGCTTTCAATTCTTTTCAAAGGGATTTTTTATCTGAGACAGGGACTCACTGTGTCCCTGTTTTGCCTAGAAAACTCTTTTTGACTATGCTGGTCTTCTTTTCACAGAGAACCGCCTATGTAATATAACTGGATATATTTGACAATTTCAACTCTACTTCAAATAAATATGAGAAATTTAATGTTTGGGCTAAACATTTCATTAACTGAGTTCAGAAATTATTTTAGTAAAAAGATGATTATGATTTATAATATAATTCGTACACAAATATTATTTGCTAGTAAATATTTAAAATTTGATGCTCATAATGAACTCATCTAGACATTCATATAATTATGGTTTTATTTCAAAAGAGACTCATGGTATTAATAAATTTGAATCCTTTATTAATAATACAGATATATAATTATTTAAAATGTTTACTCTGTTCATATGAAATGAAGGCAAATACAAATTAATGTTATATGGAAACTGATTCAATAAAATGGATTTCCTCTGAATCATATAAACTTAGTCTCTGTGGACAATTAATTAAAAAATAAATATAATAGTTGGATTCAATCATAAAATTTACATATTTAATAATTTATATTAGACATTTGATAAAATAACAACGGATCTGGTACTAGAGAATAATGGTTCTCTGTTATCCAGGCTTGGAGCTCATGGCTCCTAGCATTTCTAAAATCTGGAATCACAGGCTCTCTCCACCACCCTTGACTCAATTAATTTTAGATGGATGAGAAATTTCTAAAATTGTTATGGCCACACACCTCTCTCTGCTAAAAACTGTAAGACAATGAATTGTGCACTATATCTCAACAAAGCTCTCATTTTTCTAAAATATTAAAACCCTAAAAGGCTATAATATACATGGTGAATTATTGAAAAGTTATTTCAAAATTTAAGAAGAACCAATTATGGAAACCGTATAGGAAAAGATAATGCTAGTGGACTGAAAAATAATAATTGCAGGTTTTACAAATAAAATGATCTATTTGAGAAATGTTGAATTCATTAAAGTTTACTTCACGATTGGAGACATGCTATTGTGCAATGTAATCTCCCTTGCAAAATATAGAATTTTTTCTAAAAATATTAAAAATGTATTGTAGTCATATATGAAATTCTCAAAGAATAAATGATAAAATGATTTTTATTATTAATCAACCCACATCTGCTATACCCCTTCCCTTTCGCCTGTATGGGAGTGCTCCCCCATCTACCCACACTCTCCCACCCCACTGTTCCATCATTCCTACGCTGGGCCATCAAACATTCCCCGGAACAAAGGCCTCCCCTCCCAGTGCTGTCGGGCAAGACCATACTCTGCTACATGTGTATCTGGAGCCATGGATCCCTCCAGGTACACTCCTTGGTTGGTGGTCTAGACTTGGAGAATTGGGTGGTCTGACCATCTGATGTTGTTCTTTCTATGGGGTTGCAATCCCCCTCGGCTCCTCCAGTCCTTTTGCCAGGTCCCTCACCAGGTTCCCTGAGCTTCATCTGATGCTTGTCTCCTCTCCAAAAATCCACATCTGCCTTGATCAGTTGCTGCCTGAACCTCCAAAGGAACAACCATACTAGGTTTCTGTCAGCAAGCACCTCAGTTGGCTTCCTTCAGTTTCTGTTCCATTTTTTGTTCTTCCTTTGGAAAGGAACATTTCTGGCTTAAAAACTAAGAGATGGGTGGGTGGCCCCATCTCTCGACCGTGGGGCTGTGTCTAACTACTGGAGGTGGTTTCAACAGGTTCTATCTCCCCCTTCTTTGTGCATTTTGCCTAAAGTCATCTCCGTTGGGTTCCAAGAGCTTCATGTTTCTCTGGTTTCTGGGACCCACCAGTGTCTATAGGTGGAGGGAGAGGGGAACCTGGGAAGGAGAGAGCAGGGGGAGGAAATAAGGGAGTGAGTATTAGGAACTGGCGGAGATGTAAGAAGGGTACAGAGGGTCAAGAAATCAAACAAAAATATGTAGTAGGGGAGATGATATAATGTCACAAGTAAAACTATAGATGCATATTTATATTTCTTTAAACCTATGACTCTTTATTTCTCATGGTAATTAAACCCTAAGGATACCCTCTCCTATTTTAGGAATATTTTAATTTTGTTAATTACTTGGCTATAATTTTAGTATCTAGTGTTTTTCTGGAAGTAGGCCTTTACTTTTCTACATGACTCTTAGGAGGCATTCAATTTTCATTGCCAGGGTCTTGATGGAGTTTAGTAATTTTAAAGTTTAGAAGAGGAGGCAGTTTCTTCTTATATCAATGCTATGTTCATGGCTTAAGATGCTGTACTCAGGACAGATTAGCAGCAACACAAAAACGTACTCAACTTGTTTAATAAAATTGTAATCAAACACAGAAGACATGAGAAGTGAATACTGAGGGGTATTTGGGCTGGATAGTAAATTGGGAGTTGTTAGAGAAGTATAAGACAGATGGGTATAAAATAATCATCCAAGATCTGTTACTGTGGTCTCTGTCCATGTCTACAAAAATAAGTGTTTCTTCCCTCATCTGGTTTATGGAGAACATGCCTCCATTGAATATCCCAGGGCTGTGTTCAGAGGAACAGGACCAGTGGAAAGCTAGACAGGAGTGTCTACTTATAAGGCTGCCTATATTTGCGTGTGTATGTCTTCAACCTCATCAAAAGCAAACATGCATGCCTTCCTTGAATATTCAAAGCTTCCTAGTGAGTAATTTTGAGCAATTAAGGTATCTGACCATGGCTACAGCACTAAGAAGAAACACATTATTACATAAAATTTTAGATTTTCTATTCAGGAGATCTCAATACTTCTACATTTCTATATTTGTGTATTATTTCACTTCTTAATGTATAACAATATTTTCTATTTAACTAGATTTTCTTCCTCTGAAGAGCTTGCTGTTCAATCCTGTAGGATTAACTCCTGGCAGATAAAAACATTTTCTTCTTTCACTGGATTTGTGTTTATGTATTATCATAATTTTCTATTTCATACCTTTCCATGTCTGAAGGAATGTAGCAAATTACCATTACAAAAACCTCCCGATAAAGCTCAATTGTACTTTCAAGTGAACACAAACCTAAGACTACCAGTAAAAGCCAGCCTCCTCACAAGGAAATGCTTTGAATGGATAGAAATTCAACTTCTGTATCATGAAAACACCAAGGGGCAAAGGTTCTGTAATAGAAACTCTGAGGAGTGAGGAGGAAGATGATGAGATTTGCTTCACAAATATCTTTAGAACCTGATTTGAGTTAAAATTACTATGTTGATTGTAACTTAGTGATTTAGTCACAAAACATTTGATATAAATTCTCACATAACCTAGGACATTTATTATCTTATTGACGAATGAAGAAATTAAAATTCAGAGATATTAAGAGATTTGTTGAAGGCAATTAGCCTTTGAATAGCTCTATGATTTTTTGTCAATGAAATACATTCTATTTATATTCTGATATTCTTTTTATAAAGATTTTGGAGAATGCATTTAGCCCTGGATAGAACACTGACTTGTTACATGTTGAATATTAAAGGCATTATCTCTCATAGGAGATGTGGAACACAAGACAAAACACATATATCATGCTCACAGTTTTAGATTTACCATGAAGTCCTAAAAATATTTGTAAAAAATATGAAATTCTTTATTTCCTAGTATAGATTCTTATAAGACTCACTGGATTATATTGGGTACACTTTATTTTCTTTGCGATAGTTGAGTTGTATATAGTTTAGATTTAAAAATTAGAAGCCGGGTATGGTTGAGAACATCTTTACTCTCATCACTTGGGAATCAGAGACTGGCAGAACTCTGTGAGTTCAAGACCAACTTGGTCTATACAGCAAGACCCAGGCCAGTCATGGGTTTGTAATGAAAGACCTTGTGTCAGTGTATGTCTAGTTTCCAGTGACTCTGATGATTTTATACACATCTGTTTTTATCAAATCTCTCCATTACCATCTTCTAATTATATATCCAACAGTAAAAATTCACAGACGTTCTCACTGTCCTTCAATATCAATTTCTAGTATTTAACTTTTAAATCTTTTAAGCTTGAAATTTATATATTTATTCTACAGTACTTAAGAAACATTTACCTTTCCTCCCAAATACTGAAATAAATCAGGCCAAATATTTAAATTCAAAAATATCAAATAAAATACAAAACCAAGAACAAGACAAAAATTGTACGTATCATTGTAAGAGGTCTTAGTTATTAGCACAACATGGCCAGGGCCAAAGTGTTTGACTATCTTGCGATCAGTCAGCCCAAATATAAAGTCATTCAGAGAATATACAAGCCAACATTTCAACATTTTATTGCCAACAAAATTGCCACTTTTCAACCTCACACACTAGTGATGATAACTTTTAAATAACACACATAAAATTAATTATGGAAGTCTAAGATTTTTGTATAGGCATGATTAAACACACAGAGAAAGATAGATATGGTTTGAGATGTTCATGATGTTTTTACCTTAGAACCCAACTATATATTTACATTTCTTAATACCAACTTAATTGTTTTCCCCCTTTTCATATTAAATAAACATGTTTCAATTAAGTAAGTGATGCAACCATTTCTGTGTTAAAAAATAGAAAGAATATAAGAAGTCATTAATGGGGAGCTTTGTGAACTTTAAGAATATTGGGGAAATGCACGAACACTCATGTTTCTAATTCTGCCATCAACTATGCTTAGCAAATATTTATCAGTCCCTTGGCAATAGAATGAATGTCAAAAGTGATCAATCATCCTGAGGCTAACTCTTATCTCCCATTTGTCTACAATATGCTTTGTGAGAAATTATGAGGTGTTTATGTAAATCATAATTATCTTTATAATTATTGTGACTAGAATTGGATTAACAAAAACATCTCAAAATTGAAAGTCAAACTCCTGTCCTGAATATCCCTCCACTTCCTGGGTCAGCCCATTTTTGCTTCTTTTGGTCTCTTTTAGTATTTAAGGCCTTTTTCAACACTGGAAGGTGACTATGTACCATATAGATACATTATATTCAAATCTAGCATTTTCAGTAAACATTTCAATTTTTTAAATATTTGATTTCATCTTAATAACAGCATGCGAAAATGTTTAAGGGTTTTTCTCCTTTTGTTTTTGTCTTGAAAACTTAAACTCTTATGTTACCAAATATTCATATGAGTAGAAGACAAAGATAGAAAGACTGTATTTAAAATCATTTTATAAATTCTCCTGAAATTTACTGTTTACTTTTGAGCACTTGGTTTGAAAAGGGAAAACTGAGAGATAGAAATTGAATTCCTTGCTCAGGCTAGAATAGACCAAACATCTATGCTTGTGCTAAATAGGAACGTTAAAAATAATATGAAATCCATATATAGTATTTACAATGTGCCATGTTGCTTGTCATTTCAATATATACTCTGTGAGAAAGTATAATATTATTGTAAATCTACTTCACAGCCTATAAAGCTGTTGTACACAGCCATGCAAATAACAAGGTGTAATTAATCTTAAGGATATGATGCTATCTTTTACTTGAGGCAAAATACATATGTTCAAAAGCATTATGAATGACAAGGGCAAAGATCAAGTTCTTGGGGCTGAATGGGGAAGCTATTTTGCTCTGTGGTTTGCAAAATATCATTCTCTTACAAAGAATAATTGAGGTCACCTATTATATATGCAAAGGAAATGTAAGAAAAATATGAAGCAAAACATTTAAAAAATTTAAGTGTTGAGTTTGTAGAATTATTTTCTGAATAAGAAAAAAATCATTTTAGGATTAGTTGTAGGGGTGAGAGCAAATAAACACTACAGGTAGATAACACGGAAGTGTGAGCAGCTCTGTGTGGTGCCCTATGCTTTAACCAAATCTAATGCATATGAATAGTCAGTCAACATATAGGAAACACATCATGGACTAGGCCACTCCCTTTTTCCAGGATAAATCTTGGCATGCCTTATTGCCCATGTAATTGCCATTTCCTGATGAAAACAGCAATTTCTTCGAAGGCATTTAACAGGAGCCAAATTTTTAATGCTTCTTTTGGCATTCACCTTCATAGTCTCTAGGCAAGCTGCCACATTTCAGTCTGAAATAATGAAGGAGAGAGAGGAAAGATCTTCGTAAAGTTCCCGTTCTCTCTAGGTTGAAGTCACCAGGGGTCCAGACAAATGACTTAAAGGTTGCCAAAGACGAACATGAAAATGTTTATAACTTGTTTCTCATCTGTGATACACTCTTTCATTTATATATATATATATATATATATATATATATATATATATATATAGATATCTATATATATATATGCATGTGTGTGTGTGTGTGTGTGTGTCTCTACATCTCCCCGCCCCCAATTTATAACATGAAATCAGTCCTTCAAAACATTTCTAATAACTTAGTTCTTCCTGAAATCCTCTGAATCTAGATGAAAAAGAAGACAAAACAAAATAAAATTCCAGATATAGCACAGTGCAAGTAATTTGGAAAACTCAGTCACTAAAGCAAGGTATTCAGGTTGGGTGATACTCATATCCCAGTCACATTTGTAAATGGGTTGATGGAGTAGAAATAACTTCTCCAGCTTAGGATACTTGTAGTAATATTTAGTGACAGTCTTAAGTGTTTTGGTGATTAAAAATAAGCTTGTTGATCAATAAAGACTCTTGAGTAGGTATTCGCCTTATATTACTATAAATAACCCAGACAGCGTCTTGTGTGTGGTAGACAAGTCTGGCATCAAACCCACAGTGATTGTTCTACTTCAGCCTCCTGGAGGCTGGGGTAAGTGTACACTACAACATGTCCTATCCTGCCATATCCATTTCTAATGAAGCAATTGTATTTTTTATTCTTGGTATAGAAATAACTAGGTAGATATAGTTGAGTTAGGCTGGGTGAGTAGGTTATAGTTTTTGTACATAAGTTTAAAACTCTTCAGCAAATCACAAGCAACACTGCTTGATGTGACAGCTTACTTAAAATCTAGATACATTTGAATATTATATGTTTCTATATTATAATTACTTACAAACAGCAATTATTCTGAGATGAAATGTCCTTGCTGATTTCTGCTGAACAGAGAGCTTGGAAATTTCAGTGTAACTATTTCTTACTTTACTTGGCTTGAGAGACATCAAGCTAGAATTTGAATTTAGAATTTTCCTTATTAGAATACATAAACTCTGTTGGAAACAAGTGAGAAAGATATAAATATTAAAGTTATTTTTGATAAACATTTTACAGCATATGTACATTTAGGGTTCACTTTTATTTTATGGTCTATATTCTGATTTCTATTGTCCATTGTATTTTGTTTGAGTTTTAGAAAATAATCATAAAACTACAGTTTCCTTTTTCCACACATGCTTTGCCTCTCAGAGAACCTCCACTGAACCAGTGGTTTGAATCAGGAATATGGAAGACGTTTTCAATTTAGTTACTGCCAGTGGTATATGGAATCAAACACCAAATATCAAGGGTTTACACACACGGTATCTCCCTTTATTTTTCCATTACACAATCACTTGCCCTTTAAATGACTTCATTATTTATCACCACATTCTAAGGACATTAGCGTTATCTTGTGCCATTCATTATTTCTACATTTCCAGCCACTGCTGTCAGAGAGAAACTCTGAAGTGGACTAGCCACTATACTCTCTAGACAGTGTTCTTAGAAATGTGTTTGATTTCCAATCTGGTACCTTATCAGCATCACCTATCATGGAACTTTTTCTGCTCTTACTTTAATATCCAGACAGTCTCCCCTCAAGCTTCATTTCCTTCCTTCCTTCCTTCCTTCCTTCCTTCCTTCCTTCCTTCCTTCCTTCCTTCCTTCCTTCGTCCCTTCCTTCCTTCCTTCTTTCCTCCCTCCCTCCTTCTTTCCTTCCTTCCTTCCTCCCTCTTCCTTCTCTCCCTCCCTCCTCAGTTCCTTCCTTTATATATTTTTGTTTTGTTTTGAGATGGAGCCTAATTATAAACTCCATAATGCAACTTCTAAAGAACGAAAACCATGCTATCTGCTTTTTCACTGTTAGTTTTACAATTCTCCTCCCTACTAGATTGTAATAACCCCATCTCAGTGTTCTTGGTGAGTGGGTATGTGAATTAAAGTGTCCACTGAAGACATTGAAGGCTCATTAGTCTATTGGAAATATGAGATTTTAATTATGAATTATTTCCTCTGCTGCCATATATCGAACTCTAATATACATCATAGTGTAATATGCTTGTCTAGGCGTGAGTTCTCCCTGAAGCTGTTTTTACTTTCCGGTGGTAAAATCAGCTTCACTAGAGTATGATGGTCTTTCTTTTCTCTTAAAATAAGACTTTTCCCAGTGTCCTTGCCATTTCTTAAACGAGATCTGCAACTGAAATCAATTCTGTAAGCATTTGAATGTGGATTTTCCACTGGGAAACCAGTTGAGAGAAAGTCCTGCAGTTCAAGAAGTTGGGAGTGGAAGAGGCATGCTGCTATGCTTGACTGTGGAAACGACTTAGGGATATCTGTTTCTCTTTTGTGTCCACTTTTCATTAATGTAACCTGATCTGAACATTGTGACATGCCCTTTAAGCTCAGCTTGACTGGCACAAAGCCACAAATTTGCTCTGTCTCTGACAGCAAGTTGCCAAAGCATCCTGTCTCAGTCATCACCGCAAATCTCATTATTATTTATGCTATGTGAGTGCACATTGGTTTTCATTCAGGGCTAGCTCCCACAAGACTTGTTTTGCTTTGTTTCTTTCCCACCATTGAACATTAATCTTTGTATTTTATTTAAACTCTTTACCTTGTCCACAAGCTTTAATCTTACATAAGTCTTGGCCGATAGCTATTGGCTTGTTATAGATAATTGTGAGGATATGGTTATCAGTACACATCACTGTTCTAAACTTGATTGCTTATCTTACAGAGTGTTTTTTTTCCCTTCTGTTTCTATGTTATTCCGCAGAATTATCATGCTCGGGCAATAATGCTCATTGGTTCTGAGAACAGCTAGTTTAAAGGAATTGCATTTTAATATATAAGGTGACCATTCCAGGCCATGATTCTCTACAAGCTAAAAGAAATACTGATGTGGACATGTACTTACAAAGCCTTCTTCAGAGTAGATTAATCCCTCATGAATATGGAAGGGATTATAACATATCCCCTCTGTGAATGAGAAGTGAGGAGTAAGAACGCACTCTTGTCAGGGTTTGAACCAGCTCTGCCAGTATATAGATTCTTCATTCTAATCAGTCTGACAGGTCACATTGCTCTGTATTGCCACCTATAAGCACTAGTTAGTGAAATGGATATATTCCTGAGAAATTATTACCATTGTTCATGTGAGAATTAGATTCCTTAATATTAATTTTTAATAGAGAGATGCTCAACGGGAGTGTGTGGCACTGAATCTTGATAGGAATTTAAACTTCTCTGCTTTTATATTCCTGGAATTTCAAAATTAAAGACTTAGGATTTGCCATTTTTTTCTTGTACTGACAGTATTTTATAGATATAAAAGCAAGTTTGTGTTCTAGGGAGACATAAGTAACGTGGAAGGCATTTACATAGACTAACACAAGCACGGTGCTGCTTCCTTCATTCCACACAGAAGTTATCAATAATTATATTTTCATTAGGTAGACATAGATGAGAAATAGTAACTTTTCCTGAAATCATGCAGTTGTCCTTATTAGAAAACAAAAAAATCCGGGGACTGGATAAACCCCCAAGAATGCGTCTACTTTCTGTTTTCCTACAGTGAATCACAAAGCGTAATGATGCAAAACCACGTACATTTATTATGTCACTTCTCATGGGTTGGAGGCACAGGGAGAGCCTGGCCAGGCTTTCTCATCAGTGTCTCATAAGGCTGGAACCAAGCTAACAGCCAGTGCTGCGTTCTCATTTGATAGTCGCCTTCTTCTAAGCTCATTAGGCCTGTCGGAAGAGCTCAGCTCCTTGCAGTTGTAGAACCAAAGATCTGCTCTCTTGCTGAGCTTGGAATAGCTCCCTCTCATAGCCTAGCTATGGCTATCCTCTGAGCAGTTTCCAACGTGGCTATTTTTATGTTGAAGGATTTATCTTAAGTCTTTCATTAGATTTATTTATTTCATGTGAGTCAGTGCATGTCATGGCACATGTAGAGGTCAGAGGAAAAATTGCAGCTATCCATTCATCTTTTCCACCATATGAGATGGAACTTGCTCTGTCGTGCTTGGCAGCGTGTACCTTTACCTGCTGAGTTATCTCAGGGCTCCCATTTTTGGATGTCTAAAGGGCTCACCAATTAGGTCTCATCTACCCTAGCCAATGTCTTTTTTTCTACTCTAAATCAACTATTTAGAGATACTAATTACCTTGTCAAATCACTATAAAACCAAAAAAGAATATAATCATGGGAGAAACCTGTATTATATTTATATAACATGCTGAGCCCATACACATATTATTGGGGAGACAGTTGGCAGCTAGCTCCAAACTGATTTGTGTAAGGAGAATAAAACCTCAGAAGCTTAGTATTAAACAAGAAAGACAGTCCAATGACTGGCCCAACTTGGGATCCATCTCATGATGGTGAGGGCACCAAGACCTGACACTACTATGCTATGGTGTGCTTACAGAAGGGCGTCTGGCATGGCTGACCTAAGCAACTGACTGAGACAGAAGCAGATAATGAAAACCAACCATTGGAAGGAGAGCCACCCGTCTCAACTAACCCTGACCCCATGGAACTCCCAGAGACTGAGCCACCAACCAGGAGCATACAGGGCTGGTCTGAGGCCCCTGGAACATATATAGCAGAGGTCTGCCTAGTCTGGCCTCAGTGCGGGAAGATATGCTTAACCATCAAGAGACCTCAGGACCCAGGAAGAGAGAGGGCTAGTAAGGGAGGTTGGAGTATATGAGAAATTTCAATGTCTTGTGAGAAAAGATTGCAAGAATTTTTTTTATTTTTCCTGTGTTGAGGTTACTAAAAGTCAGCCTGCCTGTTTTCCTTCCTTCCTTCCTTCCTTCCTTCCTTCCTTCCTTCCTTCCTTCCTTCCTTCCTTCCTCCCTCCCTTTCTCTGTACCTCCCTCTTTCTCTCCTTACATCCTTTTACTTCTCTCCTTTGCATCCCTTTATTGATCTTTATGGGTCTCAATGTATACCTCAGGTTGACCTTAAATTTATTATGTAACTAAGTCTAACCTCAATCTGATAATTCTCCTTCCCATCCTCCCAAAATGCTGAGGTTGCAGAAATCTTTCTGTAACTTACTTTTGATTAACAATGCAGTATTCATAGTCACCAGACCAACCATAGTGATCCTGAAATTTTTCTTTTCCAATTGTGTCCTAGTGATTTATTTCAGCACCATGTAAACATTAGCAGAATAATTATTTCCCCAAATGTTAGAAAGTTCTGCATTTTGTCTTAATTTTCTATGCTAATTTTTGCAGCACTTTCAGTTAGCATGTTCTTAAAATAATGCTAAAAGTTATTTCAATTAGTTATGTTTGACATTAGAATTAGTCATAGAACAATAGCAATTTATGAATATGGAAAAGTATAAAAACTGAAGATAATTTTATACAGTAAAATATGTTAAAACCCAATAAGAAAAAGGAGGAATAAAAGCTTTCCCATGACTTTTAAAAGATACCTAATATCTAAATGGATTAGCATTTAACAAATTTGGAACTTAATCAAAATGATTCAGAAAAAAAAAGAGTCTCGATTGACATAGATTAGTGTGCAAATTTGAATTCTCTGTTGAAAAAAACAAGAGAATGGTGTCCTAAATTACGAAAGATTTAGGTGTGAATCCAAAACACCATTTCAGATTTTTAAAAGCTTCTTTATCCATGAATTTTCACTTACTTCATATTTCTTTCACCTCTCTCAAACTCTCATGGAAAATAGTATTAGTAAATTCAGTAATTCTCCCTGTCTGCTCACTATTTTAAGGGATGTGTTCCCTGAGTGCTATGATGCTTGATTCTATCTCAGCAGTGCCTTTCATGCTTAAAGCTGTTGCTGAGGTGTCTGTGTGACAGATATGTTTAAGGTCTGCTCTTTTCTTTCTCTGGCAAGGGATAAATGTGTAACATATTTGCTCTTCTTTTCCCCATTTGTACTCAGCTGCTAAGCCAAGTTAATTTGGTTTGACTTTATTTATATCAACCACCTTGGTGCGTTATCTCTGCCTCCCTTCCCATTCCCAAGTAAATAAAACCCTTTGGCCATTTTATGCAAGTTATTTTTGGTTGTCAAGCTCATGATCCTAATGACGTTAACCTTACTGGAGAACATAGAACAGCAAACACTATGCCATGATGAACTGACTTCACTCACGGTATACCATTGATTTATCTTTATGTTTTATGCCTTGGAGGATGGCGTTTGCAGGGATTAAGTAAAGGGAATGGAAGGATTGCTGAAGCAACTTTTAAAAAATCAGGTGTACCATTGGTGGCTTAACTTTTACCATCAGTTCATTCAAATCTGTGAGGATAAACATTGGTTCTACCACTAAAAGTATTTAAAGATGAAATATAATGAATGCCCATGAGTATTCAATTCCATAGAAATGGTTCAACCATCTGTATGGTTTTGGGGATAGTGAATACTTTTGGCACAATGGAAAAATGACATTTTTAGTTAATTATAGATATGTAGCTAGCAGTCTTATAACAAGTGATCCCTGGCATGGTGAATGGCATTTGCTACAAATACTTTTGGCTTATATTCATGACTTTTAAATACTAATGATTTGGTTAGAGAAGAGTAACTATGCTAGTGTGGCCTAATCATATGTCACTTCAAATAGCATGACAAATCAACTAAGTAGCAATATACAAAATACCTAAGGCCAGAGATAATAAACCATGTATTTATCCTTATAAATGAGCTACTTTAATGCAGCAAACTAGAAAAGAAGTAACAGAGACAAATTTAAAGTAATCATAATGTTTAGAAAGGTGGAAAAATAGCTGCTTCCACATTCAATACTGAGACATTCCTCAGAGTTTTAAAGACTCAATCATCGAAGAACATGTGTTTAGTTAGGGTTTAACCAATTTGAGTCTGGGTTGTTCAAACCAGATACAGAAGGATGAACTTGTCATGCAGGAAGACATGAGATAGCTTGGAGGAATGGATACCTGTTGGAAACTACAAACTCATGAGTAACTAATAAGGAGTCCTGCAGTAGATATTGAACTTGACACCATGCTTACCACAACAGAAGGAATAAACGGTTTAAGATTAAGACTGATCAGTCATGGTAAATAGCAAATTCTCTCAATTTTAGGGAAACATTTTGGGGTTAATAAGCAGCATCAGCACTTTCAGATTTTAGTGCTTTAATAAATAGAAGTACAGTATGCCTTTGCACCATCGTCCCCTGCTACCAACCGATGTGTATGAGTGTTCGGTGTTCACGACTCACACATTGCTATGCCAGCCCATTAAGTGATGATCTTAAACTAGGTTTAGAATTAGGAATCACGGACATGATGAAGTTGCCAACATTTACTAGGACTTAGATTAGCAAACTGCCCTAAATGCATTTTGAATACACACATGGAAAGATGGCTCTCTCCCCTTATTCCTCAATCACTATGCAAATGTCCTTGACTTTCAGGTCAGGCTCTCACAAGTGAAGAGAGGCTACTTGTTCAACTTGAAATTATAATCTAGTAGGGACGAGGTAAGGTACATTTAATAGATAATGATCGCCAGGTAGTATTAGTAAAAGGTTTGAAGATAAAATGCTATGGGCTTTTATTAAGGAGAAATTCAAATTACACAAAGAAGCTGAGAGAAGATTTTGAATTTCATCCAAAAACTGCGGAGAAAAACCAGAATTGCATAAAGAAGAATCAATAACAGAGTCTACTTGGCATTATGAGAGCCAGGAGAGTGTAGTGCATCTAGCAGAGAAGAAAACACAATGTAATGTAAATGACATGAACTATGTGTTGAGTGTTACAAGACTGGAAGGCTACCGTAAGTGTGGTGGTTAGTGAAAACTAGTCTAAAATGAATTATCTTCTAATTTTTAATTAGATACAAAATATGAATTATGTAAAAATAAAATTATATATGGGCTAGATTTTTAAAATTTGAATGGCATCTTTTGGAAGTAAAATACACACACAGTAAAAAATCAGAACAGAGAAAATCAGTAATCATGACTTTTACCACCAATTCCTGTTTATCAATTTCTCTGGCAATAATTAATTAATTAATTAATTAAGACAAAGAGAAATACAATTACAACCTTCATGCTGTCGGGAGGGAAATCACCATGCCACAAACTTCCAATATAGACAAGGCAAAGATTAAGCATGCGAATCACATTTAGGGGAAACGTCTTAGATGGAGGTTTTGTATTTCTCAAGAATGATTTTACTGCCTGTGTGTTTTAGACCCATGGATTGTTTTCCCCTTTGTTCATGGAAACTGGCAGATCTTTAAATGAGATGAGTTAGAGCATTTGCGCGTGTGTCTTTATCATAGATGTAGGTGTCACAGCAGAGTGTTAGCATGTATCTGCAGAGCTGGAGTGGTCAGTCTTCTGAGGCCCGATGTTACTCACCTAGTGCAGTCTATAGCTGATGAGCCCGTCCATGCTCTAAATGCTGAGCGCTTCTTCAGAATATTTGTTTACTTAAATTTCAAGCCTAGTTGCTTAAATTTGAAAATGGGACTCTGTACTCAAAATGTTCCTTTTCCTCATTAGTTCACAGTTGATATAAATAACTTTAGTTCCTTTCGTTCCTCAGTAAAGCACTATGGAGTCAAAAGTAATCTGTGTATCTTTAGTGGTTTCCAAGGAAACTACAGGTAACATTTTCTGGGTAGCATGCCATTTGCTAGAAAAAAAGAAGCATAAATATTTACCAAAGAATAAACAAAACTCTTACTGTATACTTTATATCATGTAGGTAGAGTGTGGTACTAGCTGACCAGCCTGTGATAAAAATAAGTGTGGATATTAATGAAAGGATTACGAAACTTAAAAGTCAAACTTGATCCCAGAAGTAAGAAAGCTTCCCTAACAAGTGCTCTTACACTGCAAACTGAAAGATAAGAAATCAATAGCTGAACCTGCCAGGGAGAGTAGGGGATTTCAACCACACACTATTGGAAGGATTTGCTGTTGTAAACATTTCCTTTCTTATTGTATCAAACGATATGTGAAGACAAGACATGATAGGTAAACAAAAACAAAAGTTCTTGGGATGCATTATTCTAAGAGCAAGAGGCACAGGGGGCTACCACGTATTTATTCTCTAATAGAAAAGTATTCAAGATTTAACACTTAGGCTGGGAAACAAAACTACTTTTAAAGCGGGAACGAAGTATTGCAGGGCAGTCAAAATTGTGAGGAGACAGTTATAAATTTCAGAATGAATCCACTTTATGATGTGATTATGTGATCAGATTAAAAGTGGATTTTCTATTCTCCTGTGACATCAAGACCTGTATAGCACATACAAAATAGAGGAGGTCGAAAGGACTCTCAGTAAAAACACGTATACTCAAAGATGTTGATCCAGCTAGGAAGGGAGGACATATCTTCTACTGTGATGCCTGCTGCCTGAGGACTTTGCATGAAAATTGGTAAACTCTGTTTTGATAAGCAAGTTTCCTGGTCTTTGAATCACTGCAAATATGGTCTACTATCCTAAATTAAAATTATTTTCTTTATCTTTAAGATGCTTCAGAAATTGAAATGTTTTCCATCTTGACTGTAAAAGTTTATTTCACCTCTAGCAATATAGATGAAAAAAAGAACCCATCTTATTTATTTGCAAGTTGATGAAAGTACATGTTTGTCCTGCATTAAATATTTTATAAAAACGAAAACCCATTTTTGCAGTTATAAAACAGTCATGTTATAATAAATTGTGCTTTTCCTCAACAAAACCACAGAATTTTTGCAACCTTATGTTTTATTCCTGATTATTTTCTTCTTCCGCATTTGGTCGTACAGGCAGTTTATGCAACTGTCTGAGAGGCAGGGGAGAGAAAGTCACATCATTTCAGGAACGCATTTACGCATTTTAAATTATAATATTTGAGTGTTTTAAAAACGAGTTTACAAAGTCGAGATTATGTCTTTTAGAAAAGTTAATTTAAAAATTGGTTGAAATTTTAAAATTTGGGGTTTGATGTTTGGTTTCGTCTCGTCGCCAGAGATCGCACAGATCCTTTTCATCTTCTGTGCATGCAGACCTGGATTAGGAGGATAAGCTCCACGGTAGTGACATATGCCAGAGTGAACCACGGGCACACTGTGAAGTTGTGCACTCAACCTTGAGGGAAATGTGAACCCTATAAACTACCTCAGGCCAATGCGAAGTTTCTTATTTAACTAAAACAGAATGGCGATATCTGGATTAATGATGAACATTGTCGAAGGCAATTAGCTGCCTGAGTAGCTCCAGGTTCACACGTTATTAATTTTAGATGTTCTTTCACCAACTCACATCTCATGGGAACGTGGCCTGGCTTTGCCCTCTATCTTCTTATTGGCTTGAAGTCTCCGTGCCTTTAAAATGAATAAGCAGACAGGCAAGCAGGCCGAGAGACAAGCTTGAAGGATGAATATGGAACAGGTGTAGCATTTAATTCATGGAAGGATGGAATATAAGGTTTGAACAACACTAATAAAATTGTTCATTTACTAAAATATGTTATAGATGGACCGAATTGCCTGTTGGGTCACGTTGGACTGAAACTCTTAGCAAAGGATACTTGGAAAAGTTCTTGTAACTTTGTGCTACTTTGCAAATGCTCATTAAGAATGCAAGCTGTGGAATAATAAGTAGCGGTGTCATTTCTCTTATTTTCGTGTCTGTCATATCCATTTCACCTGATGTCACAGCGGCAAGTTGAGAGAACTATGATTCAGTAAACAGAAACCTTGTTTTCCTGTCATTTGCAAAGACATGTTCATCTTTCTGATGGACAGGGCACATGATTGGCTCAAGGCTTTGTCTCTACATAGGAAACTCCCTACACTTTATTGGGTAGTTAATGGTTTTGTTAAAGTCAGTTGAATGTCCTTGATGCTCTTAGATGATAGGATGATTGACACTATAAGAAATGGGATCATCTCCTCCTTCTCCTTTGGGAATTCCTATTTAAATCGAGCCTAATGTATCTTCTCAGTGGCTACCTTGACAGACGTAGTTTATTACATTAACATATTATCCCATGTCTGTTTCGAACTGAAATGCTTTCTGCAATCAAGGAGTATTGTTCTATGAATTGAATAAGTGAAGATATAATTAAACTGGTTATTAAGTTTATATCGCATGTGAGGTTTACATAGGTATCAAGTCGTTGGAGGGTGGTAGCATAAAGAGGTTTAAGAGTTTTTAGTACATTTCAGGCTTTTGCTGGATATAACAAGTGGACACTGCCTCTGTGCTAATGATCTGGTTCACCTTTTCCTTTACTGAGAACTTTAAGGGTGTGTGCCAAATTCAAGTGCATTGTGGATTGTTGTTTCCTCAGCGGTTTCGTGTGTGAGGAGCATTGCAGGAGGGGTTTAGAAATAAGCAGTGGATATTTGCATAAGTTACTGTTTAAGCCATACAGGGCATACAAAGGTATTTTAGTCTATGCCGTTGGATTTCACATTCTCATAGACTTCCTGTGTGCAAAAGGAAAAGTGCTATTAGTAGAGAGCTATGAATTTCGTAAAGACTCTGAGCTATCTCAGTGTTGGGATTTCTACAGTGTGTCCAGTCTGCTATATTGCATTGGGGGGAAATAGTGTCTTTTATAATAGACAATTCATACAAAGAATGGTAAAGAGAAATCTAACATCTTCACTTGAATTTTGGGCCAACTATTCCTTCCTTTTAATATGCACTCAATGGCTTAATTCCAAATAAAAGTACTAGTTGATCCTTCATAAATCTGTGACTAATAATCTTAAAATCCTGTTTCTGAGTGAAATACCAAAAATCACTCCCCCCCCTTTACACAGGCTTGACTATTTTGCAAGAAAGGTCCCAGCAAGGAAAATTAGTACACGTTTTAGGAAAAATAGTTAAAACATTATGACATACATAAAATGAAACTTTTTATGTATATTTATTATGTCTTATTGATAGATGCTGAAATATTCTTATTTTGTTTCAACACAAATAGGAAATGGAGTGAAATAAGCATCTTACTATGGTGCTAAAGGATCATGATAATAAGGACGAGTTAAAGGGTTCATATCAATTAAGAACGATAAGATAATGTACATAAAGATTGTTCTAAAATAATATTCTTGTGGCTGAGTCTATCCAAGATCCATATACAATACACTGTAACACCCTTCCACAAATGAAGTGGAAACATACAATCATTTTGCCCATAACACCAGAGAAAATCTTTTTTTATTAACTGAGTTGAACTTTAAAATTATGTTATGACCAAAAATCAATAAAGAGAAACTGATTTAAGTTCATCCAAGTGTGAAGGGGTTTATTACCAGTGCTACATCACTCTAATGATGTTCTCTTAAAAATTTGTTTTTGTGATATATTGCAACTATTATTGCTAAAAGGATAAAACTGTGAAGCAACCTTGGACATTAATAAATCAATTTAAGGCAAGTAGGGCATCTAGCAAAGGGAAGGCAAAAATCCAGTGTAGAGATTTTAATGCTGGGCAATTACAATATATGCGAAGTGTGCCTACATCAAATCCTTAATGGGGATTTCCCTCAAAGGATATTTGTTTTTTGTACAAAATATCAGTATCGTCCTTGTTCATGACTTCACAGCATGATAGCGAGTGATATTCCTGAGGCTTGTTTTCCCTTTTAACCTTCAAGGTAGAAATAAAACTATAAAATCAAAATAACTAATGTTTCATGAAAGGTATTTCTGAAACATCACTGTTCGTGTTTTTATTTCTGTCCCAAACTGCATAGAGAGAATTAGACCGTGTTAAATATTAAGAAACAGGAACACATTATATAGACTATGTTTTTTTAAAAATATGCACCACACCTGCCAAGGTAACTTTAATGGAGAAAATAACAATTCGAGCATTGGATGAGATGTTCTGAGACGTTATCTATTTTTTGGTATTATTCTTAGTAAATATATTTATTTAAAAATTCTTTTCTGAGAACATTGAGCATTTTACACATGATCTCATTGATATTGTGTCAGTTTGATTATTTACTTCAAGTACCATCTGTACCTAGTTAACTAAGTTTCTATGAGTTCCACACAGGAGGGGTACTGTAAAATCACCTCTCAGATCAAGTTGTAGGGCTAAAAACAAATAAATGAACAACAAAAAACCCAACCAAACAAACAAACAAGTCTGATCTGTCCCTTTAATGATTCCTGTCTTTTCCAAAGTAGTTGTATTCTGACTTGTTATTTCTCCAGCTTTATTTTGTTCATTTTGAATCTTTATATGGATGAATTTGTAAGGTGTTCATTACTTTGCTTCTGTCTTTGTGTAGCCACTATTATATTTGTGCAGTTAAGGACTGGTATTTAATACCTTTTCTTTCTGTTGAAGACCATGGGTATAAATATGCATGGTTTATCAAGTGTATCATTGGTAAACATGATTCTTGTTCAAAGAGTATTATAAAGTTCTATGAATGCTTATAATAATAGGCAGAATGAGTTTGGACATGTCTTTATGTACACATAAAACATGTTGGTTGGCATTTTATATTAACTTATTGAGTGAACATAGTTACCTTTGCAAGATATTTTCAGAATTTTCCAAAGTAGCTGTCTACATTTGTATTATATTTCTGAGAGCAAAATTTGGAAATTTCAGGCTTTCTTATTCTATATGCTTGCAAATACTGGAAACTTTATAGTCATTTTTCCTATTGTTAGAGATTTAAAACTGTACCTTCCCAATTATAGTGGAATTTAGCAGTTTTTGCATAACATTGGCAATGTTTAATAATAAGCAATATTACAAAAATGCTCAAAAAGTAGCAACTATTCAAGAACACTTTATTTCATCTGCCTGCCTAATTCTAAAACTGTTGTAGAACTTATTAGCCAGTGGCGATAGGTCACCCAGTTTCCGTCTTGTAGTAAATGGATAGAGGAAGATAATTTATTGTCATGATTACATTAGACGTACCTTGCGTGTCCAGGAGCCTCGGGTAATATTTGTGATTATGTTGGGAGACACAGGCGGCGCTTTTCATGTACCACACACGGTCGGCTCAGTAGTTGTGCCGTGGAGATCTAGAGTATGAGCACCACAAATGAGAACACTCTGTACCATGGAATATCTAATTAGATCGCATTCGATGTGATGAAATGTGATGGGTACCCAAGTGTAAAGATTAAGCCTTAACATGATTAAAGATTGTTTTTGCTTTCAGAGTACGTCAACATAGTGACTTAAGAAAAACCTCAATGTCAATCAACTCTAGTTTGATCAGGTTCCCCCCCCCAAAAAAAGAGTAATAAATGGGCAGATACCAAAGAAATCTGAATTTTCTGAGCTTGAATGACTAACTAGGATGGATGGTCTTTTGGCTTCTAGACCAGAAATATTCGTAAGACTTTATGAATACACATGAATTATAAAATCAAGCACATGAAGAATAAAAAGGCAGAAGTTTAACACGAGTGTTTAGATTACTTGCACACACTCTGTGAGCTTCTCATACTTTACCACATCATGGGAAGGAGATGAGCAAATCTAGCTGCCCTGCACGAATATCACAGGATTAGGGTATTCACTGTGGTAGCAGAACAAAGGGAAGTACAGTAAAACTCGGAAATATATACAGATTAGCCATTTTCATAATGACCTTGAACTCAATTTCTCTTGACCTCAAAGAAATTACATATATGTGCAGGGATAAAAATATTATAATTTACAAATGGATGTGATAATAACATGCTACTCTGTGGCTATTAAATACAAAAAAAAATTTCTCATATTCAGATAGCTCAGATAATTCATTTACAGAGAGTTTATCCGAATTGGACAGTTCAAGAAACTGTGACACCCATTTTATTTCTATATGGAGAACTCTAGAGCTTCACATAAAGAAATTATAGAACCAGGTTCTCCCAAGTAGCACAGATGTTATCAAAGTTGAGAGATGTGGACTGCACACAACATTGCCTGCGTGTTCTGACATACAAGCAGATTTAAATAAAGTCCAATGGAGTATCTTAGGCATACATTCAAAGAAGAATGATATTGAACTAAATTCTGTAACGTCTGCATAGTTCATGTGTGTGTGTTCATTTGCACATAGAGGCTAGATACAGGTGTTTAGGGAACATGATTTCTCCTCAATGATTTCTGGAAGTTTTTGAGACTGTGATCTTGCAAAAACATTGCGCTTACGTTTTGTAATAAATTGGCTGGCCAGCATGAATAAACGGTTCTTTCCTCTCTTTTCTTTAGCACTAGGAATAAAGATCCAATCTGCTATCCTGGCTTTTCTACATGGGTTCTGGGGGTTTGAATTCAGGAACGTATTATTTCTCACTAAGCACATTACACTGCTCCAGCCACAAAAGCCTAGCATAGCTTTATTTCGTGTATCTAACACAATTCCTGAAAATAAAGATTCTTCTGTTATATATTGATTTGTGTAAAGTAACTTTATGTATTGTATTGAAAGAGGAAGGCTAGATACAATTTTGCCTCAGATTAACAAGTATCTATTTAAGGCCAAAAGTGTTTGTAGGACTGCTGTGGTCCTTATCTGGCAGTCACTGCTTCAAGATGTCTGTCTCCTCCCTTGATGAATGAGGAAGCAGCGAAGCTTGTCTTCTTAATGTTTTCAAGTCCCACTGCCTTCCATCCTTTTACGCTCTTGAGATCCATCATTCCTATGCTGCGTTTCATAAGCTCCCTTATCTCCCTTATCACTGTGATTCTTCTCCTCTGGGCGTACCCTATTCCAACATACATTCTTGTCTTAGCCATTTCTATGCATTTCACAATTTCTCTTTCCATAGCAGGTACTCTGATGTTTTCCTCCACAATCAACATGATACGCCGTAGAGTTGGTACTAAGGAGAAAAATATGAGGTGAGGGCTATGAGTGGAGATGTTAAATAAGGTGGAAGGAAGCAGTTTCCTGTGGGAAGAACCTTCTAAGTACAATTCAAAAGTGAGAAAGAATTGGCCTTGGGAGTGTTTGAGGGACTTCAGCCTACGAAGAACAGCACAAGGGAAGACTCTGAGGCAGAAAAGTATCTGCCATGCCCAAACAATTGATGCTTAATCAAGTCTATTGCTGTTCTACTGCAATCTCTTTAGAGGAAGGAGACATTGCTCCTAAAAGAGAGGTCACAGGAATGTTTAAATTAAATAATTAAACCACTCACGTTAACAGTTGCTTTTTATGTGGGTGGATTTTATCTACAATATTACTTATAAAGACGCTAAGAAAATGTTTTCTTCCATAGCAAATTTTAGATTTGCATGAAAGTATTCACGTTCCACAAAATAAAAAAATATATCCAAATATCTTAAAATTTTTAAGGAAAGAATGAAAAGGAATACATTTAATTGTGTTATAAGATGCTAGGTGTTAGTTGGTAAATTCTT
The DNA here is from genome assembly GCF_011064425.1 of Rattus rattus. Classification (NCBI taxonomy): domain Eukaryota; kingdom Metazoa; phylum Chordata; class Mammalia; order Rodentia; family Muridae; genus Rattus; species Rattus rattus. The sequence continues at coordinate 142,587,165 of NC_046157.1, read as the reverse complement.
CATCTATTTGACCTGCTTCATTCTCATATAGGTATAATTCTGTGCATTTTAGGGAGGAAAAGATTCAATAATGCATCCTTCCTATGCATTAGTCCCAAGACGTGCAACGTATTGAACACTCGGCATGGCTGCTTTGTTGCTTCACAGGTTTATAATTTGTTTATAGCATTGTGCATCAGAAATTCTACATAAATTCCCCCAGTGGATTTGATTTCATACACTCCCTCTTGATAGCTTACATTTAATGTAGCATTGAATACCGTCAACAAACAGATCCACTGTCAGTTAAAATAAAGTGTCCCTTTGCTTTGAGTTTATAACACATGGCCAAAGGCAAATTAACTCTACATTTTTTTTGTTGTTTTAAATATGGAAGAGTAGATCTTGCTAGTTCCAAAAATACTGGATTTTTTTTTCCCCGGAAAACACATAGATAATTCTATTAGTTGGAAAACATTTTAAAATAAAGTTCTTTTTCTACTGTTCATTCCTCACTTGATGTCATGTTTAAAAGATGCTTTAATGTACTTCAGTTGTGCACATTTCTTTCATTCTTGCTGTTCTCATATTTAACGATTTATCGGTGAATAAGGATTTTACTATCTCTTATCACTTATTATTACTTTTAGAAGAAGGGGGAAAAGTTAAAGGATCTGAGGAGATGGATTTTCTGGAATGTTCATGGCAAGTCCAGTTTAAACACTTGTAACCCTTTGTAAATATTTCTCTACTTAATTCTACTTATGAGAGGATTATTGAGGAGGTTTATTCCAGGCATCTTAGGAAAGAATATTTAAACTATGAACCATAGAAGGATGATTGTCTTCCACATTTCCATGTCAGTTTTGATTAAAAAAAATGATTGTAAAATAAAATCCCCTGCATAGTACAAGTGAACACGAGTCTTGTTCCAGATTTAAACCTTGTCTATTCCTATAAAAAGAATATGATAATACTAACTATGGTGAGCTTTAAAATAAAGCAGTCCTGTCTAAATACATGCATGTCTCAATTAATTCTATACAATCACCATAAGTGTTAAAACATCTCATAAATATACCTAAATATCTTATAAATGTACCATCCTTGAGATCAGAAATCTCAGCCACTCTCCTGAATGAGGTGACTCTAGCAATACTCATTTTGAAGATTTTTTTTTTTTACTCCTTTGATTAGACATTAATCCAGCTTTTGTGAAAACCTGCTTATGCTGCTGGGTTGGTGTGGCATACAGGGGCAGCTGTGACAGAACTGACAGTGGCTATGCTGACAGTTTTTCCCATGTGCCCGATCGATAAGGTCAGGACCCTGTGAGAGTGGGTGTTAGATCAGTGCTACAACCAACAAAGCGCGCGATATCACAACTTATGGCATGGGATGTTTATGAATAAAATATTGTGTGTAATTAATGATGACTAAAAAGAGATTTGCTCCTATAGGATAAGAAACTGGAGGAAACTAACATACTTTATGAGCTTGGTGCTGATTCAGAAGGCATTAAAATGTTATATAGCTAAATAAGTTTCAATATAGTTTAAGCAAAACACTTTCATTTGATTTCAGTTCTTCCTTCCATAAGACTATCATCCATAGAAAAGAGAAAACGTGTACTTCACTGACAGGTGGCAATGCTATTGCTAAATGTGGAAGAAGTTTGGAAATCAGAGTCAATTTCCAGATATCAATTTTAAAGTCAATGTTTGGCGATTCTGTTTCAGAATTAAGAATTAATTAATTTTCAGAAAGGACGATGTTATGTCTAAAGTAGAGCATGCTTTAACCTATATTCGCAAGTTTTAAATTTTCATTTTATGTTTCTGAACACTTTTTAGGCAAGTGTATGTATGCAATCCTATACATCCCTAATGTGGCAGGGGCTTCAGATCCCTTGCAACTAGAATTACAGTTCCTTGTGAGTTGTTCTGCGGGTGCTGGGAACAGAACCTGGGTCCTCTGCAAGAGAATCTGGTACTCTAAACCATGAAGTCATGTCTCCAGCCCTATTGTCATATGTTTTAAAGTAGGTTTTAAACAGAGAAACTGAAAGGAATGATTAATACAGGCATTTTTAAAGAGTTCTAAGAAAAATAAAAAAAGGTTCAGATTTTCAAGTTCCTATATTAATGTTAAGTTTAAGTACAAACTGTAGGATTTATACTACCCCAGGAAAACCCAAATTATTAATGTTGTCATTTATTTAATTTTTTAAATTTTAATTCTATTACACTTTCCTTTCCTCACTGTTGGGCATTTCATCTAAGGTCCCTCCCATTGAGTCTCTCACCTCTCAGGTCTCTGGTACATCTAGCGGGTCACCTCACCTCCCACCTCCTGAGGTGGCATATTTCCATTCATTCTGCTGGCCCTCAGGGCTTCACTCCTGGTCCACCCCCAAGCCCCAGTGCCTGATCCTGTCCATCTTTTCCCCTCCCCTCTCTTCCTCCTCCCAGTTTCCTCCCTCCCTCTGCCTTCTGGCTTCTTCTCCCTCCCAAGTGGGATTGAAGCATCCTCATTGTGGCCCTTCAGCTTGTTGAGCATTTTGAGATTCTGTGGACTGTGTCTTGGGTATTCTGTACTTTTTTTTGGCTAATAGTCATTTATTAGTGAGAACATACTGTACATGTCATTTTGGGTCTCAGGATGATATATTCTAGTTCCATCCATTTGCCTGCAAACCTCAGGATGTCCTCGTTCTTAGTAGCTGAGTGGTATTCCACTGTGTAAATGAACCACATTTTCTGTGTCCATTCTTCTGTCATGGGACATCTGGGTTGTAGCCAGCTTCTTGCTTTCACAAATAAGGCCACTATGAACATAGTGGAACACTATGGCATGGTGGCATGGTGAGGCATCTTTTGGGTATATTCCCAAAGCAGTATTGCTGGGTCTTTAAGTAGGTCTATTTTCAATTTTCTGAGGAAACTCCAAATTGATTTCCAGAGTGGTTGTACCAGTTTTCAATCCCACCAGCAATGGAGGAACGTTCCTCTTTGTTCACATCCTTGCCAACATGTGTTGTCACCTGAGGTTTTGATCTTAGCCATTCTGACTAGTGTTAGGTAGAATCTTGGGGTATTTTGATTTCCATTTCTCTGATCACTAAAGATGCTGGACATTTCTTTAGGTGCTTCTCAGCCATTCAAGATTCCTCTGTTGTTAATTCTCTGTTTAGTTCTTTACATCATTGTTTGACTGGGCTCTTTGTTGTTGTTGTTGGTGGTGGTGGTGGTTTTCTTCTTTCTTTCTTTCTTTCTTTCTTTCTTTTTTTTTTTTTTTTTGGAATTTAGCTTCTTGAGTTCTTTATTTATTTTGGATATTAGGCCTCTGTCAGTTGTGGCATTAGTGAAGATGTTTTCCCAATCTGTAGGTTGCTAATTTGTCCTACTGTCTATGTCCTTTGCCTTACAGAAGCTTTTCAGTTTCATGAGGTCCCATTTATCAATTATTGATCTTAGAGCCTGAGCCATTGGAGTTCTATTTAAGAAATTTACTGCTCCCATGAGTTCAAGGCTCTTTCCCACTTTCTCTTCTATTAGATTCAGTGTATCTGGCTTTATGTTGAGGTCTTTGATCCAGTTGACAAATTGGTGACAAAAAGGTGACAAATATGGATCTATTTTCATTTTTCTACATACCAACTGCCAGTTAGACAAGCACTATTTATTGAAGATGCTTTCTTTTTTCCATTGTATAATTTTAGCTTCTTTGTCAAAGATCAAATGTCCATAGGTGTGTGGTTTCATTCCTGGGTCTTCAATTCTATTCCACTGATCTACCTGCCAGTCTCTATACCAATAGCATGCCATTGTTATCCCTGTAGTTGTAGAACAAATATTGTTTTACTAAGAAAAAAACAAAAGATTTAGATCGCCAATGCCTTAATATTAATGTTAGGTTTAAGTGTAACTTGAAGGATTTATACTATCCTAGGAAAACCCAAAATATTAATGTTGTCTTTTAAATTAATCAAATTAGTCACAAACCAATATTTTAGTCAGACCTTACAATTATTTTTCTACATAAATACAAAAGTGAGAAAAATCATAGTTCATTCAAAACCAACGTTATTGTTTTGCAAAATATTTAAGAGGAAGAGAATTTCTCTGTGTTAAAAGTCTGTTTTGTTAATTGGAAATGCACTCATGTATCCGGCAGAGGTGTGTGTGTTAGTGCAGATGCAGAGGTCAGAGGACGCTAGAGCTAGCTGTTCTTTTCCTTCTGACAGTTATTCTGTGCACTGGTTACCAGGTTTGACAGCAGCGTCTGCAGACACTGACCCGCCACAAGAGCCTAAGAGACCAGTTCACAATGAGAAGTTTGAAAAATAAATTTCTTTAGCAAAATAAAAATCCTTGGTATCTACAACACAGAATTCTGTACAGATCAGAATGTTTATTTTTGATAAAAGGAAGTGACATATAACATATATTTAAAATAATCCCAACTGCTTACCTCATGTAATAATGAATTTCTTTGCTCTATTTGTTGATGATTTTTTTAATTTTTTAAGTGTTATGTTGGGTAACTTCGAAGAATCAAGCTAGGAGCAAAATAAGAAGGATGAATGAACACACACACACACACACACACACACACACACACATACACATCTCACAGCAATCATTCTTACCCTGTGAATACATCAATGTAGGCATGGAGGTAAACAGGTGTCTCCCTTGTGTGTCTCCTGGCCTCAGGCAAGGTGGACTAAAAAGAACCATGAAGTGGGTAGAGAATAATTGAGCAGCTAATAATGTTTCTTTGGGCTCAGAGATTTTTCCAAGGGATATTAATTATCAGGCTATTAATTATTGGTCAAATTAGTCAAAAACTGATATTTTAGTCAGAGCTTACAATTATTTTTGTTTTCATAGGAGTTGATATGATTTCTGATGTCAGAATGTCCAAGTTATTTTATTATCTAAAGTAGAAAATGAGCCATTTAAAAGTTGTTTGTGTTTTCTTTTCTTCCTTATTTTAATTTTTCTTTCTTTCTTATTTACCCTTCTCTCATGTATTATATCCAGTCTGTAGTTTCTACTTCCTCCTTTCCCCAGTCTCTCTCCTCCCACCTCCTTTATCACCCTGATTCCCCTCCCCATCCACCTTCCCTCAGACAAGAGCAAGCCTCCCTTGGGGGTCATCATATTATTTTCTTTTGTTGGTTGGTTGGTTTTGTACATTACTATATCCAGCAAGGTAAAAGTCAAAATGGGATCGCCATTGGACTTTGAAATCTTCTGATATTTCCCCTCCTCTTAGGTCAACCTCAGCTCCTCATCTCTCACCTTCTCTCCTTCCTCATCCCCCTCTCTGTCCTTACTCCTGTCTCTCTTCCTGTTTCTCCCTCTCTTCTCCCCCTTTTCTTTCTCTCTTTGAGCACAGGATTGGCCACACAGGGCAGTCTGCCCTCTACTGTGTAGAATTACCTCAGCTTCCCAATTACTTGGATTTTATGTGTGCACCACCAATCTTGATTTCTCATGATTATCTCCTGAACACACTAGTCATCTGGTGAATTTACATTTTCTGTCTGCAGCACAGGTTTTTATGTACTTCCATCTTAGAATTTGGCCTGTATCTGTCTTCTCCAGTTCACTCCTTAGAGCACATCACCATGTCTTGCTACATGTGGCCTTCTATTTTCCATTTGCTGCCAAGGAAATATGCCTGGTTCCTTTTCTTCTCTGTGTCTTCTGTCTGGGGTGTGTGTGTGTGTGTGTGTGTGTGTGTGTGTGTGTGTGTGTGTAATTAAATGTAACCTGGATGTACTTTTAATGTAAGGCAAAGTATGCTCCAGTGATATTTTATGTCTTTTAAAAGTAATTTGATGTATGAATGGTTGCATGCTATTATTTATGTGTTCAAAAGACAGATGACAAAAGCAAATAGATATTAAGGAAGACAAGGTATAGAATTAAAATTACTTTTACAGCTTGCTTTAAGTTGTCTCTGAATAATTTTGAGAATAGAAAAATTTAGTATAAATGTATTCTGGAAATTTATTTGTTGTGATTTGGGCTTCTTTCATTTAGGCACAAAGATGTTTACATACTTCCTAATTCTTTTCAGAGAGATATTTTAGAAGTGCTGTGCTTAAACTCAGAAACAAGTCCTACCCAATTGACTAATTGATTCCTCGGGCTAGGCTTATAAAATCACTCTTGTACAGACCCTATTTAATGCTTTCTAATTATAGGTATGTGGCATGCTAATTAATTAGTTGTTTGGTTCTAATTAGGTGAGATTTCCCCACTCAGTTATCTTCATAAAAATATTCCTTAAGTTTGTTTCTAAAGCAAAAAGGTCTTGAATTCACAATTAGGAAGAGAATGTGGAATAACTCCTAATTATTTCTGAATTGTATTTACCTTTAATCTCTGTTTCTCCCTCACACACTCTTTTTGTCTGTCTCTCTGTCTATCTCTCTCTGTCTCTCTCTCTCTGCTTCCCTGTCTCTGTCTATGTGTATGTTTATGTGTATGTGTATGTATATATATTTGTATGTATTGTATTTATAGGTGTGTCAATGGTCAATGTGCAGGTCTATGTGTAAATATGGTCACAGGAGGAAAGTGTGTTTTTGCTGTAACACTCTGTGTTTTTTCCCCTGAGACTGGATCTCACTGATCCTGGAGGAAGGCTGGGAACCAGAAATTTCCCTAAATTTGTTCATAAAGAAAGAAGCTTATAGTCTCCAACCCCTACTGAGCTGAGGTATACATGTGGATGTTTATGAATACACTCATCTTTTTATGTGGGTAGTATATATGTAAACTCTAGACCTCGTGCTTAAGTTGCACACTTAAATACAGAACGCTCTCCCCAACTCCATCAATTTTACTTCTTTTTAAAGTCAGTTATAATTTATAACTTTATTGATCAAAGAGTATTACAGTATTACTAGACAGTTGTCCTTAATAACATTCTCACTGTCTCTATATTTTTCAGTGTTTCTATGTATGTAAATATTAGTTTATTTAAATGCTGTAATAACTCAATGATGCATGCATCAGCTAAGTGTGAATTTTAGCTCTTGTCATTTCTTGTTAAATAGTAATGCACCTTATATGAAAAAAATCAATGATTTTCTTGATAGTTTTTCAACTAATGTTTTGCAAATTTTAAAATTAAAATTAAAATTAAACAGCATTATAATATTATAAAAACAGTTCTTCTCTGGGCACATGCCCAGAAGAATTAAAAAATAATGAATCAAACATACAATTTTGCCCACAATAACTAAGAGTAACAGTGGACAAAAGTAAATGGACATCAGCTGATGCCTAGAGAAGCAGCATAATATATAGACACAAAAGATTTTCAATCCGCAGTATACTGCACTACTGTAATACTACATAGAGGCTAGTTGAGCCATGGAGTTCTCACCAATAAAAAATTATCCAGTCTTAAAAATGGCTGGATATGCAACAAGGTGGATAAACTTAAAGGATATTCTGCTAAGTAAAATATGCCAGTCGTAAAAGGAAAAATAATGTATGGTTTTACTTATACAATGTACTAAGTGTTATTAGAATCATTTAAAAAGAAAAAATACATTGCAAGAGAATGGGAGGAGACAGATAGGGGGCAACTGTCTAAGTCAAGTTTTCATGTAGAGAACCCGGGATTACAGAGACAATGTGGTACAGTGTGAATATGCTTACTGTCAGCAAACTGGATAGTTAAGGGTTAATCCCACAAAATGTGTATTTATACTTCAACACATTTAAAATCTTATTTTGTCTTTTACATCTATATTTCATTTGTATATAAATATTTACTTCTCTTAGAGTTTTCTGCTGTGTATAGACCCCTTCACCAAGGAGAGTCCTATAAGGACAACATTTAATTGGGGATGGCTTACAGGGTCAGAGATTCAAGGCAAGAGCAGGGCAGCATCTAGGTAGGCATGGTGAAGGACATTAAAAATCTTAGTGACTAAGTGTCAAACATTTTCTAGAAGTTGATAATTAACTTTCAGTTAATCTCTGTAGTACAGGGAGTATGGCCTTTTGCTGATAATACAAACATTTCTTTTAAAGTAAACATTTTACGTGAAAATACAGTTTTATAATTTATGGACTATATGACTTTATCTTATTTGCTAGACTGGCGAAGGATGCCTTTGGCAAACACTATCCATTTAATCACCTTTATAGTTTGGTTCCTAAGGGCAGCTTCTGAGTATGTCAGAAAATCTAGTTGACTAATTAATTAATTGATTGAATTAATTTATTAAATTAACTTTCTTTAAATGTATAATAAAATTTTAAATTAAAAATATAAATATAATTAAATAATTTAATCAATCAATTGATAAATAATATAATAAACTATTTGATATAATTATATGTGTGTGTGTATGTGTATGAATGCTGTGGTATTAGTAGTGATAAAGGTGAACCTGTCATAACCAATTCTGATATTCATTTTTCTTAGAATCAGAGAGAGACCTTTTGCTTAGAATGTATTATGAGTTTATGATACAAGCCATAGAACTTGGGATGTCTTATTCACTGTTGTTCCTCTGCTTTCTTGTACATTAGAGTACAATAGCATTAGCTTTTCTGATAGATATGTGGTTAAGACCAAATTAGAAACCTGTCTGCAGTTGCTTAAATACAATGCAGTTTTCCACAGAAATGCAGGAAATAGATTTAAAAAAAAAAAAAAAACAGATTGGCATCAAAATTCCTGACCAGACTTGACTCTGGGGACTTTGACTTTTATCCTCATTTGTTATGGATTTTTAAAGGCTTCACTGTTTAACCACTAAAGTGAGTAAACACATGGTGTTTCTACCAAGGGCTGGTGGGACACTGATCCAAGCCTGCTGAATTCCTAAACAGGAATTTTGGAGGAGATTGTGCACCTGTGTATAGAAAGCCTTTAGGAAAATAGATATTCCTCACACTCGGTTTTTCTGTCACAGCTATTAACTTGAGTTACACTGAAAACGCTTGAAGTTGACACCACACTGTTCACTCATAGTGTTCTCAAAAAATAACTTGAACAGGTTTAAAAATTTCTAAGTCAATAAACCAAGTGACTATTCTCTAAGTCTTATGACAAAATTTCTGGCCCTGTCCTGAACTCCCGTACTGCTTAAAGTGACCTAGTGCCTTTGTTGGTACCTGGGTTATTATCAACTACATCAAAATGTCTTGCTTCTATCAATCTTGCAGTATATTGGCCCATTTCAGATTATGTTCATGTTTTGGTGACTGTTTCTGGGAAGCACAGTTGACATAGGTTGCCCGTGTCCCTGGTGGACCTCTCCTGTTTTGGTGCAAAGAGACTTCTGTGAGAGTTCAGTGTCAGGGATCACTACCCGTGCTTTGAACTTTAGCTCTGCTCAGTTAAATGCTTCTTTAGTTAGGTATAATATAGAACCTTAATGCATTTTAATTGAACTCTTGAAAACAGGTGAGATTTGGACATATGTTAAGAGTTCTCTACTTAGATAGGAGAAGTTTTAGTAATAAACTCATGAACTAACTTTGAATCATACCAAAATTACATTACCCATTATAACCATATCTGCTTATTTCTAATGTTAAGAAGTGCACATTTATTTGCATAACTCAAGAGAACTACAACTGTGTTCCCTAAAGATTGATTTTTTTTTGAGGAATTTAAAATACCTTAATTAAAACTTTAAGAGAAAAAGTTTTTTGACCCTCTAATATTTTATGTGGTGAATTGTACATCAAAAAGAAACATTTTATATATTTCAGTAAAGCCATGTAGTTGTCTTAATTTGCCATTGAAAAAGACGGAAGTGCTTGGTACCTTTATCAGTTCCATGCAAATTACAAGTGAGAACTACTGCTGTTCTGGCTTTTCTTAGAGAGAGAAATTTTATTACTAGATTAATTATTTACCTAGAGTAAAGATTATACTGATTCCTATAAAAGAAACAAATCACTAATACAATAATGTTAAGTTTATTCAAACATTTTAACAACATATAATACATCCAATTTGAATTTAGCTTTTATGATTCATTGTATTGAAAGTTTTTACCTTCTCAAATTAATACATGTCACATTTACGTTTTCAAAATTATTATTTGAAACATTTCTACTTCTGTCTATCTCAGTTGAAACTAGCATCTGTGGAAAATAAATGAGTTTCAAAATCTTAAAATTTTAGAAATGTGATAGGTATGGTAGACATATGTATACTCCCTGAGTAGAAAAGTAAGACGTGGTGATTTTAAGTGTGAGGTCAGCTTGGGCTATAGAGGGCATGGCAGTTCTAACTGGACTTTCCGTGTTGCCAAAAATATAAGATATGAAATTTGGAGGGGTTTGCATTGGGGTAGATCTTGTGATAGCTGGAGAGAAGGAAACTTAGTGGGTATATTAATATTTTCTACATATGTATAAAATCCTCAAGAATGAAAGCATCAAAAGCATGTTTTAAAATAAAAAAAAGAAAGAATTGAAAATAATTTACTCTCTATAAATTTGAAATCCTACGTTTTCTATTCCATAATTTCATTTGATTCAAAAACTTCATTTTATGACACTTTTTAAAATGACTTTTTTTTATTACACGAGTAACCTATTGTTAAAACCCTTTAGATTAGCTGAAAACACCATAATTAATTTTAACGCTGTTAATTATTATGTTAATTTTCAAGCAGTGCTGTCTCCAAGAATCTCCATCTTGACTTTCACATCTTCATGTAGAGTTATGTGTGGTCTATTGTGTTTTACAGATGAATGTTAGACTCAATTATTACTTAGGAATTATTCAGAGATCATATGTTACCAGGGAGCAGGTTCAAGAGTGTTATTAGCATACATTTGACACCAATCGAATATTACTAGCACCATTATTGTTAACAAAACAGCCCATGCCATAGACTTTCATCACTGGAGGAGAACTGTGTAACTTAATTCTCTGGTTATCTTATGACCAGAGAATAACTTTTTGGTTCTTTTGTTCACAAAATCAACCCCAGGCCAGATTAGACATCAAAATATGTTTCTTAACTTAGAAAGTATATATTTCTTCAGATCTCCATTTAAATATTCCTTTTTCTGCCACATTTGTTTCTCCAGCTTCCTTTTCCACTGTTCATCTATAGGTATGTGCTGATAAATGAAGATTATTTTTAGCTCTTTATTGTTTGCCATAGCTATAAAATTGTTGGCAACCGATTTATATTTTATTAGCATTTGTGCATCAAATGTAAGAGACATCTTAAATTCTAATTTAATGTACCTTAAAGTCCTTTTATTACGCTGTTAATTTCCAGTGTGCTGCTTTACTAGTCTGCACATTCCTTATGTCCTATAGTCAAAACAATGGCATGGATATAGAAGTGTAAGGAAAAATTATCTCCAGTACTTAGACAAACTATACCTTCAACCATCTGGAATGTCTATGATTAATATTATTGCCCCGTTCAAGCCATAATGGTAATATCTCCTAATATTAAAAATGAAATAATACATATATAGTTGCGTTTGGGTGACTTCATTGGTAAGTAAAAGTAAAATAAGACATTTGATTCATCATTGATTGTCACCATTGAATTGTATGTGAAACATGAACTTGTATTAAACAATTTTAGTATCATTTATATGTAGAAATCCAGATTTAGATGTGAGTAATGATTATGTCTTAACAAACTCGGACAGTAATGTTACAAGGACCTTTGTTTTTCACATGAGAAAAATGCAGGCCTTTTTCTTATTATATTAACAATATGATAATGTGTACTTGTTAAATTTTATTACCATTATCTATCAAGTATTGTCTTCTTCATTTAATTAATTAATTAATTAATGCCTTCTTGTTTGTATTTTTTGTGACACAACAGGGGTTGAGCTAGAGAAACCTGGTGAAATAGTGTTTCTCCCTCCAGTAAAATATGAACATCTTTCCTACCACTTTAGATGCGTTTTCCCAAAAGGAGGAGCAGATGGCATTACTTGAGCCTAGAGAGTGACAGTCTTCCCTTTAAATTCTGCAGCAATGGTAAAGTAGAGGCAAAGCCAGTTCATCTGTTACAGCTCACTCATATAGCAGACAAAAAGGCAAATGTATGGGCTAAGAATTAAAGCACCCTGGAGATATAAGTTGAAGACATCTTCATTGCCACGACATCAGTCAAGGCTTATCCACACCCAGGAGGAAACAGTATAGGTCTTGCTTATTTTGTACATAGCAGGAGCTGGCAAAAATGCTGTGCCATGAAAGAAATTGCCCACATATCCCTGCCGTTAATTGTAATTTTCCAAGGTTTCCTCTGTGACAGAGTTTATAGAAGGGAGCTTTAGCAAAAAAACTATCATTAGCTTCATGAATCAATATGGTTTAGGGAATAAAAAAACAACTCTACTGGCTTGAAAATAGGAAGTATCAGAGGGTGTCTTCTTCCTCTCTATGGAGAGCAAATTATGCTATTGATTGGTCCATAGTATAACTGTGTAAATTTCCGGGTAGCAGGGGGAGCAGTTGAGAATCCCATAAAGCCATTCTCCTTTTGGATATAGTGTTCAGTTGCTGAGAGAGCTCCCAAGCATCCCATGGAGACTCCTTCAGAGATATGGCTTCTGTCCATGATAAGACTATGGAAGATGAAGAAGCTTAAGATCAAAGCCATCATTACTCTATAATTCTATTTGTCTTATTTTTCTGTTTGTCATCAGTTGCCCAATGTTTTTAATCCTTATTGTAGAAAACATTGACACAACTGTCAAAGAAATTGTAAAACATAAAAAGCTTTTAAGAAGTGGTAATGACTCAATTATTGTATAGAGAGAGTATTTATTCAGAAACCACAAAAATATAGTCCATACTACACTACATGCTCATGTTCCACAAATGAAAATATAATTGCTATAATTTAAAGGAGGAACAAGAAAATACATATAAAGAACAATGGGTTGCTACCCCAAAGCCTGAATCAATGTAAAAGTTTAGCAAAACATGGTTTTAATCTTATTGGGAGAATCAAATCTGTTATCAGTGCAAATGCTGAATGCAAGAAAGAAAAAAGAAAAAGAAAGAGAAAAAGAAAATTTTCCCTCCCAAACTATTGTATAATTTTCTATTTCACAAGTGTTTTTAAGACAATTCATGACCATTTATCCAGTTTCATGGATGGGATGCTTCCTACACCAGTCACTGGAGAGGGCAGGACCCAAACCCCTCATCACCGTAGACATTAGAAATGCACTTTAGTAGCATTAGCAATCAGAAAATTAGAGTAAGACTCAGAATTCTGTGGTAATAAAGTCATCTAAGCAGTCATAATAGTGTCTAATGTTGAAGAGCCATTTGCTTACAACTTTGTTACATGGAGCCAGCAGCTCTAGTGAAATAACAGATTTAGTAAGACACTTAATAAGGAACCTAGTCAGATCGCTGAAAACTCTCTTTAAGCAGTAGACTGATCGGTTCAAAAATTATCATGTTATTGAATATGAACATGTTTAATGGCATGATTCTGAATATAGTTTCAGAAGGAATAAAACAAAATTTGATTTCTGATTGGTTAGATTTGTTTTCCTCTAAAGTTGAGGTACCTGAATTTTAACTAGCAGTCATTGACTTTGAAGTTCAGCAGCATTTACTGTAGGGTCCTGATGACCAGACCAATAATCTTTAGAATCAAGCTTGAGTTACATAGGTTTAAGTGTTACTTGTCTCAGATTCTTTTTAATTAATTAATTTATTTATATTCCAAATGTCGTTTCTGTTTCCTAGGTCCCCCTCCATGAGATCTTACCCTCTTCTCGACCTCTTTGATTCTGAAAGGGTACTCACTCACCTAACCACCCACTTTTACCTCAACCCTCTAGCATTCCACTTCCCTGGGGCATCAAATTTCTACAGGATTAAGCACATCTTATTCTGGTTAAGGCCAGACAAAGCAGTTCTGATACATACGTAGCAGGGACCACGGACCAGCCCATGTATGCTCTTTGGTGGGTGACTTAGTCTCTGGAGGTTCTGAGGGGTCAGAGTTAGTTGATACTATTGTTCTTCCTATGGGGATGTAATCCCCTTCGCCTTCTTCAGTCCTTTCTCTAATTCTTCCATAGGAATTCCTGACCTCAGTCCAATGGTTGGCTGTAAGTATTGATCTGCCTCTGTCATCAGCTGGTAGAGCCTCTCAGAGGACAGCTGTGCTAAGCTCCTGGTGCAAGTACATTACTAGTGCCATGGTTTGGTGCCTGTGCATGGGATGGATTCCATGTTGGGTCAGTGTCTGGATGTGTTTTCCTTCAATCTCTGCTCCATTTTTGTCTTTGCATTTCCTTTAGACAATATTAATCCTTGGTCAATAAAATTTGAAGAGGGGAAGGTAACCCCATTCCTCAAATGGGGGTCATGTCTACCTACTGGAGATGGTCTCTTTAAGTTAGATCTCCCCAGTGTTGGATAAGATCATCCCCATTGGGTCCTGGGAGCCTCTCACATGCCTTGTGTCTAGGTCTTTCTAGCAGTTTCCTCAGTCCCCAGCTGCTGAATATTTGTATCCATTCTTCTGGCCCCCTTGGCTTCTCTCCTGTCTTCCCCCATATTTGTCTTAGATTCTTAAACTGAAGATACTATCAGGTTTGATCACAGCATTTACATTTGCTATCACTACTAATGATGATTTAACACAAAATAACATTTTGAAAAATTTCAATGACCTTCTGTTCAATGACCATCTTGGATACAATAGTTATAAGTGGCTAAACGTTGTATCGTAAAGAAAAGATGATGGTACATTATTGAATTTTCTGATCCTTGTTAGGAAAGAAACTCAGTTTCATCTTTAGTAGTCTGACAGAAACTTCAACTGGCATAATTATTTAAGGGTAAAGGTAAATCACTATAGTTTTTGGTTCAGGAAGACCTCAGCCCCTCAGATGATACAGTCATAATGATGTAGGTTTGTATTGTAGGTATGAATAGTATATGGATATTTGGGGTGCAAGCCTTACCATAATAATATAAAATTTACACTTCAGGATTAAGCATATTGGATCTACTAAATATTTTCATGGTGTTTGGCATCTGACTACTACATATTTATGGACTAAAGTAGACACATGGTGGTATAAAAGGTTGGTTGCAATTTTGAGCAATCAAGAGTCTCACTATTGAGACTTTTATTGCCCATCTCAAAGAAGAGGTTTGTAATTATTTTAATAGTGGAATAAATATAGAAAAAAGATGGCAATTTAAAAAGTTAAACAATTTTTATTTATATTACAGCTTTGGATGAAAAAATAAAAAATAAATGGAGTCTTAGAAGAAAATGACTAGAGATTGGTAATGGTGGGCAGAATAACCATGGACATGACAGTAGTAAAGATCTAGATATTATATAAGAGAAGTTGGTTATCATTTACTCATCTGGTGAAAAGAACCATGGGTAATGTCCCAAGAAACAATGGGTAAGAAGTAGGGTAACTACTGTGGTACAATAGCCTAGTTATGTCTTTTCAGGTTCTAATTGTTCAACCTTTATCTGCTGAAATGTATATATAAGGTGTAGCAGAAAGCAGTGAGTATCTGTAGCTCGTATTTTGAAAAGAAAGAGAGAACACACATTAGAATTGAAATGAACAAAATGGGAACAGTAAGAGGGTAATTGTCACCTAATCTGAGAAATATTGAAGGAAGATTGTACAAAATATTTATACTGGAGCTGAAATAGAAAGGATAGTTGAGGTTAGGAGATGAGAATGCTTGCTTGTGCTAGAAGGAACAGCTAGATGAACTAATAATTTACAGCTACTAAACGAAGGGAAGTTGAAACAGAACAGAAGAGGCACAGTTATGCAAAAAAGTAAAGTTCACTTAAGCAATGGAAAGTCTTTGAGGCATTTATTTTACATAGTGTTTCCTTTAGCTTTTCTACTTACAGGAGGTAGCTTGACTGGATTGGTGAGAATATAGAAGAATTAGGCATGGATAGATGACATTATGATTTCTCAAGTGACAGTATTGCCCACACCAGAGAAGATAATCCTTTACCATTGACTTTAGAATTGTAACGTAGAGGGAATGAGAAGGCTCACATAAAGGAGAGAGGGACAAAGAGTGAGGTAACACATAGGCAATAGAAAGGAAGGCAAAGGAAGGAAGCTGAGACCATTACAAGGATGATTAACTGTGTTTTCGGGTGCCTGGGTCTGACAGGGATCGTCTCTTACCTGAGTGGAGTAGCTAGTATGATTGCATCTCTTTTCACCAAGATATGGAATTCTACGTTTGTTCAGGAAGATGGCGAACTGCAAGTGAATATTGTCTTGGTTGTGTCTGTGAGATGATGCTGCAAAGACACACTGCCAAAGATTATTGTAAGATTGAAATCCGATGTCTTATTTCTCAAGGTTGTTAACTGTCAATGCACTAAAATTAGACTTTAATGAGTGGGAACATATTGCTGCATATCAGAACATTAGGCTTCCTCAGTCACATTATTTATATTTCATAATGTCGCTTCTAATATTTCACCTTGAAGATCACTCAGGGCCTCTGAGAATAATTTGAATCTGCTTGCATTGTTACATGCTGTATTTTATAACACCGGCCATCATCAGTGAAGGAGATCTTAGAAATTCAACTCAAGCTGATGACAGCTACAATCTTTTCTTCTGGTGCTGTATAGCATTAATTAAAAAAAGAGTATTATACCATGTATTTTAGAATGTTCTGTTTTTTTTTCAAAGATTTAAGACATAGTCCTGCTTGTAATTTTATCTTGCTATTTTTGAGCATTAGCTCTCCACAGTAGTTCTGTATTTCACAGTTCAAAATGACAACTCATTACAAAGAAATAATAACGTAATTCTTAAACTTTAACTGTAGGAACACATTTTTCTGTGCTGTCATTTGTGTTAATAATAAAATATTTATGATAGATTCCATTATTATAATTTCTGAGAGTTGTGATTTTAAAAATAGTGAAACAAACCTTACTTTGGAGGGCAATATACTTTTTTTATTTGATAAATGGTCCCTGTTTTATTTTTTGACTACCAATTTAGTTTGCCTAAAAAAATTACCCAAGGGTAGTAGACACGTAAATTTAGGAATACAGTTTGCTAGACATTCTCTTGCTCTAGGATGGGAAAATCAAGTAAATCTTCAGTTAGGTGAAGTAAGGAACAATTTAGTTTGATTAAGCAAGACTCTAATATATTAGTTCTCTCTTCATACAGATACTCTATTGAGTCGTTAATTGTATTTACCTATGAAACAGACCCAAAAATAAGCTTAATACATTGAAGACATATTCCATTTGGATGAGTTAAATGTGAAATGTCTTATTGACTGAGCCCGTTTTCTGGCACTCCTGACTAGCTAAATCAGCTGGGACAGTTAAACTAGTTTGTAGAAGGACACTTCATTAACTCAGAATGTCAGAAACTAGGATTGCTCGGCAAATATAGCACAGGAGTAGTTAGACATAGGCTTTAGATGAAGACTTCTAAGCTTGCTGGAAGCAGGGATGGGCTAACTGACCTCTGGAGGCACATTCCAGCTTAATGTTTCTCCTTTTGTCTAACTGTAACTTTTAAGTTTATATAAAAGATGCAAAACACTTTCGTTTCAGAACGCCTTGGGTTTTCCTGGGTAAAAAGGAATGTGTCTCTCATAATCAAACATTTGAATTCAACACCAAAATAGATCTTTTGATCAAACACAAATTACTTGAAGTTTTAGGACAATTAACTTTACCATTTACACAATCATTAGACAACTGTCTAGCAAGTATAATGTATTTATTTGCATATTTAGAACAATAAAACAAATTTACCAAATATTTAATATGTACTTATATTCACAAAAGCAGTGTTTTCCAGAACTAAATTCTTATTTTGTAAATTAAATATTCCTCCTCTCCCAGTCTCCCATACTTGATGTTACTTAATAAAATGTTTGATTGGTTTTAGTTTATTTTATATAGACTCAGTCAAATTCCTCTCAAATTTTATTCATTTTATTGCATAATTTTTTTCATGCTCCATACAGGATTCTCAGGCTAGCTTCATTACTCAGTGATTCTGTGCCCCATTTTCACTCTTCTTTTCTTAAATAGTCAACTCTGTTGGCCATGATCATTGAGTTACTTTGAGCTCACAGTCACTCTATGATACCAAGGTTCCTAAAATCTGTTACAATATTTTTAAATACCTGTGAGGTATATTTATACTTTTTTTGTTAAGCATTTCTATATATCCAGAAAACTGACACCTTCAATTAAATTGTGACTTTCAGGTGAAATAAATATGAATTTGGTATGGCAAAGGTTGTATGTTTTAGTGTTTGCATATGTTTTCCAACAAAGACAGCACCATGAGTTAGGCTGTAACATACACAATACACTCTTGTCAATCTTGTCATGTTTGTATTGTTTGTGAAATTAGATGACAAGCATGTATGGGGGGAGACAGCTCCTTATAAAATTAACTTGACCTCTATGTAATAAAGCTAATTAAAGGGATACTTGAATCTAGTACTGAACTAAGAATTAATTTGAAGGCACTTGTGACATGTCCTGGATGCTGAGTAACAAGGATTTTCTAAAGTACAATACTACATTTTGCTAATCTACACACATTTCTCTTAACCAGGAAGAGAGCTCATGGTAGCAAGTTTACACAATTGGCAAAACAGGAAAATACTCTACCTGTTTCTATATTACCAAACAAGCTGGCTATGTACATTCCCGAGGTATTCCAGACTGACCCAGCCAAATATTGCTGCGTGAAGGTACCAGGACAGTGGCTAGGAAAGTGAAGTTTAGACTAATATCTAAGCATAGTCTCTGTCTGTGCAATTCAGATTATTTGTTCTTAAAGGCATGGAAAATTCATCAAGTTCACACAGTTATGTGTATTGTGTACTTAAGTATGCGGTACAGCTCTGAATGTGGAAGTTGAAGCTAACAAAGGAATAACGAATGGTAACTGAAAGCGTTAGGAGGGTAAACTCTTTCATGGCTGTTAGAAGCTGATACAGTTAAGATTGAATTAGGAGAAGGAGTCCAGGTCACTTTTCGAATGTATCAATACTTAGCTTATCAGGATCGAAAAGGATGCCTAGGCTGTAGCAGGAACAGCAAGAACTGTGACCCCATGATCTGCTCTATTTCTTTCCCTAGAGCACATAAAATGTTTTATTTCCTTTTAAAATGTTCCGTTCACTAATGACCTAAGGCAGGAGAAAACAGAGTTATCAAAATGGCTAGTGAAGTGTTTGGTCAGTCCATAAATATGATTTAATGATTCTGAAAGCGGACAGAGCAGGAACAGCATGAACTGAAGGTAATAATAAGGCAAGTTTTAAAAGTGTCAGGTTCCAGAATCATAAATTCAGAATATAAATGTGAATAACCCTTTTTAATATGCTTAATCTATAAAAATATATTTGCAAAAATAGAAAAGTGATTTATTTTCTGATTGTTCTTAAACAGCAGTAGGAAAATTATGCATACGTGAATTTCATGGTCACTTAACTTGGAGAATTTTCCTGTTGAAAGAAATTTTAATTTCTTTGCCCTTAAATATTGTCATTTCATTTTAGCCTGGCACACTTTAAACATTTGGTATAGTCTACTTCTGCTAATTAACTAAAATTGTATCAAATTTCTTTTTAAAAATCTCTTCTTCAAAGCATTTGAATGCAGAGCACAAAGGTCTATGAAATTTTTAATAGTGATTAAATTCTTTTTAAGTATCTACGTGTGTCTGGTTTGATGTGGAGGTCCTTGATCCACTTGGACTTAAGCTTTGTACAGGGTGATAAGCATGGATCGATCTGCATTCTTCTACATGTTGACCTCCAGTTGAACCAGCACCATTTGCTGAAAATGCTATCTTTTTTCCATTGGATGGATTTGGCTCCTTTGTCAAAAATCAAGTGACCATAGGTGTGTGGGTTCATTTCTGGGTCTTCAATTCTGTTCCATTGGTCTATCTGTCTGTCTCTGTACCAATACCATGCAGTTTTTATCACTATTGCTCTGTAATACTGCTTGAGTTCAGGGATAGTGATTCCCCCTGAAGTCCTTTTATTGTTGAGGATAGTTTTAGCTATCCTGGGTTTTTTGTTATTCCAGATGAATTTGCAAATTGTTCTGTCTAACTCTTTGAAGAATTGGATTGGTATTTTGATGGGGATTGCATTGAATCTGTAGATCGCTTTTGGTAAAATGGCCATTTTTACTATATTAATCCTGCCAATCCATGAGCATGGGAGATCTTTCCACCTTCTGAGGTCTTCTTCAATTTCTTTCTTCAGAGTCTTGAAGTTCTTATTGTACAGATCTTTTACTTGCTTGGTTAAAGTCACACCGAGGTATTTTATATTATTTGGGTCTATTATGAAGGGTGTCGTTTCCCTAATTTCTTTCTCGGCTTGTTTCTCTTTTGTGTAGAGGAAGGCTACTGATTTATTTGAGTTAATTTTATACCCAGCCACTTTGCTGAAGTTGTTTATCAGCTTTAGTAGTTCTCTGGTGGAACTTTTGGCATCACTTAAATATACTATCATATCATCTGCAAATAGTGATATTTTGACTTCTTCTTTTCCGATCTGTATCCCCTTGATCTCCTTTTGTTGTCTGATTGCTCTGGCTAGAACTTCAAGAACTATATTGAATAAGTAGGGAGAGAGTGGGCAGCCTTGTCTAGTCCCTGATTTTAGTGGGATTGCTTCAAGTTTCTCTCCATTTAGTTTAATGTTAGCAACTGGTTTGCTGTATATGGCTTTTACTATGTTTAGGTATGGGCCTTGTATTCCTATTCTTTCCAGGACTTTTATCATGAAGGGGTGTTGAATTTTGTCAAATGCTTTCTCAGCATCTAATGAAATGATCATGTGGTTTTCTTCTTTCAGTTTGTTTATATAATGGATCACGTTGATGGTTTTCCGTATATTAAACCATCCCTGCATGCCTGGGATGAAGCCTACTTGATCATGGTGGATGATTGTTTTGATGTGCTCTTGGATTCGGTTTGCCAGAATTTTGTTGAATATTTTTGCGTCAATGTTCATAAGGGAAATTGGTCTGAAGTTCTCTTTCTTTGTTGGGTCTTTGTGTGGTTTAGGTATAAGAGTAATTGTGGCTTCATAGAAGGAATTCGGTAGTGCTCCATCTGTTTCAATTTTGTGGAATAGTTTGGATAATATTGGTATGAGGTCTCCTATGAAGGTCTGATAGAATTCTGCACTAAACCCGTCTGGACCTGGGCTCTTTTTGGTTGGGAGACCTTTAATGACTGCTTCTATTTCCTTAGGAGTTATGGGGTTGTTTAACTGGTTTATCTGTTCCTGATTTAACTTCGGTACCTGGTATCTATCTAGGAAATTGTCCATTTCCTGTAGATTTTCAAGTTTTGTTGAATATAGGCTTTTATAGTAAGATCTGATGATTTTTTGAATTTCCTCTGAATCTGTAGTTATGTCTCCCTTTTCATTTCTGATTTTGTTAATTTGGACACACTCTCTGTGTCCTCTCGTTAGTCTGGCTAGGGGTTTATCTATCTTGTTGATTTTCTCAAAGAACCAACTTTTGGTTCTGTTGATTCTTTCTATGGTCCTTTTTGTTTCATTTTTTAAAGAAAAAGATGTAACTCTGTTTAATACCATTTAATTTATTTAAAATATTGATCCTTTTTGGAAAATGAATAACCATATTTAAATGTTAATTGAAAGTTAGTATCAGCTTACTAGAACATACTCCCTCACCTGACCATTTCAGTATTTAATAATGCAGCAGAAGAACTGAAATACCACATCAATTGCAACTTGACCTGTTAGAACAATAATATTGAACTCCAATACATTCTATGAATTTCTAAAGACCACTTCCAGTTCTATGCCATAGCAAAAATTTTTAATTGCTTCATTCTTTTCTAAACTATAACCTTAACATCGTATATCATCTTCGTATACTAGGATACCTAATGAATTACTTGAAAACTATAATGGTTTTAAAGTGATTGAAGTTTTCTTTTCACTATATTTATACTGATTTAAAAAGAAAACAAATGGCCAAGTTTTAGGGTCAAGGATTTATTTGATGATTGCAATATTTACTAATGAATATATCTCCACATTATAAACATAATTTATAAGATGAAAACAGTCATCCCACATATAAATAATTAGGGGGGCAGAAGAACTTTTACGTAGGCAAAGAACACGGATAGACTATTTAAGACAGAGGTGCAAATGGATTTACATATGCAAGAAGGTATCCATCTGACCCTTTCACTCACAACAAAGTTAAGCAAAATGCAAACAAAGTTTGTATGCTGTGCTTATTTAAAAGTTAACTATCCTCTTCTATGTCCTGTTTCAGCCTACTAAATCATATTACTGAATGTGAGTTTAGGGAAGAAATACCCAAAGCTATGTGAGTTACTATAAAAAAAATATGCTCAATCTTTTAAGCAAGAAAATGCAAGCTGAAAACGTGTTGTTCGAAGCAATTTCCATCTCGAATCTGAGAGTGATGAATGCGCAGGTCCTTTGATCTAGCATTTGCCTCCCCAGAATTTGCCCTCAAAATATTTAGACAAGTTCAAGAAGCAGTGGGTAACTGGTACATTCTTTATAATGTCATTCATAATGGTGTAAAATTGAAAATAAAATAATTGTTTATAAATAGGATGGTTTAAAAATTCAAGTCATAAAGTTCAGTAATTTGGCTCTGGAACTACCGTTTAGATTCACATGTCATGACCACCAGTGAATGACAAGAGATGTTTGTGAGACTTCTAATATCACAGTGTCAGTGTCAGGACTGAAGGAGTTGAGTGTGGTTATCAATTTAGGATGTCCCAGGCAAGTTCTGAGTACTTAGGGTAGGTCAACTACTATTATTCTTATAATGTTACAGCTACCCATTTAATGAGTATGATTGCTACTAAGGATAATTTTCCCATAGAGTCCTTAATCATAAAGCAGATACCCACATGTGACAAGAATGTACATTCAGGTAAATTTTATCTTACAGGTGAATTATTTTTCACGGTTCATCAGTTGTTCCACAAAAATATGTTTAGCCTATGTAACCCATCAGTTACAGATGTGTTCGCCATGATTTTCTTTTGACAGCCATTGCCACGTCTTGGGTGGAGGAGAAGGTAAAGAAGAAAATAGCTGATTAGATTTCTCCTTACCCCGAGGAGTTTGATGAATCATGAATGTTGATTCTAATTGGAAATTGAGTCCTCTGCTTGTATAGGTCTTTTCATAAAGCTCTCCTAATTTGTTAAATCATTAAATGAATCTAGCAGGTATTTATTTTGATTTTTATTAATTGTGACTTGTTTTTCATTATGGCATAATTTTCAGTCATGAAACGTTACTGCCACACATTGGAGTGAAAGCAGAAGACTCCTGCTGAGCCAATAAGCGCTGTGTGATTCAAGTTGAAACTCTGGGTCAGAAAACATACATATATTATTAGGAACCAATTATGCATTGTTATCTAGGACTAATACAATTTTAATATTTAAATCAGAGGCCTGCAGCGGTAACTGATAAAGACATGCATTTTAGGTCATAGTAATTGCTCTATTGTTTTGTGTCTACTTTGCCAACTTTTCACAAACAGTTATGTAGACATTGTGCACCTAAGTAAAGGTTATATACCTCTTATTTAAGATCACCAGAAAAATGATAGAAAAATGTGATGGTTTAGTGTAAATAGTGCTACATGCTTACAAATAGCTATAGCCATATTAAATCAAGATTTGAGCTTTTTCTTAAATCAGAGAAGATTACAGGACAGCAGGATAGAAGTGTGGAAACAGGTGGACAATGTAAAGGAAGATGTCCTCAGTTCGAGTTCTAGCTTCAACACTTAATATTATCAGCCCTATGCAAGTACTATGTTAAAGTATTATGTATCTCAGTGTAATCACGTATAGACTTAATCATCAACAATAGATCCAGTATAATCAATTGTTTTGTGAATGAAATCACTTGTTATCCCAAAGACAGAGGCACAATCATGCAATCAAAGCTCCCAATAAATGCTAGGATTTAACACAAGGGAGTTATTATACGGTGTGCCACAGTAGAATATACGATTATCAGCCGATCATAAAATTTTACCTACCATCAGGAATGCGCTCTGAGAATCTTAGGAAATGCACTCAGCTTAATTTGTAAATGAGGTAGAAGACAATGCACTTACAAATACATATTTCAAAGTGAACAGTGCACTCTAAAGAAATAATAAATCTGAAATGTTTCAGTGTTTACTTAGCTATGATAAAATACAAGCGCCAAACATCTAAATGGAGGAAAGATTTACTCTAGCTTTTGGTTTCAGGAGTTCCTGTTCATCAAAGCAGGAGGGATTAGGAGAGCTAAGTGGCACATGACAGGGAAGGAAGAAGAGACAGAGAGAGTGCAAACGCCTAGGCTATCAGATTTTCCCTACTTTATTCCATGTAGACACCAGCTTACGTGTTGGCGTCACTCACACTCAGTTGCGTATGTGTTCTTACAGACGTACACCGACATGTTCCTTAATAATCTGTATCCTTCACAATCCTATCATGTGGAGAACCACAGTATTGACCACCACAAGCATGCTGTTGTTGGTAGAGCATTTTGAAAGGGGCCATTACTGTTGTATTGAAATATTAGTGTTGGGGCTAAGCCACGGCTCTGTGAGCAAATTGCTCACCCTGCAAACCTGAAGATGGACATTCAGATAGCCAGCACACATGAAAACACTGAGCGATTGTGGTAGTCTCTTCAATATTTGCGAGGCATGCTGACAAGCTAGACCACCTGAATCAGTGAGCTTTTGAGTTCAAGTGAGAGAGCTTGCCTCAGTATAGAAGGCAAAATAGAGTAGAGGAAGACACTCCAAATTAACCCCTTCACATGAAGACACACAGAAGTGTCCACACGCATTTGATGTACATACCCATATAACAATCAGATAGAAGGGCAAAAGAAGAAAGATGAATGGACCATTGCAAATCCTACATATGTCGTAGTTTGTCTTTGGTTAATGTTTAAGAGAGAGTTAGAAAGCTTGGGTGGAATGACCTATTGAAATAAGCCACCATGAGAGAATTGAGATAGCATTGCTTTTCAGCAGTGCTGACTAGGAAGAAATGCTTTGCTACCCAACTGTTCTGAAGGAGGCTTCAGTCTGGGTGGACTTGTCTCTGAGATCACATAGCCACTCTGATTGGAATTCGGTGGTCTTGAAATGATCCAGGTGTTCCAACCGCCAGCCATCTGTTGGAGGAAAACTGCTTTCCTGGAACCGACAGGATATTGCATGCATTTAGGAAAGTTTAGCTTCACAGTTGAGCAAAATAAATAAAACAGCAGTAGTTCCCCTGTGAGGATATACTGTAGACTTCAATTATTCGACTATTATATCAGTAGCAGATGTTTTATTTTTGGTACCTAATGGGAAATTTTTGGATCAGCAAAACCATTTTTTGGTATGTTCCAGCAATTCTTGCCAAGTTGTTGGTTTTTTTTTTTGTTTGTTTGTTTTGCTTTTTAGAAGGGGAGTGGCATGATTATAGGCAACCATTTTCAACCATTTTAAGATTTAAGTTTTCAATAAGAACATACTCTTTCCTTTGATTCCCACAAGCCAGTTTCTACTATCTCTTATTATCAGGTATTTACCTACCTATCACACCTATGCCATTAAATACCGTTACATAGGGGTTTCTTCTAGTTCACCAAGAGTAATTTGAGGGCTGGAGAGACAGCTCAGTGGTTAAGAGCACTGACTGATCTTCTAGAGGTCGTGAGTTCAATTCCCAGCAACTACATGGTGGCTCACAACCATTTGTAATGGGATCTGATGCCCTCTTCTGGTGTGTCTGAGGACAGCTACAGTGTACTCACATAAAATAAATAAATAAATCTTAAAAAGAAAGAAAATAATTTGAGAACTGCTTGTAGATTTGTGAAATAAATCCCAATAAAGCAATGGGATTAACCCAATGAAATGATTCATCACTGTGTTTGTTTACACGGTGCAGTTTTTATGGAGAAAGCTTTCTACTTCAAATATCTATCATCCTTGATTTATGGTAACATGACTTAAAATAATTCATATTTACATCCATATTAGTACTGTCAAACAGTACTGTACAAATTAGCATAATTCATTATTCACTTTTAGGAAATTAGTCTCAGCACAAATACAGCCTGGAGGGCACCGCTCAATCACTAATTTCCAAACCCATTAGCCATATAATCTTTTCTACTTGCATGTTAATGTAGTCTGTGAGTCACTTATTCATTCATTCATTAATTCACTCACTCATTCATTTTAGACTTGATCTACTAATCCATTGATGATATTTTTTAAAATAGAGCTTTCATTTTACCAAAATAATTTTCTTTCTTCTAAAAACAATAGCTTATATTCTTTTCATTTGGAACACTTTCACAAGAGGAATATTTGCTTGACACATTTTTATGAAGAGTTAATGTGACTGGATCAGCTTTAAAGTCTACCTTCCATTATAGATATCTTCTCTTTCATTGTTTTAATTACCCATGAGTGGCCACAATCTAAAACAATAAAACAGTGGATACAAATATTTTATAAATTTCAAGTGCACACTGTCTTTTGTAAATGGGAAAGCTGAGTCATCAATTCGTGTAAGTCCTTCTGGATGTCGCATCATCTGCCACTCCTTGTGTCTCAGCTGTGTACTTATCTTCTATCTCTCAGGACATTAGCATGTCCATTTTGTTTCCAAGGTGTTCTAATATGCTCCTCTCTTGTTTTTGGAATATTTATCCTCCAATGACTCCTCTCTCAACACATTTATAGGCTGCCAAATTAAAGTTATTTTATTCTTCATATTTTAGTTCTACCTCCAGAGCTTTTTTTTCTGGGTTTTTTGTTTGTTTTTTTGTTGTTTGTTTGTTTTGTTTTGTTTTTTTCTTTTTAAAAAATATTTAGTGTTTATTCTTCAATTCTTTTTTCCCATTTTTATTAAATTGGGCATTTCTTATTTACATTTCAAATGTTATTCCCTTTTCCAGTTTCTTGTCCATCAGCCCCCTAACCCCTCCCCTCCCCTTATTCCTGGGTGTTCCCCTCCCCATCTACCTCCCATTACTGCCCCCCCAACAATACCCTACACTGGGGGTCCAACCTTCCCCTGGACCAAGGGGTTCCCTTTCCCCTTCCCCTGGTGCCTCAATAAGGCTATTCACTTCTACATATGTAGTTGGAGCCCAGGGTCAGTCCATGTATAGTCTTTGGGTAGTGGTTTAGTCCCTGGAAACTGGTTGGTTGGTATTGTTGTTCTTATGGGGTTGCAACCCCTTCAGCTCTTTCAGTCCTTTCTCTAATTCCTCCAATGGGGGTCCCGTTCTCCGTTCAGTGGTTTGCTGCTAGCATTTCTCTCTGTATTTGACATGTTCTGGCTGTGTCTCTCAGGAGAGATCTATATCTGGTTCCTGTCAGCATGCACTTCTTAGCTTCATCCATCTTACCAAGTTTTGGTGGCTGTACATATATGGGCCACATGTAGGGCAGGCTCTGAATGGCCGTTCCTTCAGTCTCTGCTCTAAACTCTGCTTCCATACCCCCTCCTATGGATATTTTTGTTCCCCTTTTAAAGAAGGAGTGAAGCGTCCAAATTTTGGTCACACTTCTTGAGTTTCATGTGGTCCGTTCACTGCATCTTGGGTAATTCGTGCATTTTGGCTAATATCCACTTATCAATGAGTGCATACCATGTGTGTTTTTCTGTAATTGGGTTACCTCACTCAGGATGATGTTTTCTAGTTCCATCCACTTGCCTATGAATTTCATGAAGTCATTGTTTTTGATAGCTGAGTAGTATTCCATTGTGTAGATGTAGCACATTTTCTGTATCTATTCCTCTGTGGAAAGGCATTCCTTTCTAGCTTTTGGCTATTACAAATAAGGCTGCTATGAACATAGTGGAGCATGTGTCTTTGTTGTATGTTGGAGCATCTTTTGAGTATATGCCAAGGAGAAGGTATAGCTGGGTCCTCAGATAGTACTATGTCCAAAGCTTTATGAGACATATAAAGCATGTAACTGAAATGCTAGCTAACTGACTTTCCTATGATTAGCATCTTTCTAGACCCTAAGTCTAAGAGATTTGCTTCCAAGAGCAACTGTTGCTGCTCACAGTGCCCTGTGCTTCCCTGGATTAGGGAAGGTACTGATAGCTGCTGAGTTGTGAGGAAACACAGAGAATTGAGAACTTCTTGAAAAATGCAACCATGAAATTAAAATCTTAGTATGAGCTTAAACTGAGGTGAGGGTAAAGGAGTAGAAGAACATTTCCACTTCTTAGAAGGAATGTTACCCTAAATTGGTGCTTAATCAGCAGTCAATTAGGAGATATTCTCACAATTAGTTTTTAATATTGTATAGTGAAGGAAACCACAGAAATATTGTTAGACAACATGATATCACAAAGTATTACTTTGTAATTAGTCATAAGAATTTTGTGTATTTGATACAATTCTAATTTCATTTTTATTACTTATTTAAACATTTTCTACATTGAAAAACTTTACTACTTCTTAAATGGTGTTGGCTAATACACTTATAATGCAAATGATAATAATTTGACATTTTTTAAAATAAATTTTATAAATGTAAGATCTACATTTAATGTGTTGCATTGAAAGCTAATTTCAAATCTCCCTCATCTCTTTTCTCCTTGATCTGGAAAAAAAATTTAGTGTATAAATAAAAAAAAGTTTCAGTTTTAAATATGCTTATTTCTACTATATGTTCATTAATCATGAGAATCTATTCTATTCAGGCTCTGATGAATCTCTGATATGAATGTTGAGCCAAATAGATTTGGGTTTTGCTTTTACAAGAGTGTGCTTTCTGGAAGGATACATGTACTTAGATGGGCAATCACAACACATGTTGTGTTAATGACTCATGAGAAGTCAAGGTTATGTAGCACAGAACATTAGTTGTAGATTATAGGTGATCATTGGGGTGGCATTCCAGAGGTGAGGGCACCCTCTAGAATGTACCAGATACCTGGGAGATGAGAGACTGTCAGGACTCAAAAAGAGGGACCTTACATGAAATGCCTAACAGCGGGGAGAGAGAAGTTGTAGAGTCTACCTTCAGTAGAAAGACAGAGCATCAAGTGAAGGGATGGGGTTACCATCCCACAGTCAAAAGTCTGACCCAGAATTGTTCCTGTTGAAAAGAACTGCAAGGACAAAAATGGAGAAGAGACTGAGGAAAAGGAGGCTCAGTGATTGGCCCAAATTAGGATCCATCTCAAGGGGAGGCTCCAAGGCCTGACACTATTACTGATTCTATGGTGTGCTTAGAGACAAGAGGCTAGCATGACTGCCCTCTGAGAGGCCCAACAAACATATGAACAGGACAGACAAAGATACTTATACCCAACCAGTGAACTGAAGTCAGGGATCCCTTTGGTTGAATTAGGAGAGGCTAGAAGAAGTTGAGAAGGAGGGCAACTCTATAGGAAAACCAGCAGGCTCAACTAACCTGACACTGAGATCTCTCAGACACTGATCTACCAACCAGAAAGCATACACTATCTGGCATGAGGCCCCAAACACATATACAGCAGAGGACTGCCTGGTCTAGCCTCAGTGAGAGAAGAGGCGCCTAACCTTTGAGAGACTTGAGGCTCCAGGGAGTGAGGAGGCCTGGTAGGGTGGGGTGGGGTGGAGCAGTGGGGAGGGAACATCCTCTTGGAGATGGGGTAGGAGGAATGGGGTGATTAAATGTTAGAAGTCGGACCAGAAGGGGGATAAGGACTGGACTGTAAAATAAGATTAAAGATAAATAAGTACAATAAATTTTTTTAAAAAAAATTAGAAAAGATGAGTGGTACTTAGGATGGTTAGGAAGGGTGATTGTTGTTGAATTCGTTTTAGTCTACTTGAAATACCATAGACCTGGTGGCTGAAGCAGCAGAAATGTATGTTATAGTTTCTATAGACTTGACATTAAAGGTCAAGACACCAGCCTAGGCAGTTCTTCATGAGCATCTGGTCCGTGGCTCCTTGCTGTCCCATATCACTGAGCAAAGTAAATGAACACTTTTCTTTCTAATAAGGACACTCATCCCATCATATGCACCCTACTCTCATGGCTTGCTTTTAGCCTACTTCTCTCCCTACACCCTCTTTTCAAATACCTCAGTGTTTCTACTTTCAGTCTCTACCATGTGTCTTTTAAAGACAGATTCAGATGAAGAGTCAGACTGAGGTTAGAGTTATCATCATTTATACTCCTACAATCCTGTGATCCTAGTACACTGAGACCATGTGAAAACTGACACACGGGTTAAGCAGGAAAATGAATGTTTGGAGGAAAACAAAAGCAATTTGCCTTGCTGATTACCGGCAGTAGGTAAGGACTGGCTGGTGAGATTGACTCCTGCCTATGTCTTGCCTCCTGTGCATCCCTAACCACTGGTGCTTAGCCATCTAACAGTATTCTTAAATATGGGACTCACTTTTCGCTGATCACCAGGTACCACAAAACTGCCAAAAAGAAAAAAAAAGCTTTTAAAAGAGATGTGGCCGCATGTTTATTGTGAGCTGAAGTTCTGTGAGATCTTGCTGGGATTATACTTGCAAATTTTATGAAAATTTTATTGCAGATCCTGCAAAATATGAATAAATGTTGGAAGATTAATACGAGTAAAGCCATAATATCATTTTCTCTTCATTCACTTCTTCCTACTAAAAATAAAAATAATCTGCTTAGTTATGGCCCAGCTATGGAGAAATATACTAAACAGTGTTGAAGGTATCTATTTGTGTCCTCAGATATGCTGAAAGTTATTTCAGTTTTCTGGTTTTGTCTTTATAAGAAAGCAAATCTAATTTGTGGAAATAAGAATTCAGCCTCCTCTTAACTCTAACTACCCTCACATCACACACAGAGTGATACCCACATGCAGAGAGGTTGAGAAAGAGAAGAAAGTTAAGGAAGGGGGCCAAGAAATATAGTAATGAATGGGACACAGATAGCAGCCCGGGATAGAGAAAGCCATACTGAGCCACTTGGTATTATATAAACCCAGAATGTGCATCAGTTTCCTTTACAGTTCAATAAGTGAGAGCTTCATTCTTGTTTTTTCTTTTTTCATTCTTGTTTTTTTTTTCTTATCAGGTCCTGTCTGAACTCCTGGTAATATCATTATTTAAAGGACCTTTGAGTGGCTTTCTCTTTTCTCCCTGTTTGGCTTGGGTTTTCCCAGTTAGATAAGAACCTGTGGGGTATTGTGTTTCCCTTGTTGATCTTCGTGCTGTTTGCTTCACAGTTAGAAAGTACGTGTTTGATAAAAATGGCAGGGTGTATTATAATCAGAAGCACCTATTGTATCCAAATCACAGAAAGACTCTCAGCCATCCTTCCACTGGCTTGTCTTATAAACCAACAACTTCAGACACTTGCCACAGCTTACCTCTGCTCCAGGGTGGTAGTTAGCCTTTCTCCACTCACTAGCTCAGACTAGATTTCTACAATATGGAGTATTGCAGAGTTTTGATTCAATGTTTTCCCCTCTTGCTACAGGTATTGTGCAAAATAAGACTCGAAGAAGTCTCCTGATACTTACCCCGGGGCTGAGTAGGTTGCTGGGGAAAGACCTTTGTCTCCAGAGATTCCTCGTCATCTACTTGGGCAGTGCATTTTTTCAGCCGGCTGAGTTCATTTAGTTTTGTTTGTATGTACATGTGTTTAGAGCTGGCCACTGGGGACAAGAAAACCTATCAGGGGTTTGCTCCTGGAGAAAACTATATCTCCGTCTGTCAGCTGGTATCGATTGCCTGTACCTCCACATTTATGCATCGTTTTCCAATGGATTCTTGCTGCTGCTGTGATCCATGGCAAGGAGAAATAAATGTGTGTGTGTGTGTGTGTGTGTGTGTGTGTGTGTGTGTGTGTGTGTGTGTGTGTGTGTGTGTGTGTGTGTGTGTGTGAGAGAGAGAGAGAGAGAGAGAGAGAGAGAGAGAGAGAGAGATGCATGCAGGTTCCCAGGAGTTCTGTGTAATTGGACTTCACATGTGCTCAGTGATGTCTCTGTGTTTCTCTCTGATGATGTGTCTGCCACAAAACTTTTATTCCTTGTACCACTCCACTCCTCTCTCCCTCCACCTGCCCCAGTGAGTTGTCTTAGAGTAGAGTGAGGATTTTCTGATGCTCCCTTCTTTTGTTTGAAACTGTGGTTCCATCTCTGGGGTTGCATTCCATAGTTACACACTCCATAGTTAGAGCAGAGCCCTCTAACGTGGAATCTGAAGGCATCCATTCTGTTCCATAATCTAAATATTACTGCGCTCTGCTCTGTCACTGCAATAACCATTCCATGGCCAGTTTCTCTCCATTTATCCCCTATTTATCCACCAGTGAATCTGTCTGTAAGTGAGGGTTTCATCTGCCATCTTCTGTCTCTCCTAAGTCCTTACAGAATTTTTATTCTCTGAGATTTTGGCACTCAGAACATAAAATTGATTATGGTCTTCAAGGAGTGTGTTCTTTAATATTTTATTGAATGTAGTAAAATATTTACATTCATCATGACTATTTTTCATCATATGCAAATTCTTTAGGAAGTCCCCGCTTTATTGAACAAGTAATAATTAGGGAGATGTTAATAGAGAGCAAAAATATGAAAGACATTAAAGACTTATTTAACAAGATTGGGAAAGTAAAACCAATGTGGATGAGTGAAGACACTGTCTACAAACCTGACCTTGTGAGTTCAAGACTCAGAAACTAGCTGGTAAATGCATAAAACTAAATCCTGAAAACTATCCTTTAGTCCATGTATACACTCTAAGGTCCACAAGCTCAAACGTGCACATTCGTGTGTGTGTGTGTGTCTGTGTGTGTGTGTGTGTGTGTGTGTGTGTGTGTGTGTGCCCAGACTTAAATAAACATAATGAAAATAAATTACTGTATTGGGAAAGTCACAGAAATTAATTAAATAAAAACCACTTATTGATATCCTTATTCTCATAATATGATATCTAATTTCTTTGTGCCTCAGTCATCTAACTGCCATGTTTTGTAATCAAAACTATATTTAAGACAGTATTTTGGAGAGTAAGAAAGAATGACAGCCCTTTAGTCCCATCACCTGGGAGGAGATACGGGCAAATTTCTATGCATTTAAAGTCATCCTGCTGTACTTTATGTACAGAGTTCCAGGAAAGCAAGGGCTACATAGAGAGGCCCTGTCTCAAAATAAAATGACAGTGTTTGAAACAGATCCCTGAAATCATCAATATCTGTAAAGGGTAAAATACTTCTTGTTCAAAGGTAAATTAGTCAACTAACAAGATGACCACAAACCTAATCTTTGACCCTAATTAAATCAAGGATGAGAATTAGCAGAATGGCTGTTCACACAATCATTACTGCTAAGTTCAACTTTTCTACATACCATAAAGTTTTGAATGTGTCTTTTAAATTTTTTTCTTTAGCAGAAAGTAAATGCAGGTCTCTGTGAAAGGCTCTCCCTGTTCTGAAATAGTTCTCATTTATCTATTTATTTTAACTTCCACACTCCAGTCATGTTGACTTTTGCTTGAAAGAGAAATTGAAGGAAAATATTCAAAACACTTGTCATACAGTCTCATTATAGAAATTAGCAGCTGCAGACAATTAACAATGAACATCTGCCAACGCGAGCACAAGACACGGAGATAAATAGTAAATGTGGACAGTATGAAAACTCACAGATGTCTGACTCGAGCAGTCAAATCATATAAATCTTTTTTTTTCTCTTCTCCCTGATAACTTTCTAGTGAGTGTTCCTGACATACGTCTCCCACTAATTTCTAGCTGTCGATGCGGTTTTCTCTCTGTTCAGCTACAGCAGGGATCTGTCTGGAAGCAGACCTTTACTGAGACAGACAGTTAATGGGAACAGTAGCAGCCCCAAGGTGTGTTTATACAGCAGACTCGCTTCCTCTGCTTCTGTGATATATGAACTCCTTCGGAAGTTTCCCGGCTCTTTCAGGGGATAAATCATAGCAGTGGGAGCTTGTATTTAACCTTCGCTATTCTGCCTCTGTCCTTTGAAGGCCTTTCCCTTTATCTCTATGGCTCCATGGAAGAGACTGACTTGTCCATGAGGTCATTTTCATCCCCTCTTCCATTGCCCCGTTCCCTTCATCCCCACTAGAGAGACTTTCAGTCTCTTATGATTTGCTGTATGTCAGTCAGAATGGAACCAATACTTTAGTGTAGTCGAGGGTTTTTTTTTTAATTCATTTCCAAACAACAATGTATAATCATGTGAGTGTGTGAGTGTGGGTTATAGCAGAGATAGATGCCCTTGTCACATGGTAACTATTACTAAATACGGTGGTTTCTAATATTTGGAGCTGCTTTAACTAAAATTGAAATGTGTTTCTTGACAGTAACTCACTTCATGTTCCCTCCATCTTCGGCCCTTCTGAACCATGTGTTCCCTTCTCTTTGACATTCTTTCTGATATTGGCTGACAGTTAATTTTGCTGTTCTTAGTTTCAAGATTCATTTATCCTGACCCCTACTAGTGTTACTTTCCAGAGCCGTCTACTCTACACAGTGTGCAGCACAGCATTTCCTTACGTCCATCTCCTTGGGATCAATTATATTTTGTGATTTTGTTTATTTACTTTCTTATCTAGAATGTAAGTTTTACAAATAACTATCATTTGGTCTGGTTTTCATGATGTTCTTAGTGTTTAGAGGAATGGCTTATATATTAAGAGCTCAAATAAGGTATCTTTACAGAAATGGGTATTACGATATTACATCTGTATGAATATATTATAAACATATATATATATATATATATAGCACAGAGAGGTAATATGTTTTAAAATATTTTTGCAAATAGGAGCACATTATGCATAGAATCCAAATCTAACTTTTTGATATATCAACTCTGAGTCTTTGATGATTGAAAGAGTTACTATTTTTTCAAAGAACTCCAGAACACATGATGAATATAGGCAAGAATCCCATTATTTTAATAAATATATCTTTGTCAAAATATTTTTGTATATTGTTCTTTACATCCTAGTGCCAAGATGCTTGTAGAGCACTTTTGAAAATTTATAAATGTT
The DNA here is from genome assembly GCF_011064425.1 of Rattus rattus. Classification (NCBI taxonomy): domain Eukaryota; kingdom Metazoa; phylum Chordata; class Mammalia; order Rodentia; family Muridae; genus Rattus; species Rattus rattus. The sequence goes on along the minus strand of NC_046157.1, from coordinate 142,552,053 downwards.
GGGTCCAAAAATATGTGATCTAGTATACATAGTGCCAGAAGACACTGTGCAGGCTGTAGATGGAGAAAAGTCATTGACACTCTGAGAAACTGTGACAATGCCAACATGCCAGGCAGAGTGCACTCATTGGTAGCATTGTGAGATGGTTGCTATGCAAGTGAACAACCACCCTTTGGATTTGATGCCTGGTCCATAAGAATTACTTCATTTGATACACTCTAAACGTTGTTGAAAATCCATGTCTGGAAGGTAGTATATTCTAGAGTAGACATTGTCTTATTAATTTAACTTGGCATCAAACTCCCTTATAATGAATTGTGTTTATAGCCTTAGACAAATATTACTTTTAGCCTTGATTAAATAAGTTTCTTTCTTCAATAAGTAGCAGGAAATTCAAAGACATGGTGTTTGAGGTATTGAGATAAGTGACTGTAGAGTAGTCAACCATAACCATGGCAGTTAGATCACCTGCTCTAAGGTACAGCAAAAATATCAGAGAAAGGGACACAAAGGAAATAAAAGACAGATCATATGGGAAAGAACTGTGAAACACTGTCTTGAAGGCAAGGGTTAATCATTGCAATCACAAATTCAAGCCGATGCAGTTGCCTTCACTGGACCAACACAAGATCAACATTTGATCAACGCTGATCAACATTTCTTCATAAATGGAGGAAGAAATTTTGTGATCTTACCTCCTTCTGGTGCTCACTGATGGGTATTCGTGTAGTGTGAGCCATGGCTTCAGTCGTGCACATAGTGAGCTCACTGGGCTCCCACAGTTTGTAACAAACAAATGATCATCGGAAGCCATGGATAAATTGTCAGTGTCACAAAACCAAACATGATCCTTTGAATTGAAAAAGCCTTGTAGGTAGGAGGAGAAGCTGATGCTTGTTGCATGGTAGTGGAAGATGATGGTGGGTCAGAGCATCCAGAACACTTCATATACCTGTATGAAATTGATAAAGAACACATTTTATTAATAAAGATACAACTTAATTACAGTCTTCCAAGTGCTAACAAGTTTCCTTTCTAGTCAGAAGCCTACCTAGATTTCAAATGCATTCGTTTTTGAACATGGATGAAAATGTTTAATATTTCCAAATTCTAATTTTCTAGAATTTTACTGCACATTGTTTTTTCAAATAAGACTGTATTTGAAACCTATAACTCTTAAATCTAACATGCATACTTACTCTGACACCTTGGTAACCCTAAAATAACTCTACCATCGACTCTTGTTATTCACTACAATGACCCCTTAAATATCCATGGCTTCATTAATTCAGCGACCTTTGATTGTTTTCATTGTGCCATTTCATCCTACTGGAATATTCTTTCTTTCTTCATCACCATTTCCTGAAATCGTAATCAGCTCTTTAATATACATTCCCATGTCACTTACAACCTCAAATTATTTTTAGGTCAAACATGATGAAGATTTTTTTTCAAATTTCATTCAAATTGATTTATTTTTCCACAAATGACACTTGCATCTTGATTTACATACATCCCTATTTTTCCCTACCAGATTCTCAAGAATCTGGAATTATGGAATGTATGTCTTTCCTTCCTACAGTTCTTAGCATGGGGCCTTCCATTAAAGATTGGGATGGGAGGAATGCATGCATGCATGCGTGCATGCCTGTCTAACATTGCGCCATGTGTTAAAAGGCATTTGCAGGAAGAAGAGATACCATAGAAGCAAAACAATTCTAAAGAAAACAATTGGTCACTCATTTCCTATAATATTCTGTGTACAAAACTCATTTGCATCTCTACAGAGTAAGAGTGTGGGTGTTCATTTTTTCCCATTTCCTATGGGAAGAGTAAGCCCTAAATTTATACCAGCTCATTTCTCAGGATTTTTCAGAATGCAGAAATGAAAGATTTTATTTATAAAAATGTAAACAAACTAACTGGCTGCTGCTTAAGTAGATGTAATTTTTACGATTTGATTTCCACCAAGATTTTTCCAACAGTGGAATTAAAAAAAATAACTGAGGAAATCTTTGTGTAAGTGCTTACACATGGAAAATACCAATCATACATTATTACTTTCTTCATGTTAGCATTGTCAACAGATCATATTTCTAACCAGAAAATTCTGATTTCATAATGGTTTCTTTCAGCGTTAAGCAGAATGTCCTGAGGATTTTATACACTGATGAATTATAGGAGGGCTTAAGATTACTTTCAATCAGTTGTCCCAATTTATGTGTACGTCACCAAATAGCAGGGAGGGAGTTTATAATCTTTTAAAATATAAGTGACAAAAAAAAATAAGTGACAGATCAGAATGGAAAGAACATATTTTATAGTAAACATAGATTTTAATAAAATAGATACTACTTAACAAATATAACTTGAAGATTTAATTTTATTATATATGTATGTGTATATGTGTATGTCTGTGTATACATGCCATTTGCTGGTTATATATGGGTACTTATGGAGGCCATATGAGAACGTCAAATCCCTGGAGCTGGAGTTAAAGTCAGTTATAAGCAGATCGACTTGGGTGCTAGGAACCTAGCTTGGGTCCTTTTTAAGAGCAGTGTATATTTTTAAACCTTTGGCCATCTCTAAAGCTCTCACAAATATATTTATCATTAAACCAGCAATTAAAGTATATTCAGAAAAGTGTTCAAAATTATTGGAGATTTGCCTGATGTTAACTGTGAAGCAGAACATCCCTTCTACAGGTGTTTCAGCACCCACCGTCATACTTTTACTAATAAGCAGTGCAAATGCATAGTTCAGGGTAGGTGTGTTTTTTGTTTGTTTGTCTTAGTTTTTAGTTTAGGAATTTTTCCTTGCTATGCCTTCACACTGACTCTCCCCTTGAGTGATGGAAGTAGGCTTGTTGTGCATTCAATCTGATGTTGATATTGATAGAACGAAGATTCAAGAGGGATGGAAGGATTTGATGGCTAGGCCATGCACTTCTCTGCCATTTTATCAGGAAAATGGAAGGGAAAGAAGCTTTCTCAGGAGCTATGAAACATCTTAATGGCCATAGGAGTGACAATGGTCTGATTTGTTAGAGCAGTCACTATTTGTCCCACGGGACATATGAAAAGATTTACCCTCCTTGCCAGCCACATTGCTTTTCATTATCTTCAGGCCCAAGATGAGGTGGGATAAGTGACACATTTATCTCTGAGATAGAATTTATGATGGTGCCAAAATGAAGTAATAAAAATAATAAAGTTTATTGCAAAATGTTTTAAATGACATCAGTAATCTTTAAACTCATGATTGACAAAAGAAAATTAAAGTTTTAAATAAGGAAAAGAAATTGCAGTCAACTAAGATGACTCATTGGACTTGCTTCGCCTTCCTAGTAGCTGATCACCTGATCAGGTAATCGTTCATTGATTAGGGCCATAAGGAAAAAATATAGAATGGAGGATAAAAGAAGTACAGGAAAGATAAATGAAGAAGCAGTGGGTATAATTCATAACTCTTTGACCTGACATAATTTCTCAACAGCGCCCTGTGTGGTTGTTATATTTTCTTTGAGATCTGATCCTCTGAAAACGTGTGTGTGTGTGTGTGTGTGTGTATGTGTGTATGTGTGTATGTGTGTGTGTGTGTGTGTGTGTGTGTGTGTGTGTGTGTGTGTGTTTTGTGGGAAAGGGATGTCTCTATCATTCAGGATTATTGTTAAGGCAAGAAATTCTTAAAAGTGGATTCATGAGTTATCTAAAAAATAATATGTACTCAATCACAAACAAAATGAATGCAGATTGAATGATTTATTTTAAACTATCAAGATAATATAGATGATAGATAGATGATAGATAGATAGATCGATCGATAGATAGTACATGAGTTGATACGTAGCTATTACATAGACATAGGTAGCTAATACAAAACATTGTTAACAAGTAGAAAAACATTCTAAAATCAGTTTTCCAACTATTCAACATGGTAGAAGGTTATGCATATGACATAAGGGCAAAGAGCCATCACGCCACAGCCACCTTAAAGACCAAACTCAAAAGCAGGAAGAAATGAGATAAAGAAAAGCCCAATCTTATAACGAGTTGGGAAACAATGCTCAAAAAATAGATACAATAAAATATTGATAAATATGTGTCAGTCACATTTTTGGCATTTTCTTAGCTATGCTTTTATTGCACTATATCTCACACTCTACTTTTTTCTAGTTTTACAATATATCAATGATAAGGAATCAGTATGTTTAAATTTAAATTAATGCCTGTTAAATGCCTGATCTTTATATTGGCCCTTCAGTTACCCAGATGAAAGTCACCTGTAATTTTAAATTTTCTAGTAGTCACTGTGGGAAGAAAAAAGAAAGGTAAACTGATTTTGCCATAAACTGTAATTTGATCTCTCTGAAATACAAAAATTGAAAAGTGTTATTATGTATTCTCTCACACATTCGTCTGCTTTGTGTATTGAAATAAATCTGGTGTATAAATTGGAATTAGCAGCACATTGTACTCCAGTCAAACATACATACGCTAATTCACACTTGACTAGTGGCTAATTATATTGAACAGGACAATTCCACATGAGACATGCGTCAAGACTTTACCCCTGGGATATATCGGGTATTAAGCTTTTTTATCTAATAATGTCTAGTTTGTAATGTATAGAAGGTGTCATGGTAAAAACAGGACATTCATAAAGAGTTGAAAGCTGCACAAAAGCCATAATGCAGGGCTGGCTATCAGCTTCTGTGATACTTACAGTCCCAGGACCAGTCTGGGTGCTGAATGCTGGGCCGACCGCTTCATGTGCCTCTTCGCGTTATGTCAGCCCTACCATTCATCTTAAACTCTTCATTCCTTCATCTGCTGGCTGTTGAAAACTTTTCAAAGCACAACTTAATCTTTTATTGCCTGAGTCTGAAAGTTCAGTGGAAGGTGTCAGAGAATTCCAGCAAAGGCCTCTAGGCTTCACAGCGGTGAACAAGTTACCTTAATGGAAAGGAGTTTAACTTTAAATCCTTTTCATCAGCCACTCTACGGTGTCACTGAGTCTTTGGATTTTAATATTGTACAAAAAGAAAAAGACCTGTGAAATACAGTTATGGGACTGGTGGAGAAATGATAAGGGGGAAAAGTTATTGAGAATTAGGGGTACATACACATTATTTAAAGCTGCCTGTTTGTCTCAAAACGTTGCTGTTAAATATGATGGAAAAGGCACAGGAGAGCTAAAGTTGCTGGAGAATTGATCTCAGTCCTTTTCTTATGTGGATAAGAGATTGTCTAGCTCCGAGATTCCACCGCAATGAGCTCAGCTGAATTCCTGCCTAGCTTGTAGGTTTTTTGTTGAAGATTGCTGATGGATAGGAATGTTTGGCATTCCTGCCCTCACAGGCCAGGAAGAAATAAAAGAGAATAAAAGAGAAACCTTTTGAGAAGGCCAGTGAAACTAGCAAAGAGTTACTGTGTGCTGGGTACTATAAAGCAGTTGTTTTTGAATTTCCAAGTAACGGAATGCATAAGTCACCAAATCAGAAAGTAAATCACGGTGTTATTTTCCCTACCCTGGAAATGTGGAATGAACTGGAAAGATATATCTGCCATCTGCATTTTGCATTGACATTTTGTCAGACTGGCATTATCATATTTCTATTGCACATTGTACAATACTAATGTTTGGTTCAAAGGAAACCCCAGGAACAGAAACCTCCAAAGGCAGTCCATATATCAATAAATGATCTCAGCCTGGACTATAGGTAGTTTCTGGTGGTAAAAATAAAATCAAAGCCAGCATTCCTCAGGAACTTGTGAAGCTGACTCTCTTTACCAAAAAGGAGTCATTTCAGCTACCTCTATCAGGAGGGACCTATGCTTACCTGTGGTGCCTATTAGCATATCAAAGCTCCTGGTGGCCTCCAGGCTACCTCAGTAACACAAGGACTTGGTACAGGTTCCAAAGTCCATGCTCCAATCTTAGCCCTTCTCTCAGCATCCCTACTCTTGCTCTAAATTCCCTCTAGGTCATGGGCTTCCCTACCTACAGCTAGATGCGCTCCTTATAACTTTGCTACTCTTTTTATGTTCTTGCTGTTTTTGTCTCTCTGAGTCTCTGTCTCTGTAACCCCCCTCTCTTTCTTTCCCCCTCTGTCCTCTCTCTCCCTCTTCCCCTCCCTCTCCACATTCCTCTCCCTCTCCTTCTAGCTCTGCTATGATCCTGCTTCACTCTCACCATGTTTTCTCTATTCTCTCTTGTCCGCTCTTCTCTCTCACACATAGCCCTGGTCATGTCCAGCCTGCTGGCCATGTTCATTATATATCTTCCTCTCTCTACTCTGGACTCAGTTCAATAAAAAGAAAAAACAAACAGACAAACAAAACCTTCCCTTAATGAATACAATGTTTTATAATTAGCATTCGTATTTTTGTATATTAATAACTATCTATATAAATAATTGTATTTTCCCAAAATATATTACTGCATATAATGTAAAAGTCTAGTTTTTGGTCCCACAGAATCTGTAGACAGGTATGATGTCCCACATGTGTAATACTACCACTTGGCAGGCTAAAGAAGGAAGATTGTCATGATTTTGTGACTAGCCAGGTTTATGCAGTGAGTTCCATGTCAGCCTTGGGCATTCAGTTAGATCCTGCCTTATAAGGTAAGATAACAGTATCTGTACGTGATACAGCTTTTGCTGTTCTGCAGATTTATAAGATTGTTTTCCAAAAATAAGTGAATTCTTTTACTTTTTATCATGTGTAAGTATTCTCTTTGACCTGGATTGTACCATTTGGCATTGTATCTCATGAAATGAAGGAAAGTGAAAACAAAGAATCGTGAGGAGTTTATAGTTTGTATATCAAACATTACTGATATCAGACTCTAAGAATAGAACAATTTTTATTCCTAAGTTTTCACTGTTCACCAATGCAAACATGCAAGTTGGTTTTGTTCATGTAGGTTTCCTTAGTGAATTATTTATGGTCATAGAGCACAATGAGTGAGAACATTAGGATCAGGGGGTTATTAAGAAGTTCTTTCCTTGTCTTCCCTTTCAAACTGTATTGTGTAGTGTTTTCTCTTATCTACAAAGAAGTTGTAGAAAAGGATTAGTAATATGATTCTCTAAGAATTGTAGAATTTATCCATGTGAAACCTTGGTGGCAGAAATGCTCAACAGAGGCTATAAACTCCTAATATGAAGAGTTTATAGTTTAGGAGAATATCTGCCTGTATTTTGTTGTTTATTTAAGTGAGTGTGTTGTCTGTGAATTCATGTGGAATGCACAAGTCTGTGTAATGTGTATGCACGTATATGAATTTCAGGAAATATTGGTACTGTCTCAAGAGGTTCTCTGGTCAGTTTCTCATCTGTGAATGAAGTGAGTGTGTTCTTCCTCAGGAGCTGACCCTCTTATTGTCTGAGATAAGGTTCATAAGGCTGACACTTTTAGGACAGTTAAGTTTGGTTGGCTGGAGAGGCATGGGGATCCTTCTGTATCTGTCCCTGAAACTCACATCCAGATTTTATTTTAAATAATAAAACATAATGCAACAAGATAAAACAAAAACTAACACGTCAGAATTGGATAAAACATACAGGAGGAAAAGAGCCCAAGAAAGGCACAAAAAGAGAGACCTGATCTTACTCATACTGAAGAATCCCATAAGAAACTAAAATGGAAGCTATAATAAAAGAAAACAAAGAAATTTTAGGGTAAAAGAGAGAAGAAAGAAAATATAAACAAAATAAATAAAAATAAATAAAATGTTTAAAAGCCCAGCCATGACATTATGAAACAAGGAACCTCCTCAGATATTACTGATTTTGTTTTCTGTTTGCCAACAATAGGCATGCAGCCTGTCCTTAAGAAGTTTATTTCTCAGGTGAGTTGTCCTTGGAGAAAACTACATTTTCATTTGCAAATGGTTATCACTTGGAGATTGCATCTGTGTTAGGGATGACAGCAGACGTCCACTTCTTTCAGTTCTAGGAATCTAGCTATCTTGTGCAGACCCCTGCAGGCCCTGTGCATGCTGCCTCAGTCTCTGTGAGCTCATATATGCTTTCAGTCCTGTTACTTTAGAGGGACTTGTTTCTTGCTATCCTCCATTCCCCACCTCTGCTTCTTATTCTTGTTCTGCCTTCTCTGTCATGAGGATTCCTGAGCCTTGAAGGGAGTAGTTTAATGGAGAAATCCATTTTGGGGCTGAGGATTTCAAGGTCTCTCACTCTGCAAAATGTCTGGCTATGGGTCTTTGTGTGAGTTTCCATCTCCTGCATGGGGGAGATTCTGTGATGATGGCCGAGCAAGGCACTGGTCTAGGAGCAGAGGAGTCATTTTATTGTTATGTTTTGTTTTCGATTTTTAGAATAATATTATTTGGTTTTACCTAGGTCCCTAGGCTACATATTCTTAGCTTTCTTGGTCGTAAGCAATGTTGGATATGGTTCTCAACTCATGGAGCGGACCTTAAGTCATATCAGATTTTGATTGATTACACCCACAAGCTTTGTGTCACCATTGCACTGATGCTTCATGCCTATGGACACCATTGTAGATTAAAGAATTAGTTGCTTGCCCGGTATTTACCACAGCATGCACAGTACCTCCCTATCCAAAGACACTAGCATGCGGGGGTGAAGGTTCTATGTAGGTACCAGCTCAGCTTTGTGTGTTCAATGAGTTGGGGAGAAAACATATAGTCTTTGCATTAAACCATTTTGTTCAGAAGTTCTCATGGGACAACTTTGGATAACAACTCAATTAAAAGTAAATCAATCTTCATATTGGACATTTTATTTGGTGAAAATAGACAGCTAGCTCATTATCAAGCTATTTCCTTTAGATTGCTTTCATATATATATATATATATGAGCTTACATGAAATTAGGTTTTCACACTACTCCTCAAATGGCTCTTAAATTTAGCTATCTCTTCACATATTCCCTCCACTGACTCCTCTTCAATCCTACTCTCCTGTCTTCCCCCATACATCCATAACTTCCTATTGTATTCCCCTCTCTTAGGGTTTATATGACCACAGACTCTTATGCTATATGTGGTTCTATTGGTTTTAGCTTGGTTATTAATGACTTACTGGCTAATGTTCTACTATAAGTGAATACATGCCATATTTGTCCTTTTGGAAATGGGAGACTGAACTCAGGATGATTTCCAGTTCCATCCATTCACATGAGAGTTTCATGATTCCTTTATTCTTAAGTCTAAATAAGACACCATTGTTTAAATTCATCACATCTAGGTTGTTCCCAGTGTACAGCTATCATAAATAGAGAAACAATGAATATGGTTGAGCAAGTGTCTCTGTGGTAGCATGATGCATCGTTTGAGTTAATACTCAAAGTTGTAGAGCTGGAATTTGAGGATGATTGATTCCAGACTTCCTCAGGAATTGCCACACTAATTTCCATAGTGACTGTTCAAGTAGATGTCAATTGTTCAGTTGATCTGAGCCTTTCTCGTGGATGTTAGTTGAAATCTCAAAGTAGTTTCTGATGGCCAAAGATGTAAAACATTTTCTTAATTGGTTTTCATACTGTTTGTTTTGCCATTTGAATTTCTTTTGAGAATTTATGTTTAGATTTATTTATTAATTGTCGATCTCAGTGCCTGTGCCAATGTTGTTTTGTTCGGAATGTCTTCTCTTGTGTGTATGAGTTCAATACTATTCCCCATTTTTTTCAGGTTCAGTGTATCTGTTTACATGTTGAGGTCTTTTATCCACTTGGGGTTGAGTTTTGTGCAGGGTGTGAAGTGTGAATCCATTTAGATTCTTCTACATACACCCATCCAGTTTAATCAGCAACATTTGTTGAGGATACTGTCCTTTTTCCCAGTATGTATATATGGCCTGTTTTTAACCAAAAAACAAACAACAAAAAATCAGACGTCCATAGGTATGTGGATTGGTGGTTTCATTAGGTGCTCTTTGATGTGATTCTAGGCATCAAATTTAGCTCCTCTTGACTTCATTGCTGGTGATTTACAGACAGAGCTACCTGCCTAACCTGATCCTTCTACATTTTGTCATTAATATAATATTAAGTCTTAAGGGGACACAGAAGCATTATAGATATTGATAAATTATCCTGACAATATCATTTTATCAGGTGGCCATTTAGGTCTAAAGGCAAACATAATCGAAAAGTTAGGCAAACGGGTGTGGTAATACATTCAAGTAAAGGTAAGCATGATCATGTTAAAACTTTTTGTGTATAGTATCCGTAAATGAAGTGAGACGAGAAACACTTCCTTTGTACTCAATGAATATAAAACATGAAGACAGATGAACCTGTACAGCTCTGTCTTGATCTGATCTTAATTGCATAGCAGATAAAGATTAAAGAGTTTTGAGTTATTGTTATTGTTATTTTCCTTCCTATTTTAATCAGCTTCCAGTCTTTAAATGTTAAAACTCTGGGATTACAAGCTTGTGGATATAACAAATCATGAATATTCATGGGATATTAAACATATCCCTGCTCTTTTCCACAATACATATATTTCCTCTTTTAATTTTATTTTACTCCATTTCATTAGCATTTTCAGTGCCTCTCAAAAATTTGCAGAATGACTTTTGAATTTACACTTTCAAATTCACAAAGTAGTGCTACTTTCAAAATGTGTTGTTTCTCTTTCCCCAACTTATCTTAGTTGGGGTTAAGCTCTTGCAAATGTCTCATAGATGTTCAATTAAGTAGAGGTCTTTGGACATCGGGAAGTCTTAGCTTCAAAGGAAGGGGGAGGAGAAATTGTATTGGAAACTCTGTGACCAGCATCTCCTGCCCTCTAAGGGAGCAATAATGCTTAGACTCTACTCACACACTTCTAGGGATGCACTGCACACATCTCTTCCTTGACGAGGATTGAGAGTGCCAAACTATAATCATTACATGGTACAGTGTAACAAAAATGTGGATATAGTTACCTAAAGAGAATAAGCAGGGCTTTTGTTTTGTTTATTACTTACATAAATTTTAAAAACCTTTATCTCATACATACATAAGGCTCTTTTTCCTTTCTTTTCATAAAGAAAGTAGTATTTGGATACTTAGAACTAGATAAGAGTCTTCTTTCTTTACTAGGAAGTAAGTCATTAAAAGAGAGATACAGTAGTCCACAAACTGGTTATAGATCTGCATTTAATGCACCCACGTGTGTGTGTGTGTGTGTGTGTGTGTGTGTGTGTGCGTGTGTGTGTTGTGGACATACACCTGTTACTGTCCTTGTACTGAGATGTTTCCCTTTTCTTACTGAGTTTTTCTCAGTGTTTATTCCTGGCTCTAGTGCACATATAGCATCCTTACGCTCTCACAGTGGGACCGTATATTTGATATCGTATTAACTGTTAATTGCATCATTTGAATTAGAAGTTTTCACCTGGCTGCAGTCTCAGTTCAATTGCTAGCGAAGAATTAAGATTAATGAGCAGAGGAGAAATTAGTAGGAGAACATCACCTGTAGCCTTCACTGTGATCTCGAAAAGCCTGGAGTAAAGGGGAGTTGGAGTCCCGGCACTTTGTTATTATCTAGCAAACTTTCCATTTTCTCACTTGATAAAGGAATTTAGACAAAACAATGAGGCGTTCATTACATTTGCGGGGTACGTTTGACTCTGTAAGAGATCCCTGCCTATGGACTTACGTAGCATTTGAAAGCAGCTTTCCTAATTACTAGACTGGAAAGTCCTGCTAATAGAAACACATTTCATTTCCTTTCCTTGTTTAAGCTGTGGCTGTTCCTTTTTTTGAGTAGTGTGGTCTTTTCTTTAATTGTGTAGACTTTCATTCATGCACCAGTGAGGATGATAGAAAACAATCCATTTCTGTAATTGCAGCTACCCTGTCATACACAACTTGGGAAAGCGGAAAATCCCACAGCATGGGTCCACATTATGAATCTCTGGCTGCCATTTAGATGAGTTCCTTTTCATCGATAACGTATTAACTCTAAACTGTTTAAATGGATAAGCAATGCCAGCAATGCAGTGCGACTCTACATTGTACAAATGTAAAAATCCGATTTTAACTTTGGTAATTTTAGTGAAGGAGTAAATTTACACTAGCAATTAATTTTCCAGCTAAGCCACAGAGGAAAGCATCGTCATCAGGAAAATGGTGATACTGAAAATTTAAGATGCCACAGAATTATAAACTACATAGCATGGGGGTCTGCATGATCTAGTTTTATATAAGATTTCCACTGAGTTTTAGTGTGTGAAAATAGCAAACACTGTCCAACAGATCTGGGGCCCAGAGCCTGACAGTGGCTTGGCAGAGTTATGATCTAATGCTTTGTGTCTCTGCAGCCAACATCAATATGAGGCCTGATCACCCTCAAGCCAAGCCTTGACCAGGAGTGGAAAATGCACTTAAATACTCATGCCTTTCTTATTGGTTCTTGGCCATGGACCTAATTTTCTCACTATTTGGGCATCTATAGAGCTACCTGAGTTTTTATGAATGGCAGCTGACTTCACTCTGAGTAGAATGAAAGGAGGAGAGAAGAGGGTACTAAAATGGGAGCCTGATTCTTCATGTTCTTTTAGGATATAATCTCAGAAGCACCCGAGTATTACTTCCACCACCTTTCCTGCTAAAGGACACTCAGTCTAGCAGAGTTCAAATGTAGAACTGAACTATCCCTCCTAAAGGGAAAATTTTCTAAGGACATGGAGAGATACGTTTGAAGCAATCATTTGGGACAGGGCTTATCAAGATAGGCATTTATTTATTTCCTCACTTCAGTCCCATATGGGAAGTGCAAAAACCTAAGGATAGGTGAGATATACGAAGAAACAAAAGCACTTGAGTCAGTAATAATGTTCCTTGAATGTGTGTGTGTCTGTGTGAACAAGGTTGCAAACAGATATCATATATCTAAGATAGCTACCAGAGAGTAAACATTTCCTTTGTGAAATAAAAACAAAATGAAAGAAAAAAGCAAATGTTGCTAAACATAACAGATCTCAAACTTTTCAAGATACAATCTTTTTGTCTGCTTCCTAATGTAATGATTCATTATACAGTCAATATTATTCATATAATTATTGACTCAGACATGAATGTTTTCTGGGCCTGTTTTACACCCCCATTATCGACCCCAGCCTAAACAATGCAGTATAGTGTGCCTTCTGTATTCTCAGTTTTATAGCAGCCATTTCTTACTCTGATCATTATACAATTGCTAAGCTAATTTCTCTCCACCCATGTCATTCAACATTGTCAAATATTTATTGATCCAGATCTGAGTTGGGGATCTTAGTTAGCTAATGAACTGCCTCTTCCCTCACAGATCCTACTGTGTGTCTTATTAGCCATACTGATGGTTGGGGCAGATAAGACTATTTGATGAAGGAATTAAATAATACCGAGCAAGGTATTATGAGGTCCAAGAGTTTGATTTTCTTTAAGTCAGAGAAGCCTGACTTTAGGGCTGACATTGACCACTTGAGCCAGTGGTGGTGCTTGGAGTTAGGAAGAAGAGAATGTAATGTTTGGCAAATGATGTAACATGTGCATTTTATACAGATCTTAAAGGCATGGTTTTGGTTAAATGTTTCAAGATTTGTGCACTAATAAGATTTCATGCACATGCTCACCAGTAAGAGTTGTGTGTCCATGTTCTGGAACCAGACGATTCACCATCAGTTCTCATTGCTATCATTAGCTACATGTGTAAGCTTGGATAGGTCACTTAATCTTGGCTCTTTTTGGTCTTTCAAGTAGAGGAAATATTGTCTGGCTGCCCATTTGTTAAGCAGATTTAAGGAGACAAAGACAAAGCACATTGATTTCACTCAGTGTCAACAACTACTAATTCTCATCGCCACAACAAACACTCAAGTTCGTGGAAGAAACCTCCTCTGTTTTGTACTTTGAAGAAACATATCAGGTATAGAGGCAACAGGGTCACATAGTCAGAATGATGATGTCCAAGGCTCAGAAAGCTAGGAAAAAGGCCACAGATGTGAATATATGGGGTGATATGGAAATCCGAAGAATGGCATTTAAGTCAGATCATAGTGGATGGCTATGACACTCAGGCTTAGAATATTAGAATTCCTCTTTCTTTCTTTTTTCCCTTCTCTTTCACCCTTTGGTCAGAGAATGGCATCCAGACCTGTGTTGGAAATTTTTATTCCGATAAATATATAGGGAAATAGAGGATTATAGGCCAGGAACATATTAGGCATTCTTTCCTGTAATTCCTAATATTCCTGTAATACTAGCTGCTATGTACTGGAATGGTAGCAGCAACCATAAAGGAAGTGCATTATCAATCATTGGGGAGATAGATACATAAGCAAGTGCATGGGATAAAAGCCCATGGGTCTTCATTTTCAGAAGTGATGGGTTAAGGTACCCAATTGGAAGACAAGCAGTTAGAGTGTGGAAAACACCCTATTAACAGAACTTGCTCAGTTTTATCCAAAGAGGCAATGGGAAATATACAAATTCTGCTTTCACAATTAGATGAGCTACACAATCAACATTGATTTTTCTTTGGTCTGCTGTTGAGAATAATATTTTGTAGTCTGAAATATTTGAATACTGAATACAATTATAGGCTTGGTTGGCTGTGTGTACATCTGCCTCGGGCTGACAGATTCTGATGTCCGTGCTGACTGAGACAATTTGGAGGGATGGGCTAAATTATTTTCCTATCCACCAGTTCTATTTATACAGAAATTACACTTGACTGTGGTGACACTAATCAGAGCAGAGCTGATCAAATTCAGCTCCCCCGCTGACCAACTCAGCCAATAAGGCACTCGTGACTGGCAGGTGTTTCCTTCCACCCCTTGCATATCTTTCCTTCTCTCTCCAGCTACCTATGTTTAAAAACCATTTTCCTTTCTACTAACATTCCATGTGCATTGAAAGGAAACAAAAGTGGGTTTGTTTGATGGCATAGACATAGCTTGCATTTAGGATGCTCCATTATTTCACTCTTCTATTACATAAATACAAGACCAGGAGAAATAGGGCAAGAGGTATCCTTAAAAACATTTTATAATGTAACATATGTGACTTTAGAAACTCACATGCCATGGCGCATCTGTGAAGTCAGAGTAAATCTATTGACAGTAACAAGTCTTCTTCTATTGTGTCTGAAAATCGATTTAATCTCTCTCTCTCTCTCTCTCTCTCTCTCTCTCTCTCTCTCTCTCTCTCTGCATTTAATGGACTCTTATGGCTATCTAGTGAAGCCCATGTGCTTCACCCAGAAACATATTTTTAAAATGCATTAAATAAAATGCACACAATTGGAAAGGAATTCAATTATGTTGAAAAACATCTGTCAAAATATTTTTCTGTTGTTACAATATATATGATCATTTTCTAATTCCTTAAATTAAAAACTGTAGCAGGGATTTTAATAATTAACCACTCCAAATTAGAGGCCAACTATAATAATATTTTGAAACTCATAAATATAATAGGAAAATATCTCCTAGTTTTCACGATGACAGACTCATAGATATGCTAAACCTATGGTGAGTTTTAAATACACTCATAATTGCAGATAATGATCAATTTTAATTAGAGTTTAGAAAAGGTACAGATTTACCCCAACCCGTGGTTCATGTATTCTAGAATTCTATGTCTTTCTGCTTAAGAAACACTGATGTAAGACAGGGTATCTCAAGTTTTAGTGTAGAAAAAATATCTGGAATGCTTATTAAATGCAGATTTATAGACACTGTCCAAGAAAATACTGACTCAGAACTTCTGAGGTGTGGTCAGGAATGTACATTTTAAACATAAATCCACGGCGGGTCTTATAAATCACATTCGAGAATCATCTTTTGAGAAATAAAAAAGCTTGATATATAGAACAAAATTCTTAAAAATAGTTAGATATGATGTGTCTCTTGTGGCTCAATACCCATTTTTGATTATGAGGTCCATCTTCTGTATCTTTTATATTAATATAAAAATAACTGCTATAATATTACAAGCAAAATTATATGTAAGTGTTATAGATAGACTGTTTTAAATGGGTATAAATTATATTACAGGGAATAATTGTTGCATAACTCACAGAATATTTGTTGCATCAATGTTCTTCTCTGAAGGATACAATATTTTTGAAGACAAAGTCTTAGAGTTTTGACAAAATATCACCAAGGCATAGCATGGGGTAATAATCGTAAATGCAATGCAATATAGTTCTGTGACATTGAAACCATTTCAGTAATTTTACAGTACATTTGAATTGCAGCATTGTTCACGCGCTTAGTTTCCATTAGCTTTGCTGAAAATCTCTCTGTCCACAAAGAGGCACAAGTGTCAAGTTTCTCCTTCATGCTCACAGACCTGGCTGGAATCATGATGCAGTGGAAGATAACCATTATTAATTAAAGCATTCCTATCAGCCTCAGTTTTATTTAATGCATATTGAACATGTTCGTAACCTCTGCTGTCTCTATTATTGGGGGAAAAAAATAAGAGAATCCTGTTCTTTGACTCTGCGGAGCTCTCCTGGGGATTCCCCGGTGTCATTGAGCAGCCTTTTAGATTCAGCTGGTACCTTTTTGAAAAAGAAGTAAGGCCTCGATGTTATAACGTGTTGCGATGCAAGCTCATTATTGTCAAATTAGATTCACTGACCTTCACTGTCGTGGAGCAGGATGAAAAAGGCAGCATACAAAGGACCGTTTGCCATGAGTAAATGCACACCAAGTGGCACTCACAGTTAACTACCCTACTTGTAACTTGTGCTGTTTTACCACTTCTGCTTTTAAACCCACAATATAGTCAGCACTGTGCTGTGTAATTTAAGTCACTCATGCTTCTAGACGTCTATGTAGATGTATTTTTGTTATTGATATATATCACCCCAGAGAATACCACAAAATACAAAGCAAAACACATGTGCATGCACAGAGAGAGAGAGAGAGAGAGAGAGAGAGAGACAGAGACAGAGACAGAGACAGAGACAGAGAGACAGAGAGACAGAGAGACAGAGAGACAGAGATAGACAGAGAGAGAGAGACAGAGGGGAGGGAAGGGAGAGGAAGAGGGAGAGAGAGGAGGGAGGGAGAGAGACTGACTTATGTGTGCACAAAGAGCTCATGAATAAAATCCAAAGCCTCCCTAATTTGTCAATAAAAGTAATGATTTCCTTATTCATTCATGCAAGGCTTTCAGGATCAGCTTGCAGTTCAGCTTCTAAAAATGTACCTCTCATTGAAGTCTTCTGAATCGTTTTCCTCCCTCTCTGTTCCCATATTTGTCTTGTAGCTGTGCGTTTAGATATGTGAGTCCTCTTTGCAGACTTGATATGGCTGAGAGAATTCAATTTCATTCACCTTTTCATTAGCAATTTTGTGTTGCTATGATGATTAGCGCACACACACAGAAACACACACACACACACACACACACATACACACACAGGGGCAGGGAGATGGACAAAGTGAGGGAGGGAGGGAGAGAAGGAGGGAGAGAGAAGAAACACAAACTGGATAGTAGATAATAAATTTATGTTTAACTCTTTCAACTCTTAGGAGGTGTCCATGTAATCCAAGACTATGATGCCTTGACCTAATGAAGGCTCTCTCACTGCAGCATCCCATGGTGCAGTTAGAAGAGCTAGAGAGGCTCTCTGCACACGTGAAAGAGAGAATGTATATGGTAAACTCATATTTTTATCAGAAACAAAGTTCTGGATACCTAACCTATTCCACCTTGAGGAGTTGACACCTTCCTGAAGCCAGAGCCATCATGACCTAAGGTCTTCCTAAAGACACGGCTCAACAATTAAAGGTGTTACAGGTCCATCCGGGTGGCACCAGACTTTAAGATCCCTGTGAGTTCAAAGCCAGTCTGCTCTACAGAGCTAGTTCTAGAACAGCCAAGGCTGTACAGAGAAAGCCTGTCTTGAAAAACCAAAACGAAAAGTAAAAGCAGAAGAGTACCTGAGGCTCTTGCAGAGGACCTGAGTTCGTTTCCTGACACCGACATGCAGCTTCCAGCTGACTGACCTTTGTAGTGAAGTGAGTTCCAAACTCAATTCCCCCAAATTTAGGTAATAAATTTTTAAAAAAAATTCTTTCTCTTTCCCAGGATTGTTTGCTTAACATAAGACTGCTCACATTTTATTTTACATAAATACAAATAAAGAGAATAAATGTGGAATTTTATGAAAAAAACCGATCACGCCATTCTTATTCTTATTTCCCTGCCACAGTGCAAGGAGCCATTAGCTTCTTGTCTGTGTTCAGCCAGGTAATGGAGAGGGTGCTAGGCCCACAAATCCCTGAGTTTCTCTAAGACTCCCACTTTCAGTGGTGACAACTAAATGAAATATGCGCAGTAAAGTGTTCAGTTAAAAGCTAGGGAACGTAAGAGCCCAATAAATGTTATCTATTGTTACAACTTCCAAAGTCATTTTGACTTTTATTTTCTTTATAAATAAAATGTGTACAATAACGTGAGTTTTTCATGCCTTGTTAAAATTTGATATGCAACAAAGGGAACAGCCATATTTTATGGACCAGAATGTGCCATGAAAATATATGATAAACAAAGCAAGGACACATTTTTTCATATTTGTGTGCGTACTTTATGGTAATTGTTTAAATGAGTAAAAGCTAGCAATATGCTATATTGATTATTTGCATTAAATTTCCCTTTCTATAAAATTTACTGTATTGTGTCCCCAGTGTGTTTATGTGACTTCAGTAATGACTCCATACTCTTCAAAGAAAATGTATTTTATTTCTTATTAGTTAGTTCTAATAAATTTTATTATTTCTTATTAAGCATGCTAAAGAATTACTTTCCTTGGTAGGGAGACCTTGGCTTTGTTGGAAGGCTCAAGTTAATTTTGATGATCTGTCTTTATGTATATTTTATTATTGATTAATTTTGCTATTTGGCAGTGTTATTTACATGCATGATGGGTTTTGATTACTCACGCCAGTACTCTATCTTATCACCCCCTCTCCCTATCGATCTTCAATCATCCCTTTCCCAGGTTCTTGGCTTTCCATGTTGTGTTTCTACTCGAAGAGTAGAGACCTGCTGAAAAGCGTCTGTTTTCACTTTCAGGGAGGACTTTCATCTAATGAAAGCCAGTACAGTTATAAAATGTAGAGTCACAAGAAGAGGAGAAAAAAATGGGGAAGTTTTTTCAAAATTTACATCTAGAATTCCCAAAATAGGGTTTTATAAAACAAGTAAATGAAGCTAAGTATTTTCACGAGTCTCCTGCTCTTTAATATGTTCCGTGCAATGTCATATACATTCTCAAAACTCAGTAGTCTAAAGCCATGATTTTATTGTCAAGCTACATTTGTAAATTGGCTGATTACTACTTATAAAACATGCGAAGCCTCACCATGCCTGTGCTCAAAGCTACTGTTTTCGCTCCTTGGAACATGGCCCTGGGAAGATCATATCGTCCCAAGGAAAGCATAGTGACTAGATGTGTGAAGAAATGCACTCTATCTTTAATTAAAGGAAGCATAAACGCATGAATCTTGGGTGAGGGACAAGTAATTGAAAAAAAGGACCCACACTTCCCATTAATAATCCATTGCATAAGGCAAACATCTAGAGATAGGAAAAGGCAACAAAAGCTGACCTATAATTTATTCACTCTGTTCTACACCACAACGTGTGATTATAAATACCCAGGACCCTATATAGGAAGATTAAGGAGAAAACAGACAACAAAAAGCCCACAGAAATTTATTTGCTCCTAGATTTTGTTTGGTCTGAAATCTTACTAATCTAAGGGACTTAAGGTTCTTAACGTCATTACTAATGTGTGGATCTCCAACTATTTTAGTATTATTTTCCTTGTGGGTTTGATTTTTTGTTTTATTTATTTTTTTTGTTTTCTTGGCTAGTGGACTTTTTAGGAAACTGAAACAAAAAGTAGTTTGCTATATTAATATATTGTCTTTCTAATCACTAATAGCAAATTAAATTACCAAGTGTGTTATATTAAGAAGCGTAATTTAACAGTCCTCTTTATTGGAAGAAATGATAATTTAAAACTTATTTGGTAATAGGGACAACAACTACAATCATATGTCTACCACAAAAACCCCCTGTTTTCTATAGATCTTGCTGTGTGGAGCTACAAACTTCTGTCTGCTTATACCTGTTCTATTTTCACAGTTGCAGAATGTGTTGAAACATGTCATCCTGGACCCTATCTTTTACATCAATATGTGTTTCCTTTCACACCTGATATTCTTTTCTCAAACCATAACTTGTTAACTAACACTCATTTGGAGATATATTTCCTCATGATCTGAACCATAGAAAATATTCATTTAGACTGAGCTTATAGTAATAATATAAACTTATTATGTGGTATATAATTACAAATATTTTACTATTTAAATTTAAAATATAATGAACTTATGATTTAATAATCAAATATATAATTTACTATTGTTATTATAAGAAATTATTTCTACATAAACAGCCAGACTATAGTATACAGTGTAACATGAAGATTCTTAACAATAAATAGATTTTGCTTTGGAAAATATTTTGACTGTCTTCTGGGACTAGAACGTAAGTAGGAAGTGAGTTTGTAATAGAAGCCATAGAAATTATTTTCCTTGAAATCAGAGTTTGTGTAAAGACCATAGGTGAGAGGGACTGACATGCGCTCAGGATTGTGTAGTGAGGAGTGCGAATTGGAAAAGGTTGGACTGGGAACAGGGGATGCTATTGTGGAAGACTTGGCAGGTAAAGGAGAGGCATGTGGAACACGCCCTTGGAGGTTTTCATCACAGCAGCTAAGAGACACGTTGACAGATACATATTTTTTTTTGCTAGAGATAATTTATATTCCGCTTTGTATTTTGAAGACAACCACAGGACAGTGTGTGGGTTGGTTCAAATCAATTCTGTTTAGGCAGA
The DNA here is from genome assembly GCF_011064425.1 of Rattus rattus. Lineage (NCBI taxonomy): Eukaryota > Metazoa > Chordata > Mammalia > Rodentia > Muridae > Rattus > Rattus rattus. The sequence goes on along the minus strand of NC_046157.1, from coordinate 142,531,160 downwards.
TGATCCGACAATCTAGAAAAAATACTAGTGGTGGAGATCCTAATAATGAGTGACAGTTTACTGTTGAGAACTGAAGACCTGGAAGCTCTCTGTGATGTTAAAGAACATGAAATTGAAGGGCTTGCTGGTGGCACAGTGTGAAAGGTAGAAGAAGAGAGTAACCCGGCCTCTGCAGGTGAAGCTTTCTGATTTTGGTGGTGGTTAGTCACCAAAGGACGGAACTCAAGAGCAGAGGCACGTTTCAAAATAAGCTTTATTGTGAAATTGCCATAATCTTTTTTTTTTGGTTTTTTCTTTACTCCTGAAAGGAGCTGTACAATAGATATTATGATTTATGTGTGTGCTTTATACTCTCACCCCAGATATCTTCTTAGTTAGAACGTGCAAATTAGGAAACCTAAAACACCGACTACGGTTTTCCATTTTTATTTATATTTAATATATGAAAGTTTGATTGTATTCAGTCCACATTTGATTGCTCTAACCTTTCACAAGGTGGATGTCAAGGAAATATTTCTCTTTGGGGGGAGGGTGGTTAGAGTTGCAGCCAATATCACTATCGTTATGTTTTAGAACCATTCATCGTGAGCAACTCCCTGTGAAGGCTAAGCATGCATGAACAGACTTTAGTGGCCTAATCAAATAAAACTTATACTGAAGATTATCTCACAGGAATTTAATGATATGCGTAATTGTTATTCTAGTGCATGATAATTAGGCAAGCCATTCTTGTAAATGATGATAATCTGTGTGGATTCACCCCAGCCAAATGAAGCATTAGCCAAAGAGATTTGGCAAAATAGTCTATAAGTTCAAGAGGTCAGAGGCAAGAAAAGAGGCTGGGCTCCTCTGTATATTGACTCTACATCCACAGTCTGATTCCAATAAGATGCCTCTTGAGGAAAGGAAACCCGGCGGAGGATTGTGGAGAAAATTAAATAGCAGAAATGAAGATAATTAATGTTAGTCGTTGTGGTGGACTGAATTGAGTCCCCCTGAACATGTATGTTGAAGTCACTGCCCCCGTGAACCTCAGAATGTGACCTGGTTTGAATTTGGTCACAAATGCTAACTAGCTGAAGTACGGTCTCAGTGGAAGAGGCAGACTCCAAACCAGCTTAATGATTCTGTAGGAAAGCAGTCATCTGAAAAGAGAGACAGAGCAGTAGGTAAGGAGAGAAGGAGACGGTAGCTGACACAGCCTTATCACAGCAAGAATCCGTAGATCACAAGAGCAGGGAAACTTGTTCTAAAACCCAGTGTGGACAACTTGATCATCATAGCTGGGGACCTTACTACACCTAATTGTAGGCTTAGCCTCACACTCAGCTTCCAGGGAAATTTGAGCAGTTTCTACGTAAGCAAATATTTGTTGCCTGACTTCCGCTAGCATTCCCTTCTGCTAGCGTTCTGTTTACTGCTGGAGTTAAGCATCCCTGATCAATGCAAACACAGTCCACTGCCCTAAAGGGGTTTGATGTCTCGGTCTTCTGTCTTCTGACCTCTCTGGTATTGGCGAAGTACTGAACACCTGACTCACTGTGTTTAAAAGGTTTTATTTGTGTGTCTGTTTACTCTATAAAATAGTGATGTCTTAATGACCAAGAGTAATATAGTCTACAATAATTGTCTACCTAAGTGAAAATTAAAAGAAAATAAAGCCACATTGGGAGTGAAAGAAGCAGGATATATGAATGATTTCATAGAGGAACAGAGACAATGGGATGATATGCTGTTAGCATGTTAAAGACATGGACATGTAGGCATCATTTCACATTAAGCATGGTTCGAAAACTCAATTTTATGGGCTAGGGTGGCGTTTTTTGCATTCTTATATTATAGTCCTGTAAACTGTCTAGATACCCGTTTTGGCTGTTGGGGCCTTTGTTGCTAGATTATCAGGTTTTACATGTTGTTTATTTTCATGTGAAACCTATACCACCTTTTAACATTTTATGAACCATTTTATTTTATGGATCTATAAAAACAAACACATTGGCGGTTTTTTTGTTTGTTTGTTTGTTTGTTTTGGTAAAAAGAACTCACATAGTCGCTTACAAGGTGTGTATCAATGTATGTACAGTTTCAAGAGGATAATCCAGGTGGCAATTAGGTATGTGTAGGCAGATATGGCATGACAATAATTTATGATAAAAAAACCTATCGACATATCATTCATGTGACTTTTCAAATCAAGTATAAAATTTTATATTTTACTCGTCTTAAAATTCTATTGTCTACCTTCCCACGCCTTCTACCTTACTCTTCATCTGTAACTTGTTGCAAGGAGACCATTGAATTTTATCTTCTACCTTTCCTTCCAATCATAGTAATGACGTAGTGAAAATATTGTTATTTGGTGCATTTGCTACTCTTAGCTTCAAACTCTAAGGTGATTAAAAAGTAATAACTTCATTATTCCCACTTGGTTATTTTACTTGCATCGACCCAGAGAAACTTAAAGCTCATAGCTCTTCTTTGCATATACACATGCACACACACACATGCACATATACACATATACATATATATATACATACACATATATGCATAATTTATTTATATTTATGTATATACATGTATACATTTTATATGTATATATTATATGTACACAAGTGTTATATGATATATGTTAATAATAAATATCACATGTGATTAAATACTCTTCTTTGCAGACACTTTTTCTTGCATGTAGTTACCATTTGATCTGCTCTTAAGAGAAAGGGAAGAAGTCCTATTCATTGCCTGCTTTGTTATTTGCATGAATACAGCCCTTACCACCAATACCCTATGCCAGTGTTGCTTTAGTGTCTCTGGGTAAAAGCTCTAGTGATCCATGGAATAAGAAAATAGAAACTAACTTCACTAGCATGCGCTTCTCATGAAAAAATGTGTGTGTTATTGAAAATACAAAAATATTTTTAATTTGGCTAGAAAATCTGTAAAATAATTGGAATCTATAATTCCATAAAAGTGTGTTTGGAGCAATGAAGATTTCTAATATTTTAATGGCTATTTGGCATATTTTAGAAGTGAGAATAGGGTGAAATAAAAATCACAAGGAAGGCATAGACTATTACATCACCTACCTATAGAAAACTAGAAATATGAAGAAGAAACTTTGCCTCCATAGATAGAGAGTTGGGTCCTCTTTCCAGGGTTATCTGAGAGCTCAGAAAGACCAGAGAAACAAAACAGCGAAACTGTCCTGCTTTATAAACTAACAGTTTAGTTGATTTTCTCAAAAAACCAACTTTTGGTTCTGTTGATTCTTTGTATAGTCCTTTTTGTTTCTACTTGGTTGATTTCAGCTTTGAGTTTGATTATTTCCTGCCTTCTATTACTCCTGGGTGTATTTGCTTCTTTTTGTTCTAGAGCTTTTAGGTGTGCTGTCAAGCTGCTGACATATGCTCTCTCCTGTTTCTTTCTGCAGGCACTCAGAGCTATAACAATCGAAATGTAAATAAGAAATACTAAAGTTAATAAAGATGGAAAAAATAAATAAAAATTAAAACAAACAAACAAACAAACAAACCCCAAACTAACAGTTTAGGTGCTTCGTGGCCACTCGATATTCCTCAGTTGAGGATTTTCTGTTTAGCTCTGCACCCCATTTTTAATAGAATTATTTGATTCTCTGGAGTCTAACTTCTTGAGTTCTTTGTATATATTGGATATTAGTCCTCTATTGGATGTAGGATTGGTAAAGAGCATTCCCAAATCTATGGGTTGCTTTTTTGTCCTATTGTCTTATTGCTTTACGGAAGCTTTGCAATTTTATGAAGTCCCATTTGTCGATTCTTGATTTTAGAGCATATGGCATTTTTTTTTATTTTAGTGGAATTCCTTTTATTCTGAGAAGCCTTATATCCTGAGGGAGACTTTTAGTGTGTCTACCCTGTATTCATTTCATTCTGCTTGAGAATCTGCTCTTCTTCCCAGAAGTTCACAAAGAGATTTTTATATTTATCCACCATAGTAGAGAGGTGCGGGATATCTCATTTTATCTGTGTTGCAGTTTAGGCTTTATCGTGTGTGTTTTAGAATGCAATAGTCTCTAGTTGACAGTCTGTTAATGTGTGCTCCTTAGGGTTTCTCTATGTGATTCTGAAATAGAGTTTAGAATCATCAGTGACCTTAGCCATGACTTTACTTTACCCTTATTTTTCTCTGAGTTATGTTTCCACATGTTGTATTATTGAGACATTAATCATTTCAGAATTATACTCTAATTCCTCTTTGAAACCATAACAACAATAACAATAGGACTTTTCTGGATCAATATCTTCTCCCCAGATAGCCTTTGTTCTTAACTCTGGGACACATTTATCCCATTTTACCCAGTGCTGTCTAAATAGACAGATCCACACGTTTCAATGGATAGCTGATATGGAGACTAACAGTGAGGCTTACTCAACCTTGCGTTTCCAAATCTGAGAAAATAAATTGGAGGGTCCGCTGTACAGACTTTGCTACACACACTGAATTGGTGTTTGTACACTGTCAATTCAAAACACATTACATGAGTAAAGGCCTGCGGTAGTTAGGAGCCCCTCTCCAGAAAGCCCCCTAGCAGTTCACACTTAAGTGGCTCCAATAGTTTAAGCATTGCTGGCATTGCTATGATTTACAGTGCTTTAGAGCCAACACAGTGCTTTATGCAACTTAAGGTCCCCAGGAGAAGCATGCTGACTCTTTGAACAAGGAGAATGACTGGTATATATTTTCAAATGAAAGATACTGAACTTAATTAGCCATTACTTTTCTACTAACGTCAAACCATATGCTTCCTGGTTTGGCACATGAACATTTGGCTATTTTTTTATTTATATATTTTTCCTCCATCTTTATTAAATTGGGTATTTCTTATTTACATTTTAAATGCTATTCCCTTTCCCGGTTTCCATGCCAACATCACCCTAACCCCTCCCCTTCCCCTTCTATATGGGTGTTCCCCTCCCAATCCTCCCCCCATTGCCCTAATGTTAAGATTGTAAACAAGGTAACTTCAACAGAAGGCAGAGAGCAGAATAACCAGCTAGTTCTTAGTCTGTGACCATTCAGGACAGCATTTATAGTGGGAGTTAATGGAGGTAATGTTCTTAAGGAGCTCAGTCAAAAACAAAACAAAACAAAAAAACAGAAAAAAACAAAAACAAAAACAAACAAAACACAACAAACAAACAAAAATAAGAAAAAAAAAGGAAAGAAGAATGAAACAATAAGTGGAACTAACTAGAACGCTGAATCATTTATTCCTGACCTCAGCTACCTCTTCCTCCTCCTTCTCCTCCTCCTCCTCTTCCTCCTCCTCCTGCTCCTCCTCCCCCTCCTCCTTCTCCTTCCCTCCTCCTCCTCCCCTTTCTTCTCATTATTATTAATTATTATTATTTAATAATTTTTACAGTCCAGTTATTATCCCCCTCCTAGTCTGCCCCCCACAGTTCCTCATCCCATTCCTCCTCCCTCATCTCCAAGAGGATGTCCGTACCCCACGAACCCCACCAGGCCTTCCCACTCCCTGTGTTTTCAGGTCTCTTGAGGATTAGATGCGTCTCCTCTCTTAGGTTTAAAACAAAAGATTTTGCACATGGCAATATCATTGAGATACAAGGACTACCCAACACTATATGAAACCATAGGTAACAGTCAGACCTCAATTATTAAAAGAGCATAATAACTCAGGTCTCGTAATGAGGACTCGCCAGTGTGGGCAGCATACTGCCTATTGTGGGACTCGGGGTGCGACAGGGGTGGAATGTAGATGTCAGTAAGTTAGTGAGTGTAGAACGAATGCTAACAAACCAACCAGGATTTTACTGTGCAGCAATTGGGGTAGGGGAGGACAGTTTTGAACAGTGAGTGTGAAGGAAAAAAAAAGAAAGAAAGAAATCATAAATCTCCAAAACAGACTGAAGAGAAATCTTAGCATTAGAAATCACAACAAATGTTGCCTATGGCTCCTCCTTAGCTGGGTGCTATTGGCCAAAGCTGATACCCTAGATGGTGATTTTAAGGTGTCAGATACAGTAGGCTGAAAGCTGTGTATCTTGTGATGTAGTGTGGACTAAGTTTCTTTATAGACACCTGGGGCAGAAGGTTTCTTTTTCTTTTCTTCTAAAAAGAAATTTTTCTTAAAAAAATGATCTTTTTTGTTCAGATTTTGTTTGAAGGAAAATTGGTAGCCATATATAGGAAAGTTTGAATTATCATTTTATCTCCTCCCCCTTATCTTTCTAGGGTAATTCTAGAAAAGCTTATAAAATGGTACTGTACTAGAAAACAAATGTTACCAGACAACGCCGAAATTAATGACAACTGTTACCATTCACTAAGGAATACTATGGAATAACTGTGACATAAACAGGTTTGAAAACTTAAACAATGCCTGGGGAAAAAATTCCCACCCAAACTTCGAGTCAAGAGAATATCACTTAAGAAAAGCGTCTAAAATTTGCATACTGCCTAAATTCGAATGAATATTTTTATTCTAACTACCTTTCATTTTTATACTCAATATACATGAGCAGCATAAATGTATTTGTCTTCTCCTTTTAAGATTCATTTATTTAATTTATATAAGTACACTGTCACTGTCTTCAGACACATCAGAAGAAGGCATCAGATCCCATTACAGATGGTTGTGAGCCACCATGTGGTTGCTGGGATTTGAACTCAGGACCTCTGGAAGAGCAGTCGGGTGCTCTTAACCACTGAGCCAACTCTCCAGCCCCCATGTGTTTGTAGTTTTTTTTTTTTAACTTAGAAACCTTCTAGAAGTTTAGAAATGTGTTTTTTAAAGAACCAAACTTCCACATTTATACAAATCTGAAGACTAAACATTCTATAGCATTGTGAATTATTTTTATGATTTGGTTCATAATTATGAGGTATCTATCAACTATTAACTAATTAGAATACTCCAAATTTAAGATATCAGGATTATGTCCATTGTCTTATTTCATTTATTTTTTCTACCTTGTTTAATTGTGACTTTGGTCTTGCCCAAATTTCATTACTCATAATAAATTAGTATAGACTGAACTCCCTTTCAACACAATGTTGGGGTCATTTTTGGCAATTCATGTCTAGTGATTTATATATTAGTAAAATATTTTACTAATTAGTCATATCTTCAGCCTTTAAATCAATATTTATGTACATGTCTATGTAAACATATGGTCAAGTGTGTATGTTCATGTGTGTGTTTGTTTTCTGTAAATGAAAAAAAGCGAGGCATAGACCCAGAGAATAACTGTATGTAGTCTACCAGGGCAGAAGTGATAGAAATTATATTGAAGTCTCCATGAGTCACTCTGTACTTTGCGGAAGAATCCAGGTACAGGTGCTAAAACGTAAAAAAGAAAAATAAGAAAGTTCAGAAAAATTAAATTGAGTAGACCATTGCTTGAAGAAATGGGTTCTTTAGGACTGAAAATAATGAAAAATTTTAATTCATTTAAGAAATTTCAGATTGGTGGTTTAGTCTCTGGGAGGTCTGGTGGGGTCTGGTTGGTTGGTATTGTTGTTCTTCCTATGGAGTTGCAAATCCCTTCAGCTCCTTCAGTCTTTTCTCTAACTCCTGCATTGGGGTCCCCTTGTTTACTCAAATGGTTAGCTGCAAGCATCCTCATCTGTATCAGTAGTGGTCTATCTAGTAGAGCCTCTCAGGGGACACCCATATCTTGATCCTGTTAGCAAGTACTTCTTGACATCAGCAATAGTGACTGGGTTTTGGTGGCTGCATGTGGGATGGACACATGGAGGGACCTATGACTCCAGCCATGTATGTAGCAGAGGATGGCATTGTATAGCATCAATAGGAGGAGAAGCCCTTCATCCTGTGAAGGCTCCTTTCCCTAAGATAGGGGAAAGCCAGGGCATTGAGACGGGAATGGGTGATGGGAGTGGGAGCGTCCTCATAGAAGCAGGGGAAGGGGAGGGATATGGGAGAGGCGGGAAAGGGGATAACATTTGAAATGGAAAGACATATAATAGCCAAGAAAAATAAAATTAAAAAGAAAGAAATTTCAGAATAAGTCTAATCGAATGATTTTCACATTTGTGATTGTGTTTGAGTTCAAGGACAGAAAGCTATTAAAACATCTTTTGAATACTTTGGAAATTCATTTTCAAAAAGAAAGCTTTTTCTGATTTAATATTCCATGGATGATAAGGCAGGATGTCAACTTACAGAAAATCTTAAACATTATGCCAATTACTATTTGATCCAATATACTATTTTTTTTATCAGTAATAGAGAACTGGTGATATTTAACATGATTGCCAAAGAGCACAGTCACACATATGCAGACTTGAGAATGTTTCAAGCTTAAAACAAAAACTCAATATTGAATAATCACTGGCATCCTTCTGGCAAAATGCTTTGAAAAATCACCACCATCTATGCCAGTGTCAACTGTTTCAAATACCTTTTGATTCTTGATTGATTAGTAGTTAGCTTTACTAAATCAAATTAACATCTATTTAAGAGAGATTTGAAAAACTGCAATAGCCAGGTGAAGAGGCTTAGGTTCATTATAAAGTTCTAACTTCAGCAAAGTTGGTAGATATAAAACTGACTCAAACAATCAGTAGCCTTCCTCTATTCAAAGGATAAACCAGCTGAGAACGATATTAGGGGAATGACACCCTTCACAGTAGTTACGACTAATATAAAATACCTTGGTGTGACTCTAAGCAAGTGAAAGATCTGTATGACAAGAACTGCAAGTCTTTGAAGAAAGAAATCAAAGGTCTCAGAAAACGGAAAGACCTCCCATGCTCATGGATTGGCAGGATTAATATAGTAAAAATGTTCATCTTGCCAAATCAATCTACAGATTCAATGCAATCCCCATCAAAAGTCCAACTCTTTCCCTCATAGATTTGAAAAGAGAAATGTCCTCAGTGTAGAAGAATGCTAAGGCATTGAGGTGGGAGTGGGTGTGTAGAAGTGGGAGCATCTTCATAGAAGCAGAGAGAGGGAGGAGGGGGGATGGGAGAGGGGCTAAAGGGGATAACATTGAACCATAAATACATAAAATACCCAATAAAAATAAATAAAATAAATGTTACCAGTCTGTTTTTATTCACCCATTCCTTTTATTCTTTTCCCACGAGTCATTAGGTTCTAAAGGCATAGCTACCTAGCATTTATGGACATTTTTAACACCTCATTTCTAAATCAGGAGAAAAATCAAAACATCTCTTTGAGATTCTTTAACACGGTACTAAATGTTGAATTCCAAGCAATTAATCTAATCGTGTTTCCTTTCAGATCCTACTCTTAGATAATTTGTAATCAAAGAGGTTAATATGAGTAAAACTGCTTTGTGAATTATGCACTTAAGACATTATTATCTATATAACTCTTATAATAGCTTAATATCGCAATCCTTTGATGTTAAGCTATACTGTAACTGTTAATGCAGGTTTGATTATTTTTAAGTGAACATGATTTTTGAAATTTGAATGTATAAAAATTTAAAATTTAAGTTGATTATTTTTTCTTGCAAAAAGAATGTTTATGAAATGCAATGAGATCATTTGGAAATATAGGGATATTGGTATATGACTTTGAATTAAAAATATTGAGGATTATATTTAGCATGTAATACTATAGTATATAGTAGGTACATGCTTTTGTTAAAACATTTCAAATAACAAACAAAACTCCTGTCATCTAATAGCTGTATTTAATTTTCTCAGCCAAGACTCAGAAAAGGAGGTCTGCCTGAATATCTATTTCTATTTACAGAAGGGACTGATGTTAAAAAGCTAAGCACTCTTAAGCCTACCTGGCAAATTAAGGGCCTGGTTTTGCTGCTGAATACATTCAGTGGTTGCGATTTATTTCCTTATCACTGGAACATTGATGAATGCTTTCATAAGAATGTGATACTGAACTATGAGACATTAGCCTTAAGAAAAATTTAATTTTTGTCCCTGAGTAGCTATTTGATGCTCATTATTATCAAGATTTGATTATTTCTAAGAACAATAATGAACATCAAAAATATTATTTGAATTATTGGTAAAGCAAAATTTTAGATAGCATGTAAAATTGCATAGCCATATACCCATCTATCCAATATTTATTCTTTTTTAGAGGATCAAGTTCTCCCAAGTGTTTTAATAGAGTTGTGAACAAAATAGAGTACTTGACTTCAAAAAACTGGATATAACTGAGGTTAGAATATGGCAGGTGCAGTCGGTGTTATATAGTGCAATGTTAGAGAGCAATTTCACTCAATGTACCATAAACAAAGTATTACTGGTTTATCATTGATACAGAAGATAAACTCATAAATCAATAGTAAGTATTTAAAAATACAGCGATGCTGGAAGACTTGCAATATGTTCTTGTAGCATGAACTTATTGTGTACATGAAATATTAGGTATAGCAGCAGAAGAGACATGATTTTAAATGGGGTCAAAGCCTTGTGAGTATAGATGTAGTCTAATTTAAAATTTTTTATTATTGTTGTGATCAGTTGTAAAAGTAACTTTTATTTGCCGGATGTAACTGTCATCTTAGAGATTTTCTACTAAAGAAGCTTACCCTTTCTGGCTCTTACTGAACTCTGACTGGCTGGTTCAACTCAGCTGCTTTGGCCCAAACTCCTTCCCGTGCTGACTGGTTCAAACTGGCTTCTCCCGGTTTCTCACTGAATTGCTTTGCCTGTCCTCGTAATAATGTTGGTCATATATTGTAATTTCCTGGCTGCTCCTAATCTCTGGCTCTTTCTGTCTTTGCCTAGCTTGTTCTCTGTAACCTGACTCTAAAACAATCCTGATAAAACTGCCATAAACACACACATCACACCCTTGATGTTGATGGATAACCTAACCAAACCTTAACTACATCATCCAGCAGTATTGGGAACAAAGGAAAATACCTTTGGTACACAACATAATTTTTTGAAAATTAGTATTTATATTTTTTCACACGTATATATACACTCCTATTCCTTGTTACTTGAGATAGTTTTTCCAATAATTCCTGGTGTCACAGTTGCCCCCTTCTCAATCCCAGAAATAACTGACAGATACCTTGATGCCCAGATTCATTTATATTCCTAAAAAAATCTTTAAAACAATTGATTGCATTAAAGGGTTGGCTTATTGTTGTTAAGATAACAATAAAAATGGTACAACTATGCAAAACTGGTGTCTTAAAATATACTCATTTTAAACTATTTGAAAATCAATTTGTATTTTTATGTAAGTTTGAATCAAGTGGCAAGCACAACTAAGCATTGAATATTTAAAAGAATGCAACAGAAAATTGATTCTATACGACGGTTTTGAAACTGTCAGCATAACTCTGAATGCCACAAGAAAAGGTACACATTTGTATAATTTATCAAAAAATACATATTATTTTATTATAAAATATGTATTTGTGAAAGATAAAGTGAATCATGTTCAGACAAGGTTTTCCGACTTTTAAATATTGATCATGTTTGCGCTATGACTGTACTGAAAATGCTAGTGTGTGATTTCCATTCCCACTTGTATGTGTAAGTGAGCAGAGAGTGAGTTGCTTTTAAATTTTTATTTACCTTCAAGAAAGTGTATAAAATCTTCCAAATATTAAACATATGTGTAATTGCTTTTTCATGGAAGATATTTACATTTCAAAGTCTTTTTTCAAAGATTTACAGAAATATAGGAATAACAATACAAGTACTGATTTATTTCAAACTTATAATATTTGCCCATTTTTATTTCCTATATGTTATATAAAGAAAATAAACTGAAAGTCTATTTATTATTATTAATTAATTATTTGATTCATTTGTGTCCCAAATGTTACTCTCCTCTCAGTTCCCCCTGCCAGATATCTTCCCCCCATCTTCCTTTCCCTTCACCTCTGAGAGAGAGGGTACCCTCCCTGGACATAAACCTTGGGATATCAAGCCTCTCCAGAATTAGGCATGTCCTCTCCCACTGAGGCCAGATAAGGCAGTCCTCTGCTATTTATGTGCCAGGATTCCTAGAGCAGCCCCTCCTCTTTGGTTGGTGGCTTAGTCTCTGGGAGCTCTCAGGAGTCCAGGTTAGTTGACACTGTTGGTTTCCCTGTGAGTTTGTCATCCCCTTCAGTTCCTTCAATCCTTCCTCTAACTCTTCCACGGAAGTCCCCTCCTCAGCCAGTCACTGCTCAGCCAATCCTTCAGTCTCTGCACCTTTTTGTCCCTGTATTTCTTTTAGACAGGAACAATTTTAGGTTGAAGTATTTGAAGGTAGGTTGGTGAGCTCATCCCTCTACTGGGGGCCCTGTCTAACTACTGGAGGTGGTCTCTTCATGTTTTATATCCCCACCTTTGGGCATTTCAAATTGCATCTGATGCTGTAGCACAATGATGGTGATGATGACGATGATGACGAGGACGACAATAATAATGTTAGTGGATATAGGATATTTTCAAGGTTACATGGAATACTTTTGTGACTTCTAGTTGTTTTATAATTATTTTTGTTATTGTTGTTTCACAGGGAGGCCAGAATTTGATATTGGGTGTCTTCCTCAATTCTTCTCCATCTTATTTTGGAGACAAAATCTTTGCAAAACATGAAAAGCCATTGGTTCAGCTGTACTGGTTAGTCAGTGCCTCCAGGGATCCATGACCTCTGATATTCTAGTACTAGAATATGCATGTACTGTAATGCCAGTTCTTCATGGCCATGTTAGACATCTAAATTCATGACTTCAAGCTTCTTGAGTGGACCGGATATCTCTCCAGCCCATGACATCCATAGTTTACTTTTAAATTTAGAAGATGGGAATGTCAGGGCGGGAGGTGGGAAGGGGTAGGTTGTTGGGTTGGGGAAAGGGGATAACATTTGAAATGGAAACAAAAAAATCCAATAAAAAGAAAAATAAATAAAAATTAAGCAAAAAAGGAGACATTTCTAAATCAAACATGTCTACTAATATAAACTGTGTCACATCTCTTGCATGTGTCACACTGAATAATTTAATTCATTAAAAAGTTGGACTTCTATTTTTCTATCTTTCACAGTCTTTGCTACACTGTAAATTTTTGCTACATTATAAAAACAAATAAGCCATGTAGGACATCAGATCCTTAATTTCAGGCTTCTGTTATACTTCTTTTGGTAACACAGAATTCAAGCCAATATCCACATAGTATGCACTGCCCCATCAATTAATCCTTCATGCAAGGACAGACTTTGCCTGTAATAGCAACTTTGTAGTGTTATTTGTGAAATTATAAATACGTATAATCATATCTGTAAATTAAGTAAAATTAACTTAAAAAGTTTAAAATATAAGCAAAAAGAAAATTTGTTTGGTTATACATACCAAGTTACTTTAATAAGAACTCATTTCACAATCAGTCTTAAAGGTAGTGGTGTAGAGAAGTATGTCTAATGTATTGTGTTTTTATCTACACATAACGGATTTTATTCTTTTGTGAATAGGGATTGGACTCAGGGTCTCAAACATGGTAAGGGAGTGTTGTGTACCCCAAAACAATATTGATTCGTGAGTTCAGACAAGTAAGGCGAGATATCAGGACCAGCTAATTCTATATAATTATTGTGACATATACGTATATTATTTTTTATTTTTCAAGATTTTGTACCTAACTAATGTTTTACCCAATTTCTACCCCCATCTCCCTACCAAAATTCCTTTGATGCTTTCCTACTCCCTTTCATATTCGATCTCTTCTTTATTATTGATAAATCTACATATGTATTTAAAAATGACTACCTGAGATTGTATGAGCCTAAGGGTGCCTGTCCCTGAAGAAGATTGATTCTTCCTGTCGCAGCACATCTCAGTTGCCTGTAACTCCTTTTCTAGGGATAAAACCACTTACCACAGCTGCACAGAATTATTTACTAGAATGTGGCTTGTTATTATTGATAACTATTTCTATACTATGAAATGATATATATTGTGGATATATCAGGGAGGTATTCTGTTTTTATGGATAAGGTTAATTTCTGCAAGGAGTTTGTATATTGTCCAATGGAAATAAGCCAAAGCCAGGAATTTTAACTTTAATAGAGCTTAAAAATCAATGTGAATACAATTACTCTACCAAAATATAATGTAGATTTTCTATTCTAATATAAATTATTTTATAGATAACAGATGGTATATATTTATTATACCTTCCACGCATAGCCTAAAGCTTCATATATTGTTTTGCCTGGTTAAAATCTATCAAATAAATGTTTGACAGAATACAAACAAATGTATGTCTGCAGGTCCCTATGGTGGACAGTTACTCATCAAATGCCCAATTTGAATTAATCCTTAAAATCCTGTGGTTACTTTACTTCGAAGCATGGTTATTGTCTGAATGCAATTGCTAACTTTCTAGTCAACTAAATCACTTTCAGAACAATAAGAATAATGGAAATTTTTATACTCTCATCTTGACTAGCAGATTTTAGATGGTCAGAAAACAATTTAAACAATATGATATAATTTTATGATGTAGTGTATGGTAATCTTGAGAAAATATTTTGCGCTTTTCATCTACTTGAGATATAAAACTAAAAACTCTGTTTGAAAACAGTCTAAAATACTTTGTTAAAAAGCTGCTTCAGACCGGATTTTACATGTAAATATTCAGAAGATACAGTAAATGTTCTTAGGCAAAATGCCATTGAGCTCACCCCACCTCTCCTGAGTTCACTTCGTTGTTAGGGTTTGTATTAATTTTAAGAGGTGTTACGGGCTACCGGATCACCAAAAATAAGCAACCTGGATCCATGCATCAAACGTGGATGAGCTTGATTTTGGGTAGAATAAGATTTCTACTTTGAATTATGCAAGTTCACCATCTGCAATTGGATCCAGACATAGAATAGGGCAAATACGGGCACAATGTGATGGCCAGAGCCTGTACCTTGGCTTGGGATTATCTCATCCAACAGCATGACATTTGACTGTCTGGCTCTTTAACCATATACAGTCCTGTCTTAGTTTCTTACAGAAAAGAGGGACATGGCTTAAAAAGTAGCATGCTTATGCAAGCATGTTGTTAAGGAGCGCATAAAAGGATTATTCAACACCAAATTGTCAGTTCTGAAAATATACATACTTACATATGAATACATACATACATATATATTTACATATGAATACATACATACATATATACTTACATATGAATAAATGTATATATGTATATACTTACATGTATATATACATATAAACAATATGTGCATTTACATATACAGATATAAATATATATATACATAAATCAACAAAAATGTAAAAAGAGGGCATGAATTTGAAAAGAAAGCAAGGAAGGATGGGTACATGGAAGCGTCTGAGGGAGGAAGGTGAAAGAAGAGACATTGTAATCATACTATCAAAAAATTTTAAAAAAAAATTAAGTGTCATGTTTTCCTCTTGCTTTTTCCTTGTGTTTCCCATCAGTATTGAGTCTGAATATTTCTAGAACCTGCCTATCAGTTGCTATTCAAATAAACATTTATCTATGCAAAGAATGAAAAGGAAACATTACCTGAGACCAGAGCAAGCAGCATGGTACAGTCTATAATGAACGTATGTTCTTACTGATGCTTAAGATGGGAGCCTTGGAATGCGAGCATAGCAACACATTAAGAACATTAAATCTATGGTTCTTTCATTTATTTCTAACAGAAAAAAAAATAGTCTCCTAGGCTGCCACTTTAATTACAGTGGCTGGCAAAGGTCTCTCAGTGAAGAGGCAGCACGATCAGGCTAGTTTTTATTACACACAGGGGGATGGTTGAAGGCTGGATGATCTAGGGAAGAAAGATGTTTGCTAATGTTTACATACTTAGCTCCCACTGGCACTCCCCCAGCTTGGAGGCTTGCACCGTCCCTCTGATTCTGAGAAAGTGCATCCAGATTCACAGCAAGACTTCAAGGAGCACCAGATGATGGGGCAGATGGCAGATGACTAATTTGGCAAGCCTTGATGAGTGGAAATTGTTTGCTTTAATTGCTTGTCAAGTCCAGTACCTACATTAAAGTTAAGAGCCTAGCACTTGCACAGAAAACACAATACTGCAATGCAAATTAGGTCTGTATTTTAGAGGAGGGCACTATAAGGAACGGTTCAAGGATGAATTCGGAAGAGATGATTGGAAGTTAATATTATTTAAACCAGATATAGGTAACAAATATGATTTCTAATAATTGGATCATTACTATATTTTTCTATCCTTAAAATAGGAATTTTATAAAATATAAATGAATGAACGTATTTGAGGTCAGAAAGACAACTAAAGAGCATTAATGAAAGTATGTGTAATCATAACATTAATAGTTGAAGTGTCATATTGTACATTTAAACTCATCTCTAATTCATTAAACATTACAAAGATAGTGGTTGAAACATCTAATGGCAAACAGACAAAGTAGAAAAATGAACATTTGTGTTGGGAAAACTAGGATAGGATAGACTATTAAAAAAGCATCACTCAGAGATTGGAGTAATAGCTCAGTGCTTATTAAAATCACTTGATTATGAAGAGCAAAGTTAGGATTCCAGCACCCACATCTGGATCAGCCTGTAGCTCCAGCTTGAGGGATACCACACCATCTTCTGGCCTTCCGGGATACTTGGATTTCTGTGGTATACTCATGCATATGCAAGTATACGGGCACTCATAAGCACACACACACACACGCACACACACACACACACACACACACACACACACACGAACACACACACGAACACACACATACACACACATACACGAACACACACACATACACAAACACACATACACATACACCAACACACACACACACAAATACACACATACATGAACACACACACATACACACACATACACGAACACACACATACACACACAGAAAGAAAGAAATCTTAAATATAAACCTCATGCATAGCTTTGGTGACAATTCTCTCTCTCTCTCTCTCTCTCTCTCTCTCTCTCTCTCTCTTTCTCTCTCCCCCTCCCCCTCTCTCTTGCTGTGTATGCATGTGTAACTGTTTTGATAGTCTTTTATTATAAAATAATAAGGAGGAAAAATCTTTAAAACCATGTTAAGAAGCTCTCATCATACATTAAATGTAATCAGAGGCCAAGAATTGTTTTTAGTAAAGAAAAATGATAGGGATGTTTGTTTATTTTAAAGGGTATATTTATTTTTCCCTGTATGGTGAAGTGAAGGATGAATTTAATAATCATACAGAAATTCTAGATATCAGGTTACAATCTAAGTTCAGAGCAGAGAGAAAGAGAGAGAGAGAGAGAGAGAGAGAGAGAGAGAGAGAGAGAGAGAGAGAGAGAGATAGAGGGAGGGAGGGACAGACAGACAGACATGTGTTGGGTCAAATGACCACAGTAGCCCAAGTAACAGATTTGACAATATTCAATGATATATTTTGAAATGAGCTGAATCAGCTCGCCATTTCTGCATACTGATAATATGACTCAGTAATGGCCACTCGAATGTCTGCTGCAACTTAAACGCTGCCTGATCTTTTGTATTTTAAAGTTTGCACTGACTATGTATTTTAAAATTTATAATAACATGTGTTAACATAAATAATTTTATGTTGATATTTCTGAGAGAGAAGGTACTTGTTAGTATTCAAACAAATGATAAACAAACCTTACTTTTGAGACAATCTCTTGTAGCCTGTCCTACCTGTCAACTCTTCATGTAGTGAGAATGACTTTGAACTTCTAATTCTTTTGCCCCAACTTTTTCCATATCAGGATTGCAGTTGTGAAACCTAGCTGTCCGGCGTTCTGGGATCCAACCCCTGGTTTTTTTAATGCAAAGCAAGCGCTCCACAAGCTGAGCTACACCCTTAATCCTCAGGGGAAAGTAATATTTTAAAAAGTACTTTTTCATGATTGGAACCCAGGTTTAAACATTCACATGTCTGTATTTTCCAAATTATGGACATACAACAAGCATAGAATATATATATATTTTTTTCTTATGTGCTTTTGCAAAGGTATGAGTGTTTACAGAAAACCTTAGACATTTTCATCAATGGATACAATGTTTCTAGGCAGAGTGTTGACTAATTATAGATCTAATTGTTTTATCACCAAAAGCATTCTGATATGACATTTACGATTTTTATTTAAATTCTTTTGTTTTTCTTTTAGTTTGCTTCTTTTGCAAACTGATATTGTTCTGAGATTATTGTCATAATAGTCATAAAGTTACAAACTAAGTTATTTTATGATGAAGATTGGGAATATTTTACTTCATCATTTTTAACTACCTTTCAGGAATCATAAGATTGATGTTGTTAGCCAATTTTTTAATTAGTACAAACTTTTAATTCCAAACCTTTTTAATGAAGAGGACTATGTTGGATACCAGTTGTGAATCTAGAGACCCTTGTGACCAAAGGCATAGCCACATTCGTAATCAAATCAATACCAAATAAAATAATTGGCAATTGGATTAGGGACTCACATAGATTTGACACCTGCAGTTACAGTTGGAATGATACTTTTGGGAGTATAGATAAATTTAGGATTTCTGAAGCTTAAATTGATGTGAGTTTATCATTCGAAGACTTTATAATGGCGTTGGCAAACCGGTTGGATGTTGTTAAACTTGTTTGAGCAGCTGAAGAAGATTTTTCAATTCTGCTTTGATAAACAGCTTTGTGAAATCGATGAAACTTGATGGCTTAAGCATTGTCTTGTATACATTGCCTGATTGTAAAATCGATTGACAAATGAAGGTTGTGAGGCATTCAATAAGAGCTTCATGAAGAGAACTACAAATGATTTTTATGCTTCCATCCGAACTATTTCCTTAAAAACCAAGTCTGCCTTTCAAGATAAAAGCTATACTTGCTATAGCATTGATTTTGCTCAGTTCAGATCAAAGCTAAATATAAAGAAGAGACTTACTATGATAAAGATATTTCCTTAATTGAGCAATATACAGTAGGAAGTTTCAAGTATGAGAGTGTCTGGCATAAACTATTGTTATGAATGTGACTTTATGTTTATTGGAGTACCTAAATATCCTTCAGAATTATTTATAAACGTATTTATTGTAACTATTTGAATAATGTATTCGCATAGCACACACCCAGAAGTGGAAACAGCATGCAAGTGCAGTTGCCTAGGAAGTCCATTCTGTAAGGACAAAGGCAGAGCTAGAATGATGATGCACTGGAAACCCAAGGGCTGCCAAGGACTGACAGCCATTATTAGTGGCTAGAAAGACGCAAGGGAGAACCTACCTGAATTTCAGAGGGTATGCGAGCCTGTGGATGCCAATCATTTAGACTCCTAATCCCCAGAAAGGTATTTTAAAAATTCATATTTATTTAAGAGAGGGTAAAATGTGTGAGGGAGCGCGCCAAGGAGGGGGGCTAGAAAGAATGTTGTCTCTCCTGGAACTGAAGTTACAAACAGTGTAAGTTCCAGCAAATGGGTGATGGGAACTGAATTGGGGTCCTTTCTAGAGAGAGTAAAGTGTTAGTGAATTAAGCCTCTACTCTATGATGTGTTGTCACAATACACATTATTACTCTCTAAAATTTTTTTTTTATTTTCAGATCATTTATAGCACAGGCTAGTAAGAAACTATGTGATCAAGGGGATCATGAAACATTCAAAATATATGACTTTGTCTTTCCAGTGAGCTAGCATGTCGAGCTTGAAACCATATTATGTACACGTAAAAATTATTATTTTCTTCCACTCCAGGGACTTAATATGTTTATCATTGTCACTCAATTTCCTGGGTCTTCTTTCTGAGTATGCAGTCCCTCATATACTTCATTGGAATTGCTTTGTGCCTGGAAATTTCAACACTCATCCTTTTCTTTCTATATAATAATAGAGTGTACAATTTTCATATGGGCATATAGACACTAAGAATGAAAAACATATTTCACTCCTTCTTTTGAAACTGAGATTAGCCTTGGTACTATTTTTTTTTATATGCCACCTTCTCACAACACACACACACACACACACACACACACACACACACACACACACACACACACACGCACGCGCATTCATATATATTTTTTTCCAGCTTGCCTTGATACTAAAAGTTCTGTTCTGGTTTGCTACAAGAAATGCAAGTATGGAGGCCAGATCTAATGATATTTTTCATTACTGAGAATTTCATATATGTATACTATGTAATACATGTATACTATGTAATATATTTAATAGTATCAGATCCATACTCCATTTCCCATCTCAATGAACTTCAAATGTATAAAGCAATATAAATGTCTATCTTTGATTTTGACAATAAGTGATTTCTGTCTGAATAAATTATGTTCTTCCTTCCACTTGTATTAAATATTGCTTATCAAGAGAAATTCATTTGTTGTAAAAACTTGTTAGTTTTTCAAAGAGGACATGCTCTACTTTTGATAAATTGAACTTTACTGACTTGGTAGAGAATATTCTCTTTGTAGACCTGAAAGATTGGCATCCACAGGCTAGCTTCCCCTCTGAAATTCAGGTAGGCTGTCCCATGCATCTTTCCAGCGACTAATAATGGCTGCCAGTCTGTGTCATCCCTTGGGTTGCAAGTGCATCATCAAGTAGTTTTGCCTTTGTGGTTACAGAACGCACTTCCTAGGTAACTACACTTGCATCCTGTTTCCACTTCTGGGTGTGTGAACTTATGCATGCATAGTATATGCACGTGTGTGTGCATGGGTACTAAGTAGTTCACAGATGTGAAGGCCAGAGATTGACGTCAGAATGTCATTAGTCAAGTTTCCATCTATCTACCTATCTATCTACCATCTATCTATCATCTATCACTCCCTCATTCCCTCAATCAATCAATCAATCATTTATTTATTCTAAGACAGAATCACTTACTGAACATGCACTTCTTGCCATTTTGGCTAGAACTTTTGGCCAGTAAACCCAGAGATCTGCTTATATTTTCCCTGCTCAATCCTCAGTGCCAGGATACAGATGTGCATAACTACAATTGATTGTTTATTTATTTCATTTTTTACATGGGTGCTGGAGGTATAAACTCAGACCTGTGCTTGAGCAACAAATACTGTTCAACCATCCATCTTTATAGCTCAGGGGCTGTGTTCCTCTTGAATGAACATAAACGCATTGTGCCAGGAATCCTTACCGTCACTTTAACTGCACCACATTTACACAGACACTATTGCTAACAAACATCTGAGTACTCAGCTTATGAAGAAGAAGCTTGCAGTGGCTATGGCTTCTGAGGTTCCAGTCTGCATGCTGTGGTTAGGCATCATCATCAGTAGAGCACGGGATAGGTGAGGAGCTATCTTCTTGGGTTAGGATATCCCTCTGCAGGCTTTGTCTGTAGTTCAAAGTTTTCACAGTCTCTCAGTAGTGCTCTGGATTCTATCTATAGTCTTCAAATTTTCCACATTATTTGTTTCGTTATTTTTGATGTACTTATAGAAAAAAGGCTTTAAATATTAGGAAATACTCTGTAAGATTACTTTATCCCCTCTGCAGTATCCCACCCCCAAAATAATAGACATTGCTATTTGTTAGTTCTCTGTATAATACAAGCAGATATGTATGTGACTTTTCTTTCAATCTCTGTCCACAAGGTCTTTGATGTTACTTATGCTTTACTCTGGGTATACTATGTAACTTACTTTAAGAAAGACAGTCTTTAAGTTAATCAGTAATACTGTGAGATTCGTATTCCAATGTTTTAGCCTACTGAAAATTAATCTATGCTGAGTCATGTACAGAAAATAATGTGTATGAAGTGTACACCATCTATGTTAAGATGTGGTTAATAATATTTTAATATTATTTTTCAGAGTACTGCATTTGTGTACTCTGAAAAATAATATTAAAAAAAGAGTGTGGGAGACAAGTTATCTACACAGGCAGAACAGACATTTCTTCATGGGCTTACATATGAACAAAAACATAACCCACTGATCAAATATCGAAGATTAGTATACGTACCAGCAGACCATTATTCTTTTGAACATTCA
Organism: Rattus rattus; assembly: GCF_011064425.1. Classification (NCBI taxonomy): domain Eukaryota; kingdom Metazoa; phylum Chordata; class Mammalia; order Rodentia; family Muridae; genus Rattus; species Rattus rattus. The sequence continues at coordinate 142,509,170 of NC_046157.1, read as the reverse complement.
TGAATATGCATGTGGATGACTCAGTTAATATCTGCATCTTGTGAAATACTTACTTATGGTAGACTTTTGAAAAATATTTAAATCATGATGCTTAACATATTTTAAACATGGTACTATTGAGGTTGGTCTTCATGTGTATATGTATATCACTTACATGATATGCTAGAACAGATTATAATACAGTAGATAATAATCAATTTTTAAATGTTGTTGCTCTCATCTTTCAGTTTTATTTACATGGAGATAATTACTTTATCAAAAAATAGCATAAACTATGAATTCCAAACAAAAAATATATTTAGATGAAATTAAATCATCTCTTGGCATGCTTTTGTACAAGGACAGAAAATGTGATTATTTCAAATTTATCTCCATAAATATAAATTAAGGGATTCCCATGGGACTCCTATTCATTCCCTTTGCTTAGAATGTGTTATTAAACAATAAAAAGTTAAGATAATTTATCTCTCAAGGGATAGTGGTCTATGACCCTCGATCACATTTGAATAACTTGATGAATTGGGGTGAACCATGTAGCAATCCATTTTGTTTAACGCAGTCATCTACATGTAGTACAATTTACGGTGTGTCTTTGTCTTTTCAGTGTGCGCAGGAACAGAGAACAAACTGAGCTCTCTCTCTGATCTGGAACAGCAGTACCGAGCCTTGCGCAAATACTATGAAAACTGCGAGGTAGTCATGGGCAACCTGGAGATCACCAGCATAGAGCACAACCGGGACCTCTCCTTCCTGCGGGTACATCTCTCTCTTTCTCTACTCTTTGTTGTGATGTCATGATTTGCAAAGGGAATCCTGCTTGATTAGACCTGGTAGTTGTATCCCGCTACCAGGCAGGGGCTATGACTGTAGGCAGGAGATAAGCAACAGAGAGGCACCCTCGGGCAAATAATAAGAGTAGCCGTGATGGACATCCCGGCTTGGAGGAGCTGCTGTCGCCATGAGATTGATAAAGATATTCTATCTGGGTTTAGTACAGGACATACTGCAAATCAGTCTTTTTCTGACAGGATGAGGACTAAGAGAGTCAGAGGACCAATCAGATAAGAATGGGTGGCTTTAGTCATTCATCTATTATCTGCCGTATTCCTGTCACTAGAAGAGAGGACTTTGGGAAGAGCAAATGCTGTCTCACCTCCTAATTTAGATAAATGAAAAAAATTTTTTGAAGTTTTGAATTTAAAGTAGATTTAGAGAAAGATCACAAGTAGATGCATACATAAATGTAATAGTTATTAAAATTACATAGCAAAGGCTAACTGTATCCTAGAAAGAGTTGCCCCTTAGTAGCTCTCAACATTGGAGTTCTTGGCTCTTGTTTCTGAAACGCAATGCCCAGAAACCGTTCCTGGCCACACGAGTGAGAAAGTAAATGAGGCTGTGGCAAAGGGGCCGTGAAGAAGAGAGCTGAACAGCAAGGCAGCAGAAACAGAACGTACATTAGTGTGATGACCTACGGAGTCTACTCTGTGACAACTGTGTCTTCCAATTTCTATCTGCTTCACTTGATTGCCACATCACTAGATTTCTTTGAAAACCCAAAGCATAGAGCTATACATGCCTATGTCATATTATGTTGTGTAAGCGATGCCATGTAAAACTATTTATAATTATGTAACCTTTATTATCATTATTATTATTACTATTAAATTTTTTATAGTTCAGTTTTTCCCCCCTCTTGACCTACCCTCTAATTGTTCCTCATCCCATACCTCTTGCCCTGGCTCCAAGAGGATGTCCCCAAACCCCTACCCCCACCCTACCAAGCCTCCCCACTCCTTGGGGCCACAAATCTTTCTAGGGTCAGGCGCCTCTTCTCTCACCGAGGCCAGACCAGGCAGTCCTCTGCTGTATTGTGGGGGGCCTCATCTCAGCTGGTGTAGCTGCCTGGCTGGGCCCAGTGTCTGAGAGATCTCGGGGGTCCAGGTTAGTTAGGACTGCTGGTCATCCTATGGGGCCACCCTACTCCTCGGCTTCTTATAGTAGAATAATTGAACAATGATAGGGGTTATTTACATTTTAATCTTTAGAATATGAAAGTTATATATAAATGTTTGAGCCACATGCTCTAAACCATATCTCTAAAATTCTTATGAAGCAAATTGAACTCAATAGAGTGAATACAGTTGAGAAAAAATAAAATAATAAGGCTAAGGATTCTGCGCGGAACTATAAATAGTTTCTTTAAATAAAGAAACTCCTAAGTAGTCCCTATAACTGTTATATAAATTTTGGGCTTAACCCACATACATCTTTAATTTCATGTTTTATTAAAAGCAATTCTGATCATTTTCTTTTCCCTTACTTATTAAGATATTTATTCATCTATCATTGCAAACCAGTAGGGGGGAAAGTTCCCAAAGGCAGGAAACAGAATCAGAGCCAGCTCTTTCTTCCACTACTAGGAATCCCACAAGAAGACCAAGCTATGAAACCGTAGCATATGCATAGAGGGACTAAGTCAGGCCCGTGCAGGCGCTGTGGTTGGGCCTTCAGTCTCCGTGAGTCCCTATGAACTCAGGTTCATTGACAGAACATAGACACCCTTGTCTTGTGACTTGAATGTCAGATGGAGAACCAGCAGATTTGAGTCAGCTACTTGAAACACAGAAAGAACAGAGAGTGTGTTTGCCCATTTACAGTTGTGAGAAACATTCCAGTTGGCTTCTAATGACTGGCTGGGCAGGGGCACTTCTCTCATTTGCATCTATGAGATGCTCTGGTACGTGATTGTAACTGTAGAATGTCTACTTTTGCCCATTAACTAGATAAGAATGACTTCCTTTAGCATAACTGCAGTTCTCCTTCTAGTACCCATCCAGAGACATCAGAAGAATAAAATCGGGCCTTGGAGACTCTATTGATAATGGACAGTGGCTATAATTCAGTTGGAGGGAGGCCTGCCCAGCACTCACAAGGTCCTGTGTATGTATGTTGGGGGAGCGATAAGGATTTCAAGGTCTTCCTTGGGTACGCAGAATCAAGGCCATTCTGGGTATAAAGACATTATACTTTAAATACATGGATAAACAAAGCATGGAGAAGGAGAAGGAAGAAGAGGAAGAGGAGGGAAAGGAGGAGAAGGAGGAGGAAGAAGAGGAAGAAGAGGAAAAGGAGGAGAAGGGGGAGGAAGAGGAGGGATGGAAGTTGTGCTGTTTTTCTTTTAAAAACAATGGGATGCCCTAGAGACATTTTCCTTTTTCTCTGTCAGGCACCATCAGTCTTGATGAAGTGTGTTCCGGGCATTGTTTTTGAGAAGCGCTGTTTATGGAAAAGATGCTTCTGCTGCCCCCTATTTATGCAGCCTCCTTTCTTTCACCGTTTGGAAGAAAAATAATATAGTTGACTATTATTAACATTTGACCACCAAGCCAGCACATGGTGGGGGAGACAAAAAAAAGAAAAAAAAATCTCTAAACCTTATTTACTCTGTGGTTTATCACCACAAGGTTACGGCATAAGATAGAAAGCAGCAAGGCATAAAAATCATGGATTTTGTGTTATTGTCTTACATTTTGCAAACTCCCTAAAACAAGCCACATAAGCCATGGTGTAGCCAGTAATGGGAATGAACCAGCAGACCTCTACCCTCATTAGGATTCTGGCCAGCTTCTCCGCCTCTGTCATCCCATTGGTCTTCCTGACTACTGGAGACGTTTGATAGTTTAGCTCTACTAGAAAGGTGCCTGACCTACCAGCTTTTATATCTCAAATTTATTTTTTCTTTTTAAAAAATGTATCCATGCTACCAAAGAGCTATTAATTGCCGGCTATTTGTAAAACACTGGGGTATGTGGTGCATTCAAAATGTACTTCATTCCTGCTGAAATCTGTGGCTTCATGTAGCTGCATGCACATTGTTTAGAAATAGTCTACATTAGGATTATAATGAATAAACATAATGCTGGGTGTATTGACTTAGAATAATAACAATGTCACTAATTCATTGGACACATACTATTACCCCAAAAACTTCAAATTTTAATCATTATACATGAAAGTAAATAGATACACAGACATGTTTTCAAATAATAACATCTATCTACTTCCCCACCTATAGGTGCAGTATCTAGGTATAGATACTCTACTTGATAATAGCCACTTTAAGAAAGTAAGAAAGTAATTTTTATGAACTTAGTATGCTTCCAATTATACTCATGAAGAACCTGTAAAAAGGTTATCTCACACACACACACACACACACACACACACGCACACACACACACACACACACACACACACACACACACACACAATCAGAGATTCCATTAGAGAATATATATTAGAAAATATATATACTAGAGAATAAGAAGTTCATGGTTTTATGAGCAGGTACCAATCTTTTGAAAGCACAACCAACTTTAATCATATATTTGAGAGAACTGTATATATTTGAATGCACAAGGAACAATACTACCTAAAAATTTATCTCAAAAAAGAACTTCTTATGAAAAATTTTAATTCAAGAAAATATCCTGTCCTTAAATTCAAATATAGCCTTTTGATTTTTTCTTTTTCTTAATAAAATATGAGATAGTTTTTTCTTAAGCCAAATATGAATGACCATGATGTGGGGACACAAATTCAAGTTGTCCTAAATATCCTATTACAACATGGTGACAGTTTCTAGACATGATACAGGTCTTTGGGTGCTTTACCCTTAGCTTGCTAGTCCATTGCCATTCTTGCAACGGCATTTCCTGTCTTGATAAACTACTCCTATTTCTATTGCTAACCATGGATCCCTGGTCTAATTCTTTGTCGTGGGACACAAAATCCTGATGTGCTGATTGGTTTTATATCCTGACGTATATATTTGGAAGAAGAATCTTAATTGGAAAATGGCTCCATCCAGATCTGATGTGGAGAAATCTATTGACTTTTTTCTTAACTGATGATTGATGACTATGAGTCAAGCCCCTGTGGGTGTAAGGGTGGAGTTTAAGAAAGTATAGCCTTTGAAATTCATACAACACTTTAGTTAGGACTTCCTAATAGTATGGGCTTACTACCATCTTTTAAAGACATTTTGTATGTTATGTGTGTATGGTTGTGTTTTATGTGTGTGTGTGTGTGTGTGTGTGTGTGTGTGTGTGTGTGCGCGCGCGCGCGCATATGTATGCGTGTATGTGTTTGTGTGTGCTCCTTCACACATAGGTTGAGTCAAGCAGAGGGCATTGGGTGTATTCTTTTACTGTACCCCATTTTATTATTTGAGGCACAGTTTTGCCCACATTGGCTGGCCACTGAGCTCCTAGGATCTGCCTATCTCTACCTTATAGCACTGAGGTTAGAGGAACGCAAAGCAACCCTTACCTTTTACCATGAGGCTTTGAATTCAAGTCCTTTTGCTTTTACATCAAGTGATCTTACCCACCGAGGCATCCTCAGGCTACCATTGTCCTCATTATCAGGATATACCTGTTAAGTCTCCATATATCATGTTGCTGCTTTCTACTACTACTCTCTGGGAAACATGCAATTTGTTTGACCTTTTCTGAGCTGGTAAATGACTGGTAGTTTCCTTTTGTCTTCCTACACATATTTAGGAAGGCAGAGAAGATGGACCTCGGAGGAACATGCTGAAGGGCTTGCTGAAGCAAGGCTTGCCTTTGTTATTTTGACAGAATAATGTCTGGAAAGATTTTGGAGTAGCATATAGTATTTGTTTGACCTATGCTGTAGCAATCCTGAATAAGAACAAACAGCCATCCAAGTGCGACTAAAGAAAACGAAATCCTAAATTATTTACTTCACACCTTATGTCAGTCTTTAGTGTGTACCCTTTACTGTCCTTTAGTATCTCAAAGCAGACAACTGGAAAGAAATCCAACATCATGAGGACAGACTTGACATTTGTTTGCATTTCCTGTAAACTCTGCATACATCTAATTCTATGAGTAGGTATCTAGATGAAGTTGATGGTGTATAATAAGAGTAGTAAAGTCTTTGAAACCATAAACAGAAACCTTAAAAAGTATTTATATGGATGAGAAAACAGCTCATGGAATAGTTTGTTTAAATAATGGCCAACCTTGCTTACCTGTGTTTACTTTATTGCTCATTATATATCAGACAGAATGATAAATTGGGAGAGATTAGTTGAAATAAAATTAGAAAAGAAGTCTTATTTAAAGAATCACAAACAAATTGGAAGGAAAATATCACTAAAGAGAACCCCCATAGCGTCATATATTAGCACATATGTTATGTTCTTATACTTAACAAAAGATTATGCATCATTTTCTTGTGGTGCCTGTGTGTGTGTGTGTGTGTGTGTGTGTGTACATAAATTTTATAATAAAATAAGAGAATATATGAAGTCCCTAAATTTTATTTGCCTGAAGAGGTTATGTAGCAGAAAAGCTGTATGCTTAATTCTGTTAAGTCAATAAGACTATCATGTCTAATATTTGTATTTAACTATTTTTTCTTTAAGAACAATAGTCTATGTTTTTCTTCCATGTTATTAATGGTGACAGATTACACGAACCTTCAGTCATTGAGTCCAAATCAGCTATGTGCTCAAGGAATGCAAACAAGAATAAGATATTGTCTCTGTTTTTTGCAAGTTCACTGCCTTGGCAGTACATGGACAATTCTTTGTGGTGAAATGGAGCATTTTTCTTGAATTTGGTGGTGATCTCCTAGCTGGGTGAGACAGGAACATTGAACAATGCGTAGAGAGAATAAAATTATAACTTGGCACTTGGGTCAAAGCAGACGCTCTAGGTTAAATGTAATTTTCATAGCTTTGAGAGTTTCTGCATGCTTTTTCTAAGATCATTGAGCATAATGCATATGCAATTTTGTATGTATGTATTTAAAGCTGGCTTTTAAATTGAAACTTGATTTTCTACAAAATCTAATCATGGAACTTGTATTACATTTGAAAAGGCTATGCAATTTATACTTGGCTTAAGAAAATATACTTTTTTCCCTCAGATGTTAAGCAGCATGAAATCTGAAAATATATATTGACTCAAAATCTTGATATTCTTCACAAATTTTACAAAAGAAAGAAAAGAAAAACCCATCTTTTAGTTGAGATGGTATTTAATGATGTCTCAAATTGTTTTCTTATACATTTAAATTAAGTATTTAATAAACCATGTATAAAATTTCTCTGTCTCTGTCAAAATTATTAATCATCAAGAGGACCTGAGTAAAGATCCACTGAACCCATGTAAAACCTGGCTAAAACTTCCTGGGGTAGTAAAGTCAGGAGGCTCTCTGAGCCAAATAAGGAAGCCCAATTAGCCCAAATGTGGGAATATATAGATATAGATTATATGTATATGACGTGTGTGTGTGTGTGTGTGTATGTGTGTGTGTGTTGAAGAAACCCCCCAACACACTTTAAAGAAATAGAACAGAAATTACTTTATAATTAATTTATAATTGCTTTATTTGGCCTTTGAATGTATGTCTATTATTATACACCTGTGCGAAAATTTATATACAATACACAAACAAACCAATGATAGATAAAATGAAGCCAAAGTTTAGAATTAATATTTAAAAATAAATAAATATCTGACACATTACTGGAAGAGAAAATTAGAAATTAATGAAGAATAACAACTCTAATGTCTTCTAATACAGAACTATGTAAATGCAAACAAGCAGGCATTTATCTTTACCTAAATAAATACGAATTACCAACTATTTTATATAGTCAAGAATTATTTAATGTGAAAGATTAACTCTATACAATGTGCATATAATCTAATTAATTTACTTATTTTCTGTGGTTGTGTGTATGCAGTGCCTACATGTGAGTGTGTATGGGTGGTATACATGTGTGCACCATTATGCATGTTTAGAGGCCACAGCAGGACGCTGGGAGACTTCTATCATTTTTGCCTTTTGTTCCTGACCTGGAATCTTGCTCTTTTGCTTAGGCTGCCTAGCAAAACCTGCTTTCTGTATCCACATGGCTGGCTCTGGGGTTACAAGCGCTTGCCCGTGTTTTATGTTTGCATTAGTGCTGGGGATTTTTTTTTTTAATTTAAATCTATTCATTTATTTACATCCCAAATTCTGTCGCCCTCCCTGCTCTCCCTCACAGAGTTTCTAGCCCATCTCTTCTCTCCTCTGAGAGGGTGGAGCCTCCTCTGGCTATTCCCCTGATCTGGCACATCAAGTCCCTGCCAGTTTAGGCTCGTCCTCTCCCACTGAGGCTAGACAAGGAAACCCTGTTGGGGAATGGATGCCACATGTAGGGAGAGCTCCCACTCCAGCGGCAGTTGTTAGGGGACTCACACGGAGGGTGAGCTGCATGACTGCTACATATGAGCGGGAGACCTTGTTCCAGTCTGTGTATGCTCTTCGGTTGGTGGCTCAGTCTCTGAGAGCTCCCAAGGGTTCAGGTTACTTGACTTTGTTGGTCTTCCTGTCAGGGTTCCCATCCCATTCAGTGTCTGCTCATCTTTGTCTCTTCATTTCTTGTAAACAGGACAAATTTGGGGCCATGAATTTTGTGAGTAGGTTGCTGTCCTTATCCTTTCATTGGGGGGTCCTGCTTCGTTATAAGAGGTGTCCTCTTCAGGTTCCACGTCCCCACTGTTAGGCATTGTGGCATTTTCTAAGGACCTCGTCAACTCCAATACCCGGCAGCTGCAGATTTCCATTCATTCTCCAGGCTCTGTCCACACCTGACTCTGCCCCTTCCCGTGTTCCCCTCCCCCTCCTCTCTCCCACTCAGTTCCCTTCTTCCCTCTGCCTCTTATGACTATTGTGCCCTTCCTTCTAAGTGTGGCCCTGATTCAATCATCCTTGCTTGGGTCTTCCTTCTTGTTTAACTTCTTTGGGTCTGTGGAGTGTAGCATGGGTATTCTGTACTTTATAGCTAATAACCAGTTATCAGTGAATAAATAACATATTGTTCTTTTGGTTCTGGGTTACCTCACTCAGGATGATATTTTCTAGTTCCACCCATTTCCCTGCAAAATTCATTATGTCCTTGTTTTTAATAACTGAATAGAATTCCTTGTGTAAATGAACCACATCTTCAGTATCCATTGTTTTGTTAAGGGACTTCTGGGTTGTTTCCAGTTTCGAGGTATTATGGAAAAGCTGCTATGAATAGAGTGGTGCATGTAGTATGTAGAGCATCTTTTGGTTATATGCTCAGAAGCGATATAGCTGGGTCTTCAGGTAGAACTATTCCCAATTTTCTGAGAACCACCAGGTTGATTTCCAGATTTTTAACTCAGGTCCCCATGCTTGCCAAGTAAGGGCTCTTACCTAAGCTGTCTCCATAGTCTTACTGGGTGTAAGAGAATACTATTAGAGATATAACTATTACTAAAAACATCTCATTATTACCAGTAAGCATAGTTAAGAATAAAGTTAATTTAAAATATCTTTAATTCCATAAACTATAATGGACTCTCCAAGGTGTGTGTGTGTGTGTGTGTGTGTGTGTGTGTGTGTGTGTGTGTGTGTGTGTGTGTATGATTTATTAGGGTTCTGAGAACATGTAAAAAAATCTTTAAAGCTTTGAGAATCAGTGTATATTAACTGTGTTTCAGTGTGTCAGTGTGTATATGGTGAATATTTAGGCTTAGTTTAGCCTTTAATCAAGAACAAGTTGTGTTTTAATCCCATTTTACCTTATGATTTTATGCTCTGGAAAGTAGAATATTTCTTCACTTGTTATTTCCATTTAGCAAGATTTTCTTGAAATTATAATTGTATCATTTTCCCTCCCACTTTTTTTTTGTCTTTCAGACCCCCATGTACCCTCCACTTGCTCAAATCATGGCTTCTTTAATTATTATCACATGTGAGGATTTAACATAAAACAATTATTTTGCAATGATCTATCTTTTGAATTCTGGAAACCAAACATTAGAGAACAATCACATAAAACCCCTTTGCAAGTTTAGAACTCTGTATATTTTGTTAGTTTTAATTCAAAGTAGAACACCTTATTGCCTTTCAAAGAAATGGTTTGCATTAAACTCTATGATAATTTTGCATGAAACTAAGTCAATTTTAAAGGTCTCTCTTTGGTCACATAGAGCATAATTTAAAGGTCAGGAGTTTAAAAATAAAATGTTAAAATTCTTGCATTTAGAAACACTATAATTATTTCTCTTGATCTCTAATTTGAACACATTCAGTATAAAATAGTATATTAAAATATGTAATGAAAGCTCTAAAAATTAAGGTATTTGTTTTGGTAAATATAGGCCTCACCAAATGGAATCTATTTTATATAATTCTACCTAAAAATCAAAATACATTGTTGAATGTTGACGGAAGTAATTTAAAACAAGTCTATACTGTATTTATTTAGAAGAATAGATCATTTGAGAGAGAAAGAGGTAGGGAGGGGGAGAGGATAAAAAAGAAAGACTCTCCTCTCTTTCTCTCTTATACCCAAACATGCACCCCCACCCCCACACATACATACACACACACATGAATGTGTGTGTACGAACACACTCCCAACCCCCTCACACACGCACACACACACACACACCTGTCATGACACACACATGCACTCAAGCACACTCACACACGTGCACACACACATACAAGGGTGCTCATGCCTGCTGTTGTGGCTTCCGGTGTCTGGCAGCCCTTCAGCAGAGATAACTTGCATACTTCTGTCCAGCTCCTTTTCTTCTTTCTTTTCCCCTGTGATGCTGTAGTCACCAGCTATTGTGGTTACCACAGAGGATACGACAATACATTTTCACAATACTTTTTCTGTATTTAAGCTTCTGGATAGTCCTGATATTGTGTTTTCAGAGAGGTTAAACTGCAAGTCACATACTTGGTTGTTATCTTTAACAGCCAGTCAATAGTTAAAAACGTGTAAAGGTCCTACAGATGGTGTAGGAGTTGATTCAAGAATGTGGAAAAGATAATTTTATGGAAGCACTGTGAAACATTCATTAAAAAAAAAATCAATGTTGATGCCTCAACAAGTCATTGAAAGGAGGTAATAAAAGGACGGTAATTGGATGCACTAACAAATATAGTTTCTAAGACATGTAACCACAGGTTAGGCACACAGGAAGAGATTGAGGAGGAGGAATCTAGGATGGGGAAGTAGAGTATATTGTTATGGAGAGACATGGGGGAAACTGGAGCAGGAGGATTAGAGAAGGTGCTGAGAGAGAGGAGCAAGGGTGGGAGTATGGGAAAGACTGTCACTTAGAGCCATTGAAGGGGACATTTGGAAATCTGATATTGTAGAAGCTGCCTAAGGTAGATGCATACACATATATGAAAGGAATAAAAGTGGAGTTGCCAAATAATTAGAAAAAATATGCCTCCACTAGACATAGTATGCCACCAAGTGAAACATCCAATGTCAGAAATCCGGTTACGTGTTGTTGTATTGTTGGCCGATGAGGCAGATGGTAACCCCTAAATAATGCAGACTACCACTGAAGCTGGAGACTGCCTTCCTCATATTGATGGTAAGGACCTATAGCTGAAGACACTTACATGCTTTCCTTCTTAAAATTCTTGTTCGTATTAAGGGGGAAACTCTTAGAAAAAATCCCACAGTTCCTCTATGGTAAGGACTTTAACCATGAGTCTTATTGTCCTTCTGTCATAAATTACATCATAGTAACCTTCAGATAGTAGATAGCTCCATTAGCTTATTATATTTTCCTCCACTCTCCTGCCTCCTCTATGTAGCACACTAGTGTATATACACAAACACACAACACACACACACACACACACACAAACACACACACACACACACCCTCAGAGAGAGAGGGGGGTTGGAGAAATGGAGAGACTGAGGGAGGTAAAAATAAAATTCTGGTCAATTTTTAAGACTCCATTAAAATATGGTTTTTTTTTTTTAGAGCAAACTACCTAACTTTTATATCTTTGTGAGTTTCATTCATGAAGGATATTCACATTAGCCTGTGTTTCTAGGACTCCCGGTATGGCAATTATTTAAATGTGTGCTTCATTTCGGTGAGGTTCCTAAATAATTAATGCCGAGATTAGGCATATCTCTTTCAGACAGAATTTTAGCATCTACCCAATGCCCTGTCATATCGTGGCAGTTCTGCAAGCATTTTCCAGATAAATACATGAGTAAACTTTATAACCAAAGATGACTTCTCTTATGCAAAGCATATTTTTAGTCAGAAAAAAAGTTCAACACTTCTTTTACTATTTATTTTTTTTAAGTTGTGTTCGCTGCAGTGACTCATTGAATCTATGATACGTAAATCTTTGATTTCATGAAATGATTTTGTTAGTCAGAAACATCATGATACTTGAGGCAAACTTTGGGAAGTATAAACGGGAATACATCACACAGGTACAAAGACTTAATGCACAGGTGGGCGCAGTTTCTTCCCTATGTTTGTTTAGCCCTCATGACCTTCAACAACCCTTAGACTACCCCTTGCTATCCCTTGTCAGAGTCTCAGTGATGAATGAGGTTCTCTCCAGGAGCATAACCAATACAATGAATATATATTGCCAAGAGGATTTACTAGATTGGCATACATGATGCAGGCTGCATAGTCCAATAGGTTTCAATGTTGGAAAGGCTGGGGACCCAGGAACTACTTTGGTGTGTGTGTGTGTGTGTGTGTGTGTGTGTTTGAAGACTTTAACAGACAAGATTATTAAGGGGCAAATGAGTCAAGATAAACAAGAATGTATGGCAATTTCCCCTAGAGGAAAGTTTAATCACATTTATATCCTTGGGTTGTCTGATGTGATGGGAATCAAATGAATGATAGGAGAAGGTGATTTTGCATGATTAATGATACAATACCACCATTACAATGAAGCAAACGGCATTAATTTTTTTTTCTTTTTTTTGGTTCAGCCATGTTGGTACTAGTCATTTTTGGGTGGTCTTAGATCAGCCTGTAGAAGCTTGCAATTTTCCTTTTGTTTTTTTCAATGCTTACTGAGCTTATCTCAGAATTAGGTACTGAAGTTACAGTCAACATCGAGGGATGCCTTCATTAATCATTTCAAGAAGGACTCATAAAGCTCCTAATTTCAAACTGAAAGTGCAGATTGTGGATGTACCAAGTTGGTCATCTTCCATTATAATACAAAATGCTTATGAAGAGGGAGTTCATTTTCTGTTTTGAGAATTCTAGTCACAGATTTGATGTCCCATTGCTTTGCCTACGACTAGGCAGACAGAGGAAGAGGCTGGGCATTCTTTGGAGGTACAGCCCCGATGACAAAAAGACCACCAAATATGTCCCACTTCTATAGGTTATGACAGCCTCCAATACAAGCAGCCTAATTTGAATTTGTAGAATATTCATTATCAAAGTATCGACAGACTAAAAGTGCCAAATTAATTAATTAATTATTTATTTATTTGTCAAAGATATGTGGTCTCTGCTCTGTTGAATGTGTTTAACTTGAGGATGCTTCCATGTGGAGAATGTGCTTTGTATTCTACGTAGGATACATTCTGCTGGTGGTATGATCATATATCAGGCAGAGGTTACCAGGAAGTGGAAATAGCAGTAAGGTATTTTAGACATAGCAATATTAGAATAGACTAAATGGCCACTGAATTGCTTTAGTGTTCCTTATTAGATGCAGCAAACAATAAGTTAAGCTTCCAAATGAAAAGATGTAGTTAAGCCTTTTGAGGTCAAAACCATAGTTGTCTTTCCAAGAGATGTAGTTGCCTAAAGAACTTGGCTTACCCTTTTGTTTGCAGAATGTAATTGCATCCCATCAGAACCAAAAGAAGGAGCTTCATTTTCATTTGCAGGGATTTATTAAGAGAGCCATTCTGGTGATAAAATATAAAGTCAAGTGTCACCCGAGAATGTCTCCAACTGAATGTCCTCCCTCCAAGTTAAAGGACTTTGTCTATATCAAGGGACTGTGAGTAAGTTGGGAGGTTTGTCCTCGAATGCCATTCTGTCCTAGTGAGACTGCAGTAGCAACAGTGACCACTTGATTAGTCTCTATGGTATAAGCTGTGGGAAAAGACATGCCAGAAGGCACAGGTTAACAAGCAAGCAGTGCCCACGGAAAGGAAGTGGTAGCAGGAGAGAAGCTGCCTCCTGCAGAAAAATAAAGGCTTGGAAGAAAAGAGTGAGGGGCAAGTATACTGGAGGCATGGTGGGTGTGGTGAGCAGAGAGGAAGCTGAGACGCAGGGAATATGATAATAGCAGAAGTGTGTGCTAACTGCCCCCATCATGTTTTCCAAATAGCTTCCATCTTTTTATCTTTTGAGTAGGATAGCTTCACCTGGTCAACCCCTGACTCCCTCATTCAGGATTTATAAGGCACCTTTTGCCACAGTGTCTTATATCTGTATGTACAATTTGTCTTTTTAATTGAGAGAGCCTCTCCGTCCTCATGAAGCAGTGGGCTGATTGCGTTTTGCTAATGAGGGTGCTAAGATGCTAAAAGGTTAACTGGCTTTCTTGGGGTCATTCATCAATAGCTGGCAGAACGTAAAATCGGAACTTTCCGAAGCCTCGTACTGGAGAATTCACAAAGTCCAGCAGTGCACGTAATTAAGTTCAATATTTCCCTCTGTGTGCTTGTTGTTGAATCTATGCTTCGTTTTGTGGCTTACCAAAAAAAGAAAATCTTAAGGGTTATGATATGCTACCAAATAAAAACACTTGCTATTGTTTATTAATGTTGAATTATTTAATCATAAAAGTCTCCTCCTCCACAAAATGTCCATGTGAAAATATTCACATGTTGTGAAAGGTTAAATAATGCAAAAAAAAAAAAGACAAATGGATGGTCCAGCTCAGTGGCCCATGATGAGTTAGCACAAGAATTAGCATTTCTTCTTGTACTACATTATGACACTTGTATTCAGATGAAGACATGAGATTTAAGGGTCGAATGGCTGACCAGAATGCATCTATAATAATCAACTGGGACATTATATTTCCAGAAATCATGCCTCAAAATAAGTTGAAAGAGTGGGTGTGTTGTTCCGGATAGAGGGGAAGGGAAGCATCCTTCATGTTTGCACGTATTTGAAAGACTTTCATAGAAAAGGGAGTGGCACGGTCTTATGTTGTCACAGAAGTTTATAATTAGGCAGAAGTTTGAAAGAGGCAGAATTTGGCTTTAAATAAGTATTTGGCTAACAATTAGAGTGTTCTAGTAATATAATGGAGTGCCTTGTGAGTTCAGGAAAATGGACAGGAACTCATAATTGAACACCTTGTATTTTCTAGGCACAGAGCCAAAGGGCACTATAAAATACCTGAAGGAAAAGACTAAATTAAAATGTTTAACATAATATAGGCAACCACCTGACGCTTGTTAATTCCATCTAAGTGTTTCACATGTATGAATGTATAGATATATGAATATATAAATATATACCAATCGAAAAATAACAAACATGATCGATGTCAAAGTTTGGCAGAGAAAGACTGAGCTTTCATAAAGTCCCAGACTAACAAGGTAGCCTAGCTAATACTGAATGTCCAATTCATGCCACGTTCTGCCAAGTGTTGCCATGGAAATCTGTTCTTTAATTCTGAAAATTCTAAAGAATTTTCTTTAGAAAATTCTAGAATCCTTTTTATTCACTCTGGCTCTTGTTTGTTTTGTTTACTGTTGTTTTTCTATGTTTGTTTTATTTTGCTTGAGAGGGATGTTCTTCCGCAGAATACGTTCCATATTCTATGACTTCTAAAAAGATAGACAGGGCTTCTAATCTTCCAGAAATAGATACAGTAGGAGTTTTGGGACTAGAGAGCACCTTTGGTTCTCCATTTTATCCAAAATGTATCCCGCAGATCTTCCTTTATAATTTATCAATTCATGGAATAACTACTGAAGTTATATTCAACAAAGGTTTCAAGTGTGGTTAGTAAAATGTGGAATAGAAAATCCCTGCAGGACCCCGTCGTCACACACTGTTTAGTTTTCTTTCTTTAAAGCCTCACTTCTTCACACTTAAAGGTTGGTTGCTTACTGCAGTCAGCTGTTGAAATGCTAAGATGCTTGAGTACTTTGACAGTGGGGCATTAAAGCTTATTAATCACTGATTCCGCTTTCAGTTTTATCTTGACTCAGGGAGTTAACATTTCACTGATAGGTCCTGAAGAAAAGTTTTGCTTATATAATGTCAAAGGATCTATCTTCAGAGCTTCTGGGCTAATATCCACTTATCAGTGAGTGCATACAATGTGTGTTCTTTCGTGACTGAGTTACCTCACACAGGATGATATTTTCTAGTTCCATCCATTTGCCTAAGAATTTCATAAAGTCATTGTTTTTGATAGCTGAGTAATATTCCATTGTGTAAATGTACCACATTTTCTGTATCCATTCCTCTGTTGAAGGGCATCTGTGTTCTTTCCAGCTTCTGGCTATTATAAATAAGGCTGCTATGAACATAATAGAGCATGTGTCTTTGTTGTATGTTGGAGCATCTTTTTGGTATATGCCAAGGAGTGGTATAGCTCTTTCCTCACACAGTACTATGTCTGACGTTCTGAGGAACTACCAGATTGATTTCCAAAGTTGTTACCAGCTTGCAATCCCACCAACAATGGGGGAGTATTCCTTTCTTCATATCCTTCCCAGCAACTGCTGTCACTTGAGTTTTTGATCTTAGCCATTCTGACTGGTGTGAGGTAGAATCTCAGTGCTCCCAGGGACTACATCTCAACCAAAGAGTACCCATGGCTTCAGCCAAATATGTAGCAGAGGATGGCCGCTTTATCAGGCATCAATAGGAGGAGAAGCCCTTGGTCCTGTGAAGGCTCGAATCCCCAGTTTAGAGGAATGTCAGGGCGGTGAGGTGGGAGTGGGTTGGTGGGAGGTGGAGCATTCTCATAGAATCAGGGGGAGGGGAATGAGAGTGGGGAGAAAGTGGAAAGAAGATAACATTTAAAATGTCAGTATATCAACAATCCAATATAAATAAAGGGAAAAACAAAGCAAAGGATGCATCTTGATCTACCTTTTGAGCTCTGTGCTTTTCTACTTAGAAGTCTCCTGTAAGTATTGCCTGCTCTGTTTCCTTATAACGTACATGCACATGCACACACACATACACATAAACACATACATACATAACTTACTAAAGTGGCTGTTCCTATCTGTTGTTGTAGAAATATAAAGAATAAAAAATGTATTGTTGTCTTTTACCTCCCTAGGTCCAGCACCGAGGTAGTGCCCCTAGATATCTGCTAGATATCTTGGTGGAAACACACCCCAACTCCTCGGCGGCCCAGTGTCTCCTGCGGCCGCACACTTTGCTACACTCAAATCGTCACACAAAAGAACACACAGCACAATAACCTTTTGCCCAGTTGATAAGATATAATTGCCCAGCTAAACATACAAAGCCCAGTACCATCCATCCCTTAAGAACATTAATAACAACCTGTAAAGGTACAGCGTAGAATCTTAACGTCACCTTCCATTGTCCTACCACTGTTTCTCTCTCTCTCCCTCTCCTCCCCTCCTTTTCAGTTCCAGTTTCCTCCTCTTCCTTCAAACTTCTCTCCCACCCATCATTACTTCTCCTCCAATGACAGACCTCCTTCTATCCTGTACCTGCCCCTCACCTGTATTTTACAAATTCAATGGGGAGAGGTTTCTGGTGAAGTCACCTGAGTCCTGAGTATGTGAAGAGGCAGCTGTCTTTGGGGCAGTAGAATTAACATCAAAATACAGATAACGCCAGGGCAAACCACAACATTTCCCCCTTTTTGTCCAGTTAAAAAGCCTTTCCACTTATGTATAAATTGAGTACAATTATTACCATTCTACAATTTATAAAGCATATGATATAATCAACACCCAGCCCATCACTATATCAGTTAGACAGAACACGTCTCTCAAAAGATTAATGTAAAAACACAAATTTTCAATTTCATAGCCTCTGTCTAATGGTATCATCTGGGATGTACTTCTTTAATTTTATTCTGTAAATAGAAATTAAGGTAGTGTTGCCCAGCTGCAGACAAGAGTCAGACACTTCATAATCGTCATGTACTCACACACATACTGCTTTGATTTGTCACTTCAGAAGTACTTGCCTCTGTAAATAACTGCATTTTAAATTTGGACTCACCATTGCTGTAGCAAAACGATACTCTGGGATCTGCACCAGTAAGTGTAAGATAATAAAATTGTCAATGTATAGTAAGAAGCATGAGAGCCATGGTCTCAGACACTGAGAATTTTACAGTTTCTGTCTTTGAAAACATAGCTATGCATACATTTAATTAGATGACAATTATCTACTAAAAACATTGCTAAGGAAGGAATACCACAGAAAAGCAGGCCATTTGGTATAAACTAGCCCTCACCAAAACGGGGCACAGGTTTGGTAACAAGTACATCTAAGGAAGCCAGGGCATTCAGTGGCATTCCTCCACATTCAAGCAATCACCAGAGGTGTTTTAATGAGAAGGCCAACTGGGTAGGGAGCCACTGTGTTTTAAGGACTGAGAGAGAGGATGGCCACCAAAGAGCACTTTTTGAGCTTTGTGGACCTCTCACTCCACTAACCTTGCATTCTATATATTACACTCAGGTCAGATCCGTTCAAATTGAGAAGAATACACTCGATTTGTTTTTCAATTTTAGAACTTCTGTTTCTGAACTCTGGAAAAATTACCTAGCCAGGGCTAGATTTTTTTTTTTTTTAGTATAAATTCCTTGTTTTTTTGTAGTATCATTAGGAATTTAAAATAGTCTAGTAAAATTCCTATCAAGAAGACTTAGATGTCTTAGATACAAGAATAAAAAATACCTTTCTTAATTTAAAGAATTTGTGTCTTTTTGTGTGTTTAAAAGACCTTTGAACTAAAAGAAAATTGTCTCTTGACTCAGAAACATAACACATTTCGGTACAATAATATCTGATCTTATTCTTTCTTTTCATTTAAGTTACATTTTCCTTAAACTAGTATTTACTATAAAATATATAATTATGTGTATTAATAGAATAAAATGTAATTTTTCACACATCATATATCATGTATATTTAAATATGATTAACAATAACTACATCCTAGATATTTATCATTTTATGACTAAACTTTAAAGATATTTTGATCCTTTTTAAGTGAATTCAGCCTTACTGTCATGAATATTATTCCTGCTGTCCTTAACTTAATTTTCGTCCTCCAAAAATTATATATTCATTAGGACCTTTTATTAGTATTTTAAAATTATATTTTATACATTTTTATTTCTGTTTCTTTATGACATTAATTCAAGGCCACTATCCTTCTGTATTGAAGTTTCACTTTACAAAGTGCTGATTTGCTAATAGACTAACCAATCAGGTCCTTGTCCCTAGGCCCTGTAACTGAATCTAGGCAAACAAATAGTGATTAAAAATTGACTCACCTACACATCTCATGCATAGCACTAAAATGTCAGCAGATTCTGGAATAAGATGATTAGCAATGCAAATGCCGCTCCTCTACCTGTGGTTTACAATAAGCAGAATAAACAAGGCCCAGATCTCTTGAGAACAGAGGCCCTCCAAAACTCTGCTCTAATGACTCTTAAGGACTAAAGACCTAGTTATCTAAATGCTTCAACGATTCTTTGCATTTGCTCAGGGCTTATGTTTCTCTGTAAAAATCTTTCTTTACACTTATTTAAGCCGAGTGATTTCCTCTTTCTGCCGTTCATGGCTTTAGTCACCCTCATATTTTGTTTACACACTGCATCGCACTCGTGCATTTGGCTGGCCATTCCCTTTAGCAGCGTGCCGGGTTCATCAGCAGACATTCGGGGTTTGTGAAATAGATCTAGTGAATCTAGGCAGAACAGAACATTCGTTTGAATACGTTTATGAAGATGCTATAGGGAGCATAAGTTCTTAGTGAGAATAATTACGGCTAAACTCAGCCCATCAATTTAAAGACAAAGGAAAATACTATATTATTTTCTGCATCAGAAATAGGGAAGATTAATGGCTCAGTTGCAGGAGTAGAAATAGGTGAAGGACTTTAGCCTCCACTGTCCGTTTAATATATTATCCTCCCTGGTTTGGATGGTAATTAGTTTAATGAAATCCATTGGCATTCCCAGATCTGTCTGTCTCTGTCTCTCTGTCTCTCTCTTTCTCTCTCTCTCTCTCTCTCTCTCTCTCTCTCTCTCTCTCTCTCTCTCTCTCTCTCTCTCTCTCTGTGTGTGTCCTAACCAAAATTTGAAAAGAAAATAGCATCTTTAAAGCTATTGATGCAATATTTGTTTCTATGAGCTCCCTTTAAAATGGAAATAATTATCCATTCTTGATCAGGCAATGGCCCTGAAGCCGCCGTGCTTCTCCCTTCTCACCTGCATGCACAGTGTGTTGTGGAGGTGGGATTCTGTATGCTCAGCCTTATCTCTAAAACATAATTGGCATAGTGTAGATACCACAGTCACTGTAGCTAATCTTGCTAATCTTTCCCAGCCGTACTACAGATAACTATGACAATTTAGCAAGCAAAAAGTACACCCAACCCCCATCCCACCCAGGCAAGGGAAGGAAGGGGAGTGTCTTAAAAACGTAATTAGTGTATCCTTAAAAAATACATGAAAGAGAGCTATATGTGGCTGTCTTCTAAAATAGGAGAATTTTAAATTGACTTTGCCCTAGAGCTAAAACTAATGTTTTTGATAGGTTGGAGTTTGCATGAAAGCAGGAACAACATATTTTTATGTCCCTGGAGAAATCTTCACGTTCTATCTGTGCCTGTAACATGCAGATTGGAAATAGTCTATTATTTGCTACCAAGGGTAGCAAAGTAAATTTGTGCCAAAGTGTCGATGAAAGTAAGAAGTTCACATTCCTCTCATATACTATAGCTATTATGAATGGAAAATCATCTTTTACTATGTAGGATAATGTAGTGGTAAATTTATTTTCCCAGCTTTTAAAGGAAAATAGCTTCTTTATTCGTATGATACATCTGGACAACAGTTTCCCCTCACTCCACTCCTCCCAGCTCCCTCCACATATCTCTTATCCAGATCTACCCTCTGTATGTGCTGCAGACCTCCATGAGATGAGAGCCAAACAGGACAAATCAAGACATAATAAAACAAGGTGAAAGCTCTCACATCGAGGCTGGGCAAGGACACCTAATGCGATGGAAAGAATCTCAAAATCAGGCAAAAGAATCAGAGACCCTCCTGCTCCCGTTGATGGGAGTCCATGAAAGTACCAAGTCATCAGCCATAGCGTATACACAGAGCACGTGGTGAAGACTCGTTCAGGCCCAGTGCTTCCTGCTCAGTCTCTGTGAGGCCGTGTAAGCCCTGCTTAGTAGATTTGGTGGGTCACATTGTCCTGGTGTCCTCCACCACACTAAGTCCTAGAGTCTTTCCTTCCCTTCTTCTATAGGATTTCAAAGGGGGAAGGACCCAATGGGAACCTCCAATTTAGACCCTTTCTGTGCTTAACGTCTTTCTATGGGGCTCTACCGTGACTCCCTTCTGTTCCTGGAGCAAGTCTCTCTGCTGATGACTGCACAAGGCATAGGTCTATGAGTATAGCAGAATAGCATTGATTTTTTTTGTTTTCCTTAGTTTATTATTTTGTGTGGGCACCTTGTTCATATGGAAGCCAGAGCACAGTCCCTGGGGTCTTTTCTCAGGTGTTATCCACTTTTATTTTTTGAAATGGATCTCTCATTGTTAACTCAGCAAATAAGATAGACTGGCTGACCAGTGAGCGCCCAGACTCTACTTTTCTCTGCCTCTTCAACGCAGGCTTTATAAACATGTATGATTCTTATAAAAGTATACTTTGTAATGTAGATTAAGCCCCCCAACTTGCAGGGTCAGCAATTTAAAAACTGAGCTATTTCCCCACCCATGATGTTTAATTTTATTAGAATATATTTTCTTATTGATAGTTGATATGCACATTTTTGTTCAATAGTATTAGTTATGGCTGGACCGTAAAAACTTTTAGAGATAATTTTAAAAGTTTATTTGAGCAGTAAAGCTGTATATGAATAGTTAACTGGCTTAAACTTGCATGGTTGGATCTATGATCAGTACAGTGTCAGCGATCTGTTACACTCTCTCCATAGGTATTTTTAGTTCTTCATATTTGATGAATGAACCTAGGAGTCACTTTCCATATACTCTAAATCACTATTGGATACTCGTATAAAGAGAAGTTTATTTAGTTAACAGGCAAATTTTATATATGTATATGAATATTCTGCATATTTTAACCACCTTTAAATTAATTTTTCATCATATCTGATGTATTATATTTTATCCCAAAGATATTTGAAAATAAAATAAAACCATTTCTATATCAACTCTAAGGGCTAGAGAGGTCACTAAAATCCAACTATTCATTTCATACCTATAAAATAACTTACCATTGTCAGAGTGAAGTTTTACTTTCTTCAAAATGATCATAGGTGTGCGGACAGCCTGAGCAGTGTGCAGCATTTCCTACTGAGGTAAAGAAGGAGAGTCCACAAGGCAGGAGTGGTCAGTGCTGACGTCACTACAGAGAGTCTGTATTAGCAATGTTCTGGCAGGCTAAATATTGTAATTCCAGTTTACCTAAAACTCTGTGGATTCAAATTTACGCTGTTTGAGGATAGAAGGCACCTTGTAAAAGACATGGAAACTAAATGAGTGAAGGAGTTGGCATATAGAGAGTTGAGCAATGGAGAGGGGAGCACAGTGTCTCTTGCAGCTAAGCCCTGAAGTGGTGTTCACAGCATTTGCTTTGCTCTACTCTGTGTGTGCCTCTCCTGAGTGTCATGATATCTCTCTGTTGACTGTTTCTGCAAAGGGCTTAAATATGCTCAGATTCCTACTAAATACATCGGAACTTCCCTTACCCCATCTCCACCTCCAGCTAACATCTATCTCCCATTATTCCCCATGCACAGCTGCCAGAGTGTGATGTGAATATGTGAATTGTCTTCACCATGCATGCACACCACAGCATTAATTCACTTAACCCTGAGAAGATTCATAGGCATGTTGCAAGTGAAATTATGCAATATACCCTACTATGTTACCTCTCTCTCTCTCTCTCTCTCTCTCTCTCTCTCTCTCTCTCTCTCTCTCTCTCTCTCTCTCTCTGTTCAATCCAGAGACTTATTTTCTAAGATGCTAACATCCAAGCCTACGACTTAATAAAATGTTTAATGTGAGATGATAAGGGACTAGAGAGATTGAATAGAATGTAAGTCATGTGAGTTAAGGTCTTGCACAAAACAAACTAGAAAATATGAGATGTGTAAGCCACCACTCTTACCTTGCTCTGAGGAACAAAATGGTCCTTTGAGCTTTGTTTTCACCCTGAGATGAGGCTGTCTGTACTCAGTACTTACTGCCATGGACATATGAGACAGTTATTTCAGAATCTCATTGAGTTCTTTTAGGGTATCTTACAGCTACAATTCATTTTTTTGTTTAAAATTTTAACTAATGACTTTTCTTGTATGAAAGCTACACTGATCACAATCTACCAAGACTGTAAACTCAGGATTTTTCTAGAAATGTTTACTTGAATTTCTCTTTTGTAACATTCTGTTGTCTAGTGTCATGAACTCAAATTCCTGTAAAGATAACTTGTTTCCTTTTGGAAATTATATTAACAAAACAAACAAACAAACAAACAAAAAACCAAAACAAACAGAAATACTGCGAGGTCTTTCACTGCTTGATTCTTCTTTTTTCCTTATATATTTCAAATTCTGTCAAAATATTATGATGTGTGGAAATTGCTTTCTCTTTGTGAGATTGGACCATTAGAGCTAAAGGTCAACACTTTGGGGAAATGTATTTAAAAAAAAAACCTTTATATTTTGAGACCTGCACTGATTCAAATTAAAACTATATTAGAAGTTGAGTCACAGACTTTTCTCTTCTTTGATTTCTATCACAAGACAATTAATATTCCATTTATTTTTGCATCTTCCTCATACTAATGACAAATCATTTCGACAACTTGGATGCTTTCTCCAGGGCTTTACACCACCTTTGGGGAATATTTTCAAATCCTAGAATTTTATGAAACTTGGCCATCTGAAATGATCACCTCCATGATGAATTCCTTAGAAATGTATCCCAGGAGAGAGCTTGGCATATAGCAAATAAGCCAGGAAGAATTTCAATAAAATTAATGTAGTAAGTGTGGGAATAACACACAAGAGTTGTTTTAAATGTTACATGCCTCTAGTGCATAGAGAAGCACGAAGTCAAATGTCAGTTACTTTCAGTACCTTAAAAAAAGCCACCTAGAATTAGAACTGTTGAAATCCTACTGATTTTCATTGTCAGCCTGACTTCTTCATGGTAACAATCATGGTGAGTGGGAATAGAATCTATAGGGGATTCCTCTTCCCTGATTATGTTGCTTCTGAGGTGCATGTAAGACAGAGACAAGCGTTTGCAGAAGCTTTTCTAAGGTTTGAGAATTCCATATAGCTTTTAACTTTGATTTCTAATTTGCTTAAATGAAAGAGAAATATTCAACAATGCTTTCTTTCATAAAAATTTAAAGCTAATGACTGACCTTTGGGTGTGGCCATATTTTCTCTTGCAGAGTGCTTTATTTAAGGACAAACAAATCTTCTTTTTCAATTGCCAATATCTAATTGGATTATGATATATAACTGTGAGGTAACTTTCGGAAGTTCATTTTTAGGAAATAAGTGGTTTTTCCATTATCCATCTGATAATTAATGCACCACAATGTTTACTAATAACATGATCTATCATGTAAAAGCAATCATATAGTACGATAAAGCTTCCAAGATAACATACAATGGCATGATACATGGGTATCTATCATCTTTCCCACCTATTGTTTTAGAGGACCACTATACAACCAAGTTGCATATCTTGGCTGACATCTCAACTCATAGGTGATCAAGCCAAGATTCAAAGTAGGTCAGACAGCTTCATGGTCTTCACTTCTAATTTGACAGCAAACATAGCATATTAAGATGCAGTTCTCTCTGACCCGTGGGTTATGCACTAGACCTAGGTCCGTGGATTTGGTTAGGTTAATAGTGGGTATTCTTAGTACTATTCTCATTTCCTTTTCCCACATGCATGGAGAAAAAATGATCACCATAATATTCTCATCTATTGAAAAGGACAGTAATAATATTCACCTCGTAGGGCTTTCATTAAGTTTAAATGACCAAATATATTTCAGAACACATAGAGTGATGGTAAGTACTTGATAAGCAGAACCTAAATGACCACACTTTTATTCCTACGTAAGTCTTTATGGAGGACATAGTTTTATTGAGTTTTGTCCTGTGAGAGGTTCTATTTTAAAAGTCTGCCCACCACTTTCACTTTCTAGAATATAGGAATTTTTTTTATGAAAAAATGCCACATGGATCCACATTTGTTAGTGGAACAAACAGAAGATGACAAATATGCTAACTCCTTATACACTGTGTCGGTGGAGTCACCCTTTGCTTATCTCATCAATAAACTTACTATTTATCAATGTTTATGCTTTTAAGAAAACGTTCTTCTCCATATATAACCTATCAAATGAGCACCTAGATAGACCTTGGTAGGAAAAACGACCACAAGTTATACTTTATTTTATTTCATTTTTATTTCTTTCTAGGACCTACCTCTTATTAGAAAACCATTTGCTTTCTAGTAAGAGACAGAAAGAGAATGAGCCCACATGGGAGGAGAGGTTGGGAGGAATTTGGGAATAGTAGAGAGATGGGAAACCATAATCTGGGCTTATTATGAGAAAAAATATATTTTAATAACAGGGAAAAAAGAAACATGGATTACATTCTTGTGCCTGCCTATTTAAATACATTTTGAAATTCACCTGCTATAAACTATATGGCTTCTTTAAGCTGTTATATTCTTCTGATTTATGAAGAAATGTAAAAAAAAAATGTTAGAATAGTTCTAGCCTCTTCACCTTTTGGACTTATATGCTTAGATGAATGTGAATTTGATATGATAGCTGATGCTAAAACCATCAGCATAAATCTAAGTGTAGGAAGCAGAAAGCATTCTTTTTGTAAGTCCTTAACCTCTTATTTATAAGCACAGAATAAGACCAGCATTAAACAAAGTGTTGTAATATCTTTATTATAGTATTTTTAATATTTTTAATATAAATAGGATTTTGATTTTATGTGACTAGAGTTAGTATCCCCTTCTATAGTCATGATGGCATATTAACTACATTAACATATTCTTTGTAAAATATGTGCATACTGTAGACACACAATGATCAGAAATATATAGTTCCAATGTGACTATGTGTCCACAGTTAATAACCAGTAGCTCAATGCCTGTAACCTAGAGCAGTAATCGATCTCCTAAGGTCACAGAGGTTCTGGGACTGAGATTGAACTAAAGTGAGTTTCCCATGTGTGTCTGTCACACAATTAAGAAGCAAACAGATACCAAGGGATGAGTCTTTGCATCTCTGATGATCTCCCACTGAACTAACACAAGGCCCTTGCCTGGAGTTTAAAGTTAGATTTAATACATTTTTATTTGCCTCATTAACTTTTAAAATATGCTTTGAAGTTGTTTTCCTATTATAAAGGTAAATCGAGTTCACTAAAAAAGAGGGCACATAAAAAGACAAATTATTAAAATTTTTTATCTTTGCTTTGAGAATTTCGTCCGATGCACTTTGAGCAGCTTCACCCATCCTCCACCCCCCTCGCCCCCAACTCCTCTCATCTACCATCTGCCACGTCTACCACCTCCTTGCCCATTTCTAACTTAAGCATTTATGTTAGTCAGGGTTCTGTAGAGTCACAGAATGTATGGAATATCTCTCTATATTAATGGAATGTATTCTGATGATTTACAGTCTATAGGCCAACTATTGCAACAATGGGCAGCTATGAATGGGAAGTCCAAGAATCCAGTAGTTGCTCAGTCCCACGAGGCTAGTTGTTATAGCTGGTCTTCTGTAGAAGTCGGTTCCAACAGATGTGCTGGCAGTAAGTGCACTGGAAAAGGAGTGAATCTTCCTTCCTCCAATGTCCTTATGTAGGCCTCCAGCAAAAGGTGTGCCCCAGATTAAAGGTGTGTGCTACTGTGCCTGAATCTGGGACTTGCTTTGTCCAAGTTAACCTTGAACTCAGTGATGTCCTAACCTCATTCTCCTGGGATTAAAGGCGTGTACTACCTTGCTTTCCAGGGCTTAAGCTTTTCATGGTCACTATGCCTCAAGATCTCCATGCCAAGACCCAGGTCAGAAACTTGTGTTTTCTAGCCTCAAGCTCTGGATGTGTCATCCAATTCTGGATTGTAGTCACTCCAGATATAGTCAAGTTGACAGCCATTGCAACATTATTAATGTATTTTACTTGTTCATTTCCGTTTGTCTTTTCCTCTGTGTGTTTAAACCACTGCTTTTGAAATTGTAAGCATATTTGAACCAGTAGATTTTTAAAATTTTCATCTTTTTCATGCTATTCCCATTGCTCTGAACTTGATATAATATCTCACTTAATAGAAGACATATAAAATTATATGGGAACCAACGAGGCTGGAAAAGGTTAGAAGTGTAAGACTGCAAATTAGTTTGTCCTCTTCCAAGTACATTTACAACTACAAGTACTATTACAGGGTAGTAGTAGTAGTTTTTTATGAACTTAACACAGCTCCAAGCATACCTCGGGGAGAGACTCTCAAATGAGGAGTTGCATCCATTAGATTGTCAAAATGGCATGTCTGTTGGATCTTATCTTAACTGGAATGCCTAGCCCACTGTGGGCGGTCCCATCACTAATCAGGTGGGTCTGGGCTATATGAGAGAACTATTTGAGCATGCCCAAGGAACATGCATACCATAGAACAGTTTCTTCCACGCTCTCTGCTTCAGTTTCTGTTTCTGGTTCCCTCTTGAATGCCTGCCTTAAATTCCCTCAGTGATGGAAAATGTCAGGACAGTGTAAGCCAAATGAACCCCTTTTCTCCAAGTTTATTTGGGTCCATGTTTTATCACAGTAACAGAAAGCAAACCTACTTTCATGAGAACCCAGAGAGTGTGGGTACAGGTATAACTGGCCGATGGTTTGAAACTGTTGTACTTTCTTGCCTATTAGAAGCAGAGGTTTTAAGTTTATGGTAAGATAACCTGAGGCTATGAAGAAGAGTGAAGTTTTGGTTACACACTTAAGTCTTGTAAGGATATTTGTGTTTGCCACAGCCTTTCGTCTTAACATCTCACGGCACCATCTGCTGTCTCTTTATGGATTACCCCTTTGTTCATTTCATAGGAAAGACAACTCTTCTCTGTATTCTGATTTACTTGGTTTTAGAGACACACACACACATACACACACACACACACACACACACACACACACACAATTTGAACACTATTAAATCATGACATCTACTATTCACCAAGTGTTGAGGGATGTATAGAACATGGTGCCTCCGCACATACCTTCTGTCTTAGTTTTTGAGATATGGTCTATCACTCGGACTGAAACCAGATGCCCAGCAAAACCCAAGGAGTCTTCTGTACAGATCCCCAGTCCTGGGGTCATTGGCACATGTTGTAGCCCTGAACTCTTTCATGTGGCCATGAATCCAAATTAGGCCCTTGTGTTTGCATCAAAGGCACTTTACCAAAGAAGCTATTGTTCAAGTCCCCGATTAGTAGATTTACAGTTGAACAAACATCTAAAAAAAGGGGGAGATAACTAGGACATATTAAGATATACTTGCTATTAATTTAGGGTAGGGCTTTCAGAAAGGAAATAGTATATCCGATAGCATGTTAGCTATCTTTTAACCATTGAAATAAATCTCCAAAAAATATGAAGAGAAGGAATAGCGAAATCAAACAGGACCCAAGATCCTATTTTCTTATAGGAAATGGTTATTCATTCTTCCAGCACATGAAGTACAGCTTCATGGGACACATGTAAAAACCTGAGGCTGATCCAAGTCAGAAGGATTAAGTCATGATCGTTGGGGGTGTTCAGTGCATTAGTACTTTGGTTTAATTGCTTCTAGGTAAAGAATAATATTAAGGCATATGTAGTACTGTGGGAGGACCCAGGGTCAATATTCTAAAGGTGGAGTCAGTTTACAGGAATATATAAGCTTCACAATAGGATGCTTGTATTCCTAGCTTGAACTGCCTATCATTGAAGCTACAGTGAGTTCTGGTGGCTGTTTAAAGCTAGAAACCTCTGGAGTATTTTTTTTTTCTGGGCGAAGGCTCTGTCATGGGAATACATAGAATTATTAAAATTGTCATCCATCAAATAGATTGCAAGAAATATAAAGGATGGCGTAGTTAATGTGATAACTATGATTACAAATAATAGCCTCATGAACTAATATTTGCTGTAGATTGCAATGCATTTGTGTTTCTTGAAGGTTTTATCATTAGAGGAGAGTTCATCGTACTTGTTCAAAGAGAAGTTCATCAAAGTTCGATGATTTCTGGATGAGCTGTTTCCCAGACTGACTGTAATCTAATGGCGTTGCTCATTTGTGTGCAGCTTAAGTGCTGACTGCTGCAAAGGGAGCTACAACATCTGACCAGGCCTGATGGGCTAGCAAGGACACCCTTCTAAAGCAGCAGACTTTAAATGGGCCTATCTGGGTAGTTTGCTTGGCAGATCTCTCATGAACCTGCTCTAAGCAAACCACTCTCAAAAAAGATATGTCAGGCCAATTAGAATATCCACTAGACATTACTTTAAAAGGTGTTTCTCTTCTCCCATTCAGATGAAACAAACAGAACAGAAAAAAATGTATTTCCAAACGTGTTTATAGGCAGTGAAATAAGGAAGGAAAAACTCATAACTAATTAGCAATACAAACATTCGTTAATTGTTCGCTGGGTTTCCTTATCCAAAGTGTGAAGTAGAATCTTAAATATTCACTCGATTTGCATGCTTTTTTCTTTACAGCTTCAATTTCATTAAATGCTTATATGAAGAAATTAGTCATTAAAATGTGGCTTTAAAAGTTAATTTAAAAATGTGAGATCAGGTCAGTGTTTGTATACAGTTTTTATTAGCTTGTAATTTATTTCTCTATTTGCTTTTCTTTGCAGAATTAATAGTAATGTAGACTTGTACTAGCAAAGAAATATAATTTTATTTACTGTTGTTATTTCAGAATTTTTTTAATTAAAGTTTCAGGATTTGACAAGCAATTTTGTTTTGTTTTTAATATATCTTTAATATCTTGAATCAATAATATTAATAATACATAGCCACTCTTCTGATTCCTTCTGAGAAATGTTTAGACAAAAGGTATACAAACTTAAATTTTAATGGGGTATTTTCAGAAAATAACCCTTTTAGGACTGCTTAGAGCATCTGATGGTTCTCCACAATCCCTTTTACATAAACGGTCAGTGCTAATAAAAAACTAGCTGAAATAAATGCTTTAATTTGATTGGTTTAGAAGCCAGAACACACCAGTTATCATAGACTTACACTGGAATCTGACTAAGGGATTCATCTGTTAATACCTTATAGGGTTACTAATGGAGTGAGCTAACCTGGTATCAAGAATTCTGCTATCATTTTGTTATTTATAACACTTAGTAAATGATGGTAGTAATATTACTAGATTGATCCCAGATGCCTATAATACATGAGGATGATTTTATTTCAAAATGATTCATGCAAGATGGATTAATTAAGCATTTGTATGGACCAGTGTGCCATTAACCTCAGAGCTTAAACCATATCCCTAATGAACAGTATTCTTGCCATAAGTAACTCAAATTTCTGGGCTGGGCTGGAGAGATGGCTCAGCTGTTAGAGGCTAGGCTCACAACCAAAAATAGAAGAAACTCCAGAAGAAGATGGAAGGATCAGAGTGAACAACAACAGAAATGTAATAAGGGGGAAAAAAGCATGTGTGTGCATCTCTCTCTCTCTCTCTCTCTCTCTCTCTGTGTGTGTGTGTGTGTGTGTGTGTGCGTGTGTGTGCACGCGCGCGTGCACGCTCATTGATGTGCAAAGAAGGATATGTCTTCATGTCTTCTCTGCTGTTACAGATAGGGTTTCTCACTGAACCCTGAACCTGCTTTATTTGTCTTCCTGACTCTTTCAAGCCCCATCCACATTTCAAGCTATAGGACTAGGTATGTGCCACTCTAGATCTTACTTGTGTTCTGGGGCTCTAAACTCAAACTCATTTCCTTATGTTTCTGCATCAAATGTGTTTACTGACGGAGTCATTGCCCTGGCCTTAGGAAAAAGTTTTGAAGTAAGAATTTCCATGTAAAGAAATCAAATGATAGAAGTATAATGGCCTATCTAATTAGACTGGTGGTCTAGGACAGGCCTCTGGAAGGCTACACACACACACACACACACACACACACACACACACACACACACACACTCTCTCTCTCCAGGTTCAGTGAGAGACCCTGTATCTAAGTGTAGGGCAATAGAACATTAAGAGTACATTAACTGTGTCCTCTACACACCCATGAACCCATGAATACATGCTCACATGTGTGCATGCTCATTCACACATACAGATTCAACCCTCAAAAGCAAATAATAGGAAGATAAGTCAATTTTAGACACAGGATGATATTAAGACAACAAAATGATCAAAACAGATTAGAGATGACAATAAAACAATTATTCCAAGTAATACTTTGATACCTTAGTCAAAGCATGTACATTTAGTGTTTTTTCTAAATGATTCTCAATGTAGTTCTATGAAATATTGTTACTGAATCTGTTAAACACTTGGAGAAACTGAAATTTAGAGAAATTAAACAAATTGCCCAAGGTCATGAGTAGCAGGCCGACTTGAGGACATTTAAAATGTATATACAATATTTTCATTTCCTAACAGTGTAGAGTCATGTAAGAATGAAATTTTTAAGAATGTGGTGATGCATGCTTAGAAACAGCAAATTCGAGAATAGAAGAGAAAAGCAAATGCAAATACTTGGATCTAAAAATAAGAAGGTAGCCTCCAGGCTCCCCATTTGGAGCTCTTTGTGAGAGGGCAAATTTTCACCTCTCAAGCTGTGTGAAGCTGTGTGGAGTGCTGAGCTCCTGGAAAAAGTCACACAGAAACCCAGCAGAGTGAGGATTGTTAATAGATTTTATTAATTCACAACACATTTGTTAAGTGCTTCCTCCATGCCAGGAACCATGATGATGGGCTATGGAAACAAACCCTAATGAAAGAATTACAACTGCAGAATGTCGTTAGTGGTTGGTAACATTAGTCACATTATTATAAGTGGTGTTCATTGGTTTGTATACATTTATTTACATGGTCGACTTATGTCAGAATAAATCATGTGTGTTTCTGGGTTATTTGCTTCGAGAAAAATATTGTTGTATTTGTAAGCCACGTAAAACAGATACTGGGAACTTGTTCCGCGGATTGTATATTAGTAATGACTTGTAGAGTATGTATTCTGTGAATGTCATAAATAACAGCCTCATAGACAAAGTTTCTTTGTTGAAGATTGCAGCAGCAAGAATTGCCTGCATGGAGGCACACACCACGCCTTTCCTGAGACAGGTGTTTAAGGGAAACAGGCAGCTCTAACTCATTCTGTTTGTGATCAATGGAAACCTACCCAATAGGGTCATGGGGAAATATAAATACTCTTGTGACTGCTTGAGTCCAGCAGCTCTGTTATGGGAAAGTTGGAGTTTTATTACTCTTTGTATTGTTTTGTTTTTTTTGTGTGTGTGTGTGTGTGTGTGTGTGTGTGTGTGTGTGTGTGTGTATGTGTGTGTAAAGACTGTGCACCAAGTTCAAGAATCTAACTAGGTGAAAATGCCTACAATCTAATTTTTTCAAACTCAATATTTCTAAAGTTTGAAGAGAAGATATCATCCCTTCATTGCTTTGATGTTTTTGCCTCTACCTGGTTTCGTGCAAAGGGAAGTAGCTTTACTAGAAATTAAGTTCCTGAGAATGTCCTCAAGTAAATCTTATTTTTGGCATTTCATCACTGAATTAAGTGCCATCTGATACTAGGCAATAAATTTAGCCATCCTAAGCCTTGGTTATTTTATACATAAAATTAAATAGAACTAAACTTGCTAGATCAAACAGGGAATTGTTGGCAGTGACAGGAATGTAATTCCTTCAAATCAAGGACAAGTTATTGTATTGGCATATGTGTAATAGAATCTTAATAAAATATTAAGTAGGAAATATGAATACTATATGAACATTGCTTTCCTCTCTCTTTCCTCCCTATCCTAATGTTATTGTCTTTCTCAATTTTTATCTTTGCATACTGTCTTCTACCAAGTAATGAAGAATATGGGCGACAAGTGTTTGCTTCAATATTCAATATATTTCTGTTAGGATTTCTGAAACAAGACTGAATTTTTTTGTTGACATTCTTTTCCACAAATAATTTCAATGCATGAATTTGATTGAGCCTGGATCCTATCATTTAAGGAATGTTGATAGACATCCTTGATACACTGCATCAGATGTAGGGAATGGAGGAGGATTTGACAAGTTCCCTAAGCGAAGCTCTGGTAAAATTCAGTGGGAGTCTAGCAGAACCTGTTCTATATATATCCTCTTACAAAAATTGAGGTTGCATTGGGCCTTACTGATGCATTGGCCTCCACAGATGGAGCTGATTTATTTTTGAAAGAAAGCATATAATTGAGGGCTTGCATAGAGTTTCAAATTATCATTATAGCAGGAAACATGACATCAGGCAGCTGGGTGAAGGAGCCGGGTGCTTACAACCTAAGACACATAAAATGCAGGTGGATAAAAGGAGATGGGGTCTGGTATGGGCTGTGAAACTCCAAAAACAACTCCCAGAGATGTCTCCTCCAACAAGGCCACACCTGCTAATCCTTCACAAAGAGTTCCACTAACTGCTGGCTAAGCGTTAAAATGTATGAGCCTATTGAAGCTGTTTATACTCAAATCACCATACTAGAGGATGAAGAAAAAACAGCCAGAGGGATAGACATGCAAAACAAAACAATAAACAAAACAAAACAAAAAAAAGCTTGTTTTGGATGGAGTGGGATTTCTGATGGAGAAAGTTTAGCAGCTTGGAAGCTTGGTGTATTAGTTTATAGAACTGAGCAGAGAAGTGAGGGCTGTTGCATCGAGGTGGGTGAGGAGCTGAGCTTTTGTTACACACAGATAAAAAGGGAGGTAGGGTTTATGATATACAGATGGATCAAGGAGCATGTTTAACTGAACTTGATAGGAACAGTCTTTGTAGGGGAGCTGTTGTCAGGCAATAAATATCCAGGGATGGAAAACTATTACAAGTTATGCACGTGTTATCCACATCCACACAGGGGCCAAGAGGAAGATTTTGACATTTCCCTCTGAGCCTCATCCAGAGGGAAGGTTTTGCTGCTCTTCCATGGGCTGGGGCTGTAAAGTCCTTGATATGGCTGTGTCCCAGTCAACGGTGCACACTCACTAAAGCCTCCACTCCGCCAGGGCTTCCTCCACTACCTACCGTATTGTAACCTTGGAACCACGTCATTTGTTACTACTGTATGGTTGGCATTGTCTGCATGGTAAGAGTTATGTTATCATATCTTAAACTCATTTCTTATGCTATCAATTTAAAAACTTGCTTGGATACCTAAAACCTTCACTAGGAATACATAGTTAACATTTCTGATATACTTGTGTTCAATATATATTAATAGATAATATCATTTTAATGTAGCATTAAATAAAATCTCTGAGAATATCTTAGCTCTTTGTTTCAAGCTTAATCTTTTAAAATTAAAATCTCATTTTATATTCCTATTATTTTATAGTTTTGATAGAAAGAGTTTCAATATGTATTTATAATAAAATTTAATAAAATGTATATGTATTAATAATATTTAAAATATAATAATAATGATATTTAAAGTCTAACACTACTCTTTGGAGAGGTGTAAGACTATAGGTGCTAACGGGGTGCTAATGACAGGGTCAGAATTTTACATAAACGAATGGGTAGACATTGGATCATCCCCTGGTACAAAAAGCATTTTATTTTTCACATATTTGGATTTAGTGGTAAAAAATGTGTGTGTGTGTGTGTGTGTGTGTGTGTATGTAATTTTGTCTCAAACATTTCAAGAAAAAGAAAAGATTCACGAATGTAAAAATACCCAGTATAATAAGGCATTTATGAATGACACACACTCAAATATTTTAAAAATGTATTTTAAGACATCTCAAATACAATATATTAGTGGACATTTGTTGAGCTATTAGAATGCAGAAGAAATGATGTAGGCAAGAAATAGCTTCTATATAACATTTAGCTTGACCATGAGATACAGGCTACACCTGAGGCAATGGGGAGTGTGCATCGAGGAACGAAGCAGCCAGTAACCCCGAGTTTGAGATGCGAGATGATGTAAGGGGTCGGGAAGGAAGATGCCCATGTCTTCTCTGCTCTCGCCGTCCCTCACTGTGACTGAGGATTCGCCAACATGTACAGCACTTGTGAAGCTTTGCACATGACGAGTATCACCCAGATTATAAACATACGGCCGAGGTTGTATACTCAGCAATGATGTCCTTTCTAACATCAGTCTTCTGAATTAGAGATCATTTAGAAAGAAGTGGCTTTACAACCTTCACACCATAAACACGTTAAAATATATTTTGAATGGAATAAGACTTTTTATTATGTCTTTTCAAGAAAACATTTTTGGGTGGTTGTGTTCTTTTTAACATTTTGTGGGCTACTTTAGTGTATCATCTCTATTTTTATTTAAGACGAGGATGTTTTATTACACCTCAGTGTTTTATATAAGCGACAAATCTAGATCTAATTTCGCGTTTCCTATTATTTTTCACTAATAATCCAGCTTTTCTTGATGGGCAACCCAGCACTGTTGTTTACTCCTTTGGTAATATTTTGAAGTAGTGTTCACAATACTTCATGCAACAGTGTTTTTATTGTAACTTTCTCTATGTGAGATGAGAGCAAGAAGGAAGTTACACGGATCTCATGGACAAGGCTTCCCTTCCTTTACACCTTTCCTTCCCTTTGTGCCTGGGGTGGCCCCTTACAGCTTGCCTGTGGCTGTCACATGCACAGCCACACACGGGTGAGCTCATTTGATTCATAAGTGGGTAACTTCATTACCTTAGTCGCTTTTGTTTCTAATTCTCTCTAATGTGTCGAGTTGTCCCATAGACATGGATAAAGCAGAATTAAGTAATAATCTTC
This sequence comes from Rattus rattus, assembly GCF_011064425.1. Taxonomy (NCBI): domain Eukaryota; kingdom Metazoa; phylum Chordata; class Mammalia; order Rodentia; family Muridae; genus Rattus; species Rattus rattus. Next base: position 142,473,024 of record NC_046157.1, on the reverse strand, counting down.
TGCAGGCACTCATTTGTCTGCGTATTCATTTTTCTCACACATGCGTGCAATCAGCTGGCCAGTATTTGTACTTATGGAATGGGAAGCTTATTCCACTTACACAGGATTCACCAACATGATCACCTCTTTTGTTCAGGTGATATTCCACATATGCACATCATCTACATTCAAAAGTCAGGAGGGGGCTTTTACGTGCGCTCATTATCAAAGTATAGTTAAGTTATAGTAAGACATTTCCTGCAGATGAACCATACAGAAAAAATGGAAAACTGAAGGTATAAAGATACTTTTAAATATGTACATTGTCACAATTAAAGTATTGAAAACCAAGAGTGTAGGCTAAACTGTCATTCCTTGCTACCTCTCTGTTTATAGATTTGTTGATATTGAGGAAGGAATAAACATTAGCACACTTCTATCTTCAACAGTTCTCTTAATCAATACTTAAGAAATTTATTTATGTAGTTGATCATATTATTTTGTTAGGCTCGTGTGGCAGAGTAATTTTGAAATAAATCTTAAAATTTTTATTTCTTATTAATTTATAAAAATTAAAATAAAATTATATCATTTTGTCCCTTCTTTTTTCTTCCCTTTCTATGTCTCCAAATCTCCCCATACCTATCCATTCCCTCTCAGGTTCTAGGTCTCTTTTTCTTGTATTATTTATTGATATACGTACATATATATGTGTGTATGTACATATTTACATATATAAAACAGCTACATTACTTATATACATAAATCCAATTTACTGAGTCCATTCCGTGTTTCTTGTCCGTATATGATTCAGGGATGATCACTGGCATTGGATAACCACTTAAGGGCACTCATCACTAAGAGAGGTAATCCTCCCTATTTCATGAGTCATTATGTACATGCAGCGCTTTGGCTAAGGATGGGACCCCACAGGATTTCTTCTTTTTACTTAATCTGTACATTGATATTGTCATTCTTCAGATCTTGTCTAGGGAGTCATGTTGTTGAGCTATCATGGGTGTACCTTCCACAAGACACAATCTCACACCAGGCTTCCTCTTGAAAGCATTCTTTTCCCTCTTCTGCTTTTTCCAGAAACTTAGGTACATGAGTTGAGCTGTAGGTGTATGTATTACTGGGGCTCCCATTACCCGTTGATCTCTGCAGTATGATATGCTGTAGTTTTCTGTAATGGTTTCAACTTGCTGTAAAAATAAGCTAATTATTCCCTCTTCTATCTTACTTTCTCGTGGCAATTTTCTGGTTCCTTAGTATGTGGAAACTCCCATATTAGTGCCCTTTTAAAATTTAATTTGTTTATGTCTGGTTCTACTATTCATATAGTAATGAGGGTCCTGAAATTCAAGGCCTAAGAAACCTTCCTGGCATCTACTTATCCCTATTTCTCTATCTGTGGCCATTTATCTTTACTTGTTTTTATGGCTCTTTAGAAGGTTTCCAAACCATTGTCTTTGAACTAAGTTAAATTATTTTTAAATGGTGGATTTAATGAAACATTTGATTATATTTTTCATGAAAATCAAAGTATACTGATTACACTGCACTCCTTTCCTCTTAGTCTTGGAAAGTGGACTATGTTTGGTGTAATTTAATTTTTATAGATCCGTCTACGCATCTATATTTTGTATGTCTTCACTTATAGTCCCTTATACGCCAATGCCTTATTCTCATGACTCTTATTTGTGTCAACAAAAATAATATGATATTACTTCTTAAATGAGTGGGGCACCTGTTTATCAGTATTGTCAATGAACATACATGTTCTAAAATAAAATTTCATAAAACAAATGAGCACAGTAGACATCAGCAGACACTACTTGCTTATGGCTAGAAGAAGTGCACATAAGCAGGTGACTCTTCTGGGACAGAAGTCTTGCGTCCATGCAAGCACTTGCTACTCACTAGTACGTTCACTTTTTGCCATGTAATTGGCTTTACACGGAATGCTGTTTCAGCTTTGGAAATATAAGAGATTTTTGTAAAAATTCCTAAGATCATGGCCAAGAAAGTTCTTCCCTTCAGGCTTCTAACACGGCTATTGGAACCCATTTTGGAGAAAATTGCTACTCTTACAGAAAGTCAAAAGTACTTTGAAAAACTGCAGCTCTTTCCTCCCATAATGATGGTCTTTAATAAAAACGCCGTATTCTAATACCCACATATGCCATTTTACTGTGCCAACGTATGCAAATGCTCTCATAAAATATCATTTTATAGTCATCTTTATTTCCCAATTTCTTTGCTCAGAATCTTCATTTATTACTTTAATTTTAACATCATTTGTACAATATTGCCACATTTAACAAGCAAATAAAAATCTCCTTGAATTCTTCTCCTTGTTTCTTAAAAATTAAACACACAAGACCGTTTAGGGGGAGAATTTAGACAAATACAAGTATATAAATATTTAACAATTTTTACTTAAGCAACTTCATTGGCTTATGTGTAATCTGGAATTAAAGAGGGAAGTTTAAAGTTATGCTTTTCTGCATGGATATATTATGGACTCTTAGATGCTAAACATTCCCTTTGGATGAGAGCTAGGCCTTAAAAGCAGCTGTATCAGAAAAATGCCAGCGACTGCAAGCACTTCATAAATATAAAAAATTGCCTTGGTTTTCTCTTTAAGGTATTCATGGTTTACTGTTATAATTATTCCCGGGATTCTTTCTTAGGTAAAGTCAACACTCGGTTATACAGTGCCTCACTATATAAACAACGCTAAGGATGCCTGCAGCTTGCCAGATAAAGTCCTTCCTACTTGTCTGTTATTACTACCTATGAGGAGGAGCAGCATATAAAAACTCCAGAGCTTGACAGCCACTCAATTGCATGCATTTCTTCTTAACTTCCCCTGGAAATATAATGTTCTATATAGCTTTATGCATGTAAGGGTTGTAAATGTTTACAAAATCCATTGCAGCCGATCCAAGCAGGGCCCAAACTGCACTGTTCTTCTGTGTGAGATGCAGAAAGGTAAACTTTTAAGGCTGTGTTTGTTGAAGACCCATTCACAAGGACTTTTCCCTTCATCAGTCGGTATGCGTCTGTAAATTATTATTTTACACTGAAGGTCAGGCAGAGGCTTCACTGACATGTTTAACACTGGTAGTAGTTAGATGATGCGGGAACTACGTGATTATTGTTGATACAAAACCAGAGCTGTGCCCTTACTTTGTATTACTAAGTTATTACATGAATTGTCCTCCAGCAACATCTCTACTGAAATATATTTTAAATTATACTTCCTTGGCTGATTTTTAAATAGCTCAATGGGTTAAGACAGTTACTTCTTTGTGTGTCTTGTATAATGTATAATTGTTATAGAAAGTTCCAGAACTGTACACAGAGGCAGTCAGCACAAATATTTAATTGAGTGTGTGTCTTATAACCTGCAGGCTGAGTGCAGCTTTATTGCTCACTGACAGACAGTGGGCTCCCACCCCCACCACAGCCCTTTTTATTTGCTTCAGCAATTGACTTACAGAAAATGTCTCTACTTAATCAACATAACCTTCTCCAGCTCTCTGAAAACCCTTGCTCTGTGAGCCATGAATGTCAGAAACATTTTATAACTTCCTGTGGAGGCTTTTGTACTACGATGAAAAGACGAGAAGTTGAGGTGGACACATTTTGTCTAACACTGACATCAGAGCACGGATTGATGTTTTTACTCTAAACTGGCAAGGGCGGAGGATAGAGAATATTCCAAAGAATAATTTTAGGAACATCTGTAAGGGGCCTGTTGAATGATCACAGAAATACACAGACAAAATTCAATTTAAGTGGATGTCTCAGAACATCTCAGATGAGACATTTTCCAAATAGAATAAACCAACATTTTGACAGTTCGGAAATGATGGGGAGGGAACCAATGAGAGACTGTCTCTGGTTTCACAAATGACAGAGAAATACTGAATATAGTTTCTAAAATACCAGTGATCTAACCTTTCAAATATTTTCTTTTTTTCTTTTTTAAAAGATTTATTTATTTTATTTAAATCAATACACTGTCACTCTCTTCAGACACACCAGAAGAGGGCATCAGACCCCATTACAGATGGTTGTGAGCCACCATCTGGCTGCTGGGAATTGAACTCAGGACCTCTGGAAGAGTAGTCAGTGCTCTTAACTGTTGGGCCATCTCTCGGTCCTCTGATATTTCTTAATGTAAAGAATCAACTTTTAGTCTTTGTCATTTATGATAAAACGAGAACCCGTTGCGGGATCTGTCTTTTAACTTGTGCTACATAAAGGGGCACTAGTTTAGCTTCGTTGGCAGGGAAGACCTTAGCCGAAATACCCAACAGAGGGGAGATAGAACCTGCAGAGACCACAACCAGGGGATAGGCACGGCCCCTGATTGAGGGATGGGGCCACTCACCCACCTCAAAAATATTAACCCAGAATTGCTCTTGTCAAGGAGTGAAGCAGAGACTGCAGGAAACGCCATCTACTGACTGCTCCACCTAAGGACCCATCCCATCTGCAGATACCAAAGCCAAGAAGTGCTGAAGCCAAGAAGTGCTTGTTCACAGTAGCTTGGTATAGCTGTCCCCTCAGAGGCCCCGTCAGTGCCAGACCGATACAGATGCAGATGCCTGCATCCAACCATCAGACTGAGCACGGAGACCCCAATGATGAAGTTAAGACAAGGACTGTAGGAGCTGAAGGGGTTTGCAATTTCATAGGAAGAACAACAATATCGACCAGCCAGAGATACCCCAAAGTTCCCAGGAACTAAAACAACAACCAAAGAGTACAGTACACATGGGGTGGGGAATCTAAGGCTCCAGCTGGATACGTAGCAGAGGATTGACTTATCTGGCTTTCCTGGGAGGGAAGCCCCTGGGTCCTGTGGAGACTTGACATCCCAGAACAGGGGTATGCTAGGGCACTGAGGCAGAAAGGGAGAAACCTCATAGAGGCAGGGAGAGAGGGAGAAGATAGGGGGCTTGTGGAGGGGAAACTGCCAAGGGGGATAACATTTGAAATGTAAATAAATAAAATAATCACTAAAAAATGAAAAAAAAGAGAGGCCTATGAATCTTCAGTGCTTTAAGAGGACAAATGTGTAAATAAAGGACATACAGAGTGTATGTCCATCATCACAGGACAATATTCTGCGTGTATGTTATTTGGGAAAAACAGACTCTCTACTCCTTTAAAAGTTATTAAACTACCTTCATCGAATGCAGTATCAGTTTAGGCCTGCTTTGTAAAGGATCGAAGATCTGTGCTAGATTCCTTTATTTGCAGATTTGGGTTTCTTACTGATATATGAGTAGAATAAAATGTGGTCATACATTTTTATGCCTATAGTATTTATAACAATTATTAGTAAACATTTCATAATATAATACTCATTTGTAAATACTGGATAGTAATTAGCTTCTAACTGTCTATCATCAACTAATAGAATAGAATGCTTTGTGCGTTCAGTAAAGGAAAACTTAGGAAATGAGAATCTAGATAAAAATATTTTAAAAAGTTCTTCTATGTCAAGGTAATGCCAGTAAGCTTTTTGCTTTGATTTAAATACTTCATCAAATATGCTTACCAGATACAAAGATGAGTAACTCAAAGCATATATAATAGCACTTGTATGCTTAGCAATTATTAAATCATCTGAACTTGTACGTTATTATCAATATTAATGTTTTGAATAATAGGTTTTAGAGCTTTATCTCAAGAGATAAACTACAAAGGTCGTCATTTAGCAATTTCCATCCAGAGCACAGGTCTGACAGTCACTTTCATAGAAATCCAGCCAACAGTTTCAGCAGGCTGCATCTCAGCTAGCTAAGCTACCTCATTTGGCTTCCTAGTTATACTGTTGAAGCTATAACCATTTATACGCAATAGAACCTATTATTAATAGAGCCTAGATACTAAGAATGAAAATCATAATGGCTATTACTGACAAGGATAAGAATAAAAGTAGATGTCATTTTGTGATGAAATTAAATGATCTCTCCTAATAAATATATCTTTAAACTTTTGATTTAATGTTTGCACTTCCAAAACCAAAGAATCTTTATTATAAGAAAATGTTTATTAGAACATAATATTTAACAACATAAAATTGAAAGAAAAGGACAATAAATAATAGAAATTGTTGAATTGAGAACAGGACCCCCGTTGAAGGAATCAGAGAAAGGACTGAAAGAGCTTGAAGAGGCTTGAGACACCATATGAACAACAATGCCAACCAACCAGAGCTTCCAGGGACTAAGCCACTAACCAAAGACTATACATGGACTGACCCTGGGCTCCAACTGCATAGGTAGCAATGAATAGCCTAGTAAGAGCACCAGTGGAAGGGGAAGCCCTTAGTCCTGCCAAGACTGAACCCCCAGTGAACATGATTGTTGGGGGGAGGGCGGTAATGGGGAGAGAATGGGGAGGGGAACACCCATAGAGATGGGAAGGGGAGGTGGAGGAGTTAGGGGGATGTTGGCCCCGAAACGGGGAAGGGGAATAACAATCGAAATGTAAATAAGAAATACTCAAGTTAATAAAGATGAAAAAAGAAATTGTTTTGAAATAGAATGCAATCACCTTTATATATTGACACAGATTAGACAATTTTATGTTAAATTAACAAAAAGTAACATGAATACATGTTTTACATACTTCAAATGTAAAACTTTAGCATTAACACAATTAATATTATACTAATACTAATCTTAAAAATATTACTTTAACAATAATACTAGTATCAAACCCATTAGTAGAAACATTGTTAGTAATAGTGTTCCAGTTTTAACACAATTAATTTTTGTAAAATTAGTGCTTACTAGCAATTGAAGGTACAGCTTGAAGATTACTTGAGAATAGTGAGTTCTTTCATATGTTTTGATTTTATTAAGAGCAAATGCTTATATGCTATGTACATTATTTTTATATGATTGAAATGTATACAATGAAATTATAAAACCATTGTAATACTGGAAACATATCATCCAATATAAGTTGTATGTTCATGCTCTGCACACTTACAGCCTTTTACTTCCTTTTAATATAAAGGTAAGTTTTAGTTCAACAAATTTCTATCTTTTACCACATTTATGATCACATTTAAAACAAATATAGTAATAACATGTTCCTATTATTGCCAGTAATCAAGAATGATCTGTACTGTTTCATTTAACTTATACTTTGAAGTATTAAAATGACCAGGAATAACAGTAAACTTTGGGGAACTTGCATCAAGTTGAAATGAAAAATGCTGTGTGCAATTTAAAAATACGACAAACCCAACAATGTGAAGTAATTAAAGTTACTAGGCACCATGAAATGAGTTGTTTGTTTGTTTGACTGCTTGTTTGTTACAGTGTTTAAGGAACCTATCCCCAGAACAGGTGCTTCGTTTAAACAGACGTATGTTCTGATATTTGATTTTTATCAAAGACATCCTCTCCCTTTTCTGTAAATATTATCAAATCTGAAATTTGAAAACAATCCAGATCTGAGCCATGCTTATTGTCTTACCAACCGGGGGGGGGCGTGCCGTGAATTATTTTAATTTCCCACCCCTTGGATTGCTCCCCCGAAATAGTGTTCTCAAGTAAATCACATTTTAAATCATAAAATTTAAAACCAAGAACATAGCATTTAAAAAAATCACAAAATGTTTAGTATAACTCCTGTTTCTTTTAAAATGGGAGTTTTGCTTGTACCATGGGTATGCAAATATCCATGAAGATCAGAAGATGGTTTCAGATCCCTCAGGAACTGGAGTTATAGATGGTTGTGAGCCACCAGATGGGCGCTGGGAGCAGAGCCAGAGTCCTCTGTAAGAGCAGTAAGACCTCTTAACTACTAGAACATCCTCCCTCCTTTAGAAGCTGTGTTCTAATGTAGCTTCTGAAGCAAAAGGAACTTGACATAATGAAATGACGAAAGCAAGGTTAAAGAGACAGTCGCCAGGACAAACAAAAATGGAAATTATTGCCTCAAGTATGGTGACTCAAGGCTTTGTGATAAGCTTTTCAGTATTTCTGCAATTAATCTGCAAATAATTATCATTAAATAATTGATAATGCTATTTGAATGTAATATGGTTTAATCCAATTATCAAGAAGATCTTTAATGTCTTTTGGAATTTCTATCTTGGTGTACTATTTTATATATTAGTCTCAGCCAAGACAGTGAGGATGGAATATGATCCTCATATTTTATTATTCAGTAATTGCTGAATGCCAGCAGAGTAATGGGCTTTGTTCTAAGAGCCACTCTCTGAGTCCTTACAGAAAAGGAGGTGGTAAAGTAGAAGGGATAGGATTTGTATAGGGAACACAAATCTAAAAGAAATAGATTTTATAAAATCATTATGAAATGTAAGAAATGTACAGATACATGAACTTTATAAAAATAGGATATTCATAAACAAACACGCAATGCCAAATTTATAAACTAGCACATAACATTCAAAGAATGTAACATTGATAACTCCAGTTTTTCTGTTTGCTTTTTTAAAAACGTTTTAGGACTGAGCAAAGAGTGACTCAGCTGGTGTTAATATGTAAAATATTCCAAATCTAAATTATGATTTATATTAGAATTTTATAGCTCCCTCCAAAATGAAAATTATTTAAACTAAGCTGAATCATGGATTCATTACTAAAATAAATAACAGAAAACTGTTGCTTATTAATTAATACACCTGTAATCCCATACCTGGAAGGCAGCAGGAGCCGAGACCGATACAAGTTTGAGGTTAACAGAACACAACTTTCCGTCTTCTAACATTTTTCAACATTCTACCAGTTTGTTTTAGTATTGCAGTGTGGGTATTCTTTGTAAATTCTATTTTTGTTTAAATGTCATAAAAGAAAGAATACATTTAAATTCTGTACTTAAGACAAGCAAAATATGACATATTCTTAGCTGCTGTATTGTGTCTTCAAGAGTTGTTACCTCAGTGTATCAATAGAAAATAGTAAATTATCTAAAAGCTTACTTTTTAGACATAATATATTTATATATCTCATTCTAATTTTCAGATGAAGATTACACACACACACACACACACACAGAGAGAGAGAGACACAGAGAGAGAGAGAGACAGAGACAGAGACAGAGAGGCAGAGAGAGGAGGATTTATTTTTACATATATTAGATATATGTTAAAATTACTCAAGTAAATTAGATACTATGAAATATTGCCTTAGAAATCATTAATATAAATATCTTCTTTGATTAAAATTCAAACCAATTAACTTTTAAGAACATTATAAAAGTAAACAGCACAATACAATCATATTCAATTAATTTGTAATCATGCAATTATTTTTAAAAGAGAACTTATTTATATTTTGAAATTTGAATTGTGTATAACTAACAGCTTTTGTTTCTTTCTAACTTCTTGGATCCAGGAGAAACCACCCACAAGGAGATATATGATCACAGAGATAAAGTTATTTCCATGTGGCTCAGCTGTACTGAAAAATGCTGAAATATAAAAGAAAAATAAAAAAGGCCTAATATATAATTAGTTCAATGCTTATTTAATTTATTTTCCATCCCCATTCTACTGAGTGTTGCAGTAATTGTATTAAATATTATATTCCAGTGTTCTCAAGACAGCTCACTGCTTGAAGAAATCTTCAATAGCCTATACCAATTAACGTGTCTTTACAAAATAAATATAGCTTGTCTTTGGAAAAAGAATTGAATTAACTAAAACCATTAATTAGTACTTTAAAAAATGCTTAGGAAGAATTTTCTAGTGCACAGCACTTTAGTATCTAAAGTGTGTGAGTTTTAAGAACTTTTAAAACTTAGTTATGTTCATTTTCAGTAGTCCAAGATAGATGTGTTATTGCCAAAAGAGATGCATAGCCAAAGACGAGGCTTGCATTTTTATTCTTTCCTAAACTATTCACTTATGAACTTTGAACATGTTAACAATGTTCTAAGGTTTGATGGGATGCTTGTTGAAATTGCTAGTGACAGCAAATGTTAGACAACGTTAGAGTATTGTTTTGTTAGAAAAAATACAGTGGCTGGTTGATTTGACAATATAGAGCATTCTCAAACCTGTCACCTTTTAGAATCACCTATTAGATGTTTAAAATAGAAACCTTGCTTATTGCTATGAGACAAAATGAACTTGAGAAACAATACAAAATATATTCTCAGAAAACTGCCTGCTCAAATGCTTCTAAATCCCCTTGAACATTAATCATAACATAAAGGAAATTATTCCCTCCCAGGAGAGTGAGAGCATACATTTTGATGGTATCCTTAGAAAAACTTAAAACGTGTGCAGAAAATTGATATAGTACTATCTGAGGACCCAGCTATACCACTCCTGGGCATATACCCAAATGATGTTCCAACATACAACAAAGACACATGCTCCACTATGTTCATAGCAGTCTTATATATAATAGCCAAATGCTGGAAAGAACCCAGATGCCCTTCAACAGAGAAATGGTACAGAAAATGTGGTACATCTACACAATAGAGTATTTCTCAGCTATCAAAAACAATGACTTCATGAAATTCATAGGCAAGTGGATGGAACTAGAAAATATCATCCTGAGTAAGGTAATCCAATCACAAAAAACACACATGGTATGCATTCTTTGATAAGTGGATATTAGCCCCAAAGTTCAGATTACCCCAGATACAATCCACAGACTATATGAAGCATGGATGCTTCAGTCCTTCTTAGAAGGGGGAACAAAAAATGTTCTTAGGAGGAGATACAGAGACAATGGTTGGAGCAGAGACAGAAGGAATGACCATCAGAGCCTGCCCAACCTGGGGATCCAGCTCATATACATACAGCCATCAAACCCATAAAAATTATCCAACTTAAAAAAAAAACTTTCATTTTTAAAGTTCTATGTTTTTAAAAAATTATGGCTTGTTTTATTATTTATTTACATTTCAAATGTTACCCCCTACCCGTTATCCTGTCCATAGTTCATAAATCCCCTCACCCCAGCCCCTCCCCCTTCTTCTATGAGGGTTTTCTCCATCCAACCATCCTTCCCACCTCCCTGCCCTGACATTCCCCTACACCTGGGGTCGAGCCTTGGCAGGACCAAGGGTTTCTCCTCCCATTGGTGTTCATCAAGGCCATCCTCTGCTACATATGCAGCTGGAGCCATAGGTCTATCTATGTGTACTCTTTGCATGGTGGTTTACCCCCTGTGAGCTCTGGTTGGCTAGTATTGTTCTTATGGGGTTTCAAACCCCTTCAGCTCCTTCTATCCTTTCTCTAACTCCTCCATTGGGGACCCCGTTCTCAGTTCAATGGTTGGCTGCAAGCATCTGCCTCTGTGTTGTTATGCTCTGGCAGAGCCTCTTAGGAGACAGCTATATCAGGCTCCTGTCAGCAAGCACTTCTTGGTATCCACAATAGTGTCTTAGTTTGGTGTCTGCATATGGGATCGATTTCCAGGTCTCTGAATGGCTGTTCCTTTAGTCTCTGCTCCACTCTTTATCTCTGTATTTCCTTTAGACAGGATCAGGTTTGTTAATATTTTTGAGATGGGTGGGTGGCCCCATCCGTCAACCAGGAGCCGTACCTAACCTCTGGATATGTTTTCTGCAGGTTCTCCCTCCCCACTGTTAGGTATTTCAGCCTACATTATCCCAGTTGGGGCCTGAGAGCCTCTTGCTTTCCTGGCATCTGGGACTTTCTGGTGGCTACCCACAGTTCCCCATCCCCCATTGCTATACAACTCTGTTCAATTTCCTGGCCCTCTGTACACCTCCCTTGTCTCCTCCTATACCTGATCCTGTTCCCCCCTTTTTTTACCTCTCTGTCCTATCTTCTTCGCAAGTTCATTCCACCTTTTACCTCCCGTGATTATATTGTTCCCCTTCTAAGTCTTATTGAAGTATCCATACTTCGTCTTCCTTCTTTTTGAGCTTTATATGGTCTCTGAGTTGTATCGTGGGTATTCTGAGCCTTTTTCCTAATATACACTTCTCGCTGAATACATACCATGTGTGGTTTTTTTTTGACTGGGTTACCTCACAGAGGATGGAATGTTTTCAGTTTTATGTTGAAACTGTATTAACTAAAACCTTACCGATTTTTGGACAATTTTTATCTTCCATTTAATATATTGAATAAACAGGGGAATCATCTATGCAGAATCACTTTTAATGGAATGATTTCCTATGACATGTTTTACAAAATACCCTTACATTACTATTTACATATGTATATTTGTGCAATGCTTAGAATTCATTGAAAGCAACAGTTTAGGGTTTTCATTTATTCTTCACAGAATAATATGGATTGGAACATGGATGATACTCATATCAGGTGTCACAGTATAAAAAAGAACTGATTCTCTCTAGGTCATCAGCTGGTGGTGTGATTTCACTACTGCATTTTAAGTTCAGCTCTTTGGGCATTGTTTTCTCATCAAATAAGACATTTTATTCATAACCAACTTAGATATATGGGGAAAACCAATAGATTGAGAACTGATTCTCTATAGCTCTACAGATTTTATGTCAAATATTTGGAATTTTTGAGATGTATTTTCTCCTTTCTTTTTTTTTTAAAGATTTATTTATTTATATGTATACACTGTCACCATCTTCAGACACTCCAGAAGAGGGCATCTGATCCCATTACAGATGGTTGTGAGCCACCATGTGGTTTCTGGGATTTGAACTCAGGACCTCTGGAAGAGCAGTCAGTGCTCTTAACCACTGAGCCATCTCTCCAGCCCCCTATTTTCTCCTTTCTACACTCAGTTTTCTCATCTTCAAAGTGACAGAACTTGAATTTGTCTTATTTTCTTTGCTATGTGTTTTTGGCTGCAATGACTATTGATATTGTACATGAGTGAATATTGTATTGATAATCATCTGATGACTAGAAAGTCCCTCATTTCACATGAAGTTAATTTTCCGAATGAGTTACTTCTCATCATAGTTGGACACTCTGCACTCTAGCTTTGACTTCTTCATAGAAACATGGAAGCATTTTTAAATATAAACCCGTCAAGCGCCTCACAATACATAGTAAAATCTTGGTAAAGTCTCAGATATTTCTTGAGATAAAAATGAAAATCTGTGATATAGACTTTGACACAGTCTGAATTATTCCCCATTTGTGGCTAGTTTATCACATATCTTCATCAATAATTTCCCTGGGATTCTCAGTAAACCTGTCCAGTCTTGCCTGCACAATACCTTAGCTTTCTTACTCTTTTTGTCCAGTTAATTTGTACTAGACTCATTGTTTAAATCAATTGTTATTTTTTTCTCAGAGAAGATTTTCTCAAGCCTAAGTTAAAACTTCCCAAATTACCCTTTTAAATTATTAATTCACTTCTGAGCACGAACCTTAACTTTTGATTATGTATTAATTTGCTCAACCACATATCTCTTAATAATTCAAGCACCATGAACACAGACACTTTCTTCTGCTTTTTTTTTCATCTCTAGAATTTAGAGTAGGCTGGGTATATCGAAGGTACTTATTAAAAACCTTTTAACTTGCATCACTGAACAAATAATTGGAGATACAGAATAGCCCTCAAGGATAGAGGTTAAAATGATATGGGAAAGCATTTAAAGCTCTTTGGTTTATTATTATGAGACATCACTAGCTGTTGTAAAAGAGGTCCACCACATTTTAACAAAGGGTGAATTCTTATGCCCACTCTTCTCACCTGCTTTGGCATGCCTACCTCTTTCCCTAGAGAGTTGAGCTCTACAGAGCTTTCTTCCCTATTCTGTTATACTCAGTGATCTTTCTGTCCTATGAACAGGTAGATAGATGACGGAAAGAGGGAGTACAGAATGGATTCAGGCAGATTATATTTTGAGAACGTGTGAATTCCAGCTGAGACATTTGAGAACAGTGGCATTGTTACAATGGATGCCCTATTGTTGCCCTTGCTCCATGACACCTACAGAATGGCCTAGAGAGTTTCAGTGAATTAATGTAATTAATTCACCAATGGTGAGCATTAGAGAAAATAGTGTTATATTGATCCCCTGTACACATATTATTTATTTTATTTGGTAGAATTAATCTGTGATTTAATTTCTGTGTTTAGACACTTTTTGGTCCTTGGTCCTTATGCACAAATCTGAATGTGGCTATGTTGATGATACATTAACAAAAAATTAAAATCAGAAAAAAATAAAACTAAGTTTTCTGGTTTTGCTAGAGTTCCAGAGTGGAAACTTTGTTTATTTTTCTGAACTTTAGATGCACTTATGCAAAATCATTACAGCAACATCCTTCCTTAAGTCTGTTGGAAGGATTAACCATATACAACTGATAGATGTACTGTCTTCATTAACACAATCCAAGCAACTAAAGTGGCTTTTCTTTTCCAAACAAGAAGGGTAAATTTACATCTTCAACTATTCCCAAGTATGAATCAAATTACTGAGAGATGAATATCTAGCCAATGTAGAGAATTAATATACATGTCATATATTTTATCATAATAGCTTTATAACAGAAGCAAACTCTTTTCCTAACAAACAGAAAAAAGACAAATGGTGTACCTTGTGTTTCTGTTGTTCAAGTCTTCCTTCTCATGAATAAATATTTTGATTGAACATTATTTAATACTGTAGAATTTAAAGTTGCAGCTTATGCTTTTAGTGATTTTAGCAGTGATGGAAGATTATTGCCTTTTGTACACAAACACTGAACTGATGAACTTACTACAACCTTATTATACAGATGTTGCTGAACACAAGAGCCTGCATTACCCTGTCAGTGTATTATCTCTGTGATTAGTGTCCATGGCCACTTCTTCTGGAACTGCTGTGTATCAGTTCTTGAATATGGAGTTCCAGAAATCAATGAGTATTGACTTAAACTGTGTTTCAAAATGGTTCCCTCATTTCTTTTGTCGACATTAATTGAGGTGATTTCACATCCTTAAAAAAGGTCATTGTTAGCTGAGAAATATAGTATGGATTAGATCACAGATACCTTTCTTAAACAAATATTTCTATATCAACTGCTTTTACATGCACCAACAATAGTCAATGTGATAGAAAAAGTGATGGATTCACAAAGAAACTTTATTTAGTGGGTGGGTGTCTATCTTCCCCTTCTTATAAGAAATTTGAGATAAGTAGCATATCCAAGACATGACTCTGCAATGTCAGAACCCAAACAGTATACAGAATTCTTATTGCTACCATCTCTCAAGTTGAAAAACCAGGAATAAATATAACTTGAGAGCAATGATGACCATATCTTGAACATAACTAATTTTTGTCATGGAAAAGCAAAGTCTTAGGCATGCTTGTATCATAGAAAGAAGTATAAAATTACAAACTGATTCTTAATTTTGAAAAAAAAATAGATATTTAACAAATAGTAACAGCATATGCAGAGATGTTGATGAACTAGTAACAAATATAGCATATTCAAATTTCATATTAAAAGTAAGAGGACTTTAAAAAAATCTTTAGCTTCAACCAAATCCTAAAGATTTACTCCATTTTACAGTTTTAAATTGTATTTATATATTTTGTCAATTTTGAGTAAATTTAGAGTTAATTTATTTATATGATGAGAAATAAAGAAGGGATATTGAAGGGAGGTCTAACTCTTTTTTTGTCTATGTAGATTTTTCCAACTGATTTGTTGAAAAATTATTCTTCCAACTTCTCAGCAATGATCTTCAAAACCTAGAAGGGAAACTACTGGCCAAAAATATAAAGCTTGTTTCTGAGTGGATACACATGTTCCATTTATCTATTTATCTGTAAATATTTTATTGTGCCAGGGCCATACTTTGTTGGTTGGGAGTAATAAGGAAAACCAAGACATGTGAATTCCCTAATATTTCAATACTAATGTCACTATCCCTTGAATTTCTATTTGAATTTTAATTATAATTGTCATTTCATAAAGAAATCCATTTGAAATTTGTGTAGGCATCATACTGTGAGTGTAGATCTCCTGGAAATGTACTGCAATAAAAATACTTCTAATTTTAACTTCAGATATTTTTAAACATATTTGCATCCTTTATTTCATGATTCAGGTTTTAGAGGTGAAGTCTTGCACTGCATTTTTAAATTTTATTAAGTGAAATTGATGCTATTCTATATGAAACTATTTGAATAGTCATTTAACATTTTTATTGCCTATGAAACTGTGCTTTTTCTTTTGTTTAAATGTCATATAGTCTTCAATATGGATAAAATTATCTAAGAAATCAATTCATTAATAAATTCTATCCTGTAGCTGTCTTAAAATATGTTTAAATTTTCATTTCTTACAAAGTAACCTGATTTTATTTGGTCAGTAAATACAATGATAAATTAATAAGACTTATTTTATCACAAGTATCCAGTGGCATTTACTAATTCTACTGGAGCATGACATGCTTTAAAATATTTTATGTTGAAAAAATGTTAGATATTCCATAGGCAGACTAATCAGACTTTTATGTATATTAAAGTTTGATATTTCAGGGTTATAAAGAGCTTTTATAAGTGATAGTATTAAAAAATCTTTAACCTATTTTTCTGCAATTTAACTTTACACATGCTCTGCACCCCCTCTCTCTGTGTTTCTATCTGTCTTTCTCTCTATTTCTTCTCTCTCTGTCTCTGTCTCTCTTTCTCTCTCTCTCTTTCTATCCCTCCCTCACACTCATGTATACATATACGTGTGTGTGTGTGTGTGTGTGTGTGTGTGTGTGTGTATGCTTCACCATTTAGACTAGCTATTTTAGTATCCTGGCAGAATTATCATCTGAAAATAGGTTACCTGAGTTGATTCTAGGTCTGCCTCTCAAATGCAGTTTACCCTGGAAAAATCATTTAATTTTTGTTAAATAGATTTTAAGATTTTTGACACTTTCTATACTTTTGTTGTTATTCTTGGTTATTTTTGGTTTTCTGTTTCTTGTTTTCTTTTTCCCTTATTTTTGCATCCCAAAATCTGTATAATTAGATTCTATTTCTGCTCTTACCCTTGGTTTCCTGTTGCCAATCAAGTTTATAGTGAATTTTTTTCATTTTGTTGGTTTTGTCAGCCTCATTACTATGGTCTTTTCTGTGTATTGGAAAATGTTAACCTACCATAATTCTTTTAATACTAAGTAATTACTCATGCATTCAAGACAGTTACATTTTATAAAGAGATAAAGGTTGACACTCCACCATGATTTTGCATAGTTTTATAATATCTGAATTGAATTTTATAATTGAATTT
Organism: Rattus rattus; assembly: GCF_011064425.1. Taxonomy (NCBI): domain Eukaryota; kingdom Metazoa; phylum Chordata; class Mammalia; order Rodentia; family Muridae; genus Rattus; species Rattus rattus. The sequence goes on along the minus strand of NC_046157.1, from coordinate 142,455,836 downwards.
TATTTTTAAAATGTTTTATTTGAAATAGATTTACATCACTTTTCCATGTTCATTTCTTCCCTTTAGCCTGCTCAAACCCTTCCCATGCTCCAAAATCAGCAGTTGATAGTCTTTTATCTTTGATTAATATCACTATACATACACAAATAAAGAGCATATGTTTTCACAGATGCATGTAGATACACGCTACTTAATTTGTATTTTTTTTCGGCTGACCTCTGCATTGAATAACCAATTAAAGGAACTTATCCCTGGAAATGGTTAATTCACTTTCTCCCAGCAATCATTGGTTGCTTGTAATCCTTTGTCTACTGTGGGACACCCCAAATTTTCTGTTTCCACCTTAAAATGTCCAGTGAGTTTTGCCATTATTCTGATCTTGTTTATGCAACCATTTCTGGGACAGATTGTTTACCACAGATGTCCTAATATCAGGGCTCTGAAAATATCTCCCCCTCTTCTTCCTTGACTTTCCCTGAACCATGGACACAAGATCTGTGAAGTAGATGTTTGCACTGTGGATGGGCTTCCTACACCCTGTTGATCTCTGCACTGTGTTCAGTTGTGGATTCTGTGAGGATTTTCTGTGATGGCTTCTTTGAAGAGCCGTATTAGTTTCTCTTCTATCTATATGAGAATTTGCATTATAGATGCAGAAGATTTCCTTCGGGGTCTGGGTTATCTTCATCAGTATAATCTTTTCTTGGTCTATACATTTATCTATAAATTTCATAATTTCAGCCCACAAACGTGTATCCCAGTTTTTAAGTTGATTCATGGAATGTTTCAATAACTGTTCAATGATCACTGGTAAAAAATCTCAGAAATGAAAACATGACATGGATTTCTAGAGCCCAGATGTGGGATCATTCTATAGAAACAAATTGCCTACTTTTTCAAGTGGTACTTTCTTAAAAACTGAAACATAGATTGTATCTGCTAAGGGCAGATCCCATTTGTTTCTCAAAACCAAAAAGATTATAAAACTAATAATACCAAAATGCCTGTTATAAGATTGTCTCTACTAGAAATGGCTGCATAAGCAAGACCTTTGAACAATGACAGTTTCAACAGATATGCTAAGGTGCATAGGACTGGGGAGAGATGACATCACACAGGAAACTACATCTAGACAAACAACTACAGGTAGCGAATGATTTTTGAACCAGGGAGAACCACCTTCTCTGAAAGATGAGCCTGAAATTTGGTATCTAATACAAAATGGTCAGCCGTGAGATTACATATACACATAATCAACAAAATCAGACTCATCAGATTTTATTTATATATTTATGCATACTTAACAATAATGATGAAAGGGCGGAAGAATATCAATTTGAGAGGGTACGTGGGAGAGTCTGGAAGGTAGAAAGGGAAGGAGGGAAGACGTGTAATTAAATTTTAATTAAAATCTATTAAACACAGAATTCTGATTGATGTATCTATCTACTTGTCCAGACCTTTTGTTCGCTGTCTATAATAACCACAATGTAATTTCTAATTAAACATATTAAAAGAACTTGTTCTTTTCCTTTCTGGATACCTCAGAAAAGAGTAATGGAATATATTAAAATGTCAGGAATCTCTTTATGGACATTATACACAGGAAATATTGTACTATTTTTAACATCAAACCTATGCACATGGTATTCCAAATCCTTGCATGCTAGCTCTCCTTGAAAAGGTACACAAATGTTTTTTCCGTATTTGCCAGTTGTCTTTGGTATTAAAGCAAGACCAATACCATATCTGTCTCTGAAACGTAAGGCCTTGAAAGCTGTTGTCTGTGAATGGCATGTGGAAATCCATTAAGTCGCTTTACCCTCCTGAAAAGCTGCTTCATATATTATTTTTCAGAAAATTAGGGCTCTATTCAGGGCCAACCAGAGGACTTCACATTTGCTTCTGTTGTGCTACATTTTAGAGAAAATGTCTTTTAAAACCTAATCAAATGGCTATTTCCAAACCTCATATTCCTTTGTGGGTCTTGTTAAGGTAGAAAGGAGACCTTTCAGCAGTCACTTTGTGACTAGTCATTAGAATTCTTTTTCTGGCACGATGTTTAACTCAAATTGAGGGAAAATTACCTAACATTCCTTGGAGACCAATTGCTTCCAGCCAGACTACTTATTAAATAATTCCAGTTCAGACCCACAATTGTTACAGGCACCTCCGTCATCACTTCACTGAGAACAAGCACATTTTTATTTCAACTGATCATTAAATTCTGTAAATTGATTCTAGCTCTGTGAAGTTGGGTAATAGTTCTTAGAAAGTAACTACAGGCTAACTTCACCGATGAGCAGTGAGGGCCTTCGCTCATTTTGACCTTGACATCCCAAAGGGATCTTAATGAAATATAATCTATTTAAGTCCTTGCAGATGTTTTCACTGTTTCCACATCCTCTCTTTCTCACCTCTTGTTAAATAGTTCTAATTGCTATTTAAGTACATATTTGACACTGATTTAGGGAGGTATTTAGTAATAGAGACTCTTTTTTAAAGTAATACAAATCTGGAAAGCACAATATTTATAAATCTGACTCATATTGCATGAGACACATATTAGGTAATATTATTGTTGATTGTAAAAATATCTGACATACAAACATTGCCCTCATGTTTATGGTGTTCAAAGAAATTGTCTTTCCATTGAAAGGTAATTTTGTATGATTTGTCTTCATATTGTTAACTATGTAGATACTTCAACTATAATTTCATCATTCATAAAGACAATAGTCCCTCACTAAGCATAAATATATTTATATGTGTATGTGCTATATATAAATATATATGTGTTATATATGTGAATATATATGTATATATATATATACATACATATGAGCAACTAACTTGCATATATGTGTTTGTATATAAGTGTTGGTGAGGACCATCATTCCCATGACTCTTTGGAAGATTAAGATTTATTAAAACCATGTACACAATTGAGTGAAGTATCTCCTTTCAATCACTGAGTCACTGAGAGGGAAGCAATCCTATATACATATGCAAAATATACAGATGGACTGTGTAATTTAAATAGATCATAAACAGGTCATATTAATCACGTGATAAGTAACCTTTTGTATCCAATTTCGAGAACTAAATCTGTTAACAATAAAAAACTTAAAATCCATTATACTGAACCATTAACAATGAGATACATTTTACACACACACACACACACACACACACACATGCATATATTTGACCGGAATATTTTCTCACATTGTCACCCATCCTTCTACATTCAGCAGTGTTGCCTCTTTTTAAGAACTTTTGTACTTTCTTTTCTCCAAGAATGAAAACTATTAAATGATCCATTTGACCTGTATTTTTGTGGATCTCTATTAGCAATACTAATTAAACTTGGTCAAGTCCCATTTAAAATGTATATAAAATGCAAAAGGATACCAAAATAATCTATAGAGTCATCTGTAGTTTTAATGTCATATAATGGCTGCTGCTCCAAGGGGAGAGCTTTGCCACCATTTGAAAATATGAACACAGATTGTTGGGATCTCTGTCGATTATTTATCAGGGCTCAATAACCGTTCCTTATCTATAAAATCTCTGGCTTCTGTTAGTATACAAAAGTGACACATATAGCTTTTTCATTTTGTCTTCTATATTTAGAATATGTGTGACATATTTCCTACCTATTTGATTTTACTGTTTATGGTTCATTTTATATTTTTGTCATCTGTGAATACTTAAGTATTATGTTCGCAATTATACCTTCTTCTTTATGCGTTCTGGGCTTAATATGCTGTAAGTGGTGATAAAAATCTGAGAACTTTAAAACACATTTGCATTTTTCTAGTAGTTAAGTCATTTGTCTTTACATGAGACACATTTTAATATCTTGAATTTATTTCAGTTTAAACTATCAGAGAAAAATAATGACTACTTCAGATGACTAACCAGTTCTCAAGTTGTTTATTGAATGTCCTACTTCTTTTACATTGTATCTTTTACATTGTATCTATAATGTAGGAAATCCTATGAACTATGGATTTTATTAATGATGAGGTTCTCAGTCGGCACAGGTATCTGTCTCTAGTCCCACTACACTGTCAAAGTATCACTACTGTGTTCTATCCAGCAGACAAATCCAGGACTGATACAACTCGATCCATTGCTTCTGTCTAGGAATCTTGGTTTCCTATATCAGTGGATGGGGAAGTCCCAGGGATAGAATGGGAAACAGCCCCAGTGGAGTTAAGATTCCACTGAAAGTAGGGTAATTAGTTTCCTTTTCAAATTTATTGACATGTAAATATAGATCTTTAGAGAAGTAGTCATTTATATGTCCTATTCAATTAACTCACATACAGAGTTTTGAAAATGGGCAAATTATGTCATATATACTATTCACATGAAAAAAATCGAAATTTGTAATGTTAAAAAGTTTAGAATGGATTCTGATTGCTACTCATAATGACTGTCTCTACCACGATGAATACTAATTGGTAGTGTTGACAGATGTGATTCTCTCTAACAGTATAAAAAAACTTAATTTTTTCTTTTTTAATTGCATTTTTATTTACATTTTAAATGTTATCCCATTTCCTGGGTTTCCCCTCCAGAAACCAGCTATCCCACCCACACTCCCTGCTTCTATGAGGGTGCTCCTTCACCTACCCACTCACTCCCTCCCACCTCCCCAACCTGACATTCTCCTACACTGGGCATCAACCTTCAGAGGACCAACGCTCTCTCCTCCCATTGATGCCCAACAAGGTCATCCTCTGCTACATATTCTGATGGAGCCATAGGTCCATCCTTGTGTTCTCTTGGGATGGTGGTTTAGTCCCTGGGAGCTCTGGGGTGTCTAGTTGGTTGATATTGTGTTCTTATGGGATTCCAAACCCCTTCAGCTACTTCAGTCCTTTCTCTAACTCCTCCATTGGGGACCCTGTCTCAGTTCAATGGTTGACTGCAAGCATCATATGTGGCATTCTGGGACCATTTGTCAGTATTACCTTAGATTTCTCATTCATTCATACTCGAGCCCTCAGGGTCCTTGTGACCCATTTTAATTATCATTGTGATGAATATTGAAATAAACGTTGTAGTATAATTGATCCTGAGAAGTAAATATGACCTATGGAAACACACCACAGTGCCATATGAATATTTTCTTGCTTATAATAGCTATGTAGATCTCTCCTGAGAGACACAGCCAGAATACAGCAAATACATAGGCGAATGCCAGCAGCAAACCACTGAACTGAGAATGGGATCCCCATTGAAGGAATCAGAGAAAGGACTGGAAGAGCTTGAAGGGGCTCGAGACCCCATATGTACAACAATGCCAAGCAACCAGAGCTTCCAGGGACTAAGCCACTACCTAAAGACTATACATGGACAGACCCTGGACTCTGACCTCATAGGTAGCATTGAATATCCTAGTAAGAGCACCAGTGGAAGGGGAAGCCCTTGGTCCTGCCAAGACTGAACCCCCAGTGAACGTGATTGTTGGGGGGAGGGCAATAATGGGGGGAGGATGGGGAGGGGAACACCATGTAGAAGGGGAGGGAGAGGGGTTAGGGGGATGTTGACCCGGAAACCGGAAAAGGGAATAACAATTGAAATGTAAATAAGAAATACCCAAGTTAATAAAGATGGAGAAAAAAACCCCAAAACCTGTGTGTGCAACCATGAGTTGTGTTTTCATGCCTAGCATCCCTGAAATTTTACATTGACTTTTCCATTCTTGTCTCACAGTTTCATTCTATCCATTCAAAGATATTGATAGTTTGCTGAATAGAATAAAAAAAATAGGGGTTTCTGAGATGCAACTAAAGATGCTGATATGGGATTTGCATGAAAGAAAACTGTGGCCTGATTTAGGAGCTGGCAATTGACACTGAGACTGGACCTTATTGTGTAATCACCAGTAAGTGGATATTAGCCGAAATGTACAGAATACCCAGCATACAAACCATGAATTGTAAGAAGTTTAACAAGAAGGAAGGCCCAAGTGAGAAGGTTTCAATCCCACTTAAAAGGAGGAGCAAAATAATCAATCACAGGAGGCAGAGGGAGGGAGGCACCCGAGTGGAAGAGGAGGGAGGGGAATGTACGTAGGATTAGGTATTGGGAGCTAGGAAATAGGAGAGAACCCAAGGGCCATGAGAATGAATGGAAATATGCAACTTCTAGGGGTGGGGGAGGTGAGCCTCTAGAAAGTTCCAGAGACCTAGGATGTGGAGGCTCCCAGGACTCAATGGGGGTGATCTTAGCCAAAATACCCAACATTGGGGAGAGGGATCCTGAAGAAACTACCTCCAGGACATAGACAGTGTCATAAGTGGAGGGACAGGGTTACCAACCCATTGTCAAAATTTCTGACCCAGAATTGTTCTGGTCAAAGAAGTACAGGGACAAAATGGAGAAGAGCCTGAAGGAAATACTGTCCAGTTACTGGCCCAACTTGGATTCCATCTCATGGGGAAGCCACCAAACCTGAAACTATTACAGTTGCTATAATGTGATTATGGACAGGAGCCTAGAATGGCTGCCCTGTGAGAGGCCCTAGCAGAGGCTGACTGAGACAGATGCAGATATTTAAAGCCAACCATTAGACTGAAGTCTGGGACCCCCATGGAAAAATTAGGGGAAGGACTGAAGAAGCTGAAGGGAATAGCAACGCCATAGGAAGAGAAACAGTCTCAACTAACCCAGATCCCTTGGAGCTCCCAGAGACTAAACCAGCACTGAAAGAACATATTCATACACATATATAGCACAGGACTGCCTTGTTTGGCAGTAGGAAAGGATGCGCCTAACCCTGTGGACTTGAGGCCCCAGGGATGGGGAATAAGAGCTTGCCTGGTGGGGGACAGTGCAAGGGAGACGGGAAGCATCCTCTCAGAGGCAAAGGAGGGGCAGAATGGGATGAAGAACTGTGGGAGTGGGAACTGGAAGGAGGGCAATGTCTGTAATGTAAATACACAAAATGATTAAAAATGTTGCCTTTGACAGACATTGGCTATGTGGCTAGTGGGAGGAGTCAAGCCAGTTGTGATGTCTCGATTTTTATTTGGAAAACCAGTGGATGACTTTTACCATCCCATGAAACCCAAACGTTTATAAAGTAAGAGATTTAGAAGGAGAAGAAAGTAATCGCAAGGGGGAAGGGAGGGAGAGACAGACCTGGGTGGGAAAGGGCATAGGAGTGGAAGAGAGGAACATGATCAGGTATTGGGTGGGTGGAAAGGACTGAAGCCCCGAGGGCCAGCAGGAAGAATGGAAACAGGAACCTCAGGAATTAGAAGGTAGGAGAACCCGCCAGACTGCACCAGAGACCTGGGAGGTGAGAGAATCTCAAGACTCAAGGGGAGGAACCTTAGATGAAATGTCCTACAGTGGGGAGACGGAACTTGTAGAGCCTACCTTCAACAAACAAGACAGGGCATCAAGGGAAGGGTGGGTTTGCCATCCCACAGTCAAAACTGACCCATATTGTTCCTGTCTGAAAGAACTGCAGGGATGGAAATGGAGAGGAGCCTGAGGTAAAGCAGATTCAGCAACAGGCCAAACGTGGGATCCAGATCAAGGGGAGGCCCCAAGGTCTGACACTATTACTGAGGCTATGGTGTGCTCACAAAAGGGGCCTATTATGACTCTGAAAGACCCAAAAAGCATCTGAATGAGTCAGATGGAGATATTTACACCTAACCCATGGACAGACCTGTAGAGCCCTGTGGTTGAATTAGGGGAAAGCTGGAAGAAACTGAGGAGGAGGGACGAGTCCCTGTAGGGGGACGAGTAGTCTCAATTAACCTGGACCCCCAAGGTCTCTCAGACACTGGACTGTAAAGCAGTTGATATAAGGCCTTGAACACATTACAGCAGAGGACTGCCCGGTCTGGATTCAGTTAGAGAAGATGCACCTAACACTCAAGAGACTGGAGGCCCCAGAGAATATAGAGATCTGGTAGGGCGGGGCGTGAGGTGGGTGGGCACATCCTTGTGGAGACAGGGGGTGGGAGGAAGTATGTGGTAGGAAACAGTGAGAGGGTGGACTGGGAGGGGGATAAAATTTGAAGTGTAAAAAGAGATAGGGTTAAATAAAATTTTAAAAAAGTAACAGATTTATAAAAGCTCTTTTAAGATTTATTTTAAATATTTAGCACATACATTGAGGTCATTATATGAAATGTTCTAACTCTTCCCCAAATCATCTTTGTTAAACCTTCATTACACCACTGTCGCAGAGTTCACTGTATGCATAAAAATGACCAGGAGAGTTGTAATATTTAAAATACTTAACAAAAACTTTGCATTTGTCTGAAATTTAGTCTCCTGGACAAAGAGAAACTGTTTAGCAAAAGAAAGTATATGCCCATAGGGAAAGAAATGGATAAGAAATAAAGAAAAGGAAAATATTGTAGTTATCGATAGCTTTACTTTGTAATGTCTTTTTCTTACCCAGTGAGAAATGGTTTCATATACAAGAAAGACGTATTATCAATTTTAAAAATGTACTGCAATAATAATATAAAATTATTCCATACACACATACTTGAGGGCCTTAATCTTAAGTTACAGTAAATAGAGTCTGTGTATTATTTATAAAAAATATTAGCAGCTAACAATCACTTTCATCTCTTAACTGGTGAGTACCATAGGCTCGTTTTCCTAATATAGGAGAATGCCAGGGCGTTGAGGTTGGAGTGGGTAGGTGGGAGTGGGAACATCCTTACAGAAGCCGGGGGAGGAGAAGGTGGGTATGGGAGAAAGAGGGAAAGGGGATAACATTTGAATGTAAATACATAAAATATCCAGGAAAATAACATTTAAAAAATAAGAAAATTACTGTATTTTTTTTACTTACTTGAAAATACTTAAAGAAATTAAATGATCTGTGTGTCAAAATAAAAATAGAAATAGAACAAAAGAAAAAAAAGTTTCAAGGAAACAACAAATATTACCTTTCAAAGCCTAGGAAAGCTTCCCTTTAATTTCTCAATAGGAGGTGTGGGCCTTCTCTATAAACGTGTCTTAGATCTGGGAAAATGCTGGCAAAGAGCTAATGCTTGGGCTCCTTATGTCAGGGCCTTTGTTCTGCATGAGACAGAGCACCATTCCAGTTACAGTAGTATTTTCTGCTACAAATGGCTGCGCTTTTGTATTTCCTGCCTGTCTATTGTGGAAGCTTCCAGATGTACCTTCTCTAGTTGTTAGTAAGACAGAAACAGCCATCATTTGGAAATGGGGTTGGTGGTGTTAGATGTAGTTATTTTTGCCGACATAGCTCAAGGGTCTCATTTTTAAAATAACACAAAATAAATGGGCTTGGTAGTGTCTGGAAGAGGAAAGGGAGGGGAATGTGCTGGGACTGTATTATAATCCTGAAAATAAATAATAATAAAAAAGAATGAAGTTACAAAACAATGAAATCATGAATAAAGAAGAAAATACTTTAAGTGAATTTGTACTAAGTAGTATTATCAGTGCTGTCTTTGAAAAAAATTGATATTCATCTCATGTTTCAAGTGATATTTGCAGAAAGAGGTAATAAAATGGGGAAATTTCCCTCATGCCTCATGTCTAAATGTTGACTGATGGAATTTTCAAATGTGACAGATAGGGTTGGCTAGGTAGACATGTTCTGTCTTGGTCTAGGAATTGCATTAAAAATATTAGACAATGGACTAAAAATAGAATAATACATAAATATAAGATGGGAATTAAACAAATATTTGAAATATCTCCCATTAATCTTTTATCCAGATTGTATTTGTTTATGTAAAAATGATACACTTCATTGCCTTTTACCACGGATACATCCTGGTAACATTTTAATTATTTTTTTCTGCAAGTTTAACTGAACTTTTACATAAATTAATACAAATGTGAAAATAGATCAGTGCACACAATGCCAGGGAATTACTGACTGGTAAAGGGGAAACAGGCAGGTAGACTTGGAGAATGGGAAGTGGCACGTGCCCTCACCTCCATGTTTGATTTACAATTCTAGTTACATTCTTTCTACTCACTTAAATATCTATATTATTATAGCTTCCAATACTTAAGTATTTATAGAATAAGAAAGATAATTTAAACTCAGATAATCTAATATTCTAGTCATTCACCCCACAATAATATACATGGTTATTCTGTTTTCTAATTTGTTACACAACTCACACACAAGTCTACACCGTGCTATCTAAATAGCTAGGCATACAAATTATAAGAAAGTAACTGATAAGACGTGGAACTCAGCTATAAAATTTGAATTAAAAATTCAAAAAGTTTATTAGTCCAAGTAGTTTTATACAGTAAAAGAATGAAGTTACTAATAACATTTTAAGACAGTACATATGTCCTGTTTCATTTTTCTGTCAAATTATTTGAGCTTAACGGGAATGTTATAATCAAAGACTACTGTCTCTGCTTAAGACAGGATGAAAAAGGAGAAGGATTTCTAAGCAAAACACAGAAGTAGAGGCATTAATTTGCTTTACTAGTAGCTTCCAAATTACCAGAAATATCAAATTAAAATGCATTATGTTTTAGAATGTAAGGGTTCTTTTGATCCATGAATATTCATGTGGAGTGCCATAGTCTTCTGCTCAGGGCTGCTTTGGGCTGAAATAAAGGTTTCTGTTTAAATTGGCTTATCATGTCCATTTCTGGGTTTTATTCTAGGCCTACTATAAACAGAATTCTATATTTGTGTCTGGAGGGCTAAACGTCTGACTCTTGAATAATGGTATATCAATCAGGATTGCACTGGGTTCTCATAATCATCTCTTGTCCCTACTTCGACAATTGTGACTTTCACAATATGGTTCTTTGCTTCTTCAAATTAAAAGGGAAATCTCAGTCTTTAAATGTTTCCACTCTACTAAGAGGATGCATCTGATTACATCACACTTACTCAAGGTAGTCTACCTTGTAGTAGATGCTAACTAACTGGTTAGGAATTTTAATTAGATCTACAAAATCTTATTGCTATAGAAAGTAAAATTCCCATACAGAGATAAATCATACTATTCAAATACAGTTCGTACTTCTGCAAAGGGAGCAGTGTAGAGGGTGAACACAAGGTTAGGAATCTTCTAGGCAAATTAGAATTCTGTTCACCACTCTAGGTTCAAATCTTGAAAGAAATAGTATTCACAATAGCCCCACAGGCTATCAACACAATTATCTATTGAAAGATTAATACTTATACAAAAGAGGAATAAATTTATGTTGAAATTTACTCAACCTTAAAATTATGAGAATTCTGACATATACTACTACATAGGCGGACCTTAAGGACATGCTAAATGACATAAAGCCATCACAAAAATTACACATATTCTATCATTCCACTTATATGTATTATCTAAAGTAGTGGAAACTGCGGAGACCAAAAGTACCTGGGTCAATGACATTAGCATTTACTGTCGTTTATTGTGACCTGCACGATAATGTGAATATATTTTGTAATGAAAGCACATGCTCCAAATGTTTAGCATATGTTTATTTAATCACAACTAAAGATAATCTTCAATATCTAGAATTTTTGTAGGTATTAGTATAACACCTTGGGGCTTCAACTATCAACAGATGTTATAAACGTGGTCTGTCTCTCCAGTGAGACTTCCAAACCGTAGGTAGCAACACAAAAAGAACTCAAGGACATCTGCTGAGGCTCTTTGCCTCGTAATGTTAGGTCCAAGCAGTCCTTTTCTGCTACCTCATGCATCTTTATGCGTCCGTGATCACTTCCAGTTTTGGGGTTTTATGACTTTTCAGTGTACTAGTGTGTGTCTTCGCATTGATACTGTGTTTCTTGTGCTTTGTCTTTTTCTTACTTGTTGGTTGGGTCATGTTCCAATTTGTTTGGTTTTTTATTTATCTTTATTTTATTCTATTATTATTCCTTAGATGTCTGTTTGTTTTCTAGGGAGAGACAGAAAGTGTTTGGAAACAGATGGGACATGAGGTGGGGAGGAACTTGGAGCAAAGGGGGAAGGGGAAACCAAAATCGAATACATTAGATAAAAAAAAAACAACTATTTTCAGTAAGAGAAAATGTTCTAAAATTAGTTAAATAAGTGCATCATAGTTTGTAGTTTTCTGCTTAGACTATCCCCTTGCTTGATCCTTAATGTGAATGTGGTTTTGATAACTAAAAAATAGAATAGAAGATACATCTTGCTAAATTCATCAAATTTCGAGAATGATTATAATCTCTGGGCAACTACATTTTATACAGAAAAGGTTCCTGTCTTCAAAGTAAGGTGAACTGAGCCTGTACGGGGCGTCTTATATGCTAACCTGAAGAAAATAAGCGGCAGTGCATAGCTTGGGAAGGAATTCCGAATACATCCGAGAGCATCCTATGCTACGCTTGTCTAGCAGGGACTACCATCTGCTTTGCTCGCATATTCTGAGAAGGGAAGGGACGGAGCAAACGAATACAGTTAGGGCAGTCTACGACTTAACTTGTTCTAGTTGATACCTGTACAACACGTGGTAGAGAAAAGGTTAATTTACTCAATCACATATGAAATTATATCAAAATTATGTTCAGAACTTTGGCTGAGACCTGGGATCTATGCAAGTGAGAAGATCAGAAGCCTGGGCATTGTATCAGCTACTTGTCTATACTCTGTAAACAAAAAACAAAACAAAAACAAAAACAAAAAAAAAACCAACAAAAAAAGGTCAAACAAGACTAATGAAGAAGGGATTACTTTGGCTTCTGACTTGAGCAGATACAGTCACCATGGTGGCCAATGTGACGAAGCAGTTGCCTCCGTGGCAGGAAGAGCAGCAAGTCACATGGTTCTGTATTCCTCTCCTAAGAAAAGAAAGGCATTCATGTGTTCATCTCAATGTAGGACATAGACTTCTTCAGTCAGCTTCACTCATGTGAGATGAACCTCTATTCAGGCTGGGTCTTCCCTTCTCTGTTAAGCATCACCTGAGTCCAACTGACAGATGTACCCAGAGATGTGACTTTCAATCACTCATGCTGCCACGGAACACAGCCATCGCATGCATTGTTTAGGCTTACGATGAAGCTGCCTCTGCCAGGCTTTCTGAGCCTTCGAGTTGTATGTGAACTACTTTTCTCTTTGAGGTGCACCTTACTCTTGTTCTAATTTCCACCTGATCTCATCTGTGGGTATTCAATTGAGTTTAATACTGAAATTTAGTTCTGCTTTAACTCTACTATCCATTTTCGGCAAATGTGCTCACATATAATTAAATTTAACTTAGTATGTGGTTATTTATTTATTTATTTATTTATTTATTTATATATTTACTTATTTATTTATTTGACATGGTTTCTCTGTGTAGCGCTGGGTGTCCTAGAAATTGCCCTGTAGACCCAGATGACATGGAACTCAGAGAATCTTCCTGCCTTTGCCTCCTGAGTGTTGGGAATAATGTTATGTACCAACACACCTGCCTATATGTGTGAAGTTTATGTAGGGCAATTTCCAACGGCTTTTTTAAAATTTGACATGACCTTTGCATATTTGGGAAATATTTCATTTTATATACAAATAGTACAAAGTAAGAGAAAATAAAATAGGAATTTTAAAAGAATAAACATTGTAATCAGCTATGTATTTCTAGTTTATTTAATTTTAAATCAATAAAAATAATATATATGTATGTATGACTGAAAAGTGTACATAATTTCACAATTTTGAAAGCTAAAAATGATATTGTGTTTAGAATGGATAAGGGAATATTATTCTGTCTATAAAAGACAAGTATTTTTTAGGAGATAATAGAACTTTTCAGATACAGATTGTCTAAGATAGTAGAGAATTCACATTACTGAATTTTAAAAGTTCTAAAATGTATCTACTAAACAACTGTACAAAATATATTTTGCTCTCATGTTGAATCTGTTTAATTTCTATGGATGTCACAACTTTGTTTTTTCTATAGTTAATTTTTCATGCATATAATTTTTAATTAATGTGACATTAGAGAACACTCCTTTCCTTTTGTCACTTTTAGATCTATTAAACCCAACAAAAGATTACATCCTGAATAATTTTTGTGTGAGGTTGTGTAGGTTGAGTTTTCCCTCTAGTTAAAAAATAAAATTTATACTTTTTTCTTTTTATAAATTTGAGGGTTCTTTCTAAAATATTTTTTATATACACCAGGCTAGAATCAAACTCAAGAACTTTCTGCCTTAACTTCACAGATTCTGAGGTTATCGACATCCGTCTCATGCCCAGCTTAAGAGTTCATGAGATTCCCTTTCAAAATGCGTACCAACATCTGTCACTTCAGTAAGAATAGTTAATCTGAAATATGTTTTGAAAACTAGTACAAAATTTTTAATCATGTTGAGTTAAAGGCAAAGAGAAACTCCATGATGGGGTATACTTCACACAGTGTTAAAACCAAATTGATTTCATGAATCTTCAATTAAATAGGAAGTAAAGTTTTCCTTCAGAGGCAATTTTACTGAAGTATGCACCCTGTCCAAAAAAGGGAAGCATGGAAGAGAGAGAATGGGAGAAGACAAAAATACATTTCATACTTCTAGAGGACAGAGTTCTTACTTGATTGAATGGATTGAGTGGCATATGAATTACATGGGCTTAAGCGATACACCCTCCTTTGATTCCCTATATTCATCAAGAGCATGCGCATAAACACTATACATACAGTGCACTACCTGGGGGTCCCTGTGACACTCTGTAAATGCACCTCTACAAAGCTGTAAATGAAACATTTATATTCATACAGCCAGTGTCTGACTTGGCATACTAAAGCTCTATGGGAATCACAGTTGAGAACATAACACTCTTCCTTCGAAACGTTTAGCAGGTTAAGAACAAAGGTATCAGGTTTGTATTTTATCATTGATATTTAAGAACTGTTTTCACACATGTATTTCCTAAACTTTGCTTTTTTTCATCTTTAGGATATAAAGAGACAGTATAATATATTCCATCAACTGAAATCATAATCATATGAAATAATAATGTAGTACTCTTATAAAAATAAAATAAATTTTATGCATGTTTAAATGGGAAAAGGTGAGCTACTGTTTCGGACTTTTCAAAATCTTAAAAGAGGAAGGCAAGTCAGTGCTAGCATTCAGGAATTATGTTTTGGAAAGGGATCTACACTTAAATATTTTGATATGACAGATTTCAAAATGAGGTAGGAAGACATGAACTCCTAAAAATATGTATATTTCTAAAGGGTAATCTAAGCAGAACAACTATTTCCCAATGGGGAAAATATAAATAAAAGTGCATTAATCTTTCCGTAAATTATCACTCTTGCAAGAAATCTCTCCATGAGGCCAGAGGGGTGTGTGCTGCAGCCGCCGAGTCTGCTGAGTATAGACTGTTTTCTAATATTTGATGATAAGTGGATAATCTAATGAAAAACAAGAATTACACTATCATCATAAAATTTATTCTTGTATAGTATGATTCCATATCAATGAATAAAAAAGTAAATGATATATGAACCAACACCACTTCAATTTAATGCATTTATGGAATTCGATGCATACGTGGAAATTTATGGTGGCTCCATATCAGCCTTAGGCTATTCCGCAGTCCCCTTTCTTGCACATAAATAGCAGAATAAATTCTGGCCAGGTTTGTTGTTTGCTGTTTAGGGTCAGAAGGCTGCCTCCCTTCTGTGATATCGTGCCCTATGCACGATGTGGTAATGGCCTTCGCTTTCCCTGGCTTCAGTTCGTTCATCCATACAGCAAAAGGTTTAGTTTGTCTTCCCAGTTCCTGAGCTGTGTCAGCCGTGACTGTCTCGTTTGCTGTGTTTTTTGTTTGTTTGGCTGGTTGGGTTTTTGTCTTTGTTATTTGTTTTTATCAGGAATCTTAAAAGTGGGACTGCTTATTTTTAAACTTCCAACATTCGTACAAACACATCCCTTTCATCTTTTTCCATATGTGTGTGTGTATTTGTATATATGTGTATATGTGTATATATGTATATGTATATATGTATATGTATATATAAAACACTTCAGATTTCTTAAATTTTATTTTTCTTGGATATTTTATTTATTTACATTTCAGATGTTATCCTTTTTACCCTCTCTCTATACCCTTTCCCTCCTCCCTGTGCTTCTGTGAGGATGCTCCCACTCCCACCCACTCACTCCAACCACAGCGCCCTGGCATTAATACACTCCAGATTTTATTCCCCTCCTGGTCCACCCACCACCTCTTCCACACTGCATACCTCCTCCCTGACCTACCTCTGTCTCTATGAGGATGTCCCCACCCCACCCTCCCCACTGAACCTCTAAATTTCCTGGGGCCTCCAGTCTCTTGAGGGTTAGGTGCACCTTCTCTGACTGAACCCAGACCTGGGAGTCCTCTGCTGTACACGTGTTGGGGGCCTCATCTCAGCTGGTGTTTGCTGCTTGGTTGGTGATCCAGTGTCTGAGAGATCTCAGGGGTCCAGGTTAATTGAGACTGCTGGTCCTCTTACAGGGTCACCCTCCTCCTCAGCTTCCTCCAGCTTTTCCCTAATTCAATCAGAGGGGACAGCAGCTTCTGTTCATTAGTTGGGCACACTTAGCTGCATCTGACTCTTTCAGATGCTTGTTAGATCTTTTGGAGGGCAGTCATGATAGGTCTCTTTTTTGTGAGCACTCCATAGCCTCAGTAATGGTGTCAGGCCTTGGAGCCTCCCCTTGAGCTGGATCCCACTTTGGGCCTGTCTCTGGACCTTCTTTTCCTCAGGCTCTTCTCCATTTCCATTCAAACATTTCTTTCAGACAGGTACAATTATGGGTCAGAGTTTTGACTGTGGGATAGCAACCCCATCCCTCACTTTATACCCTGTCTTTCTGCTGGAGGTGAGCCCTACAAGTTCCCTCTCCCCATTTTAAGGCATTTTTTCCTAGGGTCACCCTCTTTGAGGCCTAAGAGTCTCTCACCTCTCAGGTCTCTTGTACATTCTGGAAGGTTCTCCCAACTTCTTGCCTCCCGAGATTGCCTGTTTCTTGATTCAATTTAACAAGTCTTGTAAAAGTTCTTATTCTGTATTAGCTCATTTATTCAAATTCATACCTTTCAGAGGCTAACTAGAGTTTACAAGATTGTAAAAGCTGGATTAAGAAAATTCCTGAAACCACTTAGTGAATGTGTACAATTGCTCTGGATACTGCCCCGTCAAGGACCCCAGAGCCTCATGCACAAGGAGACCTGGCAAGGCCTTCCCAGTAGGGTGAGGCTCAGAGGGGGAGGAAAAAGCCTTCCTAGGGTATGTTGGTAGTGTGTCAAAGAATGTTCACAGTAACTCTTCACCTTTGATGTTACAGTGTGGAGACTGTCCCCTGCACAGAAGGCTCCTTCCAAGATTAGCAAAACCAGTGTCCTTGAGCCAGTGCCCGAGTTGTTTATTTTTTAATAACCTCACCTCCTTGTATGGTTGTAAGCAATAACACTGACTCCTGTGTGATAAACATGCCGAAACCTCTGGGCTTTCTGTCCAATGTACAGTATACCCGAACTCAGCTTTTCTTACTTTCTGTGTGTCTCCCTGCCTCTCCTTTCTTCATTTCCCTCACAGCCTCAGGCAGGTCCACATCCCTAATGCTGAACAAGGTCTTGAGACACTGAGTCTAGTACGATTTATTACATAGAGTGTGCTGGTGACACAAAGTAGTGAAATGGCACTACAGTGTATCACTCTCGTTAATGTGTTAATGAGGTGGCAGTAATAGTGGTCTCATTTGTAATAGTGCTCTCATCAGAGATCTTGAGACAAAACAAAACAAGAAACAAACCAACACACACCTGAGGAAAGGACTAAGGAGGAAAAATTTTATTGTGATTTACTGTTTCTTTATTATGGCGCATGTGTCTTGATTCTTAATGTCCATGGTATGCAAGCTCCATTGTTATGGCCTATGCAAGGACAAAAATCATCATGGCATAGGGTTTCTCTCTCTCCCATTCCCCCCTCTCCCTTTAGTAATTATTATTATTAATTATTTTGTTTATTTAAATCCCAAATGTTGCCCCTCTTCCCAATCTCTCCTCCCAGATTTCTTTCCTTCATCTCCCCTCCCCTTCTCCGAGAGGGTGCCCCAGCAGGTATCTCTCCATCCTAGGCATCATGTCTCCACAGGATTAGGGGTATCCTCTCCCATTGACATGGATTTCCTCTATTATATAAGTGCAGAGGGACTTGGACCAGCCCATGTATTTTCCTTGCTTGTTGGATCAGTATCTGAGAGCTCCCAGGTGACCAAGTGAGTTGACACTGTTGTTCTTCCTATGGGGTTGCCATCCCTTCGGTTCCTTAACTCCTAACTCTTCCACAGGGGTAGCAGACCTTAGTCCAATGCTTGGCTATGAGTATCTGCATCTGCCTTTGTCAGCTGCTGGTTGAGCCTCTCAGAGGACAGCTGTACTAGACTCCTGTTTGTTAGCACAACATAGCATCAGTAATAAGAATGGGGTACAAAGTGATAGCCAGAGATCAGAGGCCAACTGGAAAGTGACAAGAATCACAGTATCACAAATGAGACACTGGATTTCTTTTATTCATTCATTCATTCCTTCATTTCTTTGCTTCTATGGCCTTAAGACTGAACCAAGGGCCTCACATGTATAAGCCAAGGGAGCTAACTCTGAGCTCCTCCCACCATGGTTATCTTTCATAAAACCAAACAAAAACATTTCTATTTTGAATTACAACAAGAATCCGTATGGAGAAGTGGTTAAAATCACTTGTGTTTACATTATACATTATAGGAGCCCAACTATATAGATACCATAGATCACTTAAATAAAAATCTATCTTGGAAAAATAGTTTGAATTATAGAAACTTAGAATCCCTCTTGACCCTAAATAAATTAATAATTTAATTAAATTAAAGAGAGACCTTGAGTTTAATTAAAAGACATTTTTAAAACCAAAAGTTTGACAGGAAGTGGGGCACTAGAAGTTTCTGAACATTGTATAATAAGTTTAAAAAAAAAAAACAGAAAGAAAAGTAGCCATTAAGCCAATACTAGTAGAAAATGATAGTATTTAGTGTCTTTGAGTGATCTCCTTATTCCATGTGCCATGGCGAATGTCATATGAAACTTCTCATTGTATCCTCCTGATAACTTTGTGATAGGTACTCCCTATTATTTTATATCGTCACATAACTTTAGTGGGATTACATAACTCCTTCGATGTCACACAGGCAAAACATATTAGAGCAGTGCCTGAATCCAGAATCAAATTTCTCCCTAATTGTTCGCAGTTAATTCTTTTGCCTTTAACATTTGTGGTTTTCACACTTTTTCAGAGATTGAAACCGTAGGCATCT
Source organism: Rattus rattus (assembly GCF_011064425.1). NCBI lineage: Eukaryota > Metazoa > Chordata > Mammalia > Rodentia > Muridae > Rattus > Rattus rattus. The sequence goes on along the minus strand of NC_046157.1, from coordinate 142,436,533 downwards.
TTACTATATGTAACACCTAAAATTAATAAGCTCATTAGCTACAATGCATTAGCTATTTGGAGCAGAGGGTCTCACGTTATTCCAGCCAAAGTCTGGTCTGAAGTCCTGATGGGCTAATCTTGACTGGGTTTTTATACCTTTTAACTTTAATATCTGTCAGGAGACAAGGTTAGATCTGATATGAAGTATAGCTTGCATCTTTTCAATGCATGGAGATTCTCCTCTATTCATGGTTAAACAAACTTCGTCTATTCAGTGCAATTCAAAAAGAAATGGCTGGCCTGACACAGAATGTTTGAGGGTAAATAGATTACCTCTGACTGGGGGTAAAATACACAATATCCTCTCATGGAAGCAAGAGTTCATTCTTCATCACTTAGGAGCTCTGAAAGTAATAGCATAGTACTTGAAGTAACCATCACTTTAGAGAGGACTAAGCCACTTTCCTACATAAAATCTGAGCTAATGTCCTTCTTATGCCTTTCCAAGGTCTTGAATGGTTTTCTGAACTTTCTGGGGGCCATCTGGCCTTCTCCACGAAGAGGCAAGCATTCTCGTCTGACACACTGCTTCTAGTAGCTTTCCTTTGCCTGGTGGCTAAATAAACTCAGCTGAGACAACAAAAGTCTCTTTATTGAAATAGGCCTTGCTTGTAAAATGAATTCTACTTTTCTTTCATAGCTAATAATGTTACTTCAAAGTAATTATCTAAGAGAGATTTAGTTCCCCATAAAATATGGGCTGAACAGCCACTGAACTAGTTGGCAGTGTAGATACAGACAATGGTCAGAATGGTAAACTCTGTGGATGCTGAGTGTTATGGAGTCATTAGAATTATGTTCCAATTAGTTCCAAAGTGTATTTGAACAAGAGTGAGCCAGTAACCATGGAGGGGGGAAGGAGGAAGGATGGGCACGAGGACAGGGACAGAGAAAGAAAGGGAGAGAAATGAGAGAGAGAGTCAGAAAGATACAGAATCAGAGATAAACAGAGAGACCCACAAACACAAACACGGAGGGTAGGAATATCTTTTTTTTTCAGAAGTCAGCATTCAGAGTTAGCTGACTTGCAGAGAGAAAAGTCAAACATTAAGGTAGAGGTTTTGATTCACACCAGCAAAGGGACTAGAAGCTCCTGTTTGATTTCAGTGGGCAGCACACAGGCAGGGTTAAGTTTATCATTCTGCCCCTGCCGGACTTTATATTTTTCAACTCGCATAGCTACAGCCCTCTGTGAGGACTTAGTTTGAATGACTGTAATGTAATTCATGGGAGCTATATTTCCCATGTAGAGGCACCTCATACGGTTCAAGTAACTATACTTTAGGGTCGACAAGTTCTTGGTGTCTAACACATACGAGAAAAGTCTTGAGGAACTTCAGGGTCCTGCCGCCTCTTAGTGTAAAATAGCAATTTGCATTATTTCCTTAGCTTAGCATAAAAATGAAAACATATTTAAGTCCCATAATGCCAATTTATCTCTTCTGCCATCACCAACTTGAGTACTTATCCATCCTGAATTTGAAATCAAAACGCTTTGAAATCAGCTTATGAGCCTCTTTGTTTTAGGGAGAGAAAGACCCACTAAAGCAAGCTGAAGAGAAAGAAGAGATAATAGGACTTGGAAAGCAACCTCTTGGCAGAGAGGAACAAGAGCAGTGGAATAATTTAATTGCTCATCAGCTAATTATACGGTATTATAATGTTAATGTGTCTTCATCATGACATTGTAATAGGTATAGATTGAAGCATATGAAAAAGAAAGTGTTGATGCAGTAATTATAAGTAAGAGTGGGGCTGTTAGAGTAATTATACGCTTCGTCTGGTAATTAACGTATTGTTCAACTTGAGATGGAGAACAAAGAGTGAAAAAGTTAAATATTGAAGGACATGCCTTTGACACTCCAGAGATGTCTCTGAGCTTTTGAAGAGAGAGAGAGAGAGAGAGAGAGAGAGAGAGAGAGAGAGAGAGATTTCTGCATCGATATTGTTATTTCCGTGTTCCCCTTTCCATGATTTATTATGGTGCAGTCATGTATGGTGTAAGAGAACTTGAGTATTAGAAGCCACTGAGTTTAAAGTTTTATGTTCTATGATCCCTGTTGCTGCTATTCGTTCCTTAGTTATGGCTCATTTTGTGTTTAAGTGAATTAGAAATTAAATCACAATATAATAGAATATGGTATGCAAACTTCTGTCAATAGAGAATGAAGGTAATTATATTTTGCATACCTGAAGAGGTCCTTCTGGAAGAGTTAGTAGGGTTTCTTTGACTTTTAATATCAATGGATTACCTGATTTTCTAATTTCAAATTCAGACCAATGCTATACTTGCTTTAGAACAACCAATCAGTGGTTGAGCAAGAGATCAGTTGATACAATTAGTCACTGGCTCACCAATTATGTTCCTAGCAGCAGTGTATCTAGTGCTACTCTGAACTGAACATTTGCCACAGGTTAGCACACGTTTTCCATGTTCTCATACAGTTAGAGTTGGGATGCTTACTGAGCAGAGAGTCTAAGGAGCTTGAGATAACCATTTATCTGCTAGTGAGAAATTCCGGGATTTGAACTGACACTTCTAGTCTCTAACTTTGCTAATTTTATTACAACACTATATTCTACTCACTGCTCCTCGGTGTCTATGTTGGACAGTGTTATAGAATTAACCAGGAGGCTCTATGTACAGATTGGAACACTTCAATGAAGGAAGATGTAATGGACTGATAAAGGGGAGTCCACGGGGTCTGTGTTGATAGAAGAGAAGGCGATTAAATGTAGGAAATTTGGAGATGCCAAAGCCAAAGAATTACCTGGCTACAGTGAAAGGCCCATGGCATTGCTCCAGGGAGAGATCTGATCGTTGTTAAGAGGAGTTCACAAGCAGTCCAAGGTTCAAAACTTGAATTTCATTGAGATAGTAATGTGAAACGACTCAATGCATTTGATTTCCACAGAACCTTGAATAAAACATATCAAAACAATTTTCTCTGTGGATCAATCCAGGAAGCCCCTAACCCTTCGAATTTGTTTCCCATTTAGTAAAGGAGAGTGGGAGCCTACTAAATTACATTGTACTCTGTGTGTGTGTGTGTGTGTGTGTGTGTGTGTGTGTGTGTGTGTGTGTGTGTGTGTGTGTGTGTGTGTGTGAGAGAGAGAGAGAGAGAGAGAGAGAGAGAGAGAGAGAGAGCAAAACTATCAATAACAAAGTTAACTGATTTATGGTCTTTATAAAGAATAGAATTCTTAAACTTTGCTTCTATAAATGCTCATATACCATTGAGGTGATGGGTAAAATAAAACATACAAATAAAAAATCATTTATAAACAATTGAAAATCATTTTAATATGTAAATTTTCATAGTCCTTGCTGAGTGTTGATACTTTAAGTATTAACTAATTGCTAACATAAACCCTAATAAAGCAATACACGGATTGAAGCAGGTAATATTAGAGGAATGTGCTTATGCCTGAGGCACTTGTAATAAAATAGCAACCTACTGAATTAAACACTGCATTGTGAAGTTCAAGTATGTATGTTAACTTGTTTGCACTTTGAAGGCATCTTCTTATGTTTATTTTATGTTCCATTTAACTTTTTTTTTCAAAATTACAAAGATAAATGAATATTTAAAAGATGAGAGACAGAGGATGCTTCTGGATAAAAGGGCTGCCGCAGCAGCCTGCAACTGTGGTACTGGAACCCAGGGAAAAGGCCAGATGCGGTAGCCCACATCTGTAATCCGGGCACTCCAATGGGGAGATGGAAGGCGAAAACAGGAGACATTTGTCGGAGCTCAACAGTCACGGAGGCTGCAATCCAGCGTTGATAACTACAGAAATAAGACACCTTATCTCAAAATATGGTGGACAGCAAGACCCAACTTGTCCTTTTCTCTCTGTACATGTGCAGTCTCGCAGGCACCCACATTTGCTCATGCGCTGTAAGCACACATGAACTGTTCTTAATTGAAAACCGATTTTGCTTGATTTGGTAAAGTAAGCTGCATGATTTTTCAGTATAATCAAAAAAGAGATAAGAGATGGTAGGACGTGTCTTGCTGATATGCAGTAGGTAAAACTCATTGGAAGGTGCCAGCTAGAGTCGCATGAACTTATCCTATGGCTGATCTGGCTTCCCTATAAAGGAGGAGGAGCTTGGAGCCTGAGTGATCCCCTGGACTGACTCCATTAACCTCTCTGAATTTTATATTCCCTATTGGGAGAGAGGTAATAATAATCCCTAAGCTTCAGGATTGTTGGGAAATTAAAAAGGCATTTAAAAGACTCATCACAGGAACCGGCACATTGTAATTGTTCAGTTAAGTTGGCTGCGATTACTGCTATTCAGCGGAAGAACATTACTGAACAATGCAAAGCCCTGCTTAATAAGAAGTTCTTGAAAGTTTAAAACAAATCCGTGAAATTATGTTGTGACTTTCTTTTAAAATATTAATTATAGTTGTCCACCATCTACAATGAAAAAGGTACTAAGCATTAAAGAAACAAAAATGCCGTCATCCTAAAGCAACCTCTCTTCAAGACCCTTCATAGAGGGTGGAGAATCATAATTGTCAGTTAGCTCATCCATATATGGAGGAAATTAATGTAAGTCTGTTTTTCCCCAAGTCATAATTCAATGGGAATGAGTATAATGTTTACCATTAGCACTCTTCAGCAGAAATTACAATCTAAATAAAATGCATACATACACATACACATACACACGTGTAAACATACACAAACTACTTACAAAACAGACCATAATTTTTGCCCTATTATTTTTCATATTACTTTGTACTTAACCCTTACAGATTTCCTTTGGATGGTGGTTGGGACCGTATCGTCATTTTTGTGATCCTGTGCTGTTCTACATACCAACAAAGCATATTTATTTCATGTTTACCTTCTTCAAAATATAGCCCAGTTTTTGAGATATTCTATATGCTCAGTATATGCTCACTGAATAAATGAGGAAGAAAGTGAGTTCTTTTTCAGTTTGAGAAAGAAATCAGTTTAATAGCACTATTTTTATAATTAATTAATTAATTTTTTTATTTTTTTACACTCAAGATTTTATTTCCCTCCTGCTCCACCCTCCGAATGTTCCACATCCCATACCTCCCCCTCCCCACCCCAGTCTCCACTAGGATGTCCCCACCCCACTCACCCTGCCCGAACTCTAAACTCCCCGGGGCCTCCAATCTCTTGAGGGTTAGGTGCATCTTCTCTGACTGAACCCAGACCTAGCAGTCCTCTGCTGTCTATGTGTTGAGCTCTCATCTCAGCTGGTATTTGCTGCCTGATTGGTGATCAAATGTCTGAGAGATCTCAGGGGTCCAAGTTAATGGAAACTGCTCTTTCTCCTACAGGGTTGCCCTCCTTTTCAGCTTCCTCCAGCTTTTGTCTCATCCAACCACAGGGGCCAGCAGCTTCTGTTGATTGGTTGGGTGCACATATCTGCATCTGACTCTTTCAGCTGCTTGTTGGGTCTTTCAGAGGTAGTCATGATCAGTCCCACAAATCTAGTCCTCTTCTTTCTAAGTTTAATGTCGTGTTTATACAATAGAGTGAAGTAAAAAGCAATTGAAAGACCAGACATGAAAGAGTTACAGAGGCAGACATGATATAGACTCAGGAATAGTTGGCCTCTAATTTTTTGACAATTTTGTCACATAGTTTTGACCCTCCTCTTCTTTACTGCACTAAACCACTGATGGTGGCCGTGGGACATGGTGAAACTAGCGTTCAGATGGACGATATTCTGGTAGTAGAAATCCCACAGAACCATGAGTGCAGAGACGTAATGGGCTATGACCATAGAAATTTTAGGGTCGAATGATTTATATATAAAAAAATAAGTAGCTATGTTATATGTCCAAGAAGGAAAGTTAATTACTTTAAAATGAGCAATACAAATATAATTTATGGTCTTTGTATTTATGGGAAAAATATAAACAGTTCATAGTTTTCAAGGATGGGCCATATATATATATATATATATATATATATATATATATATATACAAATATATATTTGAGACTTGCATGTGACTTGTGTCCATGCAGAGGCATCGTCCATAGGAAATGTTGTTATTTTTATTCACACTGAAAAATAAAAATTTGATCATAAAAGGAGTTACCAATTTCGTCAGACCTGTGACTGACACAAAGATGTATAATGTTAATTATTAATATATAATAAATTATAGCTTCACTAAATGATCAAATGAGTCTGTTACAATTTACATTTTTATTCTTTAACATAGGTGCATACATATAGTAAATAATAAATGTTACTTTCTTTCCCTTCACAGGAAGCATAAGTAAATTAACAATTAAATTCATTTTTAGGATCAATTCAATTTAGCAACAACTTAGTGTTTTACTGTTGGGTGAGGTATTCTACTAAAAATGGGTGATTTTATGAAATTCAGTCATTTACTTTTGAAGTATTTTTGTGTTTCTTGGTGACATACCGTGTGCCAGGGACAACTAGCTCCCAGTTCCTGCAGTAAACTGTTTACTATGTTTGAACTATGTGCCAAAATTGTCAGTAAACAAAGGGAAGCTTTCACTGTCAAGTACTTTTACATTTGTCTGAGAAGAAGTATTATGACATTTTCCCCATCCCTAAGGATTTTAGTGCTAATCAAAGCAAAGGACAAATAGAAAACACAAACAACACAGTAACATATGAGCAATGAATGAAAGGTTTATGTTATGACATTATTATGGAGTGCAGGGAGACTGATCCCATCTGTTCATATTAGGGTGATGGCATTTGGGGTCTGACTCAGAAGGGATGTGTTATGCTCAGGTGGATGGATCTGGATGAGAGAAAGATTTAAGGAAATCGAACAGCTGCAAAGTATAGGGTGCATAGTGTCAGCATATTTGCAACCAACCTCAGGAGATGGTTCACAATTGTTTACCGGATTCAAGAGACTGCATGGAATGTGAAGAGAGAAATGGGAACCTAAACACAGTAAAAATTATACCTTGGAAGGTGCACGTCCTTCTGTAGGAATTGCGAGTTTTAAGTAAGTAATTGGCACACCCTGGCTTTAATGTTATAAACTTAATTGCTTAAGGCAGAAAATGAGTTTATTTATATCTCTGTTATTAAGCGATTAGCATGTCAGTAAACATTTTGATTATGTTTTATCAAACATTTTATCTGAGATATTTTTCAATTGCTTCCCAGCAGGAAATATTGGATAAGAAAGGAACATAAAATCACATCTCTCACATACTATTCCTTAAAAATATCCAGCACCAAGTCAGATTATAAAGATGCTAAAAATTCACTTTGTTCACGAAAACTATCCCTGTGGTTTACCGTTTTCGCATCAAACACATATCAGTCATACATGAAACAGAAAGAAAGAAAGAAAGAAAGAAAGAAAGAAAGAAAGAAAGAAAGAAAGAAAGAAACAATAGATCATTCTCAGGTTATTGAATTTACATGACTTCATTTGTAGATGTGGAAAGTAATATGGTCAAATCTATTAATGTGACAATTAACATCAGATAATATCTGTTAAAATAATATGATTTTATTTTATTTTATTTCTATTCACAATATTTTTGGCTCTTGCATTTATGTTCTACCATTGTCTAGTCATTTAAATCATTTCTTTTCCTCGTTTAATAACTTTAATTCTGAAGAAAGATACAAAAAACTTAAATTGTACAATCATTTTTCAATTTTATCTTCAGTCATTATAGCCCCATACTACTTTCCAGGGTCATTTGCTAAGAACACAGTTGCTGTACCTTTCTGATTATTTAGTGGAAAATGGAATAGCAATATATAAGCTTACAAAACCTTTTGGCTTTGTAAATATTTATTTCTTTTCTCTGTTTTTCCAACAGAGAAGTCTTTCCAGAGGAGGGTGTAAAACAGGGAGGAAAATAGGTTACAGGGGAACAAGGATTGCGTTTGAACATGGGAAATTATCTCTTTTGAGTATAAAAACAGTGGGAAGATGCTGTGTGCAGATTCGGACAGATGTTTACTTGTTTATAACCCCTACTGGTTTAGTGCCAAGAAACAAGATGGTTTATCTATATTTCATTAAATATACAATTACTGAAGACATTTTAGTTTCTTTTCTAGTTAACTGAGAGAATACACTAGCTTATTACTAATTAGAGTCTACTAAGAATTCTTTTGAAATTTTTGTGACATTGGACATTTTCTTTCTGTTATTTTATTATAGAAACATCAACCCGTTTGGTATTAATATTACTATTTTCCACATGAGTAAGTTGAAGCTTGGAAATGTTAAATAATTCACCAAAGGTTTTTTAAGAAAACTATTGGTTTAATTTTAATGAAATCATGTATAGTGTACTTGATAAAATTTAGAACATCATGAAATCTTGTAATATTCTCAAATGTACACAAATACCAAACACATAACATTTAAGAATCCCATTTATTCTAGCTCACTATGTATCTATAAAATGAAAAGGTGTCTGATACTCCTTATTCCTTAAGGACCCTTCAGTATGTGACCTGCATGTGATGCCCAAGTCTCCTCTGTTGTTTCAGCTCATCAAAGTTTGAATAGACAAAAAGTGGTAGGGTTCAAGTGTTAGTAAGTTAAGTTTGTCACGACCTTAAGTTTTGTATCATAACTAACTAAAACTGTTTATAGCTTCCCATACTGTCGTGTGACTGTGGAAATATCTATCTTATGGTCCTCTTTATCATACATAAATTTATCAATCCTTTGACAAAAATAAAAATGCTACAATTTATTTTGAAAACACAGAAAAGTTATAAGTTTTAGGAACCATTTTTTGCATGTCACATAATGTTATTATCTTTTTGGAATAACTTACAGATAGGGTTGTATTAATATTTTGACATCAGGACTCTTGGAAACCACATGTTTCCATGGTTTTGTTTTTAATTATTGACCAGCAGTTCTACTTATTTGACAGAATCTTATTTAGGTTGCCTTCAACTGGATTAATAACTTTAATAAAATATGATTTAATAGACAAAGGTTAATTCGCTAATGCAGTTGCCTTGCAGATCCCAAGGGTCCTCTGCTACCTTCATTAGAGAAGTAATCTTGACATCAGTAATTAACTGCTTAAGTTACCTGAATGAAGCATACATAGAATTAGTAAGTAAACACTTGATCATAAAATTCCCTTAACATTATTGTACATTTGTAGCCATCTAAAAGGAAACATTGCTTGTGCAACTTTTAATATCACTGCCTTCTTGTCCTATTTATTTAGTTGTTTCTGATAAATAGGATGATCAAATGAATAGATTGGTTCATTATTTTTTCCTTTAGTTTCTTTTAAATTTATTTAATATTTTTTACACTCCAGATTTTATACCCATCCTGGTCCATCCTCTGACTTTTCCATATCCCATACCTTGCACCCCACCCCCTACCTCCACAAGGATGTCCTCACCTCCCATCCCCCAAACCCCAACCTCCACATTCCCTGGGGCCTCCAGTCTCTTGAGGGTTAGATGCATCTTCTCTGACTGAACCCAGACCTGGGAGTCCTCTGCTGTACATGTGTTGGGGCCCTCCTCTCAGCTGGTGTTTGCTGCCTGGTTGGTGACCCAGTGTCTGAGAGATCTCAGGGGTCCAGGTTAATTGAGACTGCTGGTCGACCTACAGGGTTGCCCTCCTCCTCAGTTTCTTCCAGCTTTTACCTCATTCCGCCACAGAGCTCAGCAGTTTCTGTCCATTGGCTGGGTGCAAATATCTGCATCTGACTCTTTCAGCTGCCTGTTGGGTCCTACAGAGGGCAGACATGATAGGCCCCCTTTTTGTGAGCACTCCATAGCCTCAGTAATAGAGTCAGGTCTTTGGGTCTCCCCTTGAGCTGGATCCCACGTTCGGCCTGTTGCTGGATCTCCTTTTCCTCAGGCTTCTCTCCATTTCCATCCCTGCAGTTATTTCAGACAGGAACGATTATGGGTAAGAGTTTTTGACTGTGGGATAGCAATCCCATCCCTCACTTGATACTAGAGGTGGGCTCTATAAGTTCCCTCTTCCCAGTATAGGGCATTTCATCTAAGGTCCCTCCTTTTAAGTCCTGAGATGCTCTCTCCTCCCAGGTCTCTGGTACATTCTAGAGGGTTCCCTTGCCTCCTACCTCCTGAGGTTGCGTGTTTCTTACTTTCTGCTGGCCCTCAGGGTGGGAAAGGGGACAGGGAGGGGAAGAGGGGAATAAGATCAGGTATTGGGTCGGGGGAAAAGGACTGAAAACAGATTTGTTCTTAACTTTGCATTTTACCAGACTGACTATCAAATGTAATCGAAATCATTCTTATTAACATAATTTGGGATTATTAATTCATCTCCTAGCTAGCTTGTTATTTTTAGTTTTCCAGATTGGGCTTGTCTGTATATCCTAGGCTATCCTGAAACTCACTTTGTAGAGTACACTGGTCTGAAACTCACAGAGATGTTCTGGTCTCTTCCTCTCCAGGGCTGGAATTAAAGGTTCGCACCACTACTCTCAAGCCATCTTTTATTTTTGGCAAAGAAACATAATAGCTTTCTTTCCAGAAGGTTTTAGGGAAATGAAACTTTCTGGATTTGTTGAATTTTAATTGACTTAGTTAACTTGTTTACATGAGAATGGCATGACACAGCACACATGTGGAGGTCAAAGGGTGGGAGTTGATTCCCTGTTCATCAGGTGGCTCTGAGGAATTAAACTCAAGTCACAGGGCTTTGAAGCAGGCACTTTTACTCACTGAACGACCATGTCAGCTTATGTGGAAGAATGAGAGTTATGTTTATAGGTATAATATTCTATCTGGTAGAACACTGATCATAAACATATGCCTATGAAACCATGGCAACGATACTGTACATCCTTCTAGATTTATATTTATTTGAATATAAAACTAGGAGGTGATGCAACTTTGTAGCATCCAACACTATTTTAAACATTTGTTAATCTATTATAAAGTTTTAAGAAAAGTTTAATAAAATGTTATCTTAAAATAATGGCGCTACGAAACATACATACTTATTTGTCTTTTAACATATCGAAATAAACACTCCCCGGGTCAAATGCAAAAATAAAAACAAAACCCACTACTTTCAAATATCCAGTATCTCTTTTAAAACTACCAGTAAGTGACATAGAAGAAATGCTGTGCATTAAAATTCATTCAGTGCTTCAATTTTTAAAAAAATAATTATAAGTAGTATCCATATATGACATTTCCATACTGCTTTCTAACATCTTGAGTTTATTAGTGGGAAATGTAATTTGTGCTAATCAGCCTGAGGCAAAATGAGTGAGAAATTAACTTGACACAGACATTTGATGTTATAGTATTTCTCAGTTTGCAGTACAGCCACAACATGGCAACCCAGAATAAACACACAGATCTTCAGTGTCACTTCCAATTACCACATTACTGCAAATAGCTGTAAGTTACTGAAAAGCCCGCCATGATTCATTATCTTCCGGGCTTTATCTGAGAAGGCATGCATCAGCACTGCACATGAAGTGGCATGTTTGAAGATTCTGCACTCGTATAACAGTCCTGAATCTTGATTTACAGTCTGTTTTCTGAAATAGCGTTTATCAATATTAATGTGCCTCTGGAGTCATATTCACCCAGGCTCTGCAGAGGCACCAAGAGCTGGCAAAGCTGTTTCCCTCTGGTTCTCTGTTTACCCCTACTCTACCTCACCAGGGACCAGGGATCAGAGAAAGAGCTGGCAAACAGCAACTCCTTGTCATCACGTCTGCTTCTCCTTAGGCTCTTCTATTCTATAGTTTAATATTTGGTTTCGGAAAATAACAGCTTCAGAAATATGATACACGTATTCAACCATCACACTCTCCAAACAACAGGGGCCCGAGAATATGGTCCATAAATAAGATAATATAGGAATGATATTTTTAAACTTGGATGTTTTGAAGGGCTGGATTGGCAGCCTCCAGATAAATAACTAAAGATCCTAAATGTATTGGTTATGACCTATTTTCTGTTTTCCATCTTCAATACTTAGAAACTTGTGGCAGACGCTGGCCCAATTTCAAATTGTCCAGTGCTGCAATTTTTGCCAATGGTTCTGCTTCCCAGAACCTGCTATTTCTATATCAAAACTGGAACAGTCGTTTCTCCAACGTAGAGAATAGTTACCTCTTAAAGAGTAGCTCACGACCAACCTCAAATTCCATGGAAAGATCTTTGCCATCTTCGGCTTTTTGTATGTGTGTGCATCAATGTTTGCATATCCATGCGTGGCTATATGATATGGTGGTGTGCTCTGTGTGTGGGGGTGAACAAGTGAGTGGAGATGAGCTATCGATGAGAGGTGTCTTCCTTGCTCATTCTCATTTTTATTAATTTATTCTTGAGCAGCTTCGTGTGTGTGTGTGACCCATTTCTGTCACACTCCTCTTTCCAGCACCTCTTCTTGTTTACTGGCTTCACCAGGGTGGCTTTTACCCCCACCAAATCTGCATCTGACTTTCATATGGGTTTGCTGTGTTTCCTTCTTTTGTATTTTTATTGCATATTTTATGTATTTAGTTTCTAATGTTATCCCCTTTCCCAGTCCCCTCCTCTTCCATTCTCTTTCCTCCTGCTTCTGTGAGGATGCTCTCCCTCCCACCCACCCACTCCCACCTCAACACCCTGGCATTCCCCTACACTGGGGAAAGGAGCCTTCACAGGACCAAGGGCTTCTCCTCCTATTGATGTCAGACAATGCCATCCTCTGCTAGATTATACAACCAGGGACTCTTGTGAGTGCTTGCATTTGGTGTTATCCATTGTATCATGGGCAACCAATCTCTCTCACACTTAGGAGAATGAGTTCCTCTCCCACATGATCCTTGATGGCCATTAGATCCAGTGAGTGAGCCAGGGTCCTCTGATTCCTCTCCCATCAGTGACAGAAGGTGTAGCACTCATAATGTAGACAATTGTAGTTGCTGTGCGTCCATGCTTGCCATGTCTGTGCCGTGCCCTCAGGACCCTCTCCTCATCATCGGGAATTTAAATCTTCCTTTCTCTTCTGCCATGCTCCTGAAGCCATTTAATGGTTGATATCAATGAGATGTCTGGTTTCAGGCTAATTACTTCAGTCAATTGTTCTCTCCAACTTGACTAGCAGTGGGTTTGTGTGTTAGATGTTGTCCTCTGCAGAGAGAAGCTGCTTGGATAAGGCTAGTGTGTGGCCATAATAGAAGTATTTTTAAAACAGTTTTATAACACGTCTCCATAGGAAAGCCAAAACAGGTTCACTCCTGGTGCCTGTGACATTCTCAGCCATGAACATTTGAACTGGTTCTACAGGACCAGGCAGGTGAGATGCTTCCTATGGAATAGGTCTCAGGTCAAATTGGAATTTAGTTGGTTGTGCCACTGAGGTACTGATAGGCACATCTTGCCTTGCAAGTTGGTATTGTATAACACACCACATCCAAAGCTGAAAAAGAACTTTCTCAGCGTTTCTTAGCCAGCTTCCTGTATATTTACTTACAGTATTATGAATGCTAGCCTACAAGGAGGAAGCTTTCAGCTCAGTTCACCTATAGTTTCTATGTGTTCTGCATACTGTTTTTTGCTTGTTTCTGCATACTGTTTTGTTTTGTTTTGTTGGTATCTTCAGTAGTAGATTATTATCATGCAGTTCTGGCCTGTAGCCAAGGATACCTTGTACAGCTTTGTAAAAAAAAAAAAAAAAAAAAAAAAAACAGAATGCATATCATGTGCATTCTATCACTGCCATATCTTTTAAAACCTTACTTTTGGCCATTTACATTGCCTCTCCAACTCATGAATTGCTATGTTGTGTAGCTAGCAAGCTCTAGGTATCCTTCTTTCTCTGCCTTCCTAGCACTAGGACTATAAACACTCATTGTTTTTTATATGGGTACTGGGGATCTGAACTCAGGTCCTTGTGCTTGGATGTCAAGCACTTCACCAACTGAACTTCATTTCCCACCTGAGATTCATGGTTGTTTTTTTGCCTACTATGCAAATAATTCTGAGATATAGACTGTCTGAAGGTTCTAAAAACTTTTTTGTGGGCTATTAATACACTGTTTTCTCAACCCATTTACAACTTAATAATTCCTATTCTTATCTCAAAAACATATTCTATGCTAGTGTTTAATTCAATATTGTCTTCTAAAAGGGTGTCAACTAATCATTATCATCTAATGAAAATATTTTTGATATTTTCTTGTTGTTGAATGAAATAATAAACTGGCTTTCAAGATAATTATATCCTCAAGGATGAGGAACTTCACAGTGGAACAGAGACCTAGCAGTAACAGACTGGATAAGGACACCAGGGACCTGGAAGACTGTTTTAACACCCTCTAGTAAATGGTGAATGGGAAGAGGAAAGGGAAAGTTAGGAAAATTGTTTCCTTTCTTTTATGGGATATTTTCTATATTTACATTTTAAATGTTATCCCCTTTCCAGGTTTCCCCTCTGAAAATGCCCTATGCCATCCCCCATTAGCCTGCTTCTATGAGAGTGCTCCCCCACCCTCCCATCCACCACACACTTCCTATCACCTCCCTTCCCTGGCATTCCCCTACACTGGGGCATTGAGCCTTCCCAAGGCCAAGGGCCTCTCCTCCTACTGATGCTGGACAAGGCCATCCTTTGCTATATGCGACTGGAGCCATGGGTCACTCTATGTGTATTCTTTGGTTGATGATTTAGTCCCTTGGAGCTCTGGGGGATCTGGTTGTTTGATATTGTTCTTCTTATGGGGTTGCAAACCCCTTCAGCTCCTTCAGTTCTTGGGGATCATAGAGATGGTTTAGAGGTTAAGAGCACTGAGTGTTCTTCCAGAGGTCCTAAATTAAATTCCCAGCAACCACATGGTGGTTCACAACCATCTGTAATTGGATCTGATGCCCTTTTCTGGTGTGTCTGAAAACAACTATAATATACTCATATACATAAATAAATAAATCTTAAAAATCATAGGAGACTACTTTTGTTGAAATTACACATTTGGTGACTCATGACTAAAGAATAGGAGTGAAATGTATGGAACAGTGAGCAAAGGAAAACTATCAACTTGGCAAACTGAGAAGATACCTCTAGGGATAAGACACCCAACCACGATCAGGGGTTCTTCTCTGTGAAAGCCAGTGATGAAATTTACATGGCATGTGTGTAGTCTTATATACAGGACAATACTCTTGTTTGCTTCAGAGCACAGCAAAGCCTGTGTGGCAGTGCAGATGTGGTGAAGCAATAAACAAAATATTTTGGCTTATTGAAGAGAGCTGTTGATTTTGCTTAAGATTTTTCTTACATCAATTTGTTCTATCACGTTGTATCCTAGTTATTACACTGAATGTTTTAATTATGCGAATGACCTTAAGGATGACAAAGTTCATTGATGAAAATTTGCAAGTATGAAGGAGATGTCCATTGTTAGGTCAGACACAGTCATGTATTAGAATGTGTGAAAGAGCCCTGCTTCTAAATCATCCAGAAGTAGTGTACTCTAAAGTCTATAACCTAGATATAGCAATTTATAGAATGCAAAACACCATCATGAATACTCAGAATTGATTGCTTTGTATGATTGCTTAGAAAGTTAAGCCTCAAATGCAACCTTGATTCAGTTTTAACTGAAACTTCCAGAAAAATCTCACTGAGATATTGAACTTCTTAGAATTTCGGTAGTAGAAAGTAAGATATATTTAGCTGTTTCTCGAAGCTTTTACAGAATTGTGGTGAAAATGCCATTATGTTTCTTTCCTAGAATGTCACATACTTCCTACAGAAAGATTTCATAATTAAGCATACATTTCAGGGGAATCAGTATGTCTAGCTGGCTTCATAGAAAAGGCAATGCTCTTAAAGCCTGCTCAGCACCATAAACAAAGATAGGAAACACAAGAAACAAGGGTTTGCTGTGCTTTTAAAGGGTGAAAAGGGGGTGCAAAGAGCAAACATTAAGGAGACCAGGAGGACCTATTTCCCTTTTGCTGAATTACTTCTCTGCTTGTAGTCTTTCAGTTTAATGCATAGTAGATTATAAAGGATACGTAGCCAACCCCTGGAGTCTCTGGCATTTGCTTACCTAGGATGGAAAGTAGCAGATGCCTTTCTGTAATTTAAAATAAACAAAGCAAAACAAAACAAAAACAAAAAACATTGAGGAAGGTCTTTATGCAGTGTCCAGTTTTTTCATCCATGAGATAATTTGCTTGTCTAAAATATAAAAGTCAGAATTTTTCCACAACATATGGAAAAAGTCAAAAGTTTCTTTGTTTCATTAATCATAATCATTATTTACAAGATTTTTGGAACCAGCTATAACTATGTATCAATTAAGATGATCGGTTGATTGGATCGACCACATATTTTTTTAATACTTGGCTATATCTCTTCTTCAGTTCAAGGAATTTGGAAATGCAATATTCAGAAACTTGGCCTTACCAGACCTTTGATATATTGTAAGATTGCACCTTTCCTACAGATGTGGCAAAACATCATAGAACACTCAAAATTTGGGGTGAACAGAAACTACAGGCTTGGCTAGTTAGAATAAAGTGCACCCATATTCACAAGTAACTGATGTCAGGTCATCTTTAGATTTCCAATAACAAGTAACCAGTTTTTCATTTCTTGTTGCTGGAGGTTCTACAACGGCATGCAGTGCTAGGTTTAAAAGAACCCAGATCTTTCATCTGTCTTGGTGAAAGATGCTCCACGATGTTGAAAGTTTCAGGTCAGTCCACTTGGTGCAGATGAAAACACTGCTGAATGTTGTCCTCTGGTAAGAATAGCCGTTACCGTCTTCACTGAACCTGTGATTACTTGCAGGAGACCTTCAAAATGAAGACTACTAACGTTCCCTTATAAATGAAAGGAGGAAGAAATGTCAGAACTTTACCTGAGATTCTGCTTGCTCCTTTTATATCCTCACAGCGGTAGATAAACAGCCCAAAGTTCACCTGATGTCATGTTCTCCAGAAGCAATAGAACACCTAGTTAGGAAAATTAACTGTAACAGAGTACTCTATAAGTGTAAGCATGGCAAAGTCATGATATGTGCTGGAATAAAATTTCTCCATGTGGTGGCTAGTTGTAAGGCCAGTTCCTATAAGAAACTCTTCATTCTTGTTCTTTAAGTAACCCTTATTAACTCACTGGCTTATCAACTTGGGCTTTAGAGGGATACTTATTTTGTTTATCACTGATGTCCTATCTGACTGAAAGTTGGATACTATGTTTTTTCTGATATTCTCAAGTGAATGTGTTTTCTGCCATATATTTAATGACAGAGTCCTTTTATCAATAAATATTTATTACATGCTATCATGAATAAAATCCTTTGCTTTTCAGACTGCATATATATGCATATACATGCATTATTATATATGTATATATATATATATAATTTAAAAATTGGTGTATAGTGTTCACTGAATTTGCCTATCACACATTTTGTGTCCTCTTTAAACTGCTTTGGTTAAGTAATGAAGTTACTCTTATTCAGATTTTACAAATCAAAAGAGATTCAGAGATTTGTCCAAATCACACAAAAAACACATCAAATTGAACATACTATCTTCTTAGAATTTTTTTCTTAAAGCATAGCACTAATAGTATTTTGACTTATAATACCACCAATTCAGGAATTTAATTGAATGATTTTCTGTTAATGATAAAAGAAAACAGTCTTACAAACTAGAATGAACTATTCACATATAGTAGTATAAAAGATTAGGGAAACTTCTTCATTTATTTGGAGTGCTCTTGAGATTCAACATTTCCTAAAACAATTTCTCTTTGGACAGGGTGTTCTCCTCATTATAAGTCCTCCATCAGTGCAGACATATGCAAATGACAATGAATGAAATCATTTTGCATTTTATTTCTTGACTGTTAAATGAAGAGTAATACATTAAAGTGTCTTTTGATAAAACTAGCGTAGTGTTGTATAATTGTGAAACTCTCATATCCCCTTTGAAGTGTCTTTTCCATAATTGGTATAGCATTAGGAATGGGGAAATATATCCCTTGTGCCTTGACTCCTAGCAAGGCCCTCCAATTCTCCTCTAAAATCACATTTCTTCTTCAAGGAATTACTATATGCCAGTACATATAAAATCTATTATGACCTCTGCTTTCTCTACATTGATATTTACTATAATTTGATAGGTATCTACTGCACATGTAGCTGATATCACAATGCCTACAATAACTTTTAAAATAAATATAAAATTAGACCTTTAGAAGAGGAGACAATTCAACACATCTTCATTATTTGCTTAATATCACAAAATATTTTTTAAATAATATGAAAAATGAGCCTAAACTTTCATGA
This sequence comes from Rattus rattus, assembly GCF_011064425.1. Taxonomy (NCBI): domain Eukaryota; kingdom Metazoa; phylum Chordata; class Mammalia; order Rodentia; family Muridae; genus Rattus; species Rattus rattus. The sequence goes on along the minus strand of NC_046157.1, from coordinate 142,418,199 downwards.
GCCAATGCTCCATGATGAATGACGGTGATGTTTGAGGGTCCACTTTAGAGTGCATGCTAATGTGGCATCTGGCTAGAATCTTGTGGTTCTGAGAGCTGAATGTAGGCTTGGCTTTTAGGCCACTTGGTCGGTAAACCTTTGTGTGGATGCTTGACTCATTCTTTTCTTCATGTGGTTGAATATATCACTTGATTTATCTGCAGATTTAGATGCCAACTTCTGAAGAGAAGACAGGTGAGAGGGAAGCTATAAGTGTTATTAGACTGTCAGGGAGAGAAAAGAAGAAAAAATGATTTTGGACAAAGAAACAGAACCTTTTTGATCTTTATTCTTTTAAATGTCAAAATGACTTATAGGAAATTTGGCAAGGGAGTCTGAGAAGTACAGAGATCTAAGGAACACCGGAGCCTGTTTCTGCCTTAGAATATGTGTATGAATGTGACTATGTAAAGGATCTTGTGTGAGTTCTTAGTTATTAGGATGGATTTTCCAAGGGTATTATAAAAAAGTGGGCACATTAAAACTGGGGATATAAAATAAAAACTTCAGAAAACTGTCATTTTAGTGTTGTTTGCAAAAAGATTATTGTGATGTATAATTTAGTTTCACAACCAGACCAGATGCAGCAAAAAGGAGAGAGTACAGAAAAGAAACCCCAGTTTTAACCTGCTGTTATATTTTTAAAAGTGCCTATAAAGTCATTTAATCTGGCCTAAAGGAGCATATTTATCACAAGGAATAAAATATACTGTACTAACGATGTAAGCTGGCTGTGTTGTTTGAATACAGAGTTAAACTATCTCACACTTCTGTCTTTGTTGTGTGTGTGTGTTTGTTTGTTGTGTGTTGTGTGTGTGTGTGTGTGTGTGTGTGAGAGAGAGAGAGAGAGAGAGAGAGAGAGAGACAGAGAGAGAGAGAGAGAGAGAGAGAGGGAGGAGATTAGTTGATTTTTAGATTTTAGGTAGAGGATCAAATGAAACCTATTTATACTGTCAAGAAAATCAACAGTATTATTTAATTTATAGAAATTTAATTGGTGTATTTTAGAATAGTATTAAAAGTTAGATAGTATTTCCCTGTTTTTGTCTTGTCACATATTTTATCTTTTGCCCTAGATATGACCCACTTATACATTTCCATTCCGTAGGTATGTTTAGAATGCTGTTTCCTTTTTTATTTAGGTATAACTGTCATTAAAAGACACCCATGGAGATATTTAATTTAATTGAATCGACTTATCAGAGTAGTAATGACTTGTTCTATCTTCCACAAAGAAATTAAATTAACAGGAATATTACACTGAGATGCATACCAGTGAGTTATTACGTGCAGCATGTGAATCTCTGCATAAATTAGAGATTGAATGAACAAACACATAATTATCATAATTTTAGTAATTCTACTTACAATATTTTATTTTACCTTAACTTGTAACCTGATCGTCCAAGAAGTGTTTCCTTTTTTTTTTTAAGTGTCCTCATCCAGAATTTGAAGTTTCTTGGGCAACATATTTTCAAAAGATAAATGTATTGTAAAGTAGGAGTATTATATAGAATCAAAGAGTAACCGGTTCAAGAAAATGAGGGATCACATAGATCTTTGCTGGCAATGACATTAGTGACCAAATGCCAGTGCGAGCTATGCTCAACTTAAAAGGATGCAGGAAAGCAATCTTAAATTTGAGATTAGGTACTGAGGTATAAAGATAACCCCTCAGATGAGCATAAACTTGGAGCTGAGTAGTCCACTTGCTCATGTGTCAGTCAGAAAGTTTCAGAACAAATGTTCTTTCTATATAATTTATATTTATCTTGTTTTCCTTGATGTGTATTTTTCACAAAGATAATTCTAGAGAAATACCTGAGACATTAATCTTTGTATGACTCGAAAAATGTGTAAAACCTAAAGTGGGTGTAAATGTCCCTACATATGTCCCCCTCTTCCAAAATATGAGGTCCCTAGCATAGCTACAAAGAGGTGATTATGAAGAGTTGTCACATAACTGTGTCCATGGAGCAATCAATGGAGCAATCAATGGATCAACCAGGGTGGTTGGCTTTACCCACAAGGAGATTTGCTTTTTACAGGAAGATAATCTAAATGTGTAAAAGTAAGTTATTTCTCAGATTATCACTTCAAGCCAGGTGCAAAAGTTTTAAAAGAAACTATACAAATCAAATATGAATGAACCCACCAAATCTTCACTTACACTTAATTAATGTCATTTTTGAATGTTACTGGAATTATCTATGAAGTTTAGTCATTGTACAAGTCTTTGTTATACTTACTCTGTAGGAGTTCCGAAGGCAGAGGGTTTTTGAACGTTGAGTATCAGAGTCAAAGTATCAGGAAGAGATGAACAGAGGTCATCACTCCATGCTGACAGAGTCATCTTCTTTAGTAAAATAGCTGTGAAAATGCTTTATAGTTTCGGTGACTTTTGTAAAATTTTAATTTCATTCATCAGCCTGGGATCAAAACATATAAAATCTGTGATTTCCCAGAAAGCCATGAATGCATTATGATTAGAAAATCAGAGATCTAGTAATATAAAATATGAATTAAATGAAGCTATGTTTCATTCAAAAGCGATGTACATTGAGTCCCGAGAATTAAGCAATAAATTGGTATCAAACTGGAAGGTGGATCAGATTTTTGATGTAACTCCAAGTGGCATATGAATTAGTTTCATATTTATTAATTAATAACAGAAGACAAGGATCAATGAGAAAACTACTAGAGATGGGCAATTGTGTCAAAAGAAATAGGTGGAACTTTGAAAATGTGTTGCCAGCCTTCATTTGATGAAAATAGAAAATCTGTAAGAATAGTTGGAGTGTTGAAATATGAGTGGTGTATGACTCTGGATTTGATTGATTTGAGGGTAGAGAAAATATGGGTACATGCAAATTAAACTATTTTAAATTATGAAAATGCTGACAATCAGAAGACCTAAATGATTACTTTTACTGTAAGTGACCTAGAAGACAATGAATATGATTACATGAATTATAAGAAGTCAATAATTCCCAACATTTGCTCATTGACTTAATAAAGAAATTTTAAACCTCTAACAAATTCTCTTTTATGAATGTCCTGAAATACTGAGTTACTTTTTTTAAGAGAAAAAAAATATTGATGATTGAAACCCTCCTCCAAAAGCAAAAAGACTGTCAGAAAATGTGAAATGACTTGGGCAGATTGGGAGGTAGAGAGGAATTGGGAAGAGTTGGCAGAGAGCACAGAATATGATTTCTCATATTTTTATTGTATGAAAATATTAATATATTTAAACTTTAAAAGAACAAAAAAAGCTCCTCAAAATATTCTCTACGATTATTGTCCAATAAGGTGGTTACTCTGTGGGCCCTCTGGAACTACATCCATGTTTTTCTATTGATGTCCTTGTCTCTAGAACTACATATAAGGATAGCTTTTACTAGTGGTTCAAATGAATCTGTGTAGCCATCAACTGACATTAAGAAAAACAGGGGCCTATTCATTAAAGCCTGATTATCTAAAGATATTTATTTGACTACAACCAGGTACATTATGGAGGATACTTTTCCTTCACATTTCATTAAGATGTTCTATTGAACAATGGAGTGTCCAAGTGACCCATAGTACAGACAGCATATCTGTTTAGACTCCTTTCTACTCTACCTCTGTGCCAACCATGACTGAGGAAATCACTGGAAACCTGAAGTCATATGAGGAAGAGGTAAAGTATATATGAGGAAGAGAATGTAATCACGTAGATGTGGATGAGTCGGGGAGAGCGGAAGATCTAGAAGGAACTGGTTGAGGGGAAATTGTAATCAGAGTATAATGTATGGAAAACATCTATTTTCAATTAAAAAATGACAGACTAATCTCTGTTAAAAACACACCTTAATAAATCATATGATGAATGTTATCACCCTAGGATGTGTGCTTTTCAATATGTTCTTTCCTAACATTTCTTCTGCTTGTAATGACATGAACTAGTGGGATCTAGGTTAATGGTATATCTTTTACCTATAATGATTATCAGAACTAGCAATAATATTTGTAGCTGTGTGTATTTCTTTTAACCATAAATTGTATTTTCCACTTAAGTCACTGGAATTCAGCCAGTGATAATGCTTTTCATCCACAATGTTGGTTGCCAGTCATATTCTTTGATGAACTATCACATTTATAAGCACATTTTAATGGCAAGTATTTTATCAGTGTATGTTATCAATCAGTGTATGCTCATTTCCTTAAGAATCTTGTTCACAAGTACTTATTAAAGATAGTAATTAATATTTTTAAAATTTGTGGGTGAGCAAACTCTTGACATAGATATGCTTGTCAGAGGTATTTCATCTTGAGTGGAATAGCCAGCATACAGTTTACTTAGAAATGATTAATGTGTATGGTCACCCTCAAGTACTAAGAATCTTGACAAATATGGGCAACTTTAGACTGTTTCCCTGGAAGTGTCAGAGGGAGCACAGCAAGAAGTAAATATTTTAATGTGTGTGTATGCTTAAGGGTATGGATAAGTACATTGCTTAGGAAATGCACAGGTCTTTAAACTTGCAGCTGAGTTGAAAGCTTCTTAGCTTTTGTAATGTGTGTGAACGTGATATTTAGTTCCTCTTTGCTTCATTATTTCATTGATGATAAGATGCGCATGGTGTTTGTCTTTGAAGCTTATAAACAGATGAAAATGAAGCATTTTGGGTAGATGCTGCTACCCAAAGCCATTGTCATTCTGATTAGAGAGTTCCAGGTGCACGGGAAACATCAAGTGATTATACTCATTACAATTCAGCAATAATGTCATTAAAATAATTAAACATTGTATTTTAATTTGATTTACTTGAGGAAGAGAGAGTGCACAAAGTTACCAACAGCCTTTTATTATGCATTGTAAGAAATATGTCTTTTTGTTCTCTTTATTTTAAATTTGGGCTATCTGCAGGGAGAAAAACACATTTTTCTAGTGTATCATTATTTTTCCTTAAATAATGCTCATTTAAGCATCATTGGTCAAGGTGTGGGCCTGCCCACCTATGGCCCATCATCCAGTCTCATCCTGTAAGGCGGTCTGGCAGTTGTGAGAACTGTAAAATCCTTTCCTTAGGGACACCCCTCCCCAACCTCCCCAGCCTGTTGTTGCCCTCTCATGTCTGCTTTTGTACAAGTCTCAGTCTTGAGGTGCAACTTATCTGTGATTGAAGAAAAAGAGTAAACAGAATACAAGCAGGGACTGAATTCAGAACATATTAGTTAGTGTCAATAACCAAGCATAGGAATATAAGATTTTTTTTTAATAGCCTCCTGGCTTTGGTTACTTGTGGAAGGGCAGGGCTCAAGCACCATATTAATAAAATATCTTTTTCTGAATTTCACAGTGGATTTGGCTCTTTTTCTTGGCCTTGAGGATGGGTCACCAGACCTGAATTGGGAAACAGAATATGATCCCTGAATTTGATAAATATATATATATAAACCTGGGTTCAACCCTAAAGCACTAAAAACACTATAAAGAAGGTTAATATGAATTTTGAAATAAAAATATTTTAAGCAATTCATGGAGTACATTGAAATAATGTTTGCATAAAAAGTACTTTAAGTCTTTATTTCCGTAACTGAGAATAAGTAGGTTACATTAATATGCACAAACATTACACTCCCTTTCATTCGAGGACTTTATTCTGTATATTGACTATACACTTGTTCACCTCCTCCCAACGATTAAAAAGTCAAAGTGTTATTATACTCAGAGAGTTTTTTAAAATATTCAGTTTGAAGAAAAAATATGAACGTTCAGTAAAATTTTATACTAGTTATATTTAGCTATCTAGATATGTTCCTGGAGGGTGCTCCACAAATTTAATTAAAATAAAAGCCACAAGATGTGAATATGTTACAGAATAATGGAATCTAAGTCAATTTTAATATGAGCATATTTCTCTGTAATTAACAGTAATTATTTCTAATTGGTTCCTGTTTTTTCTTTTACTTATGTAGTTTTTTTATAGTTGATTTACCTTGATTTGAGTCAGCTTTTCATTGGTGATTATGGATTTGAGTCTACTTCCCACTGGTTATTGAGCTGTTCCTATGCTGAACCTGTTTCTATCTGATTATCCTTAGGTTCCCCTGATGTGAACTTGATGAAAACCAAGTAGGGGGCATACGAATTGAAAAAAAATAAAAGTTAAAAAAAGTCAAGCTATTGTTGAAAGGAAACAAATGCTTAGCAAATGCTGACTATTGTGCTGTATTTTCTCTCTTCCTGACAATCACGCCAACATCCAGGAGCTATTTACGCATAATGAATACAGGCGTGTGTTTCTGCATATGTGTGTATGCTGTCAGAGTTTTCAGGCCTTAAAAATCTCCTGAGAGGCTCTGTCAGATCCTGACCAATACAGATGTAGATGCTGGAAGTCAACCATTGGACTGGTCACAGGGACCCCAGTGGAGGAGTTAGGGGAAGGACTGAAGGAGCTGAAGGGGCCTTATCTGGCATTAATAGTACCCTCACAGAAGCAGAGTGGGGGGGGGAATAGGGTGTTTGCTGAGGGGAAACTGAGAAATGGGATAACATTTGAAATGTAAATAAATAAAATATTCAATTAAAAAAAATCTAACCATAAACCTTGCTCTTTAATTTGAGAATGTTCTATTTGAGTATAATGCACAGACGCAGTCAACTGTGTAAAAATGGGTTGTGTTCTCTAGAGTGTAAACATCAGAATCCTTATCTCAGCCCCATGCCTTTGCATTCCAGAAATTTTTGAGGGCAAAGGGTCACAAGTATTTGCTTTTAGAGGTCACTGGGAGAAATCATACTATGGAATTCCTAGACTGAGTGATATCAAGGGAGATAAGGCATAGGAAAAAAAAGAATAAAAATCAATTATAAAGCATGATACCTACAGAGATGTTGAGGAGGATAATGACAGTGACAGGAAAGACAGTTAGGACACAGCCCAAAGCACAGTCTTTGAAGTGTTTTGTTCTCTTTTCCTCCTGGTATGGTTCAAACTATGTCTCCTGACAAATGAATGGTCAGTGTCTGAAAACCAGAAGCACGGCTCCATTTTAGAAAACACACTTGGTTGACAGAAAACGGAGAAGGGGAAAAGAAGAAAGATACTGTATGTAGTCAGCACTCTGCATCGGAGCAAGCCTAGCCATGCTCTCACGCCACCATGACTGCAAGTCAGCTTTTGAAATATGAACATAAAGTTTTGTTAATTCTTGCCATTGTTCTCCAAAAAATAAAATATATTAATGAGTTGCCAAGTATTGACATTGTACTAGAAGATGTAGGCAATCTATGAATGACTTTAAATATATAGGTGTGTGTGTGTGTGTGTGTGTGTGTGTGTGTGCGTGTGTGTGTGTGTGTGATGTAAAAATGTTACCATATGGATAAGAAAACTAAGAGACTCAGATTGGGGAAGATAAGTTTGTATGAACTCTAAAAGTATAACGGGATGAATTTAAGTGGATCTGGTAGAGGGTAATTTGGAAGGGAATATAATGATCCAGAAAATTTGATTTGGAAAGAAATTTGTGTCAGTATAATTTTTGCTTATATTTAAAATACAATTCTGGTTGTAAATATTTAATACTAGGAAATAAAATATGTATGTTTCCATTTATTTATTTATTTTGAGAACAAGGTCTAACTATTTAGCTTTGTCTTGAAACTCTCTATGTAGACCATGCTGTCCTGGGACTCATAGAGATCCACTTGCCTCTGTCTCCTAATTGCTGGGATTAAAGGCATGTGCTACCACACCTGGCTAAATATACATGCTCACTTTATAAGTTTACAGTAAGCACAGATGCATGTTTAAATTGGTTGAAAATAAAGGCTGGGTCTTAGTTTCTCTCCTCTTGCTGAGATAAAAGCACTATGACAATAATCTACTTGAAAGGCAACAGGCTTCTGTGAGTGCACAGTTCACACATATGAGGCTCTCATGTCTCTGCAGAATCAAACCATAACGGTGCCCCTTCTAACATAAGGACTTCATCTTAATCTAATAATATCTGCAAAGACATCCCTGCAAGCAATGCCACAGTTTCCCACAGGCATAACATTTTGGAAGACACCATGCAGCCTAATATACTTGGCAGTCCTTAAAGCAGAAGGAAACGTAACCAGTTCTTCAGTTTTATGCACCAGACTATTTTCTGAGTCTATGTAGTTGGGCTTAGATTAATCACCATCCAAGACATACTGTCGTCGGACAGATTGAACTAACAAGAAATCGTCATACCTGGTTATTTCTAGGTACATTTACTGATTAAGTTCAAACCACTAGAGCCCAAGTTAGAGTGAAGACTTCAGCTCTGATTATATTTTATGATGATTAAAAGGTTACTACTATTCAACCTCTATCTTCAGTGGTTGGGGAGGGAAAAGGATACTTTTAATTATCCTTAAGTAATTAATATTATGAGAAGTAGGAACTTGAACAGTGAAGTCTCATGATGCCCTAGGAGAAGACAGGGAAGCTTTAATTCTCTCCTGGGCATATTTGTGTGTGCTGACACGGTCAAAATATTAACCAATGAGACATGTAATGACCAAATCTTAAAGAATTCTTCATGCTTATGTCTTAGAGTTTTCATTGTTGTGAAGATATATCATGACAAAGGCAATTCCTAAAGGAAATTATTTAATTGGGTCCGGATTACAGTTTGAGAGGTTCAGTTCATTATCATCCTAGCAGGGAGCATGGCAGACATGGTGTTAGAGGACCCAAGAGTTCTAGACCTTGATCCAAAAGCAACAGATGACACTGATTCCACACTAGGCAGAGCTTGACCATAACAGCCCTCAAAGCAAACTTACATAGTGACAAAGTTCCTCTCAAAATTGTCATACCTACTCTAATAAATCCATACAAGATAATAATTCCACTCCCTATGGCCAAGTATTCAAACACATGAATCTATGGGGCTAACACTATTCAAAACACTACACCTGGTAAAATTTATTCTTGACAGAGATACCTGATAGAAGGTATTATAGAGGAGTGAATGGAAGCAATGAAAAGTTGTTTAGGTTTAGTGAGGGGTGATTATAAAGTGAATTTGGAGCGGGAGGAATGGGTCAGTGCTTTAGTGCTTTGGTTGCTATTCCAGATTTTCAAGGTTCAATTCCCAACACCTACTTAAAGTCCATAAATGTGGACTGTGTGAAGGCAAAACATCTCAAACATAAAATACAATGAAAAAATTAAAAATAAAAAGTTGATGACCACAGGAAAGTATAGAATATTTCATTAGACAAGAAATGTTGTATGTATGAAGAAGGCTGGTAGATGATAGGGACATATTTCAGAGATATTTAGCACCAGCGAGATCCTGGAGACTTGGACATGTAAAAGGCATCAGTAGGCATTCTAGAGCCCAGAGTTTGGCTGTAATTTATTGTAATGAAACCACCCAGAGTCATAAGAAATAAAGGATGTTACAGAAATAAGATTATCCCTTGATTTATCTTCACGTTTAATGCAAGTCCTAAATAATGTCTAGCAGTTTCATTAATGGTAACACTCCTCCCTCCCAACTATCATTTTCCTTCTACCACATAGTACTATCTGGGAAAAGGTATTGGTATGGTAGTTTGGCTGATATATTGTGGCTATGATAACAATATACAGCAAATTTGATAGTTTAGAACAATAGAAAATTTTCTTCTCATAATTCTGTCAAAAGTTAAAAATCCAAGTGTTAACTCTCCCTAGAGTTCTTATGGGAGGAGTGTGTATGTGCATGTGTGTGTGTGCATGTGTGTGTGTGTATGTGTGTGTGTGTGTGTGTTCATGTGAATGAGAAGATGTGTGTCTATACCACATGCTAATTAAACAAAGTATTGAAGTTTATTATCACATTCTCACACATACATTCTATCATAATTATAATTCTATGACCCTCTTTTTATTTTTTATTTTTAATTATATATAATATCTCTATTTAGGTATATTCACACAAGTGTAGTGGCCTACAGCTGCCAGAGTTGTCAGATACATCTGGAGCTGGTATTACAGGTGGTTGATTAGTGCCTGATGTGGATACTGAACTCACACTTTAATCCTCTGGGGGAATAGTGTATGTGCTTAATAACTGATCTATCTTCCCAGCCTTTATGACTCTCTTAAAGTTCTCCCAACTTGCCCTCTACCATATTCCTCATACAACCTCTTTTTACTTCTGTGCATTTTTTTTCATATTAACTACCATAATTGAGAGAGAGAAACAATTGACCCTGAGAGCATTATTTTTCTAAGCATGGGAATAATGAATTCTATCCAGTTTCTCAGAAATAATATAATTTCCTTTTTTATGTTGAAAATGATTCTCTGTCTCTGTCTCTCTGTCTCTCTCTATTATATACATATATACATGTATGTATGTATGTGTGTACGTATGTATAATTTAGCTGTATTAGAGGGTTACAGCATTAGGAAGTGTTGAGAAGCACTGATATAGTAAATCTGTTTTGTTTAACTTTAGATTTCTGTAGCTAGGCTAATTTATTTTTCCACAAATTTGAGAAAGGTAGAATAGTCATTCTGGATGGAGTGAGGTGTAATTTTCAATTTAGTTTTATTTGCATTCCTATTGAACATTTCCTCTCATTTATCGGCTGCCTAGACTCATTTATTTGAAAGGCAATTGTTCCATTTATTTCCCCACTTATTGGTTCAGTCATTGTAGTTTGTGCATTTAGCCTTTTGAGTTTCTTACATGTTCTGGTTATCCATCAACTGCCTAATGAATTCTTGTGTACAGATTTGCTCCTTGCTCGTAGATGTTTATTCATGGTGATTTTTTTATTTTTGTTGGTCAGAGAACCTTTCATTTGATACAGTCTCACTTGTCATTTCTTGTGATTATTTCCTGAATTCATAGGATTTCATTCAGTGCATTTCTGCTATGTCTTTTCTCTTCATCTCTTTACCAGTTCCAAAGTTTCAGTTCTTATATCAATTTTTTAAATCCAGTTTGACAATGTAATTCTTGCCATTAGCATGTTGTGTTTGCCCTTGGTTTGAGTCTACATAATTCCAATTTTCTCCTCATGTATACCTGGCTTTCTTCCCAAATACCGAAAAATATTATGTGCTTTGCTCATGTAATGAAACATTCTTGGGAGATTAAAGGTTTCCTTAGTTAGTTGAGGGTGATTTCGTCTCAAACTCCTTTATTTAAAATAGCTTGATTTTATTTTTTTCTTAAATAAGATAATGAAAAAGTTCTTCTCTGTCATTGTGAAATTCCAGAAGGGAAAGAACAAAAAGAAAATACCAATGCAATGACAGATGCGAAAGCATTTGAGTCCTTTTGAAGAGATGGGTGATTGGTAATACTAGCCACTCAGTGCACAGAGCAAATATTTCCTGAACATGTTGTGGCAAAGTCATGTACTAAAGTAGACACCAGTGCCATCTCAGCCTTTCTTCACTCTATCAACACTAACTTAAACATAGTGAAAAGAGGCGTATTTCAAAAATGCTACTATAAATTAAATTTCTGTGCATCTCATTAAGTTAAAATCACAAGCTTTCTTCATAAGTAATCTCCATATGGGACTGTTTAATCACATCCTGAATTAATGAAACTCAAAATAACTTTTACCTTAGCATTGTTAAATGTGATACAATGTTTGAAATTGAATTTTTCTAAACAATATTATTTCTGTTCCAAATGTATCTAGCGAAAAAGATCAATAGGCAGATTTTTTTTCTAGCCTTATAAATTATTTAACAACTACCCTGACTTCACCAAAGGGCAATTAATAAACAAAAATTCTTAAATCCCCAAAGTAAGTCAAATAATGTAAATTGATCGACACAGGTCTCGTTTACCCTCTGGTTCGTAGATCCTGACTCCAAAGAATCAATGTATAAGATCTCATATCATGACTAAGCTCAATTGCCTGGCTTAATTGAAGAAGCAAAACCATTATATAGTGAACGCCCACAACCATATCTACGTAGCGTGATAAATCCTTACATTTACTGAGATCAAGGTGCATACCTTGTGTTAAAAGGCAACATGGATATATTTTGTTAAGACATTTTTATTTATTACCTAAAATATTAATTGAATAGAAAAGTCAAGGTTTCAGATTACCCGAAGTATCACACAACTGAAATTGCTACTATTCATAATGTGAATACGTAGCTAGTAGATACCACTTATTGATTACTGTTTAAATGCAAACGCTTGTTTTTTTTCAGTATCATTAAAAATGATCCCATATTCTAATTCCTCCATGAACAGAGAAATTAAGAAACTCCTTGCAGAACCGAGCTTTAGGTTATAGGCCTAGAAAGTAAGATACTTGAGAGGCTGAGGCAGGAGAATAGCAAGTTCAAGGTCAGACAGTGCAGTTAGCGAGACCCTGTACCAAAATAAAGGTAACAAACAGAAGGGTGAAAGCAAACTTCGGGAGCAGATTCTTCCAATGTGTGGAAGAATCACACACAGCTCAGTAGTGGCTGTCTAATGTGTATCTCGTCTGCTAAGCAATCACATAGCTAATATGTGTTGGGAGGTAGTCGAGCAGAGCAACTAGCCTGTCTATAGTAAGTGATGAAAATGTTGGAGTCCATGACTATGTTGTACAAAGTAAATCCAAATGCTTTGGAGAAAGTTTTAACACCTAATTTAAGTTTCATGATGACACCATGAATTATGGCTAGTAGGTGAGCTTAAATCATAGTAGAAAAACAGGCCAGCCTGGGCTACCAAGGAAGACCCTGCTTCAAAATGATTTAATAACAACAATAATAATAACAATGATAATGATAGAAATCATCACCTAATTTTCATGGCTACTATCCACTGTTCTAGACTTTTCTCGTCTCTACAATGAGAACATTTTAGGCTTTGTAAAAATTAATTTAAAGTCCCAGTATTTGACATTTAGTTTTTTGAGTACAAAAGATTAAATTTTGATTTCTGCAATTTACCTCTATTCTGTCTGAGTCAAATTATATTGACGCTGATTCAGTTGTTAAAAGTTGGCATTGATATACCAAGAGACTTTTTCTTAACACATTTAACTTATTCTTTAATAATCTTTGATATTTACAACGTGCTATTGTTACTTCACAGAAATGCATCGCTGTGGCTCTTTCTGGAAAGATTAAGTGTGATTGTCATAAACTTTAATATTTTTATTATCGCCACCTTATTTTTTCTTCACTATTTTGTTAACATTCTATGCTTTTCTGAAATTTTTGTGATAATTATTAATAATCTCATGTTTAGAATTTGCTTCTTTGCCAGTGTCGTGGCTCACGCCTTTAATCCCAGCACGGAGGAGGCAGAGACAGTTCAGTCTCTCTGAGTTCAAGGCTAGTCTGATCTACAGAGCGATTTCCAGGGCTACACAGAAATACTTCTGCTGGAAAGACGAAGAAAACAAAATATTTTGTCTTGTTTTGATTTGCCTTTGGGTTTCAGCTTATCACTGGAAAAGATAAATTATTCTCTGCCACTCTAAGCATATAAGTGTGAAAACACATTGATGTGAGACATTCAGAGCAGCTCTATTCACAATAGCCAAAATTTTAAACCAGCGTGAAATAGGGAAAATTTTGCCTGACTCTTTGATGTATCAGTTGAACCATCCCAAATCCCATAGCACCTATGAGTCACTGTAATATGTAAAAACCCTTGTCTGTCTACATTTCAGCTTCTGAATTCCCTTGTTTATTGTCTGATTTGGTCCTAACTACTATCTTGATTCTAATAAATATTTTACTTTGCAATTATTAGCTGCAGATTCATTCATTTCTCTAGGTAGCACTTTAAGAAAATAAAGCCATTCACACAGGAGAACTGTAGAACATTTCATCCAAGCTGCTGATTGTATAAAAAGTTATTCTTGAATCTTGTTTCCTACTTTGCTAATATCTGTTTAGTAACACTCAGATATGCACATTTCTTAAAATTGGAACTATAAATATGGCCAAATCATAACCTGGAAATTTCCAGAACTACCAGTATTACTTAATGTTCATCCTTTTAATACAAAGCAAATGTAGCGTATTTACCTTTTTTTATTAGTAGCAGTAGTACATTCCTAGCTCATTTGTTTCTGCAGCTTAATATGGAAAGGCTCTGGCCTCATATGCTATTGATACTTCTTGGATAAAGCAATTTTGTGGATATTAACTTAAATGCTTCATAAATTTTCTTTCATACCAAGAAAAGGATGCTATTTTATCATTCCATTTTTTTATCTTATCATTATTTAGAATTTGATTACGATCTATCAGGACAGAATAAATAAATAACTTTTTAAACCCATGGTTCTCATTCAAGCTGTGTGGTACACAGCACATCTTCCTGTGGTAATGAGCTGTTAAGGAGCTTGCTAATGGCAGTTTAGTAGCTGTAACTAAGGATTTCCCTACCAATAAATCCTGTTTCCTTGGCTATTAGACAGAAATCCTTGCATAGCCTCTGAGCTCAAGTGACACTGATTAATGGCCACAGAAAATAAATACTGTTCTCAGGGAGCAAACATAACACCCCATAACACCATTAAAATCCAAGGCGGAACCTTAATATTCTAATGGGTTTGCAAAAAATAAAATAATGAAGGAATATATTTGACTTAAAAAAATTCAATTTTGAAAAGTTCGTGGATACATCTTATCTCTAGAAAAGGATGCAAGAACTCCTTTTTAAACATTTTGCACATAGATTTTAATATCATAGTGTGAATCAACTATTGGTAAAGAAAAATGTTTAAAACCCCTTAAATTTACTGGATAAACATTAAAATGAATTCTGTGGAACACACCTTTAAAAAAAAGCTAATGTTTTGTGTAGATTGAAAGTAAAATTTGTATCTTTAACCTGCATTTCATATTTAAAACAAGACAACTTAAAAGGTTTAAATATTTATTTTCTCTAATAAAATGTACAGTACATGTGTTATTACTTCTTTGTACGTGAGAAGCAGTCAATATTGGATTTAAGGTACTTTTTTTCTTTTACTTAAGAGTAAATTCTGTTTTTTGCAATATCCAAAGTAAACATTCATAACATATTTGTCTTGTTGCCCTTTAATTATATAGGATAGAGTTAATCCTTTTATCATTATTCCTATACATTTATAACTTGACTTCTTTCTGATTTTATGGACCACACACTCACAGTTTTGTGAATTACTTATGATTAAGTGATAAGAATTAATGGATAAAGTGACTTACTGGATAAAGTGCTTACAAATAAATAAAAACAACACATAGCTTGGCTATATTAGCCAAACAATCGATTTGCCTGGGCCAAAGTCTATACAGCTCAGTGAATTTCTGTTCTGTTAGAATGGCCATTTTAATGCTTTGGAATTTCACATGGGGTTTTACACTTTAACTATCAATTTCATTTTTTTATAATTTATTTATTTATTTCTACACTCCAGAATTTATACTCGCCCAGTCCAGCCTCTGAATGTTCCACATTCCATACCTCTTCCCTACCCCCTCTGTCTCCGCGAGGGTGTCCCCACCCCACCCACCCAACTAAACCACTAAATTTCCTGGGGTCTCCAGTCTCTTGAGGGTTAGGTGCATCTTCTCTAACTGAACCCAGACCTAGGAGTCCTCTGCTGTATACGTATTGAGTGCCGCATTATCAGCTGGTATATGCTGCCTGGTTGGTGATCCAGTGTCTGAGAGATCTCGCAGGTCCAGGTTATTTGAGACTGCTGGTCCTCTTACAGGGTCATCGTCATCCTCAGCTTCTTCCAGCTTTTCCCTAATTCAACCAGAGGAGTTGGCAGCTTCTACCCATTGGTTAGGTGCAAATATCTGTGTCTGACTCTTTCAGCTGCTTGTTGGGTCTTTTAGAGGGCAGTTATGATCGGTCCCTTTTTGTGTGTACCCCATAGCCTCAGTAATGGTGTCAGGTCTTGGGCCCTCCCCTTGAGCTGCATCCCACTTTTGGACTGTCACTGGATCTTCTTTTCCTTAGGCTCTTCTCTATTTCCATCCCTGCCTTTCTTTCAGACAGGAAGATTTATGGGTCAGAGTTTTGACTGTGGAATAGCAACCATATACCTCACTTGATGTACTGTCTTTCCGCTGGAGGTGTAACAATTCCCTCTCTCCACTGTAGGGAATTTCATCTAGGATCCCTCCCTTTGAGTTCCAAGAGTCTCTCACCTCCCAGGTCTCTGGTACATTTTGGAGGGTTCTCCCAACCTCCTTCCTCCTGAGGTCACCTGTTTCCATTCTTTCTGCTGGCCCTCAGGGCTTCAGTCCTTTACCCTCACCCAATAACAGATCATGTTCCCCTCTCCTTCCCCTCTCCACCCTGACACCCTTTCCCTCCCCTGTCCTCCTCCACTTTTGGTTGCTTTCTCTCCCTCCCAAGTGGGACTGAAGTGTCCTCACTTGGGCCCTTCAGCTTGTTGAATTTTTGAGTTCTGTGGACTATATATCTTGGATATTCTGTACTTTTTCTATTGGCTAATATCCAATTTTTGTGAGTACTCACTGTGTATGTCCTTTTGGGTCAGAGTTGCCTCACTCAGGATATTTTCTAGTTCTAACCATTTGCCTGCAAAACTCAGGATGTCCTCATTCTTAATAGCTGAGGAGTATTCCGTTGTGTAAATGAGCCATATTTTCTGTGTTCAGTCTTCTGTCGTGGGACATCTGGGTTGTTTCCAGCTTCTGGCTTTCACAAATAAGGCTGCTATGAACATAGTGGAACAAATGACCCTGTGGTAGGGTGGGGTATCTCTTGGGTATATTCCCAAGAGTGGTATTGCTGGTTCTT
The DNA here is from genome assembly GCF_011064425.1 of Rattus rattus. Taxonomy (NCBI): domain Eukaryota; kingdom Metazoa; phylum Chordata; class Mammalia; order Rodentia; family Muridae; genus Rattus; species Rattus rattus. Next base: position 142,401,387 of record NC_046157.1, on the reverse strand, counting down.
CAGGTAGATCTATTTCCAATTTTCTGAGGAGCCTCCAAATTGATTTCCAAAGTGGTTGTACCAGTTTGCAATCCCCCCAGCAATGGAGGAGTGTTCCTTTTTCTCCACATCCTCACCAACATGTGTTTTCATTTGAGGTTTTGATTAGCCATTCTGACTGTTGTAAGGTAGAATCTCAGGGTCACTTTTATTTGCATTTCTCTGATCATAAGGACTTTGAACATTTTTTTAGGTCTTTCTCAGTCATTTGCGATTGCTCTGTTTTGAATTCTCAGTTTAGTTCTATATCCCATCTTTTGATTGGGTTGTTTGGTCTCTTGAGTTAGCTTCTTGAGTTCTTTATATATTTTAGATATTAGCCCTCTACCAGATTTGAGGTTAGTGAAAAAAATTTTGTAATCTGTAGTTTGCCGATTTGTCTTATTGACTATGACTTTTACCTTACAGATACTTTCCAGTTTCATGAGGTCCCATTTATCAATTCTTAATTTTGTCATGTGAATCATGGTAGCTCTGTTTAGGAAATTTCCCCTTATGAAAATGAGTTCAAGGCTCTTTCCCATTTTCTCTTTCATCAGATTCAGTGTATTTGGTTTTATGTTGAGGTCTTTCATCCACTTGGAGTTGAGCTTTGTGCATGGGGACAAATATGGGTCTATTTTCATTTTTCTACATAGAGATAGCCAGTTAGATCAGCACCCATTTATTGAAGATGCTTTCTTTTTTCCATTGTATATTTCTGGCTTTTTTGTCAAAGATCAAGTATACGTGACTGTGAGGTTTTATTTCTGGGCTTTCAATTCTCTTCCATTGATCAACCTGTCTGCCTCTGTACCATTACTATGCAGTTTTTGTATTTTTGTTGTTTGTTTGCTTGGTTTTTTGTAATCACTATTGCTCTGTAGTAGAGCTTGAGGTCAGGGATGGTGATTTCCCAAGCCATTCTTTTATTGTTCAGAATTGTTTTCGCTATTCTGGGATTTTTGCCTTTCAGATGAACTTAAGAATTGCTCTTTCCATGTCTTTGAAGAATTGCTGGGATTTTGATGGGGATTGCATTGAATCTGTAGATTGCCTTTAGTAGGATGGTCATTTTTACTATGTTAATTTTGCCAATACACAATACCATTTTCTGAGATCTTCTTCGATTTCTTTCTTGAGATACTTGAAGTTATTGTCATACAGATCTTTCACTTGTTTGGTTAGCGTTTCCCCAAGATGTTTTATATTATTTGTGCTACTTGAAGGGAATTGTTTCCCTAATTTCTTTCTTGGCTTATTTATCATTTGTATAAAGGAAGGCTACTGATTTAGTTCAGTTAATTTTATAATCGGCCAGTTTGCTGAGGTTGATTTTCCTCCAGAGAACTGGAGAAGTTCTCTGATAGAATTTTTGTTTTCACTTATGTATACTATCATATAGTCTGCAAATATTTCTTCTTTGCCAATTTGTATCCCCTTGATCTCTTTTTATTGTTTTATTATTAGCACTAAGTGCTAGCTATAAGTGCTAGCTAGCACCTTGATTACTATATTGAATAGATATGGGGAGAATGGGCATCCTTGTCTTGTCCCCAATTTTAGTGGGACTGCTTCAAGTATCACTCCATTTAATTTGATATTGGCTGTTGGTTTGTTAATTTGATCTTGGTTAACTGCTGTTGGTAGTAAATTGCTTTTCTTATGTTTAGGTGTGGGCCTTGAATTTCTGATCTCTCCAATCCTTTTAACATGAGGAGGTGATATAGGAAATGATCATGGGATTGTTTTCTCATAGTTTGTTTATATAGTGGATTACATTAATGGATTTTCTTATATTGAACCAACCTTGCCTCCCTGGGATGAAGCCTACTTGATCATGGGAAATCACACAACACACACACACACACACACACACACACACACACAGAGAGAGAGAGAGAGAGAGAGAGAGAGAGAGAGAGAGAGAGTCAGTGTCAGAGTTAAAAATGGAGAAACAATTAGTTGTATATTTTTTTACCAGCCATGTGTCTAGTGCCCACATTGTGTCTTTCCTAATGTTCTAACAGTCATCTTCTTGGGACTCTTTTGTACATGTTATACTGTACCTACACATATATTGTTTATGTAAATACATAGATATATTATAGGCTAGGAACTACATATGATAGAGAACATTATGCTTTCTTTCTGGGATTTGGTGTTCCTTAACACTATACACTTTAAATCCATCCATTTTACTAGAAATTTGTTTTGACTTTTCTTTGGAGATGAATAGTATTCCATTTTTTATGTGTACAATTTTCCATTATCCATTCATCTGTTAATGACAACCAAGTTGATTATATTTTCTTGATGATAGCAGTAGATATGGAAATACAAATTTATCTATGATAGGTTATGGAGTTTTCTGTGTATAAGCCTAGGAGTAAGATAGTTGGATCATGTAGTATTTATTTATTTATTTATTTATTTATTTATTTATTTACTTACTTACTTACTTACTTACTTTAAAACAGCATGTCTCTATATAGTTCTGGCTACCCTGGAACTCACGTTATAGAGCAGGTTGGCCTTGAATTCAGAGATCTGCCTCTGCCTCCCAAGTACTGGCATTAAAGGCATCTCCCACAATTGCCCAGTTAGTTTTAATCTTTTAAGTAACCTCTAGCTGATTTGCAAAATGACTACATTAATTCTACCCCTCCTCTTTGCTGTGATATTTCTAGACAATCTACGCCATTCCAACAGATGTGATATGCTTTTATTTCATTGTTCCAGTGGCTAGAGACATTGAACCCTTTTAAAAATAGTTATTGGTCACTCATGGGTTTCTTATTATATTTGAAACTCTCTATTTAGTTTGTTAGTCAATATTTTGATTGCAGTTTTATGTCCATAGTTTTTAATTTCTGAAATTCTGAATTATTCAGGTTATTCCAGGTTTCTACATGTAAGCACACACAAGCAGACATGTACCTGCATAGCTATCCTCCATTCAAAACTATTAATGCAAAATACACTAATAGCTACATTTGTATAAATTAATGTGATTAATTTCAAAGGTAGTAACAGGGGCGGGACTATGTTTGTGCACATTCTGTAGGGATTTTTTCAGCTCACGTCCTTCCTCTGCTCAGTGCTTTATCATAAAATCTTGGATGCTCTTGTTCAAGAAATCTGCAGCTAACTGAATTTAAGACATAATCAGAACACTTGAATATTTTGGGAAAAGATTATATAAGCCTTTTACCCATCTCCTCAAAGGATGTCATATTGTTGTGTTTTGTATCATGTCTTAGGAGCATGAATATAAAAATGCAAAAATGACAACTCATAGGAAATTGATTTATGCTAATGACTTTTAAACTAATTAATTACAATTACTTATTTTTATCACAAAAATCAATTACTTACATATTCTGTCACTTTAATTAAGGCAGTCGATAAAATCAGATGAATGGGAAGCATGAAGTTATATAGGAAAAACTAATTTTCCTATTTAATAAAATCTGCTACAGGTCAAAACCAAATAAACTCTCAGTTATTAAATTCTGGTAAAAATCTAATTATGCCTTTATTGAAAGATTTATTGTAGTTCAATTAAAATTTTCATAGAAATAAAAGGTTGCAAACATTTCATGGATGATGACTAAACACTCTTTCTACAAAAGTTCATTGTTGGCCTTAGAGGATTTTTCAGTTAGTAAAGGCATTTATCACACAAACATGGAGACTGTTTAATCCCAAGAACCCAGGTAAAGGTGCAAGAGAGCTAAGTTCATGGCGCTCTCCTCTCACATTCACATGTGCACCTGATGTCTGTGTGTAGGCACACATACATCAGGTGCATTTCCATATGTACAACGCCACACACACACATGCACACAGACACAGACATGAAAAAAAATAATAGATATTCTTTTAAAAATTAAGTGCATTGGTAAATAAATGTTATCTTGGCCTTACCTAGAATAGGTTTATTACCTTTTAAGTAAATTCCAGTAGCATAAAGGAAAAGAAACCATGACTTTTAACTTTTAATTTATAATAAAAATATCATATACTATACGCTACTATTAAAAGAAATATACATTTATATCATTTAATGGACACAAAGACCTGAGGCATTATGGTTATACTAGATTTTCCGAAACAATAAACACGATTGTTATAATGATAGATGTGTGAGATTGGCCCTTTGTCTTACACATCTCCAAGAATGAGCATCATAGCGTACATAGATCCAGTAAACAAAATTCTCTCCCACATTCCAAATACATACTTATCTACCAAATAATTATGCTGATTTCTTGTCATATTGAAAGTCAGTGGCCTTAGAAGCTGTATCAATGAGCAAAGGCATTTATCACGCAATCATGGAGACTGTGTAATGCCCAGAACCCTAGTAAAGGTGCAAGGAGAACTGAGTACTGTCCATCTCTACCTGGGTGTGACTGAAACACTCATTTATGCTCTCACAGCTAGTACTGCAAAGAAGGGATTCTGAACTATCAGACAGACAGGTTGCTGGGAGCACTCCTTCCTGTGCTCCTCTGGCTGATGAGGATGCACGCTCAGACCTTCTGTTTCTTTTCCCACTGACACCTTTCATGTAGCTACAGCAGATTCAGAAGGACAGCAGCGATGTTTAGTACACGTAGAAATGTCTGCTGCTTAATCAAAACTGACCACACGTGACAGGACAGCAGCTGAAGCCTCCTTTTGTCTCTTTGGCATGCAAAGTCCATCTGAGTCTTGGTGGAGTCTTTATGTCTCTCACAGTGATTAATTAAAACTGAGCAAGTAGGACCGTAAAGGTAGCCCAAGGGGAACTCTGGTCTCACACATCGACACTACAGGGAAGCCTCTCAGACCATGTGAACCAACCATGTGAAAAAATACCTTTTACTATACAAAGGAGTCACAAAAGAGATAGCAAGCTAAGGGCTGAATTAGAACGGCACATAAAAGGCTAATGTCTTTGAAGTATTTGTTAAAATACCACACACTTAAACAAATACTGCAATGCCTTTTTCACTGAGAAAATATGTTCATAGCTTAGGGAAAACTTTAATTACACTTTAACAGTGGGTGCTTTCAATTTCTAATGGGATTTCCCTACTTAATTAAGTTATGGTAATATATCCCCAGTAGGCATGACTAGGAAAAATAGGTAACTTTTTGCTGTTATAAATTTTCTTTGATGGTGTTGGAGAGATGGCTGAGAGCTTTAAGCACTGCTGTTTTTGCAGAGAACCCAGATTTGATTCCCAGCAACAATGGCGAGTCTTGCAACTCTCTGTAATCCCAGTTCCAGTAAATGTGGTGCCATCTTCTGGTTTCTGCTGCCATGTACATGGCACCCAGACATGCGTCAAGGCAAAATACAAATACATATTAAAAAAGTAAAATAATTATCTTATGAGCTCTCAATTTTAAGCAGGAGACAGACATATCCATTTTTGTTAAGTTTTGAGGATTAATATAATGATTTATTTTATACCAGTAGATACTAAATATAGATGATCCTTAAAATAAATTAAGACAATTTGAGGTTTGGTCATATGAAAAAAATTTGAATTAACCAATTTTTAAATTTATAAAGAGATGTGTATTCTGAAATATTAATGGCAAAATGGGAGCGCTATTCTAAAATGTATCTAATTCTCGAGTGATCTTTAGAAGATTGAAGCTAAATAATAATGATGATAATAAACTTATATTCTTGATGGTGATGATGACTATGAAGAAGAATAATTAACTTTGATATTATGTCTAGGTAGAAATAAGTGTGTTTCCTAGGCATCTATGGTTAGGTTTCATTTAGGCTTAATTACATTAACTGTGAAAAAGACAGGGTGAATATCATGCCAGGTATGGGACCACAACATATTAGAACCCTAATAGCTGATCTTAAGGAACATTCTTCTAAGGTTTATTGATGTGAGTTAATGAAACTATGTGCAATGCCTTTCCTAAATTTCTCCCTAGTTATCAACAGCAGTCATTCATCCCAAGTGTGAGCATGTGCTACAACCATGGTAGGGTCCTGAGAAGGTTCTCTTAGTCAAGTCTCAGAAGTTGGATAAAGTCCTCTTGCAACTGTGATGGAAGGGATTTGGGCTCAGAAAGAAGCATTTAAGGTGGTATAAAGACAAGGCTTCTTTAAGATGTAGACCATCTTTTTGTACATGCCATGACATGCACAGCACACTTAATAACTATCGGGAGCTCAATGGTTCTGCATGATTTGAGGAACATAGAAATTAGAGTAAGAATAAAGATAAAAGTACCTTAAAATATACTAAATGTAGTTAATGATGCTAATCTTGAATTTAAATTATATGAGCAAGAATTGAAGGTCAATGAGAAAGGACACATTTATAATGAGAAATTTTGTAGCTGAATATAGTGATACACACATATAATTAAAGAATTTATGAGGATCACACGTTTGAGATGATTTGTGACCTATATATGTACATTTTATATGTCTAATGTTTTTATATATTAACATTATATAAATATATATGACTGTATATACCCCTACTTATAAAATATATTTAACATATTTATAAATTATGTAAGCCATTATAAAATATTTTGTTCTGGTCTGATATTGAATCTAACAAATACTAAAAACTACGAATGATCTTCTAAGAACAAGGGAATGCCTATTTGACCCATTCTCAGTTATTTTTCTGTTGCACAGTTGCACGCTGTATCCTGTTGGGATGTTGGCTGTGGTCCATAAGTTATTTCAGTACTCATGTTAGAAAGTGCTCTGTGAAATGTGATACCTGGGGTGCAGACTAGCATGTGCTTTGAGTTATAGAAGGTGGGAACGGCTAGGAACTGCTAGATTGACAGCCAGTTATGTGTGCTTGTTCAATAGTATTTACTGAAAAAGAACTGATAGGTTTCTTTGGATAAGACAATAATATGTATGCTTTACACCTTCAAGTGACGAATTAGATTCCAAATCAAGCTCTATGCATACTAGAACACTACACATTTAAATATTGAAGTTTTTAGTTGGTAAGAATCTTTAAATGTGGGAAATTTTAATCTGTAAAAAGTAGATATGTTTGATCATAGATATATTAATGCAGACATGTACTCCTAAGTAAACATTGAGGCAATATGCATATATAACTTATTGGCTTTGCTTATTACTTATTAATACTTTAGAAGTAGTAGATGAAAAGTACATATGCCTTTAAAGTTATAAAAATGTAATTTTATATTCTCAGCATGTGATATAACACATAGAATGCAATTTTTAAACGTAACATTGTAATTGAGTAGTTTTGTTTCTCAACAAGATCTACTCCCTCCCTTTCTAACTTTTTTCTATCTCCTCTCCAACCTCTCTTTTTATTTCTTTTGTTGGTGATTTTTTTTTTGGGGGGGGATCCTCTTTCTTCCTAGAAACTACCTTTCCAATATATAGGAAAGCCCAGCATTTTTTTATTTTGTCAGAATTTTACTTTTATTTCTTGTACCTTGTAATTCTACATTTTAAATTTAGCAGTTAGATAGCCCCAATGATGCTTCTCTGGGGCATGACTTGTATGTTCCAACATCCACTGTGCTTACATATCCAGAAAAATAAAAGGGCATTTTAGTCCTGGGTTTGTCAGTTCCGTTTGTGTTCAGATACCATGAGTATAACAGCTGAGTTCTAAAAGCTTGAACGGCTTGGTAGAAGATGAACTATTCTATATTTAGAGGTACATGCAGCACATGTCTGCCTCCACTCCTTCATCATGCATTTATGTTTTGTTTATCTATATTAACATTTTGATTATTTTCATCAGAGTTCTGTACAATGCTATAGGCTTAGCAAGAAGCAGGATCTTCTTGTGGTACTAGTGAGGGACATTTATTTCAGATTGTCAGAGCAATAAGATAGCATTCTAGGAATATTCTTACTGTTTAGTTGGAAGTCTAATGCTGACAATAAGGATAAATGTACTGAGCTGCTTATAGCTCCCAGAGTTCTAAGTATGTAAGCCCCAGGGATATATCACTAAGTGGCCTTTTATTATAAAATGAAATATAAATGTTTAAGACATCATACATTTTGCCACCCATGGAAAAATACACTTGGGCAATTTTTCACTAAACATTTCTATACATTTCTACAAACTGTTTGGTGCCTGACAGCTTTTGATTGTAAGTAGTATGATAAATTCATTTTATGTATAAAAGAATTAGTGGGGAATCATGAACATTCATGCCAGAATTTCCTCCAGTTTTATTTATATCTTGGTCATAATTTCAGAGGTCATATTTACTTGTGGATTACTGTTATTATGAAGATAGCAGACATTCAAGCTCAGAGATGAATGATTCTATTTTGCACCAGTTTCTTTCAATGAATTCACATCAAAAAATGAATGGGAGTTTTCTTTCTGAATAAGACATTTAAATATAACATGGGTGGAGTTAAGAAAGCAAATTCAGTGACCCTTTAACATCATATTATTTATCACACTCAATGAAGCACAATTTTGTATTTACTTTTTCATTCATTCAGTTTTATTTTTGAGACAGGACCTTGCTTTGTTTCCCTGGCTGCCCTTAAACTTGCTACAAAGCAAAGAAAGATCTGGAATTTCTGATCTTCCTGTATTATAAGCATATACCACCACACCCAATAAGAATAACAGTAATTTTGTATTAGCAAAGAATAGAATGTCATCAAATTGTACCCTTACTTAATAATTAATATGTATCAGGGAACTAGTTCATCCCATACTGGGTTAATACAGGATTTGGTCCCTCCTGCTCATGTATACATAAAATATAATTGTTGTTATGGAAGAATTTTAGTACATAGCCTGATTTAGTGATGTAGCATTATAAAAGTTGTTCACCATACTATATTGATTAAATAAAAGGAATATTATGGATTTGATATGTTTTGGAGATTTATAAAGAACAAATTAATCATTAAAATATAGAATGAATCTATAAAATAACAAGTTCAGGCAACTATTGAAGCAACCTTGATACCTATAAAAGTCAATAAATAGAATTTTGGATTGTAGGGTTTCGTTTTTCCCTGTTTTTTTTTTTAATTAGTTATTTTATTTATATACATTTCAAATGTTATCTTCCTTCCCAGTTTCCCCTCCACAACTCCCCTTATTTTCTCCCCTTTCCCCCTTCCTGTATGAGGGTGCTCCCCACCCAGCCACCCACTCCTGCCTCACTGCCCTAGCATTCTCCTACCCTGGGTCATAGAGCTAAGGGGCTCCCCTTCCATTGATGCCAAGTAAGACCATCCCCTGCTATATATCTACCTGGAGCCATGGGTCCTCTCAAGTATATTATTTGGTTAATAATTCTTCCCTATTAGCTTTGGAGATTCTGATTGGTTGATATTGTTGTTCATCCTAAGGGGTTGCAAACCCCTTCAGCTCCAGCAGTCCTTCCCCTAACTTGTCCATTGGGGTCCCCATGCTCTGTGTGATGTTTGGCTGCATCTGTATTAATCAGGCTCTGGCAGAGCTTCTTAGAGGACAAGTATACCAGGCTCCTGTCAGCAAGAGCTTCTTGGCATCAACAATAGCATCTGGGTTTGGTGCCTGCTGATAAGACGGATCTCTAGGTGGGGCAATCTTTGGATGGCCTTTTCTTCAGTCTCTGCTTGACTCTTAGTCATGCATTTCCTTTTGGCAGGAGCAATTCTTGATTAATATTTTTGAGGTGGGTGGGTGGCCCATCCATCAACCAGGGGCCGTGTCTATCCACTGGATATGGTCTCTATAGGTTCCATCTCCCTTTTGTTCGATGTTTCAGCTAATGTCCTTACCGATGGATCATGGGAACCTCTTGGTTCCCTGGCATCTGGGACTTTCTTTCTAGTGGCTACCCTTAGTTCCCCCTCCCCCACTGCTACACATCTTACTTTCAAATTTCTGACCCTCTGTACTTCTCCCCCATCCCCTCCTGTATCTGACCAGCCCCCCACCCCCTTTTAAATTCCCTCTCCTCTCTCCCTTCCACATTCCTTTCTCCCTCTACTTTTTTAGATTATTTTCTTCTCCTTTCTGAGCAGGAGTGTAGCGTCCACACTTGGTGTGGTCTTCCGTCTTGGTCTGTGAATTGTATTGTGGGTATTCTGATTGTTTTTGTACAGATATTTAAGTGGTAGAAATAGGACTGATTATGAATGAGAAAATGTCTTTTAAAGGATCATGCTTAGTAACATTTGTGAGATTATGAACTGGCTTGTTACTTCTTGCATGAAGACATAGTGAAGACTCACAAACACTGCAGAATGCACACGTTTTCCTAGAAGCTCATTTTAATTAAGGTAGGCTAGTTGGTAAATATTTGTCTCACCTTTCTGTGCATAAGAACCTGGAGGCCTGTCTTTTATAGACCCAGCTCTGTTGAAATAGGAGATAGGAATGAAGATATAATTCAAGTAACTTTGTAAAGGAAATAGCAATTCATTGTAGAATTCTCATTTGCAGAAGAAGAAAGCTGGTCAAGTTCATGCATGGGTTTCCTTTTTTAAACTGTGTTTGAAATCCACCAAATCACTTTGATACATGATCGTAGTAACATGGAGAGTTCTTAGGCCTTTGTTTTCTTAAATCCACTGCAAATGGATATGTGATTTTTTCAAATTAAATCCAGATGTAATAAAAATTCTTATAAAAAGATTTATGTTAAGCAACTAATGTGATAATGAATTCCTAAATGTGTCTATTTTAAAATAGTCAATACTGTAAAAAGTCATTTATAAACAAGCAAATGAGAAACAAAGAACATATAAAGAACAAGCCATCAATGGCATTGTGTAAAGAAAATGTTAAAATATAAATGAACTTAGACTTGAAAGAAAGGGGAAGGAGAGGAGAAGGCATGGAATGGGAAGCAAATGAAAGAGAAAATGCTGGTCTTAGCTGTGTCAGCGACATTGCATTACCTATATTCACTGAGGAGAGAAAAGGCGACCTCTGGATTTGTCTACTATTGTGAGCAAGAATCTGGAAAAATTGAAGCCGTGACTCAAACAGCCCTGTTGAAAGCAAGGAGAAAGCCATCTAATTCTACAAAACTCAAGATAAAAACTAGCTTGTCACAAACGAAAGAAGTGGCTAATACAGTAATATATATCCTCCTTACCAGCTCCTGTTGACACTGCTGGGTCTTGGATCTTTTGATGCCTCCAAGTACGAGTAGGTGTCCTGGGTTTCTTTCCCTGACATGTAGATGATGAAAATGGGACTTGGAGAGAATCTAGTGTGCCTGAGTTTAGAAAGTCAACAAATGGTGTGAGATAAACCCAGTAAAACATGAATTTTATGCTCGTAGCCAACAGATACTAATGACTGGTAAAAACCATTGCTACTCCAAAAGGCCATTTCCTACTCTATTGAATTTAATCTTTAACTGATCCCGATGATACAGAAGTCCAAGTAGATGTTTTCAAAAAGCATTAAAATATCACATTATTATTTTCTATAATGGTCACATTTTTAAAAGTTCTAAATTTGAATGTCACTTGAAAAATATGAAGGTATAGGCAAGCACGCGCTTGAAATTCTCAGCCTCCGTGGTAGATTTTAAGTGGATAAAATTATTTTAATGAAAATCACTAAATGTCCAGTGTATTAAACCATTATTTTAAAATATATCTTAAATTTCAAAAGTTAGTTTGTATTGACTGTTTTATAAGTTACTTGTGAATTTAAAGGGATTGTCCCGCTGGCCATATATCTTTTAAGTATAAAATATTAAATATAAAAAGTAAATTGGGAAGAGTTAGGTATTTTCTTCCTGCCTGTGTCTCATTTTCTATAACCTTGAAGATAAAACTAGGTTAGATCAACTAGAAAAAAATTAGGAAGGATGCTTTCATATGTAAATTAACCATACATATTTTCAGTACTCTACAAAATTTGATAGGGTTTGAAACCAAGTATAATTTTTATTTATGTTTAAAGCCTCTCAACTTATCTAGTATTTTTTAATTAGCATAACTTTTGATAGTTAAAGTAACCCAAAAGGATAGATTTCTCCAAATACATAACTATAGCTAGTATTATAAGTTAATACTGGTTCATGTTTCAGTATTTCTTAAATTATTATTGACATGTTTCTGAGTATTTATAAATTCAGTAGTTTGCTATAGAAAATCATTCTTTTTTTCCTTCTACCACAGTCTATATGATAACTAAAAGAGACATATTTGACTAAGGGTCAGCAAGAGAAAATTCACAAGTGAGACGGCATGCAATCATATAACCTTTACACATGTACAACACGAGTTGTGCTGTAAGTTCACAGTGTTGTTTCACTTATCCTAACAGACACCACATATGGTGTCCATACCTTTTAGTCCCAAAGGGATACTGAAGTGAAGTGATAAGGGTTAACTCCAGGGAACACTGGCCCCCTAGCTCATCCGGACCAATGGCTAATCTACTTCTCAAGTGTTCAGTTAAAATTATTTAACACAAATGTGTAAAGATATGGATTCAAAAGCAATGCTTCCTCCTGTGTGTGCTCAATACACTCTCAGCTCCTTGTGAGTCTAATTAATCATAAATCTAGTAAAAAACTGCATGGCAGAGAAGAGCTTCTGATACTAATTCTGAAAATAATTAGTTATGTGATCTTGAATACATCATTTTCTCCATATTTAATTCTACACTACAAAAGACATGGCTAGTGTATTAATTTCAAAGAGCCTCAAGGAAGCACTGCAAAAGGTATAGCTTTAAACAGGAATACCTTGTACCATAGTTACATAGGTTGGAAGTCTCAAATCAGGTGGTAAGCAGGGATGGTTCTCTCTGAGTGTTATCATCTGAATGCAATTATGTCCTTTAATTCAGTTGCTGAAATACCGAACCTGGTGTGATAAACCTAGCTCAAGCCAATGGAAAGTGTTAAATTGTGACTATTCTCCCCAATGGATATAATTAGTAACTTCCAATAGAAACATGAGGGGATTATCTCCGGTCTCTGGAGACAGGTACCCCTGCTTTCCAGACATCGGATTCAATTGACATGTCCCTAGCCTTCTTGAACCGGAAGCCTTGAGCCACAGATGTGTGCAGTTTCTAAATCACCTGGTGTAGGGTATTTTGTTATAACAATGAAATATAACTATGTCAATTTCTCTGTATCAATTGATGACAATCTACAGCATATCAATAGTTTCCACATCAGGAGTTAGGATCTTCCACTTCTTACACATAATTAATATAAAGAACTACATTGATGACTTCCATGACTTTCATCCCTGCTGCAGATTTTATCTTTGCTTAATTTACACGTTTAAAAAATGAAGAAGTTTGTTGATTATAAATGACTTAAATGCTTGTGTTTGCAGCTTTAATTAACCTAAAACTCTGATACTTTGATTAAAATGTCAATATTTTCTTTCTTTGCAGTCAAGATGTTAGGATATCCATGATGCAGACTCACTCAACCCCCAGATGGGCACTTGGAACAAAATGCTCATATGTCTTTAATAGCTGTTGTTATTTTCCGTGGCATTTGCTTGATAAACTATACCAATTAACCAGCCATACAGAAATGACCCTTTGATGATGACTGACCAAACGCCATAGCCATACAAAGCTATGCTCCTATCTCAAACAAAAGGTTTTGGTTCTCTCCTCTTAGTAATTGGAGTGGTCATCTCTTCAATTAATCCTTCCAAAAGTATAAGGTCTACCTTATTCAGTCTTTTCTGTTTATGATGCAACAGTATTTGTTAAGGCTTCCTCCATACTTAACTGATTCCACTTCTTTCTAACCCACTGTGTTTGCCTTCACCAATGCCCTTGCCGTTCCCTGGGCTCTTGAGCTACTAACCGTCACATTCCTTGTTTAAGAGCCTTCTTTTACTTCTTGGTTCTGAAGTAAATAGCACATTCCTCAATATCAAGTGAAAAAATTTGCAGTATGCCAAAAATTACAAACCGCATTGAAATATAAAAATCAAAGCCCGCTAATGACTTTGTTTAATATTATATGCCACAACCATTTCATTTCATAGCATAGAGCTAGGCAGTAAGGAATACTAAAATGTTATTTTTTTATTACTTCTGCCTATGTAAGGTTAGAATGACATTTTTTTTACAGGACAAAAATCAATGCAATTGTTGTACAGAATTTGTTTGCGTTTCTGTGGGCAGGACTCATCTGCCCTGCTATTAGCAACCCGCAGTTTACATTGAATATCAGGAATTGGGAAAACAGTGTAGCCAAAAGAAAGGCACTCAGCTTTGCAGGATAAAAAAAAAGCCTGACGGACTCCTTAGAAACACATCACACAGTATTCTGGGAGGTGCTCTTTTCTCCAAAGTTTCTCAGATTTGTACTTCAAAGACAATATGTACTGTAACCCTTCAGCAGTTGATGCTCAAGTATTTTCCAAGTAATTCTTTCTCTGTTCTCAACAGATTTTAGTGTGTGTGTGTGTGTGTGTGTGTGTGTGTGTGTGTGTGTGTGTGCATGCACATACATGCACAGCACGCACGTGTGCTGTGTGTGCGTGTTTTCCCTGATGTTTTCTGGGGGTAAAAAAACATCATTTTCTCATGTCAGGGTCTGTAAACTGTATGTTATGTTAGGATTTTTCTCTGGCATTTCTTGAGCACTGTAGTAACATTAATTCATACAAAATCTAGGCAACCGATCACATTGTGAGTGATCCATTAGTTTGAAAGAGTATGGTGTCAGTGACTGTATCTTTTGTCATGTGTTTCTAGTGACCTGTTTGAGATACTGAAAGTCTGTTCCTTTTTTAGAATTAAAAAAATCATTAAATTATCCTTAAACCTACATTTATTTTTGTATCTTTGATTGTTTTTGAATTTTAAATATAATAACGATAAGTAACAGCCTTTTCTAATTATATCATAAGTAATAAGCATACATTGATTTTATATAATATATTTAAAAGAATATGATATATTATATATAGTTAAAAGCATAAATATAACAAACCAGACTAACCAGATGAATTAATAAAATTTGCTTCACTTTACTTACTAAGCACTCAAAGGGCCACTGTCATAATTTCTTACACTCGATTATAGTTCCCAGGTAGCTATTGACTGTTACTTTGTTTAGTAAGAAAGAATCCAAGAAATATCAAAATTCTCCTTTGCTGCATCTCCAGTGGGAAATATACTTCTACAGTGCATGTTAGAACTTGGCACAGTGGTGGCACTACAGAGTGTGATTATTTTGTGCAGGTGTGTGCAGGATGTCCATAGGGATACACGCCGCAATGATGTGGCTACTTCAGAGCCAGTAGGACCTTGCAAACTGAGGGAAAGGGAACAACAAAACATGATCCTGGCAGACATCAGGGAAAGGAAACCTCGAAGGATCATCTCAGCACAGCCTGTAATTAGGGTAGGAGCCAGAGGTTGAGGGGAATTCGCTTGTGTGTCCTGTAGCTCAATTTTGGCATAAACCCGTAAGACAAGCCAAGAATCTCGAGTAAATTTGGATTGACACTATAGGTTGAGAGTTAGCTCAGCTGATAGTGTTTGCCAATATACACAAAGCTTTGGTCTAAGTGTGATGCTTCAGGCCTGGAGCCATCACTTTTACAAGGTGTAAGCACAGGTTCTGAAGTCAATCATTGATGTTAGATCCACGATGAGGACAAGGCCAACAAGAGACACCCAAGACAATCAAAACAAAAGAGAAAAGAAGACAGCCACACAAGCAAATTAAAAGGGAGATTTTATTCTAATATCGTCTGTGCATTAAAATTTTACTGTGTATGTGCCTTTGAATTTGAAATCAAATAACAAAAATGAGTAAACCCACCATGTACATGGTTGACCCTAGTACCTTTCTCTGCATACAATTATTAGTTAAAGCCCAGGATGCGGACCTCTAGGCAGACACTCTTCTGCTCACATTGGTTCTTGTCAGTGTATTTCTGAATATTAAAAGTTTGTTTCCATAACATGGTTCTCACAGATAAAATAGCTTTCAGTTTTATTTCACCTAGAATTTTACAAAACATGAAGATTGAAAAAAAATCCAGAAAGCCTTGAGTTGAATAGAAATAACCCACACTGTTTAGGGAAGAAAGCAGCCCTGATACATCGACTCGGCTATTCTTCAGCTATATAAGGTGAAAAGGCTCTGATAATGTATTCAAGTCTGACAAGAAAGCAGCAAGAAGTTGAAATGATTAAAACCACTGCTGAAATATAGATTTCCATATGCTGGCTCTAATTATGAACTTTGACACCACTGTATAATGTATTCTGCGAAACGAGCTAGGAAAACACGTGGACCTCCAAATGTGCTTAACACTTGCACACAGAGCATCTATAAAATAGGTTATGGAGGTGTTTGAAGCTATGAAATAATATACATAATGTTTTGCTCATTATGTTAGATATAACTGTGGGTATTTGCAAGTTTACTTTGAGATTGCTTGGTATTTTCAGAAAAATCACACAACTATAAAACATGTAACCTCACAACCAAAGCACACAATTAAAAGGCATGCCTCAAAATATTTTCACTGTTCCCATCTGGGTGGTTTTTTAAAAGGTGAGCATTGCCAGGTGACTCATTCAAGGGATCAGCCAATCATTGGAATTGGAATGATTTTCTGTTTTATTTTCCCTTTAGATTGATTTTTTGTTGGGCAGGAGAAACGTCTGGTAAATGTTGAATAGATGTTTGAGTCTTCTGACCTATTAATGTAGTAATATATTTTTGCTTGGAAATTCATAGAAAAATATCAAGGTTTTTTTTCCATTTGGAAGCAGTTTTACAGGTAAAAAAGTTCAAATATATGAAGTATTCAGGTTATAG
Source organism: Rattus rattus (assembly GCF_011064425.1). Classification (NCBI taxonomy): domain Eukaryota; kingdom Metazoa; phylum Chordata; class Mammalia; order Rodentia; family Muridae; genus Rattus; species Rattus rattus. The sequence goes on along the minus strand of NC_046157.1, from coordinate 142,384,572 downwards.
TCAAACTTTCAATTGTGAGCCAATAAATCCTTATAACCACATATGGTAAGTAGTTGACTGTGTGCATAATTTACTATACAACTTATTATAAGTGGCTATTTTGATATGTGCCCTGTATACTTTTATATAACAAGAATTTATATATGCCCCCTAATAAAAGAAAGTTGGTATGGACATGTAAAACTTTGAAAAAAAAGTATCCAGTAGCAGACACAGTCTTATTTTATGTTCACATTTGTTAATGAATACACAAAATGAGTAATTCTTAAAAGAAATCCTTATCCAAATTCCATCAGTAACAATGCTCTATAAGAACAAGGATTATGGATTGATAGAGCTGAAGGGGCTTGCAACCACATAAGAACAACAACGTCAACCAAACAGAGCTCCCAGGAACTAAACCACCACCCAAAGACTATACATGAACTGACCCAAGGCTCCAGCTGCATATATAGCGGAGGATAGCCTTGTTGGGTACCAATGAAAGGAGAAGCCCTTGGTCCTGACAAGACTGTACCCCCCAGTGTAGGGGAATACTAGGGGCGTGGGAAAGGGGAGTGGATGGGGAGGGGAACATCCTTATAGAAGAAGGGGAGGGGGACAGGATAGGGGGCTTATGTCCAGGAAACCGGGAAAGGGAATAACATTTGAAATGTAAATAAAAAATAGCCAATAAAAAAAGAATGAGAATTATACTGTATGTAATTTAAGAAATATATGTTCATACTATTTTACCATAGAGTTTTCTTCACAGCCTTCATTCTTACTGTTCTCAGACAACTTAATCAGAATAAATTCATCATCTATTTTTGCACAAAATTTACCCACTGGCTTTCTTTTTTATAATTGCTCATAGTGTTTCACATCCCCGCATATGTATGTGGTATGTATGTGTGGGCAGGTGTATGTGGGGGCAGTTCATGGGCTTATGGTGTGCAGAGGCCTGAGGTCGATGTACAAAGTCTGGAGTTGCTCTCCATTGTTCTTCTTCTTTCTTATTTTTAAGGAAGTAAAAACCAAGCTCCTTTCCTTTGGAGTGTGAACCTTAACCTGAAACAGCAGATTCTTCTCACCAGCTCTAAGCTAAGGTCTCAGTCAAAGCTTGTTCCCATCCAGTTTGCTCCGAGGATCCTCCACATTCACATGAGACTAAAATAACAGGCTAGCCATCATAGTCACCCTGTATGGCCCCAGGATCTGGGGATCCAAAAGCCAGTCCTCTTCCTGTGTGACGGGTGAGCCATTCTCTTAGTATGCTGTTCTTGTCTGACGTTACTTAACAAATCTAGACTTTACATTTTGAGTATAAAGGTTATAACATGAGTATAAAAATATACTATCCCAAGTACAATGAGTTTATATGTCCCATATATTAAGTAGATGTGCTGTTTAATTTAAGCAAAAAGACTGGTTGTATAGTCTCTTATTGAAATCACAAATAAACACCCCTACAGACGCTAAAGCCTCATTTATATTTCTGCTACTCTATCCGGCTCTATCAAAGAGAACTAAAACTTCAATTTGTACTTTTCTGTAATAGTCATGCCCATCTATTCAATACGCATTTTTCAGTATTTCACCCCCAAGTTTTCACCCAAAGAGGAAGGCGGGGACAGTCAAGGTAAGAGTTATATGCTTCAAAGACTAAAGTTTGCAGTTGGAGTTAAGTGTGAACAAAGTTAATGAACAAAAGTATTTGAAAAGAAAATGAATATAAAAATATCAAGGTCTTCTTTGTTACCTAATTCAGAGACATTTTACCATTTTAAGACTTTTAATTTCTGATTTAGCATGATTTGATTTATGTACATTCCTATATTTATTATTGATACGTAAGAGAACAGATCTTATTACTATTGGCAAATACAAGAATTTAAAAGGAAGGTTCGCTCTGAGTCACTGAGGAAAGAATTTACTATTCTGTCTTCGTTATGGAGTGCTGTCACCCACTTCATCTCTGTCACAGTAATCCGGGAGGAGAACATTAATTCACCACCGGGAACAATGTAGAGTATCTATTCTCAAGCTGTTCTAATTTAAATATTTGTCATTTGAGTAAATGAGTTGATTAAGTAGAAAGATCTGTGATGTTCTCACTGCTGTACTGATCAAGGAATCAATTCTTTTATACATACATTATTTAAAGCAGAATGAAAAAGAAAAGAAGCTAGTCTTTCGTAGGCCTGGGGAGGTAAACACATGTGATACAGCAAATGGTTTTGATCAAGTGTCATGATTTAGGAGAACCAGTTTATCAGAGCTTAAACCTGAAGAAAAATGTTCAGCTAGGTGTACTGTTATCTGGACAATGAATCCCTTGTGAGTGAATTTAATGTAATGTATTTAAATCATATCTACTCTCTGCTCGGACTTCCAACTTCTCCATTCTCCAAACTCCCCTTTTCTGTTGAAAATTTACTAATAACTTAAATTTCAATTTACTTTTAGTAAGGACTTGATGAGGAACAATTTTGAAAATATATATTAAAGAAATGTGTAAACCAGAATTCGTTGTATACATGTACATAATTAGGAAAGAAATAAAGGCTGTAAATTGTGGGGAGCATTCATGGTGACCTAATGTCTGAAACATCTTAAATCCAATACATAGACATTGAGTCAGTTATAGTTGTAGGTAGTAAGCTTCAGAGCAGGGCTGGATAACGTGCCAAACATGGCAGGGTAAGCCCTTCCTCCATCTTCTACTTTACTGAGGAGAAACAGACACTTTAAAAGTAAACAAATAACTCCTCCATTGGGGACCCTCTTCTCAGGTCAATGGTTGGTTGCGAGCATCTGCCTCTGTATTTGTCATGCTCTGGCAGAGCCTCTCTGGAGACAGCTATATCAGGCTCCTGTCAGCATGCACTTCTTGGCATCAGCAATATTGTCTGGGTGGTAGCTGTATGTATGTGTGGTGGATCCTCTGATGGGGCAGGCTCTGAATGACCATTCCTTCAGTCTCTGCTCCAAAATTTTGTCTCCATATCTCCTCCTATAAATATTTTTGTTCCCCTTCCTAAGAAGGACATAAGCATCCACACTTTGGTCATCCTTCTTCTTGAGCTTCATTTGGTCTGTGGATTGTATCTTGGGTAATCCGAGCTTTTGGATTACCCAAAAGCTTATCAGTGAGTGCATACCAAGTGTGTTTTTCTGTGATTGGGTTACCTCACTCAGGATGATATTTTCTAGTTCCATCCATTTGCCTATGAATTTCTTGAAGTCATTGTTTTTAATAGCTGAGTAGTACTCCATTGTGTAAATGTACCACATTTTGGGTATCCATTCCTCTGTTAAGGTTCTTTCCAAATTCTGGCTGTTATAAATGAGGCTGCTATGAACATAGTAGAGCATATGTCCTTTTATAAATTGGAGCATCTTTTGGGTATATACCCAGGAGTGGTATAGCTAGATCCTCAGGTAGTACTATGCCCAATTTTCTGAGGAACCTCCAGATTGATTTCCAGAGTGTTGTACCAGCTTGCAGTCCCATCGACAATGCAGGAGTGTTCCTTCTTCTCCACATCCTCACCAGCATCCGTTGTCATCTGAATTTTTGATCTTAGCCATTCTGACTGGTGCGAGGTGGAATCTCAGGGTTGTTTTGATTTGCATTTCCCTGGTGACTATGGATGTTGAACATTTCTTTAGGTGCTCCTCAGCTATTTGATATTCCTCAGTTTAGAATTCTTTGTTTGACTTTATACCCCATTTTAATAGGGTTATTTGATTCTCTGGAGTTTAAGGGGCTTGCAACCCCGTAAGAACAACAATACCAACCAGAGTTCCCAGGGACTAAACCACTGTCCAAAATGTACACATGGACAGACCCATGACTCCAGCTGCATATGTAGCAGAGGATGGCCTTGTTGGGCATCAATGGGAAGAGAAGCCCTTGGTCCTGCCAAGTCTTGATACCCCAGTGTTGGGGAATGCCAGGGCGGGGAGATGGGAAGAGGTGGGTAGGAGAACGCCCTCATAGAAGCAGGGGTAGGGGAGATGAGTTGAGGTTTTATGGACAGGAAACTGGGAAAAGGGATAACATTTGAAATGTAACTAAAAAATCCAATTAAAAGGTAAACAAATCATTATGCATGTCACTGATGAACCAAATAGCATGGTATGAATTACAGGGAGTGAAACCAGGTATTGATCAAATCATTGCCTTCTACTCCTGCCTTCTTGGTTATCTAAGCTGATAAAATAGCTGGAGGAAAGAACTGAGACACAAGTTTTCTTAAATTAGTACATACATACATATATACATACATACACGCACACATATACATACATACATACACACAAATGCACACATACATGATACATACATACGGTTTATAGAACAACATGGTTATACATAAATATATGCATATAAATATATAATTAAAATAATCACAAATAATTTAAAAATTATTTTGTCCTAAAAAGACTAATGTCTCTGATAATCTATTAGAATATTAATAGTAGGCTTTCCTCTAGGCCCACAACTTATCTGCTCTTATGTTCAGAGTCTCATTAACAATACCATGCATGGATTCCATCTCATGGGGTGAACCTTAAATCCAAACTTTAAGAGATGCTTTGTTGGTCTCTTAATGTATTTGCTCCAATTGCATGGATGGACATATCTTGCAGCTTATTTCAGCTCAGAAGAATCACAAAAGGGGAGAGAGAAGCAGTTAGCATAAATCAGACCCCACCTTCTTAATGTTCATTTTATTTTCTCCCATTTTTATTTTTAGAGAAAAATCATGATATTGGATAGTTAGAGAGGAAAGGATAAAGAATTCTAGTATGTAGTATATTTAAAAAGTGGCTAAGATTATACCTAAAGTAATAAGATGGTGAAAAAAATGAAATTTATAAACTTGGTATACAATCTACTATACACATTTTTAATATTTGTGAATCTTATCATTTCTACTTATTTTGCTAAGGCGATTCTTTGAGATTTCACACACACATTATATTCCTAACAACTACATTTTCTCCATATTTAATAATTTTGTAAGCAACAGTGTTCCTACAATTTCAAGAAGATTGTGAAATTCCTCTCTCCTCTCTGTCTGTCTGTGTCTGTGTCTCTGTCTCTGTCTATCTCTCTTTGTCTCTTTCTCTCTCTCTCTAATTTAGAAGACAGCACTTCTGGCAGAAAAAAAAAACCTGCTTTAGTTTCATCATATGAACCCATGTAATTCTGAAACCCTCATGTTTAATTTTAAGATCTAGAAACAACACATCTTTAAATTTCATAAATCTCCTTACTACGTTCCTAAGCACTTGATTGTTTTTCTAAGGCAAGAAGTGGAATTGAAGTGTTCTAAATGTCAATACACAACTCAGTGACTTACTGAAATGCTCTTGCCAACCTGGCATCTCAAACAGATGTTGCCGTCCAAAGACAGACATACAACAACCTGGACTTTGGACTTCTTCATGGTTCTATCCACTTAAGCAATATCTTCTTGATAACCAGGAAGAGAGCTCCAGGAAGAGAGCAAATCGGACAAATGGCACAAAGGACTCAACTCCCATTCAGTTGTATGTGCTGCGGGCTGAAGGGTAGACTGGTGCTCTTTATGGAATGGGAGAACGCTTTGCATTATAGTGAGAAAAGACACCGCAAAATATTCTAGTATCTGGTGGCTATGGAGACTATGTGTGATTACTTCAAGTACCAATTATATTTGAAATTTTAAATACTTGATCACTGAATGAAGAAAATCATATACGCTGAGACGCATGCGAGTAATGTTGTTGTTGTTGTTGTTGTTGTTGTTGTTTTGCCTTTTTGTTTTTGATTTTGATTTTAGAAGTGGTTGAGTTGTGGAACTATAAGATAGGTAGACATATTAGGAGCAATGTAAACTATAGGTAGCTGTGTTTTCTCTGTCTTTGTAATTGAGAACTACACCGTCTCTTCAAAATCACTTTTTGAAGGCTATATCTTAACATCATAGCTCAAAAAGAATGACAAAATACTTTGGAAGTTAAGATAAAAATATTGACATATTTTCCAGCAGTAATGGGGGGAAGATGAGGAGGGGAACACCCATATAGAATGGGAAGAGGAGGAGTTAGGGGGATGTTGGCATAGAAACCGGGAAAGGGAATAACATTTGAAATGTAAATAAGAAATAGCCAATTTAATAAAGATGGAAAAAATATTAACAAAAATTTTTGAGCAACTGGCTTGTTTGAAAATCAGAAGCCTAATTTCCATATACCCAGGACTATAATGTGTATACACACAAGGGTCTTTTTATCTGACCCTTCCCCTTTTGGGGCCACAAAGGACATATATGTCTCATACGTAGAAATTTAAATTTTGTGGGTTTTTTTTTCAGGAGTACTACCCTGATGTATATTAGGTATAGCAATGGATATTCTTGTAGTCTTAAGATGTACTTTGTCATAGGGTTTCATTATGTGTCCTAAAATAACCCTGAACTTGAGAGTTTCCTACACAAACCTACTCAGTCCTGGGTTAAAGGATGTGTCACATATAACATCTAGTTAAAAAATCTCTTTATTCTCTGTTATTATCTCCTCCTGGAATATATAAGTCACAGATACTTAACAGATTCCAGACACTTACATAACAGTTTAACTTCTCTTTTAATCTAGTATTCTATATGTTGTCATTGACATGTTGGTTACAAATGAATTGTTATTTTTCACATCCAATTTTTTTATAATGATATTTGATATCTACAAAGAAATTAACATATAACTTTATAATTATAAAAAGGAGCAAATGTCTCTCATGCATCCCACATATCCTTGAAGTAGATTTAATTGATCTAAAGTTAATTTTGTTTTGATTACATTTCAGTAATGGAGCTAGGAATGCTTCGTTCATTTGCAATATTTTCTGTGCAGATTCAGTTCAGTCCTTGTGATGAAAATTTGCTTTCTGCGAAATCCAGCACCTTATAAAACATAACAAAATAAAACAAATGCCGAGATTTTAGCTATGATAATGTATGTAAAATATTTCAAATCTGTGAATGAAGAAGGAATGAAACCAATTAATTAAAACTGTGGGGAATTTTTTTTATTTAAGCAATCTGTGATTAAACACAAAGCTTTATCCAGTAGCAATTAAATAAACGTGGCCTCGGGTAGCGTTCCTCCTTCCCCAGGGAAGGTGTTCTGAAGATCTGGTGGAGCATTACCCTTTATTAGAGATTTATCTACTTTAATTGATTCAGCTCGATTATAAAACTCTGATGGAACAACTGATACAAAGGACATAACTAGTCTTACAAGTAAAGTTCCCACGAAATAACTCCAACTTCTACAAGAGAAGAAAACATAACTCATCAGGGCGTTCTGCCCAGATGAGACCAAAATGGCGAAAGCGAACAAAACACTTAGAGTTAATCCGGTCCCACCGGCCATTTTCTCATGCTACGTAGATCATTACACGGTCGGCATTCAAAGACCTCCATGGTACGTACAGAAAATATTTTCAATATCAAATCAAATCAAATATTATTAGAAAAGAATAATTCTCTGTGTGGAAAAAATAACTCATATTATTGACTAAAGCTGGCCCTTGATAATTTTGCACATGTCTAAAAATGCATTTTGCTACTCGCACCCACACTATTTCCTGTCTTCCAACCTCCCCTCTCATTCTGCCATTCTCCCAATAATTCATTTTCCCATATTTATGTGTTTTATTTAGATTTGTGGCCCACGAATTGTTTTATGTGGCAGTGAATTTGGAAGCATCTACCGGAGTCTCAGTGTTGAGTATATAACAGAAGGAAATGATGTTCCTTAGCCCTTAGAGGGAGTGTATAACTGTCGACTTTAGGGCACAGGCTGAAATAGCACGTCGTTCACCAATTTACATTGTTTGTGCTGGGCACTCATAGGGCTGCAAGGCAGAACTATCAATTTAAGCTTATCCCCCACTAGCCTGCAAACAAATGAGACTTGAACTATGGTTATTTTATTTGGCTTTACAATTCCTGTGGGGTAACCCCCTAATCTATGTGTCTAAATGCTGGCGTGACTACTTCCCCGAGGGTGTACCCCAGATACTTGCCATTTCTCTTGTTCAGTCTCCCCTCAGGGCAGATTCCTCTTCACCTCTTGTTCTTCCTCCTTCTCCTTCTGGCCCCACCTCTCTCCTCTGTCTTCTCCACTCTTAACCAGGTAAGGCGGTACCCACCAACCTCTAATCCCTCCAGGAACCGGCAGTTTTCTTTAACCAGTGGTTTTAAATGAAGGAAGAAGGTTTGCATAACAAAAGCTTGTAAATGTGAGAATTCACTTGTAGGCCTAGCTCTTGTGTACAGAATTTAGCATTACAACATACAGGAACAGACCAAACCTCAACAGAAAAGCATATTTAGTAGAGGATTATGATTGAAAATTTAGTTCTTCATAACACGTATATCCTAACCATTTGTTTTTGTTTTCTGGACCTGCATAGGGAGCCATAATGAAACACATTAGTATTTATGTATAAGGTAGCTTTTTCATGTGAATTAAGATGTTTAAACATGCTTTAAATTGTCTGCAAGACTTATAGGGACAAGAAAGGATGCACTTACATTTCATAAGACATTTTAATCGTGATTAGCACTGAAACAGTGCACTCTTTCTAGCCAACTAACTAACTCTCCATCAGGATAGGATTAGAAACAATGCTTGCTAAGAGAGCAGAGCAAGACTCCTAAGTTAGAATCTTTCTTTCCCAGGTTGCTCTTTCCTTCTTCTCACTCCCTCTTGTTTGTTTTGTTTTTGCTTTTTTTTTTTTTTTTTTTTTCATTTTCATTTTTTCTTAAATTATGTTATCTTTATATCAGGACACAGCTTGAAATGGTACAGTTTTTTCCTTCAAATCCACGTAGGATAAGGCATAATGTATAAAGCATCCTGCAGCCTATCAATGTCAAATCACAAGGCTTAATGCATATATACTTATTAGACCACCATGCAAAAACAATATTTTGAGTTGGGGTTTCTTTGTGTAGCCCTGGCTATCCTGGAATTTGCTTTGTAGTCTAGTCTGACCTTGAACTCATAGAATCCACCTTTGCTTCATGAGTACACAGGGTAAAGGCACCACCCCCACCACTGAGGTTCTAACACTCCAAAGATCAAGTTTAGAGAAGTGAGCATTAACATACATATCAAGTTTCTAATAATGTAATGTATAGTTTTTAATTTCAAGTGTGTGAACATTTTAAATTTTGAATGGCTATTCATATTTATTTTCATGGAGGTGTGGCCATGGAATGAAAGCAGGGAGGTTTGATTAAATATATATTTCCTTCCTTGTAGCAATCGGGGTCTTCCAAGGGTTAGGTGAAATTTTCCCACCATTTTATAATTTGTTCTCATAATGTGGACCAACCTAAGGGCTAATAAAAACCACTTCAAGTGGTGTCATATGTTATACTGATAAATATGCAATTTACTGTGCAAGAAATTATACATAACTATTTATAGAATGAGTATAACCATTTTTATATAGGATAAAGCATAAGTTATATATAGTCTGTCATTTCAGGACCTACTTATTAAAAAACTTGTTACAAGTTTTGGACAAGTATTTTGTTTGTCACTTTCTTTCTAAAGATGACATAAATATGCATATGAAGTCTGTTTTCTCCCAATGTTTCCAGAGTCTCTGCTTTAATGTAAAATTGTGAATCCTATATGAATTGTACATATGTATTATGTATTCTACTGTGGCGTAATTCAGATATTAGTTTTAATGGAAGTCAAAAATCCATAGACTACATATTACTAGCATGGATTTAGATTTAGCTTGAATAGAAATCCTCACTGAGTAGACATAACAATATTATTAGAGACGGTAAGGCAATGGGCTGTGAGTCATAAAAGTACCAAGGTAATAGTGATTGAGTCATCGAGTAGCTAATTATGTGATAGATAACAAATCTACTTTTGTGCCCTCTTCTAATAAGCATCTTGATTAAATAAAAAAGGAATAACTATATAGTTTAATAGAGACTAGATTATTTACTTAGTTTCTATATTTTGATGGATACTTTATTTGACTTCATCGGTCATTTTGAAAGTATGATTGAATGTTCTACAGATATGGACAAAAGAATAGCAGAACAATAACTGAGCTGTATCTGTAAAATTCCAATTAGAAAATAGTGACCCAAAGCTTTAGAAATTGATGACATAGAGGATTTATGACAAGAACTCTGAACTGTATAGTTTATATTCTACACTAATTCATAAAAATGACTCCATCTGCAATGGTCTCCATTTTCTGCTAAGAAGTTTTTTTTTATTAAAAAAGAAATACTAAAAATGTCTCTATTTGAATCACGATCTAATGTGTGTGTTAAAGCTTATGGTCTTAGTATTTCTTGTGTAAAATTGTTGGGTGTTGGCAAAGTAAATCTTCAAGAAGTGTGCCGCTGTCCTCACTACAATGAATTAGGGAAAATGTTATTATGAACATTTCCCTGAAAGCATCATGGCCTGAGCTAAAGGGTGTGATCATTGAAACTTTGCTGTACATCCGAATGGCCAGGAATACCTAAAGAAGCTTGAAATCACAACTTTATGACATTAAGAAAAAGGTAAAACTCTTCAATTTGAAGGGGAAAATCAGAAAAATGACTCTTAAAAATAGTTTGAGAGTTTTACAATATTCCTGTGATGTATAAAACAACCAAAATTCCTTATAATTCTATATATTTCAAAGCATAATCAATGTAGTTTAAATATAATTATGTAGCTGAGATGTAAATGTAATGAAATTTGTTAGATGCTGTCCTAGATTTTTATCTTATTCTACATAATGAAAATCATTAAAGAAAATGTATACCCATATTACAAATGATTAATATTAATAAACCTTAATATTAATAATATAAAGCTATGAAATGCTATATCTTTATGATGATTACCTATAGAATTTTAAGAAATGAATAAATTACTAATGTAATATGTTCTAGGTTTAATGAATCCTAGATTATGATTGTTTAAATTTCTCTTGGTGCAAATGATAGACACCCTTACATAGTATATTATCATCATCAAAATATTTTATATACATACCCTGTTTCTGTTTTTTTTTGTTTTGTTTTGTTTTGTTTTTTTTTGTTTTTTATTAACTTGAATATTTCTTATATACATTTCGTGTGTTATTCCCTTTCCCGGTTTCCGGGCAAACATCCCCCTCCCCCCTCCCCTTCCTTATGGGTGTTCCCCTCCCAACCCTCCCCCCATTGCTGCCCTCTCCCCAACAGTCTAGTTCACTGGGGGTTCAGTCTTAGCAGGACCCAGGGCTTCCCCTTCCACTGGTGCTCTTACTAGGATATTTATTGCTACCTATGAGGTCAGAGTCCATGGTCAGTCCATGTATAGTCTTTAGGTAGTGGCTTAGTCCCTGGAAGCTCTGGTTGCTTGGCATTGTTGTTCATATGGGGTCTCGAGCCCCTTCAAGCTCTTCCAGTTCTTTCTCTGATTCCTTCAACGGGGGTCCTATTCTTCTGTTCTTATCAGTTAACTCTACTGATACTATTCTGTGATAGGATCTTCGGCCATTTTCTCAGCAAATCAAATTTGATCATCATCCTTGGGCCCATGATTCATAAATATCAGAATGATGTCATTGTGTGTTTGCTAACTCTCTGTTTCATAATTATATATGATCAGAAGAGAGTTGGAAGAAGGATATATGTTTCCTCACAATTATATAGTAATTTATGGATATATACTATTTTTAAATTCTTTTACATTTTGTAACCCTTTTAACATTAAGCAATTCTCTCTGTATTTAGTTCCTCTCATGTACCAAGATTTCACATAGATATTATTCTCTATTCATGTAGATATTTTACAAGCCCAATTCATCTTGGGAATAAACAGTGTTAGTTAGATACTAGGTATGAAGAAGAAAGGGAACAAACAGATAGCTTATTAGAAACAAATTGCATAGTCATAAGATTTTGAACAATTGTTCTGCTAAAGGTTGCAAACGTATTCAGAAAAATATGCTGGAAATTTTCTTGTAAGATAACTTTGTGTTAGCAGCTTATGGCTATACAGTTATTTACCCACTCAATATAAGAGATATTAATAAATATAATCTGATGGAAATGATATGTAAGAGAGATACGGGACATTGCTATGTGGTACCTAATTTGGCATCTAGAGCTCAGCACATATCAAGGGAAATAAACAATGGGAAAAGCATGTATATGAATAACACCATGGTTCAGTCTGTGTTTGGGTTATTTCTTTGCACGGACTTTGGAATAATAATGTAATACAAGATGAAACTGAGAAAAATGTATTTCGCAGCTTGTGCCTCTTTTACAAAACATGTAGAATACTAGTTCTTCAAGTAGCATTTTCAAAAACTTAATATGATACTTGGAAAATATTGACTTGAAAGCATATGTGTGGTATTTTAAAAGTGTACAAAACAGAACAGAATGATCTTTAATGAAACATCTCTTGTCACTAACAAAAATATTTTATGTATTCCATGCTGGTATTTATAATAAAATTATTTGGATACACGCATAGGACTATTAAAATATTACAAATGGTGCAAAGTTAATTTTAAAATTTTTTCCAACGGCACATAGCTTCACATATTCTGACATCTGTAGTGTGTGTTTGTGTCTTGAGTAAAAATGCAGCACTTGGGGAGACACTATAGCAAGAGTAGACACTATTTGTGTTGTACTTAGTAGCTCACAGAATCCCTGCGTCTGCTTCTCTGGTCTTTATTTTTCAGTCATTTATGATGTGTCCCTATTAATGGATTACTTGGTGGCAACACTGGAATGAAAGTAGAATAAGCTGGACACTCACAAATGTGAGTACTCAATACAGGAAATTTCAAACAAATATAAGGAAGTGCAATGACAATTAAATTTGATGTGCTATGTAAAACAGGAAGCATCGTGCCAGCTCTACAGTAGTATATGCTCAGGAGAGCACTTGGCTTTGAGTAGTAGGCAGGCTGCTAAGAGCGCTAATAGCATTCTAGTGGTCTGAATTTACAGCAGTCGATGTTGATTTGAGCACTAAAAAAAAAGCGTACTTCTGCAGAAACTTAACGCCCCTGACCTATTTTGTTTTATTTCTTTCTTCATGTACTAACACTTTTTATAAGGGATTTATGGTCATTGTCTGTGAAGCCGACCTCACCAAGAACGACCTTCTATTTCTTTTTCCTGAGCGTTAGTGTATAGAGATTGCATCAGATTGTAGTATCAGAACTTATTTAAAGCAATTAATGGAGGGCTCAACAAGCAACTGTAACAAAGTGTGTGTGCGTGTGCGTGTGCGTGTGCGCGCACGCGTGCATCCCTGTGTCCGTGTGATATGTGTGAAAGTTTTTCAATGGTAAATTTCAAGGGTGGTATGCAAATTTCAACCACTCCCACTTAAAGTGTTCACTAATACTGTTTCCCAAGATTCTTAGGTAGTTCGTTATCTCAAAGCCTCAACACAGGTAATATAATTCTGAAAAATAAAAGTTGAGATTTAGTGAACTGTTATGGAAGTAACTGGTTAAAGTTAGGCATTTTATGTCTATGAAATACTCTTCTAAACCATGATTGAATACAAAATGCAAATGCTGTGGTGTGGTGAAGGTGGCAAGGAGGATGAGCAGTAAAACGAGAGCAAGTAAAATATCTGTTGCTGCTTCTGCTCAGGACCTGATCATGAACCTAGAACCTGATGCTGGTAGTCTAATCCAGTACTGTTGACCACTGCTGATGCATGGTGCGCTGATGTCAGTCCTCTAATGAAGGTCCTGACATTCACTAGAAAGTAATGTGCCCAGCACCCTGATCTCATCACTAGCCCAGGCCTCACCTTGTAACTTACCACCCATACCCCTAAAAAGAAAATAAAAGGAAATGAAACCACAAAGATACACAATTGTGATTCCCATACACTCACTGGAGCATGACCCAGTGCCCAATGGCCATCTTCGTAAAGAAAACTGAGTTCTTCCCCATCCACGCCTGGGCCGAAGCCCTGCCTATCTCAAGGAAAGATTATAAGTGAGAGTAACGAAGATGAGTCGTGCTTTTGTCTAATGAATGAACACAGTTAGGAAGAGACCATCCATTGGTTCCTAACTGGAAGAATAATACTTTCTTCAATATTTAATCAGTATAACTCAAAGAATATGACATTTAATCTTTCTACCAAAACAAAGTTTCCAAAGATAAATTTAAATTATACTTACAAAGGAAATGGCGGGATTTAGTTTGCAAAATAAATTTGCTGTGGGTACTTCTTCATTTAATACCTGCCCAATTGTCATAATTAGATCTTTTAAGTGGAAAAATTATCAATGTATAAGGATTTACTATTAAAAATAAGTTTATAAGTAGAGGGGAAGAAGAAAGAAAAATAAGTGAAGAGAAGAGAAGAGAAAGGGAGAGAGAGAGGAAGAGGGAAGAGACAGAAAGAGGCAGAAGAAAGAGAAGGTAACAGGGAAAAGGAGAAAAGAAGAAGAAAGAAGATGCAGATGTAGGTTAAAGGTTTAACCAACGGAAAGGAAACGGGTGAAAAAGGAAAATGCAAGGAGGAAGAGAGAGGGTTTATCTATGAGTTAGGACATATATAAATAGATAATTGTATATCTATTTACTGTCTTGACAGGCAATAATCATGGTCAGTGTCAGCTTACCTAGCTGTCTACGTTTGCTTCTGGTTATATTTGGGATAATATCGATATATCTATATCTAACTATCCATGTATGGAAATAGTATAAGAATGTTAACACAAATTATGCTTTAAATGTATGAATGTTCTACTGATCTCACAAATAGTATCCTGGCAGGCACTGTTAGGCAACTCTATGAGTAATATACTTATGCGATTTCGACAGCTTACTAATCCTATGTCGTGTTCTCTCTCATCTTGGCACTATAAACACTTTGGACTTGACAGTTCTCTGATAGGCACATTAAAATAAGAGGCTATCTCAGTAACTTATTATCTTTATCAGTGTAAGAAATCTTTAGTCAAGAGACACCAGTAATTCAGCCATCTCCAAGACCGATGATAAAGCTACTCTACACTGGCACAAGTGTCTTTCTGAGGATGCAAACAATACAAATGACAACCACTGGTTTACATTTGTCTACAGATTCATTTGCCATATGTAAATTTAAAAAGTGTGGGACACAAAAAGGTGGGTCAAAATCATGTAGTGTTCACATACCCCTATGTTAATATAATCTAGTAGGGACTGTAAATAAGAAACCACGAACTTAGCTTCCTTTCCTAAAGTTTTATAACTGTGGAAAAGTATTTGCGTTCCTTGTCAGTCCTTTAGATCTGAGTATTGTGTCTATGTCTTTTATCAACACTTGCATAGCAATGTCATAACTCTCCTGTCTCTCCACTGCCAAGTCCACTGCAGTAGTGCATTGTAACTAGGAAGACAATTGCAAAAATAGGATAAATTGTCACCTAATATTTCCCTGGAAGACGCCACTGAATACTCCTGTTCTCACATGGTACTTAAAATGCCGTATTCCACCCTGCTTCTCTTCCCAAGTGAATCTGCCCTCTTGATTGCCTAATGTCTACTCAACAGCGTTAAACCTGTGAAGGCTAAGGGCTGGGCTCTAGACAGTTTGACACATGCACATGGAAGTTATATTTCTGGGGGGGGATGTCAAAAATACTCCTAACATACTTAATTACTGAGTGTGAGGAGAGAGGACATGATACTATGCAGTATTTTACTATCCGTAATCCTCCCATCCTGATTTTGCATCCAAATGTAAGTCATGGAATGTAGGGAGTACCCTTACTTCTTTCTTTTCTGTGTCTGATAACTCATCTTATAGGCTTGATTATTTTAGATTAACCTATCTACGGCCATATTCATAACACTATAACATAGGTTAAGGAGTTTTGAAATTGTTTGATCTTTAACTGTTAACCTTAAAATCAAAACAAAAACAAAAGATAAAACGAAGTTTGCTTCTCCATATATACTCTCTTAAAACTTGTTTTTCTCCAAAGTAACTACAATTCTTATCTTTATAGATATTAACTTATTGCATTTCTGAAATAGATTATTTTAACATACAATACTGTGTTTTAACACCATAATAATTTAATTATACTATGCTATTATATTAGAGTATATTTATTATATTATATTATAAATAGTATTTGATGTCTTTTAAGTTTCTAATTCTTTTATTTCTCTTATAATTCACCTCCTTCAAGATGTAAAATTTTTTATCATAGATGTTTAAAGTGCCAAGGTGCCTAGATTGTATACTAATAATAGAATTTAAAGTGCCTCCTCTTTTCTTCTATATTTAACAGTTTGGAAGTTATATCCATAGCTTATTCTCATACTCATATGTAATCCGTTGGTGAAAGTGTAGGTGGCAAGATTTAATTCATAAGAAGTAACACAGTGTCTTTTTGTAGTCATACAGAATTGAGTGTTTGAGATTGTAGGATGAGGGCTAGTGAGAGAGCTTGTCTGTCAGTTGATTGGACAGTCATGAAACTTCACTACAGAGGAGAGTGGTTGCTTCATGTTTCCCTTAGCTCTTGTCACTCACAGAGGAAAATCCCACAAGGCTGATGGAGAATAGGAAACAGTATCTGCAATGCACAAGTTGGCTTCATCGCACAGGTGGAGAATTTTAAACTTACAATATCCCTGTCTTATAAAAGGTTATATTCATTAATTTACCTTCTGTTTTGGGAAAGAGAAGTTTTATTTTTTATATTTCAATGCTGTTTAGTATATAATAATTATTGATTAAAATAATCTGTAGTAGCTGGTTTTGTGAACCAACTTGACACAAGCTGGAGTTATCACAGAGAAAGGAGCTTCCCTTGATGAAATGCCTCCATAAGGTCCAGCTATAAGGCATTTTCTCAATTAGTAATCAAGGGTAAGAGGACCCATTGTGGGTGGTGCCATCCCTGGGCTGGTAGTCCTGGATTCTTTAAGAAAGCAGGATATGCACAGGATATAAATGGAGAAGAGCCTAAGGAAAAGAAGGTCCAGTGACAGGACCATAGTGGGATCCAGCTCAAGGGAAGACTTCAAGACCTGACACCATTACTGAAGCTATGGGGTGCTCATAAAATGGTAACTTCCATGACTGCTCTCCAAAAGACCCAACAAGCAGCTTACAGAGTAAGATGCAGATATGTGCCCCAACCAATGAACAGAAGCTGCTGATCCCTCTGGTTGAATTAGGGAAAAACTGGAGGAAGCTAAGGAGGATGGCAACCCTGTAGGAGAACCATCAGTCTCAATTAACCTGGACCCCGGAGATCTCTCAGACACTGGATCACCAACCAGGCAGCTTCACCAACTGAGATGAGGACCCAACACATGTACAGCAGAGGACTGCAGGGTCTGGGTTCAGTCAGAGAAGATGCACCTAACCCTCAAGAGACTGGAGGCCCCAGGAAGTTTAGAGTTCTGTTGGGGTAGGTGGGGTGAGTGGGGTGGGGCCATTCTTGTGAAGATGGGGCAGTGCGGGGGGGGGGTGGAGGAGGTATTGGATGTGGAACTGTCAAGGAGTGAGAGGGAGAGGGAGAGGGACAGGGAGAGGGAGAGGGAGAGGGACAGGGACAGGGACAGGGACAGGGACAGGGACAGGGACAGGGACAGGGACAGGGAGCAGCTTCAGCAAGTCAGTGAGAAACATCCCTCCACCGCTTCTGTATCAACTCCTGCTCCCTGACCTGCTTGAGTTCCAGTTCCGACTTCCTTTGGTGATGAACAGCAATGTCGAAGTGTAAGCTGAATAAACCCTTTGCTCCCCAACTTGCTTCTTGGTCATGATGTTTTGTGCAGGAATACAAACCCTGACTAAGACATACTCTATTACTTAAACATATAAAAGCGTATTGAAATGCTATGGAGATTCCTGTCACAGTTTCCTCTAGTGAAATACATGTTGTGATACAATATTATGAAACACTGACCTCCTCAAAACTGAAATTTTGCAGACCACAAACTAACATTACTGAGGCTCCTTGAGATCATCTAGGACTCTGGAAAAACTTGCAATGCCACTGAACACTCAGCCTTTTAAAGTTTCACCTACCATTAAAAGAAAACTAAAACCAACCTTATTTACCTTGGATTTCTCATGCAATCGTATTTTACAACCTAAGCTTTAATCTTAAATTGTTAACTATTCCATGCCCCTCATGCAATGTAATCTCTGTCTCTCTGTTTCCCTGTCTGTGTCTCTGTCTCTGTGTCTGTGTCCGTGTTCTCTCTCTCTCTCTCTCTCTCTCTCTCTCTCTCTCTCTCTCTCTCTCTCTCTCTCTCTCTCTCTCTCTGTTAATTAAAGCAGTCAACAGGTTGGTAGTAACCATATACAAAAAATATCCCCTTTAAGTCTTGGAATCAACAAAGATAGTTGGATAAGATCTATTTGACATTTGTGTTTTCTATTCTGAGTCAGTAAATGTAGAGAGTTAAATATTTTTATAAACATTCCTTTATCCCTTTCTTATGTAATGCTTTAATACTGTTCATTAAAGACAAAGCAAGTCCCTTTGTTAAGGATAGTAGCAGAGACAGAGACAGACACAAGTAGGCCAGTAGTAACAACTATAATTTTAAAAAAGAAAAGAGAAAATAAAGAAAAGATGGAAAAAGGAAAAACTAAAGACAAATGCGGGAGATAGGGAGAGAAGTAGAGAGTCCTTCAGATTCTCACTCACTCTTGGTCTAATTAATACAAGAGGAAGCACTTTGGATTTTCCATAATATGATTTCCATAATGGATTTTGGTGCCTCTAAGGTTATCCTTAATATGCTAGGCAATGCAGTAAATTGTGATGTGATCATTCTTATAACCTACTTTTGTAGATTCATTCTAGATAATTCATTCTTTAAAAATTTATAACGATAATGTTCTAATTTTTACAATAAATATTAAATAAATTTTAGCTTCATCAGAAAATTATGAAGCGAATATGGAGTCCTGTATACTTCATTCTTTGCCCTATATTATTATTTTTGATCAATATAGTACATTCGTCATAGTTAATGAAATGATGGTGATTGTTATTTTCATAGTTTTAAACATTGGTTTTTCACGTACTTGATAGAAGTTTGTGATAGAGGCTGATGATAATATCCCCGTGGAATTTATATGTTGAAATCTAATGCTCAAATGATATATTACTCTGAGGTTTTGGGGAGGAGAGTAGATCATTTCTGTGTCATTATGATTGAGACTAATGTCTTTACAAAAGAGACCCTTCAGTGATCCTTTAGCTCTTGTGAAGAGCTCAGGAAAACATCCTAAGGGAAGAGGCTAATTTGGGACCCAGTAGCTGCTGGATGTGATAGTGCTTGTGTTAAGGTGTAGTTATAAAGCATGCTCCGTGTGCCTCATGGACTGAACACTTGATTCCCGTCTAGCAGGGCCACTAAGAGATGATAGTGCCATGTGGGGTCTCTTCATCATTGAATGCCTGAATGAAATAAAGGAGACAGCACCTGTCTAAAGTGAGGATCACTGGAGTGGACCCTTGAAAATGTATTTCCCTTACATTCTCTGCTTCTTGCTACCATAAAGGCACTGGGCCTCTCCAACTCTGCCCATCTACACGATATTTCTCTCTGGTCCTAGGCTAATGGCAGTGCAGCCAGCACACCATGGATTGCAGAAGCATGAGCCCAAACAAATATTGTCTACTTTAAATTTAGCAACCAGAACCTAACAGATGCAGTCTCGATCTTTGACTTCCTAACATCCAAAAATAAGAAAAGTAAAAGTTATCCATATGCCCCGACCTCTGTGATAGTCTATTCTGTTAGAGAGTGAAAAGTTCCCTTTAATTTCCTACTTGATTATGTCATATTTCAGCTTCCATAGCAAAAACAAAGAACACTTCAAAAGCAATAATTTGTTTCATATGTGAATTTTTTTAAGAATTTGAATTGTACTTGAATCACTGTCTAAAAATGAAAATTAGCTACATTAAATAACATTAATTGACTTAGGTTTAAAGTACACTTAATGGGTCAGTCTGTTAAATTATTATCATTTCTTAAATTAAAACTTACTTTTAATTTGTTAGACAACTAATTAACACTTAAAACCTGTTAACATAACCCTTCAGGTTTGTGATAGATTTCTTTTGTGTACTCTTTCTTTCTTGGATCCCCAAACTGGAAAATTTCCATAAATACAGCTTCGTTGTATAGGAAGTGTATAATAGCTCTTTTGGGAAATTAGTAATTGGATGGAAGCAAGGACCTGAAAGAGGAGACAAACGTGGCGGAGGGGAGACGTGTGTCTGCAGTGACCTACCACGAATTAAACAAACTACACCTGAAGCTGCTTTAATTGACGAAACTCAAGTTACACCAATACTAACACGACCTTGCCAAGCAGCAAATAGGCAGCATTTTAACTGTTCTTCCTGCCTCTGCTTTGGTGGGTCTGATAGCAACACAGTACCTAACCTTAAAGGATGGGTTTCGGGTCCCATCTTTACTGTGAATTCCTACAGAAAATCACATTTCCCTTCAAATATCTCTTTGCAAACATTACTTACTAAACATCAATATAATGCCTATTTAAAAACTTTCAGGAAGGCTTTTAGGGATTGTTTTTCTCATGTGATGGGATATGATATGATATGATATGATATGATATGATATGATATGATATGGAAAGACTTAGCTTCCCATATATTTTTGGAGGTTTTTTGTTTATTTGTTTGTATGTTCTGACTTTAATATTATGACATGTGCTAGAACTATGATGTAGGCTCCTACCTAGCTGATAGTTCATCGTGAAAATAGCACTGAAAAAATTATTTTTAAAGCACATTTCCCAGTGGATATGGCTTCAGAATGAGAGAGTAATTGCCACAATATTTCGATAGAATTTGGGATTTTCACTTCAGAAATGAGATAAAATTTAGGAGGGAACAATAAATAGGTATATAGAAGGCAATAACTTGTGTAAAAATGCACAAGTATGAAAACTATTCTGATTTCTGGTCTAAAAAACCAAAGTGTAGATACTTCAGTACTTCTTAGAAGGGGGAACAAAAATACTCACAGGAGGAAGTATGGAGACAAAGTGTGGAACAGAGACCGAAGAAAAGGCCATCCAGAGACTGCCACACATGGGGATCCATCCACATGCAGTCACCAAACCCAGTCACTATTGGGGATGCATGCTGACAGGAGCCTGATATAGCTGTCTCCTGAGAGTCTCTGCCAGAACTGACAAATACAGTGGTAGATGCTCTTGGCCAACCATTGAACTGAGAACGGGGTCTCCAGTGGAGGAGGTAGAGAAAGTATTGAGGTAGCTAAAGGAGTTGGCAATCCCAGAGGAAGAACAATATCAACCAACCAGACATCCCAGAGGTCCCAAGGGCTTAACTGCACCTGTAGCAGAGGATGGGCCTTGTCCAGCATCAATGGGAGGAGAAGCCCTTGGTTCTGTGAAGGCTCAATGCCCCAGTGTACCAGTGTAAGGGAATGTCAGGGCGGGCAGGCGGGAGGGACTGGTTGGTTGGGGAGCACCCTCATAGAGGCAGCAAGTTGGGGGGATGGGCTAGGGGTTTCCAGAGACACAGGGAAGGGGGATAACATTTGAAATGGAGATGAAGAAAATATCCATTAATAATGGGAAAAAAGTGTCCCTGGTCCAGTTGATGTTATACTTCTAGTTTTGATTGTTCTGACAGAAATCCTTATGATACCTACTTGCTATGTTTGGATGGAAATTAGAAGCCTCATCAACAACTTCAGAACCTGTTCTCATTGAAGAAGATTAAAGGCAGTATTTGTTCTTTGTAAATTAATTAAGCCTTTTGTTTTGTATCGCATGGCCAAATATTTAGACAGATACTAACGTGTATCTTGGCATCTTGTCAAATCCTAGCCTGATACTTTGGCTGTCCTGTTTCTGGAGTTGTTCACCCTTTTCATTTAAAAAGACAACAGCAGACGAGTCTCACAAGCAATCACCTTTAACTCTGAATCCTCCAAGGCCATTTTCCATATGTTTTACAGCAGAGGCAGCTGTTGGCAGACATCATTTCATGCGAGCCTATTTTCCTCTTTTAAATTTTGAGTGGGGAAAATCACATTTATAAAAGACCCGAGACATGAAACTGTCACTCTCAATTGTAGCCTGAAATGGTAGCAAGCAGTTTTCTTGTCTAAACACTGGAGATGCAGAGCGATTGCTTTAGAAATAAAAGGAACAGGTTTTGCACATGCAGCGTGTTATAGTTTGCGTGTGGCTGTTCCCACGAGCCCATCTGTTTGAACACTAGGTTTCCAGCTGGCAGCGCTGTTATGGAAAGTTGGAAGGCCTTAGGAGGTAGAACTCAGCTCGAGAAAGTGGCTCTCTTCTGATGGTGAGAGTCTGTCTGAGGCTGACTTACATTTTCAATGTTCTTGGGATGTAACAGGTTACCCTGAAATCTTCCACCTGTAGTTGCTTCTGTCAGGTTTTGTGTCAGAGTGATGAAACAACTAATACCATATACTACTGAGGCTGCTCACTGAAAGGGATTTACACTTGTGAATTCGGAGGGGGGGGAATGGAGGAGAGTTTCTTTGAGTCAAGTTTTATCTCTTAAAATATCTTTAGAAGATAGTATTTATTTATTTACTCATTTCATGTACATGGGTGTTGTGCCTGCATGTGTGTCTGTACCCACCATTCATGCTGTGTCCAGGAAAGCCAGAAGATATTGTCATATCTCCTGAGACTACAGTTGCAGATGGCTGTGATCCACCCAATAAACCTAAATTGTCTGGTAAAGCCATTGATGCTCACCAACCAGCCCCAGTCAAGCATTTTGTTAAGTAACTGTATCAGTCAGCTTATTGTGGCTGTGACATAAACACATTGAGATTACAAACACCTAAAGGGGAGGACGGTTTCTGAAGCAAAGGCTTCAGATTTTCATCCTTTAACCTCATTGTTTCTGACTTCTGGGAAGGCAGCGCTGGAGAAAACATTCTCCAGCAAGACTGCCTTCTTCGGGGTAACCACGAAGTAAAGAGACAGAGAAGAGCACAGGACAAAATAAACTTTAGTGGAATATCCCAATGACCGCTTCTCATCAAGCTCGAACTTCTGAACTTGCTACCATCTTTTGATAGCTTATCTATGAGTAAATTAATCCATTGACGAGATTAAAAAACCCCACTATCCAAGTACCTCCCAAAGGCCCAGTCAGAGTACATTGCTGCCTTCAGTGTCATAATCTTACTGGTACCTCACTCCTTGCCTTACAGTGGATCTTCTTGTGTCTTCACGAGATAAGACTACAATCAAATTCTGTTAGGCTACAGAAAACAAGAGTAGTCCATAAGATGTGCTATTGTAACTAGCTTATGTGTCTGTAGAAGAGAACATCCATCACTATATTTAAACATCAATGATAACCACAGACTTTATTTTACCTTCAATGATTTGGAAATTTGAACAACTAACATTTTCTATTTTGCTTTAAGTCATTTGCATATCTAAATAAAGTTTAATTAAAATTATTTAATAATTTTATTAAGTTTAAAGAGTTTTTCAATTATTGTTACTACTTTCACAGATATATAATGTTTCTCACCAGATAATATTTGATTCCATGTTTCACTGAAACCTAATGCATACATTTGATGTGAAAATATTAATTTACTAAAATGCATAATTATCAAAAAGTTTAAAATATACACTTCAATTAAGATTTTAGAGTATAAGCTAACCTGTATTATAACAGTTATTTTACTTATAAATATTTATTTATGAATGATGGAATTTGTAAATGCCATGACTCTAAGGACACTACTAAATTGGGGTGCTTATATGATTGCATAAAGGGGTCTACAGGTCATATTTTAACTTGTGTAATTCATTAGAGGTATCTTTAGGCAAATGAAAAAGAAAAGAAATGTTTGCAATTCTTAAGTCCATCTGCAGAAGGTTCGGTAGGCTCAATTGGCAAAATGGAAGGTGTTTTTAGTCATGTAGTAGAAATGGTGCAAAGAAAGCATGTAACTGGTTGCTACTCTCCAGTCCCCCTATTTGCAAGGTGGTCTATTTTATGGGCATATTTGATCAGTTGGTGTTCTCAAATTAGCTGAGCTAAATTTCTAGGATTGGCTGAAACTGCTTCTTATTAAAAAAAAGATGTCCTTGTTTCAGTTTGGTTTCATACTCTATCATTACAGTTTGTTATTTAGGCATTCAAAGTAAAGAGGTATTTTACAGTCACATATGTTTTAACACACCTATATGAATTGGAGATATAGTCTATATAAAATCAGAGAAAGAAGAAACAACTGAAAACAGACCTGAATAAGTACTATTAAGTTTTCTTTCCCCCACTGTTCAAGACAATGTAAAGACACAGGAAAGATGGTTATTTCTGGAGAAGGAGAGAAGCACGTCTGTTTAGAGTGGGTTGAAGGTGTTCATTGCAAATACATTGTGTTTATGTTGAGTGCTGGCTAAGTGTTTAATAGTGAAGGAGCAGTCTACAGGTTCCTAGAATCGTGGCAAACTTAGCCCATGGTATAGTTTTGTTAGAATGGTGGCGATCAGAATTTTTGAACCTTCAGTGTTACTTCTTGTTGGGTACAGTGAGCAAGAATTCTACGCTACTGCATTAGGTACAAGACATTTAGCATGCTCTCTTTTTTCCCTCAGATATAATTAGATCAGATATTGAATCCCACCTTCTCAGAGTGGTATAGTGATGAGTTTCACACAGTGGGAACCTGAAAGCAGAAACCCAAAGCACAAAACAGTATCTCTCTAAGCAGAAGGAATACGGAATGCTTGTTATTAGCTTATGAATTTTTTCTCGTAAACTTCTTAATATTATGTCATCATTAAGAATGTTTCTGCTTTAGATATTCCTAGACATGATAGGAGGGGCAGGGACAGAAGGTAATTGCCTTAGGGAAGTTAATAGAAAATCGTACTGATACAGAAGCTACAATTTGCTGCTACATTTGTCACCGTCAGAGAAGGCATGATTTCTGCATTCATTACCAGCCGAGGAAACTTCCTATCCCTCAGCCATCCTCTTTCCTGTCACTAGAGTTTTCTATTCCCTCTTCTCATGATATCACAGCCATTTAACTTCCAGTCTCCTTAACACCACAATCACTATTATATTTATGAATATCCTTACTCACAGAATGTGTTAGTGTTTAGGGTGATTTCTCATTAGGTCTGGGTACATAGAGCACAGCAGTAGAAAAATTCAGATCTATTTTGACTAGCTAAGGATGTTTTTAAACATAAATAAATAGGAAATGGCAGGAATCTCCAAGAGATGCTAATATGAAAGTAAATCAAGAAGCATGGATTTAATGCAGATAAATCTCAAGACAGATAAGGACACATTTGGGAAGCTATTATTACCTTCCACTAGGGCAATAATTCAGGAAGGAAAGAAGGAAGGAAGGAAGGAAGTGAGGGGGAGGAAGGAAAGGAAAGAGAAAGCAAGAAAGGGAGGGGGGATGGAGGAAGGGAAAGACGGAGGGGGAGGGGGAAAAGGGAGGGAATATCAAATCAGAAGTTGCGTCCTTTTAAAAATAGTTGTTTAAAGGACTGTGAAATAAGTCATAAGTTTGGAAATAACAAAAACAGAGTTTTCTGGAATACTCAGCAGATAAAAGGATGTCATAGCAGACCAGCAGACTTTTTATATCTATCCTTGATTTTCTTCATATGTGTTAGAAGTGACGGTGCATTCTCATTGGTTAGGAGGTTCCTCAATCACTCAAGGCATAATGAGCTTCCATTTCATTAAATCTGTAAAGAAAGCTGCTGCAGAATCAATGTAGAAAATAGAAAATAATCTGCCTTATAGAACAGATGCTATCTTTACATGATGATGGTGCATCTCTCGGCGCTCACACCCTTAGAATTTGATGAGACAAGGAGTGTTTCTGGTCCTGAACCTCTTCAGATAAGAAAGTTTTCTCTTTGGTGAACTTTCTATGATTTCTATTTGTTACATGGTTCATGAGTAGAAACCATGATTTTATCTTTTAATGTTTTTTATTAGCAGCAAGCTCACAAAATCATTTTCTTTGGAAAATAATAGCTACAGGGGCTTAAAAGCCTTCTAGATTTCAGTTCTACTCTATTAAATGGCCATTAATGAACATCTATTCAACACCAGGGTCAGTAGGAAGAGCTCAAATATGCATACATAAAAAAGTAGGAGGCATTTCTGAATTTTAGAAATAAGTTGTAAACATTAAAGGTAAGATATAAGCGTGCTGGAGATTATATAATAGAGAGATTAAACACAATAGTTCTTATGCTATGATGTGACCACTTCATCTTCAACTAATTGTCTTGAGACAATTTGTCTGCCCAGCTATTTTCTGAAGTAATATTTATAATAGCTCACATCTATTAAATACAATTTGCTATACACCTTTTCTCTCTCTTACAATGTGTATAATACCTTTGTAATAGGTATATTTTTGCGAATTTTCTAAAGATGAAAAGACTGAGGTTTTTAAAACTTAAAAGTTTCGTCAAGTTTACATAACTAGTAAAGCCAAAGGCTAGAATTAAGGCAAATTTGCCTGTCGGTCCACTCACACCTCAGGCCATTATGCTCTTCTATGATACCTTTTATATTAGCTAATGTATAAAATATTGCATATATACGTGTGTGTGTGTGTGTGTGTAATATTCCACATATATGTATATAGCAAAATTGTATTGATTTTCATAACAAGGCTGTAGAACAATAAAAGTGCTATGTTACTGAGATTCTTTCTGATGGCCTAAGGACTGGCACAAGGAAGAACGGACCTGACTATAGCATAGTTCAACAGTTAATCTATGCTTTTGAGGTTGATCTCTATTATCCAGATAGGCCAATATTTGCTTAAATTATGGAATTGAGACTTTTTAAGCATTAGGAAATCCCCTTGCCTGAGATTTTGTTTGCACTCAGCATATGTATCTTAGCCATTGATCTGTGTCAGAATTTCATTTTGAGCTATTTCAGAATATTTGTCTACAGAAACGGTTTAAAAATATCTAGGAAAATGGTATTTTAAATACTAGAAAAAAATAAGAGCATAGAATCTAGATACCTGCATAACTTTTGGATGTGGGACATTACCTCACATAGTTTTATAAAATGGATTGTTTTTGTTATAATCTCTAGAAAGAAAATATTTTCTCGTTAATTTATTTATTTATTCACTTTACATCCTTATCACTGATCACTGCAGACTCCCTGTTTAGGTCCCCACTCTCCCCTTCCCCTCATCTTTTCTTGTTTAGCTTCTATGGGTCTGTGAATTGTAGTGCGGTTATCCTATATTTTATGGCTAATATCTACTACAAGTGAGTACATACTATGTATGTCCCTTTGGGTTTAAGTTACCTCATTCAGAATATTTTCTAGTTCAATCCATTCACCCACAAAATTCATGTTGTCTTTGTTTTTGATAGCTTAATAGTATTTCATTGCATAAATGAACCACATTTTCTGTACCTATTATTTGGTTGAGGAGCATCTGGGTTGTTTCTGGTTTCTGGCTATTAGGAATAACACTGCTATGAACATGATGGAGCATGTGTCTTTGTTATATGTTGGAGCATCTTTTGTGTATATGCCCAGGAGTAGTATGGCTGGGTCTGCAGGTAGAACTAGCCCCAATTTTCTAAGGAACGGCCACCAGATTAATTTCCAGAGTGGTTGTACAAGTTTGCACTCCCAGTAATAATGGAGGCGTGGTCCCTTGCTCCACATACTCATCTGCATGTGCCACTGTCCCTTGAGTCTTTAATCTTAGTCATACTGACAGGTGTAAGGTGGAATCTCAGTGTCATTTTGATTTACATTTCCCTGCTAACGAAGGGTATTGCTTTAAGTTCTTTTCAGTCATTTGAGTTTATTCTTTGAGAATTTTCCATTTAGTTCAGTAGCCCAACTTTTCAAAATATTTATCTTTAGTCTTTTATTGAGAGCCCAGTTAGTAACCTACTCCTGTTCTGCCCCTTCTACAGTTCCTCATCTTACCTCCCCCCACCACCACACTTCTCCAAGAGGATGTTCCCTCCCCCTGGGGCCTCTTGCTCTTGAGGGTAAGCAGTCTTCTGCTGTATATGTGACAGGGACCTCTTACCAGGTTAATTGAGACTGCTGGTCTTCGTATGAGGTCACCCTCCTCCTCAACCTTTTCCATTGTTTCCCTAATTCAACCACACGAATCCCCTACTTCAGTCCATTGGTTAGGTTTAAGTATTTGCTTCTGTCTCAGTCAGCTGCTTTTTGGGGCCTCTCAGAGGATTGCCATGCTAGGCTCCTGTCTTAAGTACACCATACCATGAGTAATAATGTCAGGCCTTGGAACCTCCCATTGGAATGGATCCCAAGTTGGTCCAGTCACTGGACCTCCTTTTCCTCAGTCTTTTCTCTATATTTGTTTCTGCAGTTTTTTATACAAGATCAATTATGAGTCAGAGTTTTTGACTGTGGGATGGTAACCCTATCCCTCCACTTGATGCCTTATCTTTCTACTGGAGGTGGAGTCTACAAGTTCCCTCTTCCTACTCTTAGGTATTTCATCTAAAGTTCCTTCCTTTGAGTCCTGAGAATCTCTTACCTCCCAGGTCTCTGGTATGTTCTAGAGGGTCCCCCCCACCTCCCACATCCCAAGGTTGCATATTTCCATTCATTCTATTGGTCCTCAGGGGTTTACTCCCCCTCCCCACATACACACACAATACCTGATCATGTTCCCCAGGTCCCACTCTCCCTCCCTCTGCTCCCTGTGATTGCTTTCTTCTCCCTCCAAAATGGGATTGAAACATCCTCAACTTGGGCCCTTTGACTTGATAACCTTCTTGAGTTCTACGGATTATATCCTGGGTATTCTATACTTTCTTGGCTAATATCTACTTATTAGTGAGTACATAATGTGCACGGGTTATTTGATTTGTCGATGCCTAGCTTCTTGAGTTCTTTATATATTTTATGTATTTGTACTCTGTTAGATATAGGGTTAGTGAAGGTTTTTCCAAATCAGTAGGATGATCTTTTCCTTAATGACAGTGTCCTTTGCCTTATAGAAACTTTTCAGTTTCATGAGTTTTTATTTATAAACCATTGATATTTGTACCTAAGCAGTTGGTGTTCTGTTCAGGAAGTTGTTGTTATATCAGTGTTCAAGACTATTTCCCACTTTCTCATCTACAAGATTTAATGTATGAGGTCTTAGGAGGAGTTCTTTGACCCACTTGAACTTGAGTTTTGTGCAGGGTAATAAATATGGGTTTACTTGCATTCTTCTACATGCAGACATCCAGTTAGATCAGCACCATTTATTGAAGATGTTTTCGTTTTCCCTTGTATGGTTTTGGCTTCTTTGTCAAAAAACAAGTGTCTAAAGCTGAGTGAGTTTATTTGTGGATATTCAGTTGGATTTCACTGACCAATCTGTCTGTTTCTATACCAATACCATGCAGTTTTTATTACTATTGCTTGGTTGTACAACTTGAAATTAGAGATGATATTCACAGAAGTTCTTTTATTGCGTGGCATTGTTTTAACTATTTTTGTTTTTCTATATGAAGTTGAGAATTGTTCTTTCAACATCTGTAAAGAATTATATTGAAATTTTGATGAGAATCCCACTGAATCTGTTGATTGCTTTCGGTAAGATGGCCATTTTTCCTATATTAATCCTACCGATCCATGAGCATGGAAATCTTTCCAACTTCTGATATTGTCTTCAATTTATTTCTTCAGAGACTTAAAGTTCTTGCCATGCAGGTCTTTCCCATGCTTGGTTAGAATAACACCAATGTATTTTATATTATTTATGTCCATTGTGAAAGGTCTTGTTTCCCTGATTTCTTTCTCAGCTTGTTTATCATTTGCATAAAGGAAGACTACTGATTATTTTCTTTTAGTTAATTTTGTATCAAGCCTCCTTGGTGAGACTGTTTATCAATTGTAGGAAGTCTCAGGTAGAATTTTCAGGGTCATTATGTATATTATCATATCATCTGTGAATAGTGATTCTTTGGCTTTGTGTTTTCCAATTTTTATCTCATTGATCTACTTTAGTTGTCTTATTGCTCTTCATTGACTAATATCTCAAAAGAGTTCTCCCTCTGTCGACACTACATAATTCATTGCATTACTTCTTGATCAATAACCTTGTTTTTACCTGAATTTGCTTCACTTATACTCTCCTCACTAACACTATTGTTGTACTCCCACTTGCTGCAATAAACATGGGAGTGCAGTGCAGGTTTTGATGAAAACAGTCTCTCCTGAAAGGGGTTGAGGGATGCAAAGAGGAATGATGACACAGTGACGTAATCTAAATAAAAGATTGATCATACAGCAAAGTCTCCAAATTCTGCATAGTGTTCATTGTGTCTTAGAATATACAACAATGATCATATATCAGCTAAAGTATGTCTTTATAGTTATTACTTTTTAGACCATGTAACTTTTACCTGCCTTTAAAGAACTTAGTGTAAATAATTCAAATAATGGTTGATGGATTCTAGATTTATAGAGCCTGACCTGATGGGCCAGGTATGATTTCAAGATGTGCTATGCTAACCAGAGATGTTCACCTTTCAATTGTATTAGTCACCCACTTCTCCTTTCTCTTTGTTCTTATGTTCCTGCTCCAACACCCATTGATCTCAAGAAGATCAGGAATAACTACAGTTCCAATTTGGTAACTGTAGCAATAAGCATTAATAGAGCAATTAAACTGTGCTCCAGAGTCTACAACCAATGCAAACTGGTTCCACTTTGGAACACTTATCAACCTGCATTCTCGCTTGTCATCTGACTTGTAGTTTGATGTCATATCATTGTAGCTTATCAATGAATGACACCTTGATTCCTATAACTGTATTCACGTCTCAGGTGTGAAGAATGTCTCATAAAATAAAACCCATTATTTTAGTATAACCACATTCATGACTTTTTAAAAAGAAATACAACATATTCAAATTAAATTCTAACCCTTTGTGATCCTCTACTAATCTAATATGAATATGAATATCATGAGGAAATTAGTATATTATATTAAGAACTGAAAATAAGAGTTGACTCACTTTTATTTCAATGACTGTCAAGTTTCACAACCTGTCAAGTTAATTTCATTATCTCTAAGGTAGATGTTTGTTTGTGTCTTCCCAGTCTATCAGAGAAGTCACAGGCTATGTACTCGTGGCCCTCAACCAGTTTCGTTACCTGCCTCTGGAGAATTTGCGCATTATTCGTGGGACAAAACTGTATGAAGATCGCTATGCCTTAGCGATATTCTTAAACTACAGGAAAGATGGCAACTTTGGACTTCAAGAACTGGGATTAAAGAACCTGACCGGTAAGAAAAAAATGAGAACTAGTGTACGGTGTAATATAATGCCCACCTGTGTGCATGCATGGAAGTGTCTGCAACGTCCAACTGCATACTCATTTTATTAGAAATGACATCTCTGTGCTACCTTCACTTTTGTTTACAGATATTATAAATGCTGTGTAAAAGATAGCAGAATACTATATCTCAGCTTAACAGAAGTACACTCTAAGAAAATGCTCAGTGACTGAAAACAGAGATAGGAAGCAGGCTTAAGAATTCTGTTTTGTGGTTGCAGTTGGGTGAACCAGATCATCAAATGCCTGCGATAACACCACAGTGCTCATGCCCGAGAGAGTTTAGTAATGCTCAAGCTATTCCATCTAGTTCAACTAATCTTTAGATTTTTACAGGATCACCTGAGTTTAGCAGAACAGTCTAATTTATTCAGTTTCAGTTTGTCCCATTTAGTAGCTCACCGAGCACCATCACCAATTCTAAGGATATTTTGGGGTCATCCATGGAAATTTTTTCATTGCTACAGACACACAATGCTAACAAATATCTATATATGAAACTTTACAATGGTTGTTTTTGCTTTGTTTTTGTCATAGTTCATACAGATTCTGATGGAGCACTTTTTATACATTATCATGAATTTTACCAAATATATCTATAGTACCTATAGTTAAAATGTGCTGATAAAATATTCAAAGCTACTGTTGTAGTTCAGTAACTTACGTTATAATTTACTTGAGATCAATAACATATATGCAAGTGTTACATAAAATATTCAGTGATTTATGCCTACTTTGGGTCCACTCAGTGAAATTTATGCACCCTTAAAAAAATAAGGATTTAGCTCAATGGTAGAGCACTTGCCTAGCAAGTGCAAGGCCCTGGGTTCGGTCCTCAGCTCTAAAAAAAAGGGGGGGGGGGTTATCAAAAATACAACTAACATTGTAAACTTATTTAGATAACCGTTAGTATTCACAGTACATGTAGAATATAGGTTTAAAGATGGAACTTTAATTCATAATCCTCCAGACAAGTGACTTAAAATATAGAAAATTGGTGTACAGAAAGAAACAATGATGTATCAGGTGAAATAACGATATTGTTGCTTCAGGGACAATCATTGTAGAGTTGATGGAATGAGAGTAAGTGCCTATGTTGGAAATGTATCGATTCTGATACCATCACTATTACTTCACTTTTTTCTAGGATATTTTTTTCTACCAAACAAATGTCTTTTCAGACCTCATAGCTACTTGCATAAATGTAATGAGATGAGAAAAAATTGAAAATAAGATAGTTAGGGAGAGGAAGCTGAATGGCTGGAATTAGAAATCTAAAATAGGACAATATAACTAAAACTTGCAAACTTACATAGAAGGAATGTGTGTCTTTCGGGAATTTTCTATATTTATGTGAGAAAATAAATGAATACATTCCTTTTTGATGTTATTATAATATTAGAATCTTCTTATTTTTTAAAATTATTTTTTTTACATTCCATAGTTCCTCATCCCGTTCCTCATTTCCCTTGCCTCCAAGAGGGTGCTCCCCTTCTTTCCCCACCTCCGGCATCCCTCTTTCCTGGGACCTCAAGTCTCTGGAATTTTGGTACATCTCCCACTGAGGCCAGACCAGGTAGTTCTCCACTATATATGTGCCAGGGACTTCAGACCAGCCCATGTATGCTGTCTGCTGGGTGGCTCAGTCTTTTGCAGCTCCCAGGAGTCCTGGTTAGTTGAGAATGCTGGTCTTCCTATGGGGTCTCCCTCCCCTTCTGCTTCTTTATACATAATAAATGCTGACTTCAGTCCAATGTTTATGTGTAAATATCTGCACCTGTCTCAATCTGCTGATGGTAGGGCCTCTCAGAGGACAGCCATGCTAGGCTCCTGCCTGTCAGTACATCATAGCATCAGTAAGAGTGTCAGACCTTGGTGCCCCACCACCACCCATGGGATGGATTCTAAGTTGGGCCAGTCAATGGACTGCCTTTCCTTCCATCTCTTCTCCATTTTGTCCCTGCAGTTCTTTTACACAGGAAGAACTCTGGGTTAGAAGTTTGAACAATGGGTTGGTAACCCAGTCCCTCCAAATGGAGGTGGACTCTTCAGGTTCCCTCTCCCCACTGTTGGGCATTTTGCCGAAGATAACTCCATTGAGTCTCTACCTCCCAGATTTCTGGTAATTTCTAGAGGGTTTCTCCACCCCTACACTCAGAGGCTACATATTTCCATTCATTATCTTGGCTCTCTGAGCTTTGCTCCTCTTCCCCTATACAATAAGCTTGTTAAATTATTTTTCTCTGTATAAAAAATTAAAATTTTCTTCATATTCATTTTCACATTTAAGATCAGTACTTCTACAATAATAACCAAAGGTTTTAAATAAAATTATGTCACACTTAAGCATGTTTTAGCCACTGAATTCATTGCAGTACTAATTATGATTTATGCAACTGATTATTTTTGTTATACTGACATAAAACATTATCGTTCAAAAGTAATAGCTTATGTGAATAGTACTATACTATTTCTGGATATTTTCAGAAATGGTTAATTTATTAATGTTAAACATTGGTTCTTTAGAATATCTGTGTTTATTTAGAAGTTACTATTACTCAAATGTATTACATGCTCTAATGTATGACTTAAAGAACTATGTGATAAAATATATCACATTGTGGACACTTTTCCCATAAGTATTTGACTTAATAGGATAGTGACATTAATGTCAAAATATTTGTGCAGTCAAAGTTTGATAATGATGACTACAATTTTGAGAGTTCCGACATATGCAGAAAACAGTTGCATTTATGTGTGATAATGTCTGACGTCTAATTATGTATATAAAAAGCATTTGGGGAAAGTTTGTTCTATTTCGGAAAGCTAAATTTTTTAGGTGATCTAGCTAAAAGAAGAAGTTAATGTTGTAAATAGCAATTCTATCTAGTTAAGATCGGTTGTACGCTTAGGAAATGTATTTGTTTTATTTTGTTTTATATTGCTCTACAAAATAATTGATAACTTTTAAAATTATATTATATACAGGACTATGAGTTTTGTCCTAATTATATTCTAATAAGAATACATATGGTTATTTAAAAACCTAAATGTGCTAGCCTACCATGGTATATTTGACTTAAGAATAGTGTAATGAATGTTCAACTGCAAATCATGGACTGCATCTAAATATTCTGAATGGTGCTTAAGGAGATGTGGTTACCAACATGCATTTATAGACCTACACATGACTCTAATTATGGAGGCTTTGAATCTACTGTCCAGATGAATCAAAGCGTAGTTTCCAAAGTGCAATAGCACAATGTCTAGTTAACCTTTGCACATTTCTTTGACGAAGAAAATTTTCATTCATCTATCATATTATGGGAGAAAGAGAAGGAGTTAGACAGAAACAATATTCTTTTCATTGCACACTAGCAATTATATGCTCAGTTGGCTTCTGAGTATAAAAACACAGTGAGCGCCTGCATTCAAAAGTGGATTAAATATCCAAGAGGGCTGGACATGTATCCAGTTCATAGAATACCCATTTTATGTGTAGGAAACGCTGGTGTTGGCTCCAGTTCTTCAATAAAGGTAGATATGTTGACATAGTTCCTTAAGGCCACACCCAGAAGACTAGCTAGGAAAAAGTGTTAGAATTCAAGTTAAGTTAGTAGCCAGCCTG
Organism: Rattus rattus; assembly: GCF_011064425.1. Lineage (NCBI taxonomy): Eukaryota > Metazoa > Chordata > Mammalia > Rodentia > Muridae > Rattus > Rattus rattus. Next base: position 142,349,506 of record NC_046157.1, on the reverse strand, counting down.
GGCTATAAGAGAACATATAAAAAGAAAAAAAGATAAAAAGAAAAAAAGAATAATAGTTTTAGAGGAATATACTATGATAAATATTGTTTCATTTTTCTAGTAACAACTTATTACATAACAATCATCTGCAAAGATTGTGAAAGTTCATAATTTTAGTTTTATTTAATTAATGAATGTATTTATTTATTTTCCTGACGGTAGTTTTCTGTCCCTCCTCTCTTCCTAGCCATTACTCCACAACTTACCTTCCTCCTCTATCCCATTCATGTCACCTCCCTCTCTATTTAGAAAACAGGAAGCCTTCTATGGATATCAACTAGCTATGGCATATCATGTTGCAGTAGAACTAGGCACATCATATCCTACTGGGACAAGGAAAAGGTAGCCCAGTAGGGGGAAAGGGTCCCAAAGTCAGGCAACAGTCAGAGACAGTGCTTGCTCCTACAGTTAGGAGTCTTACATGAAGACCAAGCTACACAACTGTTTTATATGTTCAGAGGGCCTTGGTCAGTCACATCCATAGTCTCTGGTTGGTTGTTCAATCTCCATGGGCCTCTATGGGCCCAGATTATTTGATTTTCTAGGTCTTCTTGTGGTGTTCTTGACTCTTCTAGTACCTTCAGTCTTCCTTCTCTTCCACAGGATTCCCCAATCTCTGCCTAATGTTTTGCAGTAGATCTCTGTATCTTTATATCAGTTTCTGGGTGAAGCCTCCCTGGTAATGGTTATGCTAGACTTCTCTATGCAAGTATAATAAGATATAATAAACATATCATGGGTTGGCTCCCTCTCATAGCAAGGGTCTCAAGCTTGTCCTGTCATTGGTTGGCCATTCCCTCTATCTCTTCTCCATCTTTACTCCTCCATATTTTGTAAGCAGGATAAATTGTATGTTGAAGATTTTGTGACTGGGTTGGTGTCCCAGGCCCTCCATTGGAAGTCTCGCATGGTTACAGAAGATGGCCAGTTCAGGCTTCATATCTTCCATTGCGATGTCAGTTTAATACATTACTGGAATTTTCCATTGCCTTAGGCTGTTCCAGTGATGCCCTATCCCATTCCAGTTGTCTTGTCTTTCCCAGTACTCTCTCCCTCTGTCTTCCCCCAATCCGGTTCCTCCTGTTCTTATCCCCAACCTTCCTTTAACCTGCTCCCTAATCTGTCAACCCATGGTTTCAATTCTATATCTTCTTACCACAATCTGAACTTTATTAATCATAATTTCCTATTTATGCATTTGTAACATATAGTGGTTTGGGGAGAAAGAAGTAGTTGTATGGCATAACAAAAATTTTGGAGACTTATAGCCTTGGCATTGGAAAGATGGCTTAGTCTGTAAAGTGCTTGCTGTAAGAGGATCTGATCTGACTCTCTAGAATCCATGTAAAATTCAGTAATTGGTAATATATGCTTTTCATCTAAATGCTAGGGAGATAGATAGACATACAGATTCTTGATCTTCACTGGCTAGTCTAGCTGAATTGGATAGCTCCAAAACTATGAAAGACGGTTTCAAGATTCAATTGGGACTCATGAGATTGGCTTCTTCACCTCCATAAACTATTTTCATATAAGGATGTGTATATATACAAAGAAACATATACACACATAAGATTTAAATGACTTTGTGTGTGTTTATAGTATTACTTCTTATCAAACAGTTTTTGCTATATTGACATTAGAAAAATGCATGGATAATATCACATTTTCTTCCAGCAAGTTCTCTTATTATTGTGCAAAGTAGACATTTGGATATGGGAAGACCATCAATGAAATATTAGTGATTACACCTTGAAGGCACTATGGCCAGTTTTCTCAAGCCCCTGCTACTGTGATTTTACTACTATGGTGGCTTATACCTTGCAGTTTTCAGCTCAGATAAACCCCTTTCCCCGAGCTGCTCTCATAATGGTATTTTAACACATCATCAGAAAAGAAAACAAAACCAGTGGTCCTTTTGCTTTTGTCAAAAGCGTGAAATATACCTAAAATGTTCACCCCCACCATGGTTAAACAGAAAAATGTGTTTAACTGCTGCCATTCACGTCTCTGTGGTTGATTATTATTAGTAGAACTAGAGTGGAGGAGAGGCAAAGAACAAACCATGCAAATCCCTGTCCAGGCGCCCTGTTAACACTGCACATTCTTTCCCTTCTAGAACAAAAGTACATTTTGACCAGGGTACATCATCATGAATGGGTCAACCTCGCTAAAAGTCTTTGGAAATGTCACTTCTACTTAAGGGAGTATAGGCTTTAACCCAGGAGGATAGAACATTTGTACAAAGTCCATTTGGACATAGCTGTTGCCCTTATTAGTCATTCCCAGACCTGATGTCCCACCAGCTCTTTCTTCACCAACTATGTGTACTCAAGATTCATGTTAAGTTGTAACATTGTCATGTCGAATTATAGTTTATAATCCTCTGCATGTATTGTTAGTAAATTAACTTATGTAAAAAGAAAGATTGACTCTATGACACATGATAATTATATCAATTTATAATTATAAATTTAATCCATGTTATAATGGATAATTTGATTTCCCATATATATTACAATTTATATAGGCAGGAATTATTGAATAATACCTAAATTTGCATGAATTTTCTGTATGAAATTCTCTTTTATAATTGCTATATATAATAAGCTATGCACAATGTCAATACACGTATCAATATGCTTATCTTATTTAATATTACTTTTTAAATATTTTAATTAAATCATGAAAATATCTCTTTTTGAGTATTTTAAATTGCAGATCATATATGGCAATAATTTATATTTCAAATCAATACCCTCAAGTTTTTTCCTAGAGTCGCTATTCTATAAATAAAATTATCATTTGTGCAGCTTTCTACTGGGTTGTCTTAATTGGATCATTACTTGAGATGTAAAGAAATAAAATATTATGTAAAATAAATATGTGCTGGTAATTTTGGAAATGCTTGACAATAATATAGTGGATGCATTATATTTTATTGATTCTAGTAGTATACAACTGAACTGCATAGTGGAGTTTACACAGAATTTTATACCTCAGTGATGTAAAATATAATCCAGGAGTTGTTTTACCATTGATGATTACCCTACGTTTGAAATGAACCCAGGACACTAATTAAAGTGGCACACTAAAAGAACACAGTATCTATCTCCTAGTATTTAAAATCCTCAGACCTCCTATATTATTCAGTAGTGCTCACATAAATCACCAGTATCAAAACAAGGAGACTACCTGTGCTTACTCAAGGAATGTCAAAGAGCAAGGATGTGAAATCGGAATTCTCTGTTTAGTGCTTATCTGTTCCACACAGCCTGACAATCTCAGAAACCGAGTCTTGATCATGAGAATCGTGAAGACTATGTTATGCCTCCGTCTCCTTGCCGGCATTAAAGGAAGAAAGCCGAGAACTGCCAACCGCAGCACCTTTCACGCAGATGATAGAAAGCCATAGCTTTCTGAGTTCCCTGATACTATTTCTGTTTTTGATTCCCTTTGTATCAGAACGTTGCCGGAACTCCTCTGCCTATTCCTGCGTATTCAGAAGGATTCAATCCTTGGAAGCTAACTGTGACTCGTTTAGGCAAAAAGCTACTTCCTTGTTCACAGTCTCTTCCGACACTCCTTTGGAACTGTTTTATGTCTAAGTCAGGGATAAGTCTAGGCTTCGCTTCCTCTGTTCTCTCTGCAGGCACTCCCTTCTACCTCAGAGCACGAGAATCGTCCTATCCTATGTTCTGTTCCTCAGACACAGGCATATTGCCCCAGCCCTTCCTTTTAAATCCCATCACCACATTTGCCCTTCATAAGCCCCGACATTTGTCTTGACCTAGACAAGAGACATACTCATTCTTGTTCTTTTTCTGACACTAGAGTTGCCGAGCATCCTTCAGCTGCTCTGCGGAAGGGCACAGTGCTGTGTAAGTGGGGTCAACCTGGCCACTTCGGGAACCATGACTGAATAGAATGCTGTCAAAGGCACAGCTCACATTTGCACTAGAACACCTACGCAGACTATTCTGATATTTTGGGGAAAGAATACTACAACGATTCTCTCAGCTAAAGGATAGACTGCTTGGAAATGATTATATCAAGTCAAATTTGTAGCGAACACCCTGTGAAGCCGAGAATCAGTCAAGAGAGTGGCAGCTTCTTGTGAAGAGTCTGTAATTTGTAGAAACGATACTTCAATCAATGCTCTTATAAAATACTGTTTGCTTGTCATGCCAGACAGTGTGAATTGACTGGAAGGAAAAGCATAATGTTCTATTTATATTGGAGAGAAAATAGTAATATATTTAAAAAACTGGAAGTTAATTATGGAATCAGGGAATGGTAACTGTCATTTTTGTCACCCCTGCTTCCCTCAATCCCAAAGGTTTAGACAACCGGTGACTGAATGTAAGGAATGGAATGGGGGAAAGGAAAATTTCTTCTCAACTCTACCATGAATTAGGAAATGTAGTGACCATAATGAAATGAACCTTGGGTGGGGTGTTGGGGGTTAACCTACCATACAGCTTCCAGGGAATACACTCATAACTTCTTTTGGTCAATATTTATTTTTAATAATGCCTACTAGTTTGCTTGAGTGTTGGGCATCGGAGATGGCTCAGTGGTTAAACCCATTTATTATTCTTTCAAAGTACCTGAATTTGGTCCCAAGTAGCCCTCTGACAGACCAAAACACTCTACAATTGCAGATACAGGGGATCTGATATCTTTTTCTGGCCTCTGTGGACGTTGCATGAACATGGTACACAGACTTACCATGGTATAAAATCCATAAATAAAAGTAAGTAAATTAAGTATAAATCAGAGCTCTCTTAAGCTCTGACATATTCAGGGGTCCTGAAGAAAATGCACCATTTGAAGTTAATTTTATTAAATGTCTGAAGTGTCTTTCAGATCTTTGGGACATTTAATTGTTATGATGGCCTCTCACAACTATACACTACGTAGATGTTTTTAAGGTTGGCTATTATTTCTTGCCTCAAAGATAAAACAATATTTGCATGCTTTTTTTTTCATAAGAGAAGACATAAAATTTACAAGAAAGAGAAAGTGTAAGGAAGACCTTTGCTTAAACTCATTAGTGAGCAAGCTTGCTTGTTTAGGGTATTTCTCCAGTGGGGAGTGCTCGTCCTCAGGATCCTAGAAGCAGTAGAAGGATTGGCTCCTTCTCATTAACAGATTCCAAAACAAAGAAATTGGTGTTTCTATCAGAATGCTCATACCTCCTCCATCACCTCAGAATAACAGCATTTTGTACCTTTTGAAGACATGAACTGTGAAGAAGTGGTAAATTTACCATGGCTTCCAGACACCAAGGAAGGAATAGCAGTGCTGGGGTGAGGGTCTCTGGTTCTCCAGCCAAAGTTTATAAATCCTATTTAGAAATAACCCATCTATATCACTGGAAAGAATAAAGGGTGAATATCATCACAGCTATGCCTCATGTTTAATTGCAGAAGCCAGGCCACACTAGATACTAGATACTAGATTTCTCTGAGCTACCAGAATTTAGAAAAGGGACCTCTTCCACTTTACTGAACACATGTATTATATATACTCTTACTGGTTTTTTTTTAATACAAAGCACCCCATTGTGTCTTTTGCATATATTTTACATGCTGCCCCATGATGCTGACCAGACAAACATTTGTTTTACAATTGGGTTATATCTGTGGAAATCCTCCCCACAGTCCTATAACTGAACAGGGTGTACCATGTCCCGCAATCTCCAAATCTGTTTCTTTGTGTTCTATTATTTCCAAGAATTACTTAGGACAGTTTCTCCAAGATCACAATTAACAAAATGCCAAATCGCTTGAAAATAAACATGGAATAATTGTCAAGTCTAAAAGGCTGTAGTTCAGGAAGAATTATTGCTAAGACATTTGTGTAATGTTTGAATTTATTCATGATAAGTTGGCAGTAAAATACAAGCAGATGCACAGGATGTCAGTATTGCAGATACGGACTTAATTTAAATGTAGGAACTCCATGAACTCATTCTAGTGTCCCTTCAACTGAACTGTAGGTAATTTTACATAAATATTATTAGCTTGTGAACCATTGTTGGTAAGCATTTATAATTGATTCCAAATTACTGGAAAAGGTTCAAGATTCTGTTCAAAAGTTAGGTCAATTCAAATATTCATTAATTTGATTTGTTCTACTTGTATATTCAAAACATTGTGCTAAATATGAGATATTCTAAGCTATCTCTATATACCTGTCTACTCTTGGTAAATATTTTGTTTCTGGCAAATATTTACCCTTCGGCTGTAGTGTGCAAGCATAAGGGAAGTGCTTTTACAAATTATGATTAATATGATTTCTGCAGTCAAGCATGTCTTCAGTACAAGGAGCCTCCAGTTTCATAGGCTGTATTCTCCTCCACAGAATTTTCTGTGAAGAAGATATATTTACATTGCCCTGTACAACAAAGTAGCCAGTTGCCATATGTAACAACTGAATTAAGGCTAGTACAACTGAGGAAATTAATTATAATTTATGTAACTTTAGTTAAGTTAGTCATATACAGGATTAACATGCTTTATTTAAGCCACAGTAATAAGCAAGGGTTGACAAACAGGATAACTGGAATGAAGAGAGAATGGCTCTGGGTCTGTCTTCTGTCAAGTCCTTTTCTGAGGCAAGTTATTCTACTTCCTACATCTCAGTGGCTTAGCTTCCATAAGCACAGTGTTAACTCTAAGCTGTCAAATATTTATAAAATATGTAATTAAGTTTGTGCGTGCGTGCGTGCGTGTGTGCGTGTGTGCGTGCGTGCGTGTGTGTGTGTTGGAGAGGTGGCTGAGGGGTTAAGAGCATGGATTGTTTCTTTTCCCCCACAGAGGACCTGAATGAATTCCCAGCACCAACATGACGGTCCATATTTACTCATACTAATTCTTGAGGATTCAGTGTAGTCCTCTGCTTCATGTGGCGGGCACATGTGTAATGAAAATACATATATTGAGAAAAAACTCCTGTATAGTGAAGTTATTAAGTTATAAAATGTTTAAATAATTGCTTTTACTATTTGTGATTATAAAATAATAACTTCCTGTCCCCTTTCCTTTCCTTACTTCAGACCCTCCTATATACCACTTTCTGCTCTTTTCTAAACTTGTGGGCTTTGTCCATTCATTTTTGTTAGTCATAAGTGAAGTCTCTGATGATGATGTTTTTGTTGTTTCTATTATTCTTATTCTTATTTTTCTTCTCATTATTATTATGCTTTTGATGAGTACCAAATAGAACCAGTATGTTTTTTTAAAATAAAAACTGTAAGGTTACTTCACCAAGCTATAAAAATACCAAATACAGTTTTTTTTTTATTTCACCTACAATCTGTAGTTCACACTTTAAGGGTTCTACACGGTTCTAAGTATGCTCTACATTGACAGTTGTGATAGCGGTGAAATGAGAAACTTTATGTGTAGATTTTCTTTTGATCTTAAATTTTAACAACATAAGTATCCAGTCTAAAGTTGGTCCTAATGTTTATTTCACTTTTTATCCCATTTAGATGGGGAGGGAAAAGAAGGGAAGCATTCACTTGTCATGGCCATGTGTGGAGGTCAGTGACCACCTATAGGAGTCAGTTCACTCTTCCATGTGACCAGAGGTTAAGGTGTTCAGCTCACGTCACCAGGGTTGGTAACAAGTGCCTTTACCCTTTTAGCCATCTGGGTGAACATCTTGTTTCTTATGTTGCTTCAGTGAAAGGAAAAAGTGCTTCAAGACTATAACTTGTCTATGAAAGAGAACAACCTTGAAAACCCTTGAGTTATTTTTGTATAGACATTGCCTAGTCTGCTGCTGGTTAGGGATTTTTTAAAATTTTATTTATTTACATTTCAAATGTTATCCCCTTCCAGGTATCCCCTCCAAAAACCCCCTATCTCATCCCCTTCTCCCCTGCTTCTATGAGGGTGCTCACCAACCCACCCATCCACCCCTGCCTTAGTGCCCTAGTATTCCCAAACACTGGGGCATTGAACCTTTGTAGAACCAAGGACCTCCCCTTCCATTGATGCCAGATAAGGCCATCCTCTGCTACATATGCAGCTGGAGCCATGAGTCCCTCCCCTCTTTGTTTGGTAGTTTAGTCTCCAATCCCCCACTGCAATACACTTCCGCTCAGTTTGCTGAACCTCTGTATATCTCCCCATCTACTACCACAGCTGGTCTCGTCCCCCTTTTCTCCCACCCCGTTCTCTCTCCCTCCCAAATTTCTTCCTCCATTTACATCCAAACATTATTTTGTTCCCTCTTCTGAGTAGGACTAAAGCATGCACAGTTTGGTCTTCCTTCTTTTTGAGCTTCATATCGTTCATGACTTGTATTGTGAATATTAGCTTTTTGCCAAATATCCATTTATCAGTAGTCATAAAACATGTGAGTTCTTTTGTGACTGAGTTATCTCACTCAGGATGATTTTTCTAGTTACATCCATAATTGTCTACTCTACCTGTTCTAGAATCAGAGAGCGGAGGACCCATTTTTTTTTTTTTTGCTATTCACTTTGCATCCTGCTCACTGGCCCACTCCCTGTCATACACTCCCACAATCATCCCCCCCATCTGCCCTTCCCTGAGTGGATAGGTGGATGGGGTCACCCGGGGTATCCTTCCTCCCCTGGCACTTTAAGTCTCTGTGAGGCTAGATACTTCCTCTCCCACTGAGACCAGACAAGGTTTAGAACATATCTCACATACAGGTAACAGCTTTTGGGATAGCCCCTGCTTTAGCTGTTCAGAACCCATACGAAGGCCATGGTGCACATCTCCTACATATGAGTGGTGAGGCCTAGGTCCAGCTAGTGTATGGTTTTTGGTTGGTAGTTCATGTTCTAAGAGCCCCAAGGGTCCAGGTGAGTTGACTTTGTTGGTTTTCCTGTGGAGTTCCTATCCCCTATGGGGCCTGTCTTGTCTCTAAGATAAAAGAGAGACCTGGGAATAATGGAGACACCCTGAAATCAACAAGGTTGACCTTAGCTGTCCTACTCTTCCTCCTTACGTGTCTCTAAGCTTCATCTACTGTTTGGCTGTGGGTGTCTGTGTCTGTCTGAATCAGCTGCTGGGTTGAGTCTCTCAGAGACTCCTGTTTGCAAGCATATCAGAGTACCATTAGTAGTGTTAGGGATTGGTGCTTTTCCATGAGTCATCTATTGAAGACCAAGTCATAAAGAATTTTGCAGGCCAATAGATGGAACTTGAAAATATCATCCCGAGTGAGGTAACCCATTTCCAAAAGGACGTGCATTTGCCATAAAGTAGCAGCATCATGTTATAACCCACAGACCCCAAAGAAGTTAATCAAGAAGGAAGCCCAAGGGAAGAAGCTTGAATATCACTTAGAATGGGAAATGAAATAATCATAAGAGGCAGATGGAGGGAGGGAACTAGGAGAGAAGTGGGATGGGGAGGGGAATAAAGGATTCAGGTTTGTCAGGTGTAGGAAAAGATAGGGAATATGGCTACATGGCCATGAAGATGAATGGAAATCTTCAAGGGACAGTGGTGAGGAAGTTGGGGGGGTCATCTCTAGGATAAGACAGATATCTGGGATAAAGAAGGCACCTAAGAATCCATGGGGATGACTTTAGCTGTGACTAACTACGTTGGAGATATGGAACTCGAAGAGGTCACCTCCTGTAATCAGACAGGAACCCCAGTGGAGCAATAGAGATGCCAACACACCCACAAAACTTTCAACCCATAATGTATCCTGTCTACAAGGAATCCAGGCCCTGGGGAGGGAGCAGAGGCCAAGGGAATGGCCAACCAATGATCGCCCAACTTGAAGGGAGGGCTTTTGATGAGAGTGTATTTAAAGCAGATTCCCTGCCAGGGCTTCTCAGGGAGGGATTGTCTTTATTTTTCTTGATGTAAGAATGCCCAGGCTCCTGTGGTATTACGGCCAAGGGAAGAGGCTCTGATCAGTGTAAGGGAAGAGAAAACTACCTGGGAACAAGCAAGCAAGGAATTCATTTATTCTCTTTTGTTTTTGGTTAATGATGTGAGTAGATGCCTGATTTTCTCCCTGTCCCTCCCTGAAATGATGCACTATAACTTAGAGTTGTAAGATAAATAAACCTTTTCTTTGTCTAGATGCTTTTGTTGGGGTATTTTATCATTACAAAAGAAGTGAAGCTAGGATATTGTGCATCTCCACGCTTGCTCTCCTACTGTCTATTGAGAGCTCCCTTTATTCACATCCTATTTACTTAATTTTAAACACGATAAGAGAGGAGGCCTCTTGATCAGATATGAAAATCTATAAGCTTAATGTTTTCCAAGTTATAAATGTTATAAACCAAGAAACTTTAGCTATTATTTTTCTAATGCAATAATAACTGATTTATTTAGTCTATAAGCAAAATAAATGAACAGATAGTTCAAATAGAGAAAATAATTCTCTCTTTAAGACTCTCCTTTAAAATATACTCTTATAATTTACATCAATTAGATGTGAATATTGAGGGTCTTATTATAGCAAAAAAGAGCATCTGTCTTCTCTTCAGCATTGCTACAAGTGAAAGCACCGATGAATGTGTTACACCAGCTCTGAAATGCTTCGTTTCTTTGTATTACAAATTCTTTAATTTTCTTGTAAGTTGAGTCATTTTGCTTAACTTGTGTTATTATAATAACCATAAATATAATGTTGCATGTTTACTGAAAAGGTAAGTGAAAAATAAATGAACTTTATTGCCTTCTAAAAACACACCTATTTGCTCTGCTTAATTTGTCTTTGCAATGTCAATATAAAGGTTTTTATTGAGTAAAAATGTTGATTCTCAAATCAACAGTTTTGATTTTTAATCTGCTCTGCAAGCAAAGAATTGAAACTTGAGCTTGATTTTAAAATATCAGTCACAGAACATTATAGTGACTGTTGACAAAAGAAAGAATATATTTTAGTTTTGAAACTTACCTCATTCTCTTAACATCATAGTTTTATGTTTATTATAAATATTTTAGGTAAAAATATATACCTGATGATAATCTAATGATATTTTAATTTAAAAAGGGATGCATCTTTTTATTATTCTTATAAACAAAATACTTTAGTTTTCAATCATTTTTTCTAATGTAGTTTATTTAAAACAATTTTAACTATGTAAATTATGAAAACTATTTGAGAACATTCTAATAGTTAATTGATTTTAACCTTATTTATAAAGTTATTGTAATAAATCTATAAACTGAAGAGTAAGGATGACAGACTAGAGCCTAAGATGTGAACTTTATTGAGAATTCTATCAATAATTACATCAATAATTTATCAGCATTTAATCATTAGAAATAGTTTACAAATATTACCATGCTTCATCATTATGAGACCTCTATAAATTACAGGTTTAAATCATTAAATCATACCTACAAGATAAACAATAATTCACAAAGCTGAAACATGAGTCCTAATAGCAAAGCTTCTAATTTTCCTTTTACTGTCATCCTACTAAAGGTCTGAGAATGAGGAGGTCATGTAGAGGTAACCACACACTGTGATTAAGGCCCATTCAATAGCAGGTAATTCACTCCTGGTACTGTGAATACATGCAAGCGTCTGGAGTTGGTGAGGTGATGGCATTCAGAACAGAACCTACTAAGGCCACTTCCCTGAAGCAGTGTAATTTGTAACTGCCATGAACTTCAAACTGGCGAGGTGGGGATACATAGAATGATTTGCATAGGACCGTTAATATGTTCAGCAGTGAAATTTCTATTTTTTTTTTATGTTGGCAAGAGGTAGTTCATTTTTCATACTTTAGCTGGGAAGTCAAAAGGCTCAAGGGAGATAAAGGCTGTGTATAAAGTGTTTCTTGTGATTGTATTGGTCTGATTATGTATTGGGAAGTAAAATTACATAGTAAAATTTTAAAAGGAATTGATTCCTAAACAGTGTATTTACTTCATGTAGCAATATAAAATAAAAAAATTAATAATAATTCAACTTGGGGTGAGTTACATTGTGTTCCTTGAGAAGATATGAAATGTAAATCTAATATAACCCTTATTTTTTCTTTTCTTTTTTCTTTTCTTTTCTTTGTAAATATTTTAGATGCAGTGAAAGGAAGCAAAGGCAGCGTACCTGAATAGATAGACATCTGTGAGCTTACTCTAATTTCTAATTTCTAATTTCAAAGCATGAAAATCATGCTTTGTCCCGTTAAAGAGACAGTAAAATCTTATTTTTAATCAGTTTAATTAATATACTAGTCACAGAAATGACTTTTCTAATGGTTTAGTTTTTAAATAGATACCATGACACTAAATTCATATCTTAGTCTGTTTTGATAGAATAGACCCATTTTAAAACATCTAAGAGGACTCGCCTACTCATTCCATATCCTGTATTTAAAATAAAATTTAAGTTCCTGTCTTCTGTCACTAGTGTAGTAGATTTTGCTTCCTAAAAGCATAAGATTATATATAATGCTTTATAAGATTATAGAAGTGTTTAAAGATGAACTCTTCTACCCGTTTATTTAGAGTCTCTCTCTCTGTTTCTGTCTCTGTGTCATTGTGTCTCTGCTCTACCTGCCTCCCTGCCTCTCCTGCCTCTCCTGTCTCCCTTCATCCTCCCTACCCCTGTGTGTGTGTGTGTGTGTGTGTGTGTGTGTGTGTGTCTGTGCACGTGCGTGCACGCGCATGTGTCCACCTGTGCCTGTGCCCTACATGTGCATTGTCAGTTAGAGGACAACCTCAGGGGTCAGAGCTAGCCTCATGCCTTATTTTCTATAATGTAACTTATTGGCTGTTTGCTGACTTTTCAGCTTCTAGGGTTCTCCTGTCCCGACTTCCCACATTGTCACAGAAGCACTGGAATGGCAGATGTGCGCAACTGCTTCTGGCTGTATATGCATTCAACTAATGACCTCATATCTGCAATGCCCTTACTGTATACACCTAGTCCTCTCTCCGCACCATTTTCTAGATTTAATAATCACTGGAATTAATTCATCTTTTAAAAGGAATGATATCTTGGGGAGTCACTATTTATAAAAGTCATACGACACTTTGAAATTATTTTTCCAGGATTTTTTTGCTTTTTTATTTTTTTTGATTGGATTTTTTATTTACATTTTAAATGTTATCCCATTTCCCAGTTTCCCCTCCAGAAACCTGCTATCCTCCTAACCCCCACTTCTACTCTCCTCCCATGGATGTCCCACAAGACTATCCTCTGCTACACATGTGGATGGAGCCACAGGTCATCCGTGTGTTCTCTTGGGATGCTGGTTTAGTCCCTGGAAGCTTAGGGGTTCTGGTTGTTGCTCTTCTTATGGGGTTTCAAACCCCTTCAGCTACATCCATCCTTTCTCTAACTCCCCCATTGGGGACTACGTTCTCAGTTCACTAGTTGGCTGCAAGCATTTGCCTTTGTATTTGTCAGGCTCTGGCAGAGCATCTCAGGAGACAGTTACATCAAGCTCTAAACAGCATGCACTTCTTGGTATCCACAATATTGTCTGGGTTTGCAGCTGTATATGGGATGGATCCGCAGGCAGGGCAGCCTCTGGATGGCCTTTCCTTCAGTCTTTGCTCCAGACATTGTTTTCATATTCCCTCCTGTGAGTATTTTTGTTCCTCCTTCAAAGAAGAACTGAAGCATCTACATTTTGTTTGTCCTTCTTTTTGAGCTCATGTGGTCTTTGAATTGTATCTTGGGTATTCTAGCTTTTGGGCTCATATCCACTTATCAGTGAGGGCATATCCTGTGTGTTCTATTCTGACTGGGTTACCTCAATCAGGAGGATATTTTCTAGTTCCATCCATTTGTCTAAGAATTTCATGAAATCATTGTTTTTAATAACTGAGTAGTACTCCACTGTGTAAGTGTACCACATTTTCTGTATCCATTCCTCTGTTGAAGGGCATCTGGGTTCTTTCCAGCTTCTGGCGATTATAAATAAGGCTGCTATGAACATAGTGGACCATGTGTCCTTGTTGTATGTTGGAGCATCTTTTGGGTATATGCCCAGAAGTGGTATAGCTGGGTCCTCAGGTAGTTCTATGTCCAATTTTCTGAGAAACCTCCAGACTGATTTCCAGAATGGTTGTACCACTTTGCAATCCCACCAACAATGGAGGAGTGTTTTTTCCACATCCTTGCCAGCATTTTGTCACCTGAGTTTTGATCTAGCCATTCATTGGATTGGTGGAGGTGAAATTTCAGGGTTGTTTTTGATTTGCATTTCTGATGACTAAAGATGTTGAACATTTTTAGGTGCTTTTTGGCCATTCAATATTCCTCAGCTGTGAATTCTTTTGTTTAGCTCTGAACCCCATTTTTAAAAGGGTTATTTGAAATCTCACCTTGTTAAGTTCTTGAGTTATTTGATATATATTTTGGATATAGGGATTGGTAAAGATATTTTCCCAATCTGATGATTCTGTTTTGTTGTAGGATTGGTACAGAAAATGATCTTTTTTCCCAATATTGTTGGTTGACCATTTTGTCCTATTAGTTTCACAGTGTTTATGTGGTCTTTGATCCATTTGATTTGATTTTGCACAAGCCAACAAAAATGGATCGATTTGAAGTTGACCTCCAGTTACCAGCACCATTTCTTGATAATGCTGTTTTCCCCCCACTGGATGGTTTTAGCTCCTTTGTCAAAGATCAAGTGACCATAGAGGTGTGGTTTCAATTTTGGGTCTTCAGTTCTACTCTGTTAATCTACCTGCCTGTCTCTGTACCAATACCACATAGTTTTTATCACTATTGCTCTATAATAGGGCTGTAGGTTAGGGATGGTGATTCCCCCAGAAGTTCTTTTATTATTGAGAATAGTATTCACTATCCTGGGTATTTTGCTTTTTTTTTTCAAATGAATTTGCAAATTGCTCTTTCTAACTCTATGAAGAATTGAGTTGGAATTTTGATGAAGATTGCATTGAATCTACAGATTGCTTTCAGCAAGGTGTCCATTTTTTAATATAGTAATCCTGCCAATCCATGAGCATGGAAGATCTTTCCACGTTCTGAGATCTTCAATTTCTTTCTTCAGAGACTTGAAGTTCTTGTCACACAGTTCTTTCACTTGCTTGGTTAGAATCACACCAAGGTACTTTATATTATTTGTGACTATTGTGAAGCGTGTCGTTTCCCTAATTTCTTTCTCAGCCTGTTTATCCTTTGAGTAGAGAAAAGTTATTGATTTTTGGAGTTAATTTTATATCCGGCCACTTTTCTTGAGTTGTTTATCAGCTGTAGGAGTATTTTCAATCATGCTAATTCTAGGGTCACAACCTAATTGTATGAATTTTGTGTAATTTTTAAGATAAACACAATGTTATTTTGAGTTCACACCTTATTCACTATAAAGTTGAAAAAACTATAAATCAAAGTATAGACTTCTTTTAAATACAGTGTATAAATGGGATTAAATATCAATAAAGAGTTGCATACACTCAGCAGCAAAAGCAAACTTGCAGAGAATTGTAGGATGCAATGCCAAGGACTCTGAAGATTACCTATCTTTTGATATTGCTGATTTTGATTCCCAGAGAATGTAAATAATAGAGTAAATATGAGGTGTGATATGTCAAATCATTATTCATGTGCTTTTTAAAAATGTAATTTAATAAGATATTAGAGAGAAGTGAGAATAAAAATATGTTTTTTTGTTTTCATTTTTATATTTTATTGGATGTTTTCTTTATTTAAATTTCAAATGTTATCCCCTGTTCCATCCTTCTTCCCTGTGCTTAATGAGGGTGTTCCCCCACCTACCCTCTCCCTCCTGCCTCCCTACCCTGACTTCCCCTACACTGGGGCATCGAGCCTTCACAGAACCAAGGACCTCTCCTCTCATTGATGCCCTACAAGGCCATCCTCTGCTACATATGCAGCTGGAGCCATGGGTCAGTCCATGTGTACTCTTTGGTAAGTGGTTTAGTTAATAGTTCAAACTATTAAATTTGAAGTTGTATCTGAGAACTGTTTCTTTTTCTTTCCAAGAGATATGGAAGGGATAGTAAAATAATGTTTTACCTACCCATAGCTAACTGTTTCTACATCGTAAGAAGAAAAGGGAAGGGAAGAAGGGCTGTGACCTTTCTCCCTGGTAACACTGCCTCTTGCAGATTCTGTGGCTGAATTATCTGAACTATCTGAACTCTCTGTGCACGACACTGTCATCTCATGTCCCTAGAAATTTGATGGTATAATGATAAATTTCTAGGCATTACTGTTCAAACTTTTAGTTCTTTACATATTCCTGGTATTAAGTCTTAGTTAAATATAATGAAACGGTGGCAAATATTTTTCCTGCCTGTGCCAGCCATCTCTTTGTTGTGGCAATTGTATCTTGGTAGATTTTGAATTTCATGAAAGATCATTTGTCAGTCAGTCATTGTTTCCTGAGCTATAGGCGTCAGAGCCCGAAATCCACATTCCCCTTATGCTTAGTTCTCGCACCATTTCATTCTGTACACTCAAAGTTTCAAGCCTTATATTACAATCCTTGATCCATTGTGAATTAAATTTTATGGAGTGAATGGAGAAAGAATCCAGTTACTAAACTCTACCTATGGATATTCCACCTTCAGGGGATTTGGAAAGTATATTTTTAGTTATCAGAAAAAAAAGATAGCTAAGTAACCTTATACCCATACTGATAAAGATGGGGTTTTAGATGGGAGAAAATACACATTGCTTTTCTAAACAAGCAAACATGAAGCAGTCGAAATAGTGAGTTTTCAAGCCTGATGATTAGAATTTAATACTCTTACTTCAACAGAATGAACACTTAAAATTACTTAAGTTTTAGGACTTAGTATCTCAATCTGAAAAGGAGAAATAAAGGAAAGGAGTAAAAAATAAAATAAAGAACAG
The DNA here is from genome assembly GCF_011064425.1 of Rattus rattus. Taxonomy (NCBI): domain Eukaryota; kingdom Metazoa; phylum Chordata; class Mammalia; order Rodentia; family Muridae; genus Rattus; species Rattus rattus. The sequence continues at coordinate 142,332,640 of NC_046157.1, read as the reverse complement.
TGCTTAGGACAAACTAGATATTTTTGCTGCCATAAGCCGCATACAGATCTCAATACAGTCATGGCACATGAGAGAATTTTCAGTTAATCCCAGATATATCGTATAAGGCTTGCTGTTTACTGTGTCATCTGTGAGATTCAGTTGAGCCACACCAGAAAACATAGACTTACCTCATTTGTTCCTTGGAGAATATGTCTGACACCTAGTTTTCATTTCCAAAGTGAAAAGCAAAATGTCTTACTCCTCCCATTTCCTGTGATTATTTAATAATAACTGCAACCTGCCCATCTTCCTGTAGACTTTAAGATAACTTGTGTATCGCATTTTTTAGGTGTTCATTTCTTTCCTGTAGAAGTGTGTTCGTGACTTTACCCCTCACAATCCAACAGAGAATGTTAGTGTATTTTTGCATCGTGAGTACTTGAGAAATGAACATCAAGTACATAATTAAACACTAAATTCCACATGCACATCTAGGGACTTTTGTCAACGTTTAATTTCTCACTTTGGATGTATTCCCTCACATAGTGGTAACGATGTGCTCTGCTAATAATAATCCCATGGGCTTACATTCAGCAACACGTCATTACAATAGAATAATTATCATTTAATAAAAAAACAGGTGCAAATATTCAAAAGATATTAAATGAATTTTAGAGAGAAATAAATAACATGAATGGGACAACAGAGTGATTTAAGTTGATGCTTCCTTGGTATAAAGAAAATTCCCTTCATTACTGTTTATTTCTTATTGTCTTAGTTCTTCTCAAAGAATTCAAATGCCCTTGCTGGGAAAAGCTACTAGCTAAGCTAAGGATTTGTATCCCCATTTATAATTTCTATACTGTATTTGAACCTCATTCATTATTATTTCTTTTGAGTAGTCATACAAGAATGAATAAATTTAATGTCTAGAAATTCCAAACTTCATCCTGTATCAGTAGAAATAACACAGAGCACACTTTACTTCTCCCCGTTAGCTGGCCTTTCATTAGATTTTTCACTACTTATTTTTAAATGACAAAATTCTCGTTTTTAATAACACACATTATTTAGGGCTTCTAATAATAATCAAAGTGTGTATTGTTTACTTGGGAATTTAAATTTCTAAATAAAGGCAGATCAGTACGGATAGCGGTTGGTTGTTTCTTTCTTTTTTGGGCTCAATTACTGTAACACTGCTGGTTCTCTCTGCTGGTGTGGAAAAACAAATAAAATATGCGATGTCAAAACAGTTGTAATGTGAGACACCTATGGAGTATCCGCTTGTGTTCCACTCAGTAAACACGAGAGCTTGTGAGCCTCTTAAAATTAGAATTTTTACGCCAAAGCTACAGACTTAGGTAAGGCACCTTCATGGCAGCAAGTTTGCGTATGTTTAGGTTTGATTCATGTTTCCTATGTAAGGAAATCAATAAATTAGTATGTGATTGTGTAGAACCATTATAAACCTTACCTAAGATGTGCTAAACTTTTTATTGCACAGGCATTTTTTTCTAATATGAAGCCATAATGCTTATGACTCTCATAGCATGGATAAATAAATATTTAAAAATCATAACAATATGTCTATATCCCTGCCTCAATATGTTGAATTCTGTGACTCAGAGAAAGGATATAGTATTTGGAAGGTAATTCTTTATGTTAGGACAATGAAACAGTTTTCGTAAAGTAATTTTGGGGACACATCTGTAACATGTTTTATCAACTTCAGATTATGAAAACAAACACAAACATATATCTAAAAGTAAGCCAAAAACAAGAAGGTTAAAGATACAAACATTAAGATAATCTAAACATAGAAACCTGGGTAAGATGGCTGTCAGTATATGGTTTATCGTGGATTTCTGTTCCTTTTCTGTTGCTGTAATAAAACAGCAGGAGAATAGCACCTTAATAAGAAAAAAAAACCTTGCGTTTATGGTTCCAGAGGGACAATATCCCTTTATGGCTGGTAGGGAAGTTTGTCAGCAAGCAGCTCCTATGGTTTGGTAGTGAGACAAACAGGAAGTAGAGAAACTAAACTAGAAATGGCTGAAAGATTACAAATTTCAATGTCTCTGCCCAGTGACATAGTTCCTTTAGTAATTCTGAACGGCATAAACTTTGCAGTGACACAAACAAGAGTCCAAATGTCTAAGGCTATGGGTCTGTGGGAGTGACTTTCTCATTCATAATACCACATGAGGTATGCATGAAAGTGTGCGTTCAGATCCCCACCTCCCTTGTGAAATGCTTGTAAAATGGATGGTGATGTAGTCCTAAGACAGGGAAATTGGGCACTTGTGGATCCCTAATATTGACTTGCCAGGAAGTGTACTTGAATTAGTCAGTTCAGTGGCTGCTGTCTCAATAACTAACTAACTAACTAACTAACTAACTAACTAACTAACTAACCAACCAAACAAGAGAAGAGTGACTGAAGTAAATGCCTGATATCCACCTCAGACATCTAAATACATGTTCACACATGATACAGCACACCACACTCAAATTCACAGTCACACACACACACACACACACACACACACACACACACACAGAGTGAGAGTTGCAAACAAACGTGTGCACATATGACTCTAAAATGTATGTGTCTGTAGATTTGTATGTCTTCAACTATTATTAATAACCAAGAATACTGTTTCATTGACTTGTATCTAAAAAAAAATCAACTTATGGTCAAAACAATAATCCAAGAATTTGTTTTCAAATAAAATCAACTTTCGGGGAATTCGTATGAGACTTTTTAGACAGAATGGCAAATGAACAATCCATATGTGTTTATGTCTATCAACATGGCTCTGAGACCTTCTGCGTGCCATGGGAAATGTGCCCACAGGCTGAAATGAGTGTACAAAGGCACAGCGTAGGGAGAACATGCTGGAGGGGTTTTATTTGATGTTGTCAAAATGCTCTAGGCTCTGTCTTGCAAGAAATTCTTTTGGTTTTCCTTTTCAATTTTTTTTTATGCTTTAAAACACGTGCCTTTTTTTCTGAAACATTCTGCCAAGAGACAAAGAGCAAATGAGCAAAATTACAAATGAACCATCCCATCACATGCTCTCTCAATGTAAACATTTGCTTTCTGTGCTTATGCCCATAGGGATATCTGCCAAGGTAAGAGTCAGCAGCTTAAGGTCACTTATTCGTATTTGGAGATGACAGACTAATCAGAAGAAAGAATTAACAAAAATGGCACAGAAGTGAATGGGTACCTATTGTGTTACACATTTTATTTACCATTTATTTTCTTATAACATATTTTTAATAATAATTATGTATTTAATAATTAAATAAATTCAGTAATTTTAATTTATGAGGATATCTACATTGCTCTTACACTAAAAACAGACTTTAGCAATTCTCTCCCCTGTAATCTTCATACAAATAACCACAGGCTAGACTCAAGCTTTGGGTAAATCCCAGTCTATACCCTAAGGCACTCTTTCAGGATTTTCAGGTTAGGAGAGTATATTCTGAAAAATATTTTTTAAATTTAACATTTCATATAAAACTATTTATTTTTAAAAATCTTGATACAATCCTATGAAAAGTCCATTGATTCAATTAATTCATTTTACAACTCAGTTTTGATGGCTATTAATATTGTTTTCTAGTCATGAGTAATACGTCTTTTGCTTCTTCAAGTAAAGCAAGACAATCTCAGAGCGATGGTACAGCTTTGTTCAGGGTGCCAACCCTGAAAGAGATGGCCCTATTCTGGACTAAGGTGGGAAGGGACACACTCATTTTTCTCTGAGGAAGGAAGCATGCTGTTCAACCTCTGCTTGCACACAAGAGATTTCTTTGGGAGAGTAGATGCTGCTCTGTGGTTGAGAAATCAGAGCTCTGTTGCATGGGGAAGCCCCAGGCTGCGTTTGATAACAGTGACAAACAGGTGCAGGCCTCCCACGTCTCCCCTGCTCTCTTCTCTATGCAGCAAGAGACATTCCCTGGGGTGAGCGGGTTCAGAGAAAGGAAGGTTGGCTCTGCTGCGAACAGATCGGCTCTTGACAAAGGTTATGATTATTATTCTCAGAAAATTCTGAAATGTAATCCTAGATACAGATGAAGTTCAGGGAATAAAATTTAACGAGGTCCTTTTTAACTTGAGCAAAGGTCTCATCATGTTGGAATACAGCATCCGTGCCTGGTGTCTGTCCTTGGAGAATCAATCTTGTACCACTGGGGTTGGGGGATGGTTATCGGTGGGGAGATGTCTGTTAAGTAGTGTTATTGCAGTACATAATTCTCAAATTTTAAGAATGTAGAAACACTTCAATTCCTCTGTTATATCTATTTGCGTACCTTAGAATCAGGTCCCTAATTATGTTCTTTATTGTCCCTAAAGAAACCCCAGACATTTTTTATAACAGAATGTCAAATTACTTCCAACTAGAGAGAGATACATAGTAAGGCATGCCTTATATGCTGTTGTATTTTGGATAACAGTACACCAAGTGGGGTATTAGTCCATCTGAATGTAGTATTTTAGATGTAGATTGGACTAACTTCCTCCGTGTTTAGCTAACACAAATCAACCAGTCAACCAACAAATTGAGGTACAGAGGGCAAGATAACTTCTCAAAGGGACATAGAAACCTGTGTAGAAGCTAATTCTTTTGGCTCTGTCTGCTGGGTGTTATTTTTCACACGCTACATTTGTATTTACCAGAGTCTAAAGATGTGTGCCATGGCGGTTTGCTTGCGGGCCTTCCGTTGATGTGCAGCCTGAACGTCCTCTCTGTTTATTTTAGAATCTCATCATTTGCATACAGACAGCAGGGAAGAACCATACTTATTTCAAAATCGAGGGGACACATATCCTTTCTCCTGCTTCTGTTAAAGATGCTCTATATCCTAAAATGCATTTCTATGAATCATGGCAATTAGGATAGACAAGCATATGCATATATATGCTTATACATAGATACATGTAAATGGAAATAATTCATCCCCAGTAGACATGTGTGAAATGGAAAGAATATATCTACATTAAATTAATTTCTACATCAACCACATGTATTTAAAAATTTAGGAGTACCATATCTACAGGTAAGTCAGTTTCTTTTATGCTTAGAATATTTTTAGACAATAGTCATTATCTCCTTGCCTGCATCGTTCTGTCTTGTAAAACCCAAACGCATTCATAATTGTGGTGCTTATAAAATGACATTTAATTAAATAGGTCATGAACTCATTTATAATTGTATAAGAGAACAAAATATCACCTTTATTAAAAATTGATACTCAGTTACTAGTTAGTTAAAGGCCATGTTCACATCACACACACGCACACACACACACACACACACACACAGAGAGAGAGAGAGAGAGAGAGAGAGAGAGAGAGACACAGAGAGAGACAGAGACAGAGAGAGAGAGACAGAGAGAGAGACAGACACACACACAGAGAAACAGAGACACACACAGAGAGAGAGAGAGAGAGAGAGAGAGAGAGAGAGAGAGAGAGAGAGAGAGAGAGAGAGAGAGATTTTCTCATTACTAGAGGCTAGTGCTTCCCACTTTGGATATCTTTGGATTAGTAAACAATGACTTACATTAGCAATATGATAGCTCACTGTCACCTAGGATTGGGCAGGTAATCAGGAATGAGTAAGCATGACCAGCATGAAGAAGTTAGGAGATATTCAGACTGCTTACTGAGGAGAGGAGAGCCAGCTTGGAGGATAGTGTAGGAGAGTATAAAGGGCCTCATAGCAAAATATTAAAGAATAATGTTGCAAATGATTTGAAGAAATGTTTTCACATTGGGATTTTGTACCTAGGAATTATATAATCACAAAGGAAGTTTCCCATGTTCTTAAATTTTAAGTGATTCTATGAACTGAGTATTGAGGCAGAGACTTAGAAAAGCTGTTTTGCAGCCATGCTGGTCTGCCTAACATGATGAACGCTGTCTGTATGGGACATTAAGCAACAGACACTTGTGAGAATAGACATTGCAGTGGAATCTGTTAGTGTATATGAGTTTCCATTGGTGCTTTGTTGTATTCAATGACCCAATTTCATTTTTTAAATTAATAAAAAATATACTTACTCTTACCTTTCTCCCACTCCTCATATTAGGCCTCTTTTCTTTAACTATTCCTGTGTGTGTGTGTGTGTGTGTGTGTGTGTGTGTGTGTGTGCGTGTGTGTGTGTGTGTGTGCGTGCATGCATGCATGTGCATGTGTGCATGAAAAAAGACAGACAGACAAAAAGAGAAATCAGAGAGAGACAGCAGAGAGAGGCAGGTGAGGGTAAATATATAAATATAACCTTCTGAGTACATTGAATGTTGCATGTATCTTTATTTTAGGGCTGAACAATTGGCATCAGATTTAGGGAGCTCATTTCTAGCAATACTGATTCTCCTACTTATTTTCAGTTATAATATACCTTAATAAGGGAAAAGAAAAAGGTATATGAAGGTATCATGTTGAATACCAAAGAATGCTAGTTTGAGAGCTGAGCAAATGCTTGTGACTGGGCTACGTATTCCTCATGTTAAGGAAGGAGGGTGTAAAGTAGGAGCATTAGAGTAGATGACAAGTTGTTGGCCATCTGCACTTCCTCCTGTGGAATTAATGAGGAGTCCTACAGTCCCCCTTGTCATTTATTATGGCTTTGTAAATCCTATTCTGCAAAATAATGAGTTTTTATATTGTCTTATTTTTAAAACTCACTTGTTAAATGTTTTCAAATGCATTCCTCTTTGTCTTTTGAATCTCAGTCTTTAAGAATCATTCACTGAATGATTGCACATATGGATATTTTGGCAGCAGTGTGCCCTCAGTGAGCACCTGTATGGTGGGCTTTACCTCAGGAATAAAGACAAAGAGGTGACTGTGCAGAAGGAAAGCAATGGGAAATATCAGCCCTCTCAACACCATGCATTGTAAATGTCCAAAAATGCCACTTTTAACTAATGAATGAATGAATGAGCTAATGAATGGTGAATTTGCATGTATGCATGTGTGTTGGGGATGTACATGTCAGAAGACACACTCCAGTTTTTCTCTTTCCACAATGTAGATCCCGGGAATATAGATTCAGGTCATCAGGCTTGGAGGCAGAGCAGTCTTAACTACTTTTGCTCTCTTCCTGGCTCATCAGGGACTCTTACTAAACATAATTTTTATGGAAACACATTTTTAATAAACCAACTTTCCCAAATTTATGTTGCTTTGAGCAATGGAGAAATATTTTGTGTGAATGCTTCAAATTGGGACATTTAAAATTTTACAGTCCAGATTCTGCCTCCTGGTCCACCCTATGATTGTTCCACATCCCATACCTTTTCTCCCACACCAGTTTCCACAAGGATGTCAACATCCCTCACTCCCACCCCTTACCCCACCAGACCTCGGCATTGCCTGGCGCCTCCAGTCTCTTAGGCTTAGGTGCATCTGGACTCTGAGTCCAGACCCGGGAGTCCTCTGCTGTATTTGTGTTTGGGGTCTCCCATCAGCTGGTGTATGCTCCCTGGTTGGTGGCCCAGTGTCTGAGAGATCTCGGTGGTTCAGGTTAGTTGAGACTGCTGGTCCTCCTAGAGGGTGGCCCTCTTTCTCAGCTTCTTCTAGCTTTTTCCTAATTCAACAAGAAGCTTCTACCCATTGATTGGATGCACATATCTGCATCTGACTCTTTCAACTGTTCCTTGGGTTTCTTGGAGGGCAGTCATGATAGGTCCCTTTTTGTGAGCGCTCCATAGCCTCAGTAATAGTGTCTGGTCTTGGGGTCTCACCTGGAGCTGGATCCCACTTTGGTTGCTGAACCTGCTTTTCCTCAGGCTTCTCTCTATTTCCATCTCTGCAGTTCTTTCAGTCAGGACCAATTATGGGTAAGAGTTTTTGACTGTGGGATGGCAACCCCATCTCTCACTTGATCTTGTCTTTCTGTTGGAGGGGGGCTCTACAAGTTCCCTCTCTCCACTGTAGGGCATTTCACCTAAGGTTCCTCCTTTCGAGTCAGGAGAATCTCTCACCTCCCAGGTCTCTGGTACTCTCTGGAGGGTCCCACTACCTACCTCCTGAGGTTTCCGGTTTCATTCTTTCTGCTAATCCTCAGGGCTTCAGTCCTTTTCCCTCACTGAATACCTGATCTTGTTCCTTTCTTCCCCTCCATGTCCCCCTTCCCACTCAGGTCCCTCCCTACCCCCAATCCTGTGATTTCTTTCTTCTGCTTCCCAAGTGTTTTTTATCCCTTTGTAAACATTTTATTTTTTAGACATACGAACAAACTTGGGAAATTCCTAATGCAACAGTGGCTTTCTATATAAAGAAGCTGGGGAGGGGGATGGGATAGGGAATTTATGGACAGGAAACCAGAAAGGGGACGATATTTGAAATGTAAATAAAATGTCCCAATAAAATAAAAAAGAAGCTCAGATATACGGTTAAGAAATGTGATTTAGAAACACTCTGAGTGCAATTCATGTAGCCAGTCAATGTGGCTTTATACAGTCCTATATTTTATCTTTATGTTTACAATATCGTATATAGCTGCATAAGGACAAAGCAACCAACATAAATTACTTGAAATGTATTGTTCTGTAGGATTGTGTGATAGATAAACCTATAACATGAATAGGGCACGTTATTATGCCAACAATCAAAATTAGGGTTTTTTTTTATTTAAAGTATTTTATTACTTTCAATTTCTCCCAATTTTCTAGAAACATTTGAAGTTCCTAAACTTTCCAAGATTAAGGAATCTAAGAGAAAAAGTGACTTTTCCCAATGTAGTTATAGACATGCATGGTTCATTAGTGCATTATAAAACTCAAACATGTTATAAGAGCTAAAGTCTCCACAACTTTCATAGTGATTTTTATTTGATTCACCAAGAAGCTTTATCTGAAACATGCTACAAGAGCCAACTTCTTTTGGAGTATACATAAAAGAAATAGAAATGACAATCGATTCATTTAATTATAAGAGTTAATTCAATGATGTATATTGGATTGTTTGAAATTACAAAAATAATGACATTACTTCCTATGAAAAACCTGATTCAATGCTCAGAAGAAAAATGATTTTTCAATTTATAGCCATTCAATATAAATGATTTCAGTGGTTCTAAGGGGAGAATGCAATGTTTTCCCTATGGAAATCTATATAGTGTATACAAAGATGAGTTATAGGAATACTCAGCATGATGCTACATGGTCCTAGAAGCTTACGGCCATCTCTCTCATAACATTTTAAAGGCATCAACATAGAGAAAGAAGGAAGTAATGTGAATCGCATTTGTGAGCATCCTACTGTTTACTCCACTAAAGCATGGTCTGGCCAAGACTGGTTCTTATAGAACATGGAGACATTGCCAGTCCCAGGGTGGCACAGCACCTCTGTGGTTTTCCCTCACGTTAGAAATCATTTTTTCATACCCTTTGCCTTTTCAGCAAGCTGTGACGCTTGGAATTCCTCAGTGCTTCTAGTCCGTTGTATCTAGTTCCACTTAATTGGAGCAAAGAGTGGGGTTTAAGATTAACTGCAAAATACGGCAAGATCAGTCTCTCCAGCTAAAATAAATGTATTACATTCTAGGTTGAAAAGAATATTGAGAGAAAAGCACAGCATATTCAGAAATGGACATGTCTCCCTTCTCTGTTTATTCTGAAAGCTAGTTCATCGAGTCAAAACATAACACACATTCACGTCTGATACTGTGTAATATCTGTATGTATTCATTTATGGAATTTCAGAAAGCACTGTTACTATTCATTTCCTTCTTTTAAAAAAGCTGACAGCATCATAATTTGAGTTTATACCCCTGACAAAAACGATCAGTCTTCCTGAGGTGCATCTGCTTATAAAATCTCATCAACAGTTATGCCACTGGAACAAATACAGTTTTTATCAAGCCAAGGTGTTTTTCTACCAAGTGGGTAGCTGGTATTTCATACTGGGTGTACATCAAAATTGACTACAACTTCTGAATTTCAAAGTTCTTACTTCTTTTAGATTCTTATTTATTTTGTATAAGACCATCAATTTCTTACATTCATTGTTAGATACTTAAGCATTTTGTTTAATTCACCAAATTTCTTTATGCCATTTCTTAGTCATCAGGCAGGCATCATGTTTCCTCAAGGAAGGAAAACAAAACAGATTTTCAAAATTGCAAGAAACAAGCACCCTCTTCCACTGATGCCAGATACGGCAGTTCTTTGCTACATATGTAGTTAGAGCCTTAGACCCCACCCTCTATATACTCTGTGGTTGGTGGTTTAGTCCCTAGGAGCTCTGTGGTGTCTGGCTGGTTGATACTGCTGTTCTTTCTATGGGATTGCAATCCTCTTCAGCTCCTTCAATTCCCTAGCTCTTCCATTGGGGTCCCTATTCTGTCCAATGGTTGGCTCTGAGTATCTGCATCTGTCTTAGTCAGGTGCTGGCAGAGCCTCTCAGAGGACAACCCTACTAGGCTCCTGTCTGCAATCACTTCTTGGCATCAGGAGTAGTGTAGAGGTTTGACACCTGCTTCACTTTCACAATTTCACAAGATTATAGTAAACATTTTACTTTTAAATCCTTTTTCATACATTGAAAGATTCTCCCAGTAATGTACTTCATGTGACCGGCTAATCTTCCTTTAGCCTTAACATAAAGGTTTATCACTGACAAGCTTCCTCTGACAGTTTATGTATACATAGTCTAAGTTACAGTGTATGCATACATAGTCTAGAATGGTTTTATCATCAAACACAATGTCTCCTATAACTATTTAAGCTAGCTGTGCATAATTGCTTTTTTGTCGTCTTCTTAGTAATTCCAATAACCTGTAATTACCCATCTATCTCATTTCCTCAGTTACAGTATTTCTACCACTGGAGTAATTAATGCTGAGTAAATGTTGGAAACTTGTGTGGCAGATTTATCATTATTATGCACAGCCCTAGGTATGACAGTGATCTCCTAATATAAAATTTACATGGGCCTTTATCTTAATGTACACTTATTTTCTTTTTTAATTTTTGACAACTATAATATATTTCTTTTGGAGCACTCAACACTTTTCCTTGCATCTTGAGTCTTACAAATATGACAATTAATTATACAGGAACTTTCTTGGCTTCATTCTTGTTCATGAGAGAGAGAGAGAGAGAGAGAGAGAGAGAGAGAGAGAGAGAGAGAGAGCTATAGAGAGAGCTATAGAGAGATAGAAAGCAATACAGAGCAAAACAGATTACTTAAGGTATTCATAAAATATAATGCATCATAAATGATCTAAACCTAGGTCACCTGCTATATTTCTTTTCTCTACTTCATCGATGCATGGTTGAATGGACGAGTATGTAGGAACCCTAGTTTCTGGCTCAGTTTCTCACACGTTTAGCAGTCATTATGTAAGATAAATGGAGTTGTTCACTGGTCTTAACTGACAGGATTAATGCAAAGTTTTCTTGTCAAAAACTCCTACTATTTTTATTTCCCACAAGTAGTATTTTATTTATTCTATTCTTAAATGAATCCCATCATTGTTATTCTAAAATTTATATCATGCATATTATGGTTGCTTAACATTAAGACACAAAGGGCATAAAGAAAAAGAATTATTAATAAAACTAATGCTCAGTATTAGGATTTGTCACCATATAAAAACAGAGACTAATGTCTAATCTTTCTACAGTGAAAAGGTGGCATTAGTTAGGATGATACCTATCATAAATACCTAAGCATAGATACTAAAAATAGATCTCTATTTTTGCTTACATATAATAGAAATGGAAAATATTGGTCACCTTAAAATTGTTTTTTTATTTACTTTAAACCTAAAATAATACTCACATTTAGTTACACTATATATATATATATATATATATATATATATATATATATATATATATATAGTGTTGTGTTCTCTATTATAATTTTTATATTTTAAAATCTTCAAAATGTGTAGTACCAGAAGGCATTCAAGCAGCTTATATTTTGTATCTTATATTTCGATGTTGAAAGGGATTATAAATCAGGACATAAAAGAATACTCAAATACCTTCAAAATAGAAAAGTAAATAATTTTGAAGTAATATAAAAGCTCATACCTTTGACTCAGTTCAAAGTTATAATCTGAACACTGTGTGTAGAAGGAGTGACAGCTGTCCCCAAATGTCAGCAGCTTGCTGTTACTCCATTGACTTTTACGTCTTCTAAGTAATTCCTTGTATGAATGAGGAACTCTGGGTACCATGTTAGCCAATGTACTCTACATTGCAAGGCTTAAATATGCCATGCGAATGTATTTATGTTACATAAAAAGCCTATATTTTTGCTATGAAAGTAATCCAGTATATTTGACTCTGAGCAAAATAGGGCTCAGGGTCAAATGTGTTGCCCGTCAGCATTCCATTGCATGACATGATGCTAATGTGAATTCCCTGATATCCTTCATATGCCTAGGTTTGAGGATGCACAGAGCTTAATTTTAGTAGTGAAACAAAAATTATTCACAAAGAAACTGATTATCATACTTAACAAAGGTAGTGACTTACTAGACAGTATAAGGGTTGAATAAAACATCTACTATACCCTAAGATGTTCAGCAAACTATAAGACTGCTTTAGAGCTTAATATATTTTACTAAATTCCTTATTTATTAATTGGCAATTATGTGACCACCAAACTGGCACATTTGTGCTGCTGCTTACGTCAATTGAATTCTTCAAAACTAAGTAATTTTTGCCAGATTTCACCACAGTAGATTAATTTAGGGTTAAGCTTAAAACAAATTTCTAATGAATTAAACACATATGCAGTTTGAGTTCTAAAAGAAATGAGAACTCTGTATGCAATTCCAAGAGATTAAAAGGCTAGCAATCATTTAAAATATTATGTACTTTATAGGAATATTTTGCAGAATAGGTGCAATTTTCTTGGGCTGAGACCAATGGATTTGACAGGGTTTATGGATGTTTTCTTCACAGCATATGAAAATATGTCCACATCTTGAGCTGCCTGAGTCAGTCCTACTCCAGCTGTTCTCTGGAACCAGTTTATCAGAGCTCATGCGTGGAGAGAGGACCAACAACATCTCCTCACATACAGGGAGTTAAATTCGCCTTTATATTATGCTGATTAAATCTTAAACAAAATATTTGGATTAAAAAGATGAAAAGATAGTCTTTCTGTGCTCAGTGACCATTTAAAACTATTCCATTTCACGAGTTTCAAAGGCTAAATACCATGGGATTAGTTGAGGACGCTGTGCATTCATGGGCATTTACTAGAGTTATTTTCTATCTCTTCTGTCTATTCTGTTTCCATTCCTCTGGCTTGATTTTGGAATTATCTTTGAAGATATACCATACAAAGTCTATAGTTTACGGGAGATTATTTTTATTGACTTCTGTATGATATTTGAAGCTTTATAAAAATAGCATGTGTTTATAAGATGTAAATGATTTTTAGCGTTGAGCTAAAATTTCTTTAGGAAACAAAAACATCTCATTAAATTTCAGACATTGGGCAGGTACATAGGAATTTTAATCCACTAAGGCATTTTAGGCTACCTACATTCTACACGTCAGCATCTTGATTTGTAACAGCGTTAAGCAACAGTGCTCCGCAGCACTGATCCAGGTACAGTTATTATGAAATTCTGAGTGTATCTGTGATCAAGCTAAAAGCTGTTGTAACTGTCTGAATAATGAAAGTGCCTGTGAGAAAATGTGTTTTTATCTTTGCAGTCTGCTCTCTGGGCTATGCCATAGGGGAGCAGGAATGGGAGACAGGTTACCTGTAAGGGTGGAAATGAGTAAGTTGCTTTCATTTTCTCTTCACAGAGGCCAGTGTGTGTGAGGAGGACACACAGAAATTTCAGCGTGGATGATTGTATCAGCTAATTGCTCTCGAATGTAACTCTTTTCTTAAGTTGGTTGGGATTTGGAATTCATGAGGGTAGAAACATGACTCTCCATTCTAGGCAAACTGTTAAACGTATCTGTTATTTTGGAAATTTTCATATTAAAAATGTCTTAAATTCTACAAATTGTAAAGAAAAGATCTTCCTGCTTATTGGCTGGTGAACAGGAGACATTTCCGGGAAGAGTTGTTGATTAGATAGCTAAGCCTCCACGGAAAGATGTCAAAGACAGTAATCCTATAGATGAACATGTGTTGCATGCCCAGCTTATCTAAGGAGAAAGGCCATAAGAGTAAGTGTATTGGGTACGATCTGCTAGAATATGGTGTTTTCCTCCAAGTGACAGATGACACAATCACTTTCATTAATCTACAGATGGCATCGGTTTCGTTACATTAAAACCTAAAATATAGTTATTCTCAACCAATTTCTTTCTTCATTTCCACGTGACTCTGGAGCCTCATTTTCTCTTTTAAATCATTCTCCAATTGGCTTATGAATTTCTCACCTCGCTAGCAAGTATTAACATTGCTGTCTCGGTCAGTTGTAGTGTGACTAAAATAAAAGCTTAGGTTCTGCATCCACAGTGCCTTTTGTCTTTCAGTCTGAACCTATAAACCCTTCAGCACAATCACATATCATCTGAAATTGGATTAAGTCACCTTATTTCTGTTGCCCTTTATTTAGATTACTTATATTTCCTTCTTTGTTCCAGCCTTATGTATATGTGGGCCCATTTGGGGGATATATGTATTTAGATGCATGTATGTCACTATGTCATGTATAATGTATGTTTGTGTGCTAGACATGGATGATTAAGAGCACTCAATGGTATGCCTGATGAGTTGAGAGGAGGATATCGAGTATTGTTTTCTGTTAACACTTAAAACGTGTTGCTTTCTACCCTATTCCATTGAGACAGGGTCTCTGGCTAAACCTGGAGATCACTATTTTACAAATAGGCTCGCTGGCATCAAGTCCTTACTGTCTGGTACTCAAGATGGCCATGACCACACCAGTTTTCTCTATGAGTACTGAGAATCTGAACTCACATTCTCCTAATTGTGTAGCAAATACACTTATTACCCCTTGAGACACTTCCCCTGTCCATTATTTTTTCATCCTATGTCTGTAAATAAGTGATTTGCTTATCAATAAAAGTCCTACAGCCATACCTAACACACTACTTCTGGACAATTGTGGAGAGTCTGAACACAGAAATATTGTGACTTTACTTAAAGCATCATGCCGTTTCTGTAAATCAAATTGCAGAATTCTCAGCTGTGAACTTTGTAGATGACCATGTCCTGTTACAATGTCAAAAGCAGGTTGGACATGCTTCAGAAATGGCTGTGCTTTAGAACAAAGAGAATGTGTCAACATTATCTTGAGTTCAAACCCCTGCTCTGTTAGGAGTTGACATGAGGGAAATTAGTTACTGACACCCAAGCTCTGTTTCTTCATCTGCTGTCTTTGCTGTCTAGGTTTGTGTTAGAAATCTCTTACAGTGCTTGGGGTTCCTGCTAAGCATGAGCAATATTAGTCTATTGTTTTATTCTGTTCCTTTCTCTGTTGCATAAATTCTCCAAAGCTAAGGAAAATTAGCCCAGATCTATATTCTCAAGGCACAGAAAACCACGCTTGTTCTGTGTAATAATCAATCTCTATATACAGAAAGAAATAATGTTACTTATACAGATAATAAGAAATAGTTTTCTGATATTATTATAAATCTACTCCACATTAGATTTAATAGTGATTCTCACTTCTGAAAGGGGAACATACGTAGAAAATATGTTCATTTTACAAACTCCTCCTTAAATACCATATCCTCTGAGAACACTTTAGCTCAGTTTTATTAAGATTATATCCAGATCTGTCCACAAAGAATACTTTTAAAAGATTTTTGCCTATACAATTTTCCTGCTAGTCCAGGACAGTCCTCATCCAATTCTATACACTTCCTTAGAGGCACTAACAGAAATCACATCTCCAAGCCTCCTAACTTTGGGTCCTGTTATTTCATAAGCAGGTTTTGGCAGCCCTTAAATATTAACACAAATAAATTATCCTAGTTCCTATGACTAGCCTATATTTTATAAATTTTATGAAAAAAGTGTAAATTTATTATCATCACTTTAACAACAGAATATGTATTTTTAGTGTCCTTGTCAAATATTTGTGAGTCTTCTCAGATACATAGATGCTTTAAATATTCAATGATATTTTCATATTAGTCTACAAATTCATGTGAATTTAATCTGAATAAAATACCTTTCCGCATACTTTGGCT
Source organism: Rattus rattus (assembly GCF_011064425.1). Lineage (NCBI taxonomy): Eukaryota > Metazoa > Chordata > Mammalia > Rodentia > Muridae > Rattus > Rattus rattus. The sequence continues at coordinate 142,316,478 of NC_046157.1, read as the reverse complement.
GATATTTGATTTACCCTCTACTACTGCTAACTACTTCCTCACAAAACAAGATCATATTGGTTTTACTTTTAAGTATCTGATAATTAATTTTATTCTTATATAAAATCAATAGATTAGTATGGAATATTGATATGAACCTTAGTATTTTTTTATCTATTGGCATAAAACTTGTTTATTTTTTGAATTGAGAAATTTATCACCTAAGACATTTAAAATTAGTGAAGATTGTCTAAGATGATAATTTGATTGCATTTAAATAATTAATGAATGGAATTATATAATCAAATAATGTGTCAAGATTTCAGTTTACTACTAACACCTTGTTTAAAACTTCTTCACATTTTAGGTTAAAAACCCTTGAGCATTGCAAGCTAATAAGTGAATGTCTTAAAGCACTTTAGACAAGTCTTAGATAGTTTTTCAAAATACTGAAGAACGAAATTTAATATCAACATTACTATCAATTTGATTACTACTTGAGATAGAAAGGTTTAAAAACAACAGTTAATTCATAGGCATGCACAAATAATTGATAAATTTCAGTGGACATGCATTTCATTCATGAACGTTCTTAAATGATAGTACATTTATAGGTAAATCTCTACCAATTCTGTTTATCTGGCATATACTATTTAATAAGAAACATTTAATCCAGTATAAAAATAAAATTTTGAAGTGAAAATTTAAGAATTACATTGAGGGCAATTTAAGAAAATAAAGTAATCTAAGTTGAAAAGTAAATTATTAGCCACCTAGGGACTACTCTTGCAAATATCAGAAGTCATGACATTAAAAATTGAACTGAGGGACTAGAGAGTTGGGTCAGCAGTTAAGAGCACCGACTGCTCTTCCAGAGGTCCTGGGTTCAAATCCTGTCAACCTCATGGTGGCTCACAACCATCTGTAATGGGATCCAATGCTCCCTTCTGGTGTGTCTGAAGAAATTGAACTGAGAACAGGACCCCCATTGGAGCAATTAGAGAAAGGATTGAAAGAGCTGAAGGGGCTTGCAACCCCATAAGAACAAAAATACCAACCAACCAGAGCTTCCAGGGACTAAACCACTACCGAAAGATTGTACATGGACTGACTCAGGGCTCCAATTGCATATGTAGCAAAAGATAGCCTTGTTGAGCACCAGTGGAAGGGGAAGCCCTTGGTCCTGCCAAGGTTGAACCCTCAGTGCAGGGAAATGTAGGGGGAATGGTAAGGGGGGTGGGTTGTGGGGGACACCATTATGGGAATGGGGAAGGGGATAGGTACTTGTGGACAGGAAACTGGGAAAGGGAATAAAATTTGAAATGGAAATAAAGAAATATATTCAATAATAAAAAAGTATGACTTCTTATCCTTTAGAGACACAAAATATTAATAGATTAAAATAAGATGGGTCTGAATAAGTGTCAATACAGTTGAGAGTAGTTAGGACTGTGATGTTGGTAAACTCTTATGATTTGAGGGCTGGTACAATGTAACATACTGTGTTTACTCTTCCATATCTTAAAAATTCTGCAAAATAAAAAATTGAAAATCAGAGCTAAACAATCAACTTAATGTTTGACCATTAGTTGGATTTCTTATTATTGTATATAATTTATTATTTTAAGATCCTTCCTGGAACATAATAAGTCAGATTATTTTGTAGGTTATATGACAAACATTCTTCCGAAATGTCATGAAGAATATTTTTTCCGCATTTAGGGACTTCATGTTAATTATACAGTGCTCATATTAACAGTTGATTCAATGCCTATAGGAAGCAGGAATCAAAATAATGAAATAAGAAAGAAATTGATAGTAATATTCGTGCATTAATTATCTATGAAGAAAGAGTGAAGTTCTTCATATGCAGAAGCTGGAGCCGTGAGATATTTCTATGTAATGGGGATTACTTATGGTTTTATTCTTTCTGTCTTGTTAAGCAGCCAAATTGCTGCATTTTTATGGGGATAGCTTCCTTATTTTTTCACAGACATCCACTCTCACAGCCAACATCCTTGTCCTTCAACTCTTATATTCTTCAGCCTCCTGCCCTACCCTCTCTAACATCTTGGATGCAGGACTGTATTGTAGATGTAGCCATTGTGTATAAGCACCTCAGGAGCAGTAATTGTGGATGACAGAGACAAACAATGAAGTAAGACCTTTAACTGTTTCCTGCTACCTATCGTGTCTTTAGCCATCTGTTTTGATTCTAAGGTTACGTGGCATTTTCATTGGCACCAGTAAATAATTTAATTAAGGATTGATATTCAAAGTCTTTTACAAAAACATTAACAAGCTTATGCACAATGGTCAAATTTAGGTGTACGACCGTTTCCGAGAGAATAAAAGTAAGTTTTGAACAAAAATTGAGACTTCAAATTAACTCTCTGTTTTAAATTATTGGATATTGTACTATTTGCGAATCATAGACAGCTGTCTACCTTACCTATATAAGCTGTAGAGTTATTTCCAACTAAAAGCAAGCCATCAAAAAACTTTTTAGAAAAACGAATGTATTTTTGTAGCATGAACATGAACATTCATGCTGCGATGTTCTCAAACAAGGTTGATGGTTATTCCCACTGAATCATCCCATGTTAGTGGTACTAGTCTGCTTTGCCCAGTATGGATGAAAGGTAAAAATCCAGTGACATCGCTTTTAATAAAGGAAATTTCTTTGAGATGGAAAAGGCTTGACATAATAAATGTAGACTTTCCCTCATGCGATAAGTTTTAGTTATGAATAGTCAGTGCTATTATTATTAATATATATAATTGGAAATTTTTAACAAATTATAAGGAAATTATAATTATAAATTATTGTGTCATAAGCTTTAATTAAGTACAAAATCATTAAAACCTTATTGAAATATAGAATTAAAACTTAAGGTATCTGTGAATAGATCTACTTATATTTGGTAAAAATAATTTATAAACAATTCATCTATAATTTTAAAAGTATATTCATTAGGATAAACTCTAAACTTTCCTTTTAGTGCTTAATTTTTATTGCCTCCTTTATAGTAAGAAGAATAAGAATTATAAACATTAATGCAAAAACTCATACACAGATATATAAACATATACACACTCACACATACCATACAAAAGTAAAAATATTAAAGGAATTATGTATATGAGACAAAAATACTGTTGAATTTCTGTATTCTGTGAAATATTTACACTACAATTTGGTACAAATGATGTACTCTATTAACAGCTAGTACATATTTCTTGCATGATCACAAAACAAGTTTGTGTAACTATTAATGCTCAATATAAAAATATTACATGTTTTTAAGTTACTTATGAATGTTCAAACCTTATACTTGTTGAATATTTTACATTTGGGTCATTTTCAAGTTATAGATAGGAAGGTAGTTAAAGCATGCATCTTTAGGTTAGACATATAGTCTTGAATGGATTGTATGTATACTAGCTGTCTCCTGCTCCTACAATTATTCTACTGTGATCTGAATAAAAAGAACAGAGCAGTGTTATCAGGGTGGTTGTAGACATTACAGCACAGGGAAAGATGAATGGCTGCTGGAAAGCTGCTACAATTGCCTCTGCATTTTCATCACTTATCGGTAAGAACAATTTGCTACAAAGTAATAATAAAACGGAATGTAACCAAATGTCACTATGGTCTGTTATGCGGCAATAATGTCAGATAAGAATAATAGGTTTCATAAAATGCCAGGCGAATCCAGGAACAACCTGATTCTGTTCATGTTCAGATTCATGGTTCAATAAAATGTATTCATACACATTCGGTTCACACATGTTGATATATAATAAGCTACATCTTAGATTTTATTTAATTATATTGATTTTCCCCCACAGTGCGTTATTGAAGGTCTTTATTAAATAAGGTTTGGTGAGCAAAACTTCCTCAATAGATTTCAAATCCCAAGTATAATAACAAGGAGAAAATCTATTTAATATTTCTTCATTATGGTGCTTGTTGCCACAGGAGGAAAATGAACCAATGGAGTGTTCTGTTTATACTCCCAAGGTAGCAGGGTTTTGAAAGATACATTAATACCAAGAAAAATTAACTAATTGCATAACATATATTCTAAGGCAAAGTGTCGTTGTAATTATGATTTCCTGAAATGTTTATTCAGGCTAATGGCCAAGGTGCCATTAACCATTGATTGTGTGTTGAGGCATAAGAATAAAATTCGCAATGGCAAGATGGGTAAACTTTAACACTATCTGTATCTTGTGTGGAAGACACTGATATTTGAAAAAGGTATGCAAAACTTTCTGTAAAACCACTACTGGAGAGAAGTTAAGATAAATATATTTCAGCTTTTCGAATTCCTTATAAAGTTGATGGGAATGAGTTATAGACACTAAACAAACGTCCCAAAGTACTACCTTGTTAATAAGAAGGAAACATCCAGGAAGAAAACTAAAACATAACCTTGAAAATGCTAAGGACATGACAGGTGACTTCATTTCTGAATTGTAATGCTTTATAAAACCAGGCAGAGTTGGGACATTCTATGTGTTTTGAAAGATACACCAATAACGAAGATAAAAATTGACTTATAATAAATATCTTTGCATCAAACGGCATTATCTGGAACCCCCAGTGTAGGGCAATGTCGGAGGTGGGGTGGGAAGAGGACAGACGGGGAGGGGAACACCCTTATAGAAGAAGGGGAGTGGAATGTGATAGGAGGCTCATGTCTGGGAAAATGGGAAAGATAATAACATTTGAAATGTAATTTAAAACAAATCCAATAAAAGAAAAAAAAAAACAGCATTATCATACTCTTCCCCGTTCTCTAATGTGTGATGTTTGATACAATGCCATTCCAGTGTTAACCTAAAACTACAATCCTATTTATTACATTTAAAAGAAACAATATTCAAGTTTTCTATTTTATAATAAACTAGTAAATGTGAAGAAAATAAACAGGTATCAGTAGTTCCTCCGGTCATTAACCATCAAACACCAGCTTCATGCCAAGAATTCCCAGACTGTCTTTTGGCTAAGCCTCAGCTGCAGAGTCAATCACGTTTTGTTAGAAGTTATATTTAGTGAAGGCAAAAGACAGGCTGCTCAACAAGCATTCCAAACTATAGTGGTGTAAGCCTGTGTCAGTTAGTCTCCGTCTTTGGTGTGATCGAGGTTTGCAGGGCAGCTTTGTTATCCTAGGTACCAAGGGTCAGGTCAAGCACAGAAAAGCTCTCTGTAACTCTCTTGTGGGCACATACTGGCCTCAGGTCCATCTTTGTCTCCCAGATTCCTGAAGCTATAACCAGTTATATAGCCATGTGAAACTTCAAGAGAGTTTAGGGAACATGCTAGTTGAAAGAGAGCAGAAGAGTGATATTTAAGACTAGGTCATATTGTACCCAAAGTGCACCTGCATTATGCATACAATATGTCCCAAACTGGTGATCTTCATAATTCCCCTTTACATGTTCTGCCAGCATTCCACTCCATTTCTGGAAATGTGAGCTCTAATGTGATTTACTCGTGATAAGATTGTTAAAATTATCTAGAATTCTACTTTCGTATCTTACTTCAAAACATTTTTTTCAGTCTCTTACTTTCAAATCTCCATTTTCAGCACCTTGCTTCAATAACTAAAGCTCGCCAGCACTTTCTTTAAATGGATCTCGATTCCCATGTCTCTTTTCCCATCTTCCACCACTCTTGCCCCCGTGTCTAATATCGTAGCTGTATTAGGAAACCAGCCTTCAGATTCATCTCTCTATTCTGATCTTGCCTGCAATGATATTATCTTCACACAGGAGCCAGATGCTATTTTTCAAAGATGGAAGCATTCATTTCATTCAGCATTCTTCCTCATTCTCTGAGGAGCCTCTGATTTCCCGTGATCAACACCCTTGCCTCTCCGTTTCCATGGTTTTTTTTTCTTTCAAATTGCTGTATGAACAAAATCAAATAGTGATTTTTATTTCTTATCCTCATATAGTATGCAAAAGTGTATGTAACACCTTACATAGTATGTAAAAGTGTATAACACAAACATAGACATGTCCCCTTTGCCCTCTCCCCTATTCCCTATCTGCTCCCCCTGCTTCTGTGAAGATGCTCCCACTCCCATCCACCCACTCACACCTCAATGCCCTGGCATCCCCCTACCCTGGGGAAAGGAGCCTTCACAGGGCCAAAAGCTTCTCCTATTGATGCCAGAAAATGCCATCCTCTGCTATATATGCGGCCGGAGCCATGGGTCCCTCCATAGAGTCCTTGTTAACAAATGTGGTGAATAGCTAGAAAATACAGTAGAAAATAGACAGTTTAGAATTCAACTGAGAATTCTGATAAAATGAATCAGTTTTGCTTTATACTTATCCACAAACTTGCTAAAAAATAAAATAGTGATTAGCATTTATTTAATACTAACAGAGCAGCAGGTACTATGCTAAGTAATTTCTAGGCATAAATCATGTTTATATACAAAGTTAGAAGGAGTCCATTGTGTTAAGCAGTGTTTGCATTTCACTATATGAAGAAATAAGGCATGAAATAGTAGGAAGGTGTTTGAGAACAAAGGGCACAAGTGTTTTAGAGGCAGTGGTTTCTCTGTGGATCTCTGTCTCAGCGTCTGGTTACGTATTCCTTAGACACTTGGATGGTTAAGAAGCGACAGTGACAATGAGATGGAGAACTAGCATTTAAGTCTTTATATGAACTCATTACATTCCGAGGTTCCTCTTATGGGTTTCTGTCTGGATTGTCTTCAAGAGAGTTGGTTTCTATTTTATATTGTACGTGTGTCTACAAGAATACCTGTAGGTTGACGGACGTGTAGTGTTTGTATCTGTCAAGCATGCACCTATCCCAATTTAGAACTCAATAAACAGTATTGTTAGTGCATATTTCCTGGGATATTTAAAAAAATTAGCTTTTGACATTATTGGCTGACCCTAACATCCTTTAATCTTTAAAGATAACAGCATTTTAGAACGATCTTCATGTAATATTTTATTTAATTATTTGATTTATTACCTCTTTGTCCTTTCAAGTTATATTGAGTTTGACCAGATTGAAATCTGTTTGAGATAATAAAATAAAGCCTGTAGGAACATGTTTCTAGAATTTATTTTAATTAATTAATTAATTTTTATTTAATTTTTGCTATATTGTAAAGCTTGGACAGTCTTTTGGTTGAGGGGAAGAATTTTATTGTAGACAACATTGAATGTATAATCAGAGTCATCCAGACAATATCAGAGCAAGAAGATTAAATCGTAGAATAAACGGAGCTGGTAGATAGAAGAAGACCGCGAGAGAGAGGGAGGTGAGGAGGGTAAGAAAGGAGGACCGAACAGAGGAGATCAGGAGTACCAAGGTGGTGAAAGTCCTAAATGACGGGGAATGAGAAGCTGGAGGAAGGGAAGCTCATTAACTGGGGAAATTTAGTTGTGGGGAGCTGGGTGAAAAGAGCTGAGAGGAGCCCCTGTTGTAGAGTGAGCCTGGTGACCAGCATAGGCACCGTGGGCATTTATCCTGAGGTTTTTTCTTTTTCTTTTCCTTTTTCTCTTACCTTCTTCCTTCTCTCAATCCTTCCTTCCTTCCTCCCTTCCAGCCATCTATCCTTCCTGTCTCTTTCTTTTTCCCTTCATTTTGAATCAGAGATTCTTTGTATAACCCTGGGTGCCCTGGAACTCACTCTGTTGGCTTGCTATCCTCAAACTCAGAACTATCTGCCTCTTCCGCTTGAGCCTGGAATTAAAGTCATGTGTCTCCACCACCCTGCTTTCTCCCAAGTTTCTTTTGGGCTTGACATTCCAGCCTTACTGTTGCTCATAAGGGACAAGAGAGTTTAAATCAAATTAGTAATGATTTTTTTAACTTGTGTAATAAGTACAACTAACAATTAAAAGGAACAATATATTGTTTAGGAAATAAATTCATAACAACAAAGAAATCAAATATGTTTATTTGTTAAGTTTATCTTTTGAAATGCAGTCAATAAATGATGTATTTCTTGAATAGCCATGGCAATAAGAACCGTGTCTGACTGAAGTACATGTAAGGAATTCAGAGAGCCAACTACATGTCTAGGTATAAACTGAGGATGCAACGTTTGAAGGAAGTGTGTATGATTTTCCACTGCTCTTTGTCTTAAAGTGAGATTTCTGTTGTAGTTCATTTAATTAATTTTATTTATACTCTATTTTGTACTCTGTCTTTTAAGGATTAAGTGAAACTAATTAAATTTGGTTAATGTTGAACATAAGGACTGTAGAGCCACATATTTCATTATCTATTCTAAAACAATATGAACTTTATTTTTCCATGTTGCCATTAATCGCATAGTTATTAACTACTGATATTAAAGCTAATGATGATGGCTTGGGAAAGAGCTTAATGAAGGAGCTCTTGCTTAGAGTATGAGATGCCCCAGGTTCAGTCCTATGAATTGTCTAAAATATGAATATGTGAATGTTTCATGATTGAGGTAGTAACGTGTAAAGCTATGAATGACAACACTTTTTTGTTTGTGTGTTTTGTTCTTGAATACTCAAAACTGATTATGGAGTGGATAGCATAAAAATAGGAATATATGACAGAAAGCTTTATTTTAAATTATTTGAATGAACAATGAAAGAAGACAGAGGGAAGACAGTAAAAATGAAAGAAGAGGCATGTGTGGACAAAGGAGGGAAAGCAGTTAATCTAAACCATTTCAATACACAGTGACAATTTTGTAACACAATAGGATACATGGATAATAAGCCTGACTTAATATTTTCTATATTCTGACCAAAATGCTAAGTAATATTCTCTGGTTTGTTTTGAATAATATTGTTCTGTTATTCTTAATTTATATATGTACATATATATATTGTTCTGTGTGTCTCTGCATGTGTATATGAGTGTAGTGTGTGTGTGTGCGTGCGTGTGTGTGTGTGTGTGTGTGTGTGTGTGTGTGTGTGTGTGTGTGTTTGTGTGTAGCAGGGCTTGCTTGCTCAGACATAGGCTTCAGGTTTGCCAACAACTATCAACCTGCTTAGCCATCACATTGACCCTAAATTCATAATATTTATAGTCAGAAACAGTATGATATTATATAGAAATAAATTCTTCATTTGAAACTTTATTAACTCGTAACTCCTCACTTTAATACAGTAGTAGAATAGCTGACCAAAGTATATTTGGAGAAGAAAAGAAAGAAGAAACTGAACCATTGGTAAACAGTTGTTGACAGAAGACTGGAGCTTTTTGTCTCACCCCTTTCCCAGACTAATAAAGTGTGCAAGAAAAAAAGCATTAATTAAATCATGAATGAAATCATTAGGTATTTAAGATAATCACAGGATATGAAATAAGTAACAAAAGTCAGTGAGGACATATCACCATGTGTATGAATTACAGAGACTGTAAAGTTTGGCAGTTAAGATAAATCTCCCACACATACATTATAGTGAACCCCCAAATGTTTGAAAGACATTAAAGATAAATATAAGACATTGCATCATTTTCAACAAGACCAAATTATTATTTTCCACAATAATTCATACCTACACAACCCTGTACAAAATTCATTTTTGTAAAAGAGGGAGAGAGCGGAAGAGAGAGAAATACAATAAATTGAGTGCTTTAGCTGTAATGTTGTAAAAGCAAAATAAACACCCCACCCCACACCCATTTTCTCCCCCTGATTTCTACATTAACTAGTCCCAATGTCAATTGGAGCTTTAATATCAAGGACGATAAAAAGCAGGAAAACAGTATTAGACTGTCAACTTCCTTCAACAGTTCTAAAAGTGCCAGATGTGTACACAGTAGTAAGTACTTCAGTTCTATATGGTGCCTCAGCTTCTGAGGTGACGGTGCTGGAGATGCTACAGATGGCATCTGAAAATGAGACAACCGTGCGTGATGTGTGAGATGGCAATGGCAGTAAGCACAGTCACGGCAGAGTTACCCTTCATTCGTCAGCAGAGGAGAGGAGTTTTTTTTTTTCCCCAAGTGGATGATTCTTGCCCAGAGGCATTTGGAGCACTCCTTCAGGTGACTTCTGAGGGTTCGAGCAGCAGGTCTCCGGCTGCGCCTGCCAGGATCGGCACATGCGCAGAGAAACACCACACACCTGTCAGGTTTCCATAAGGGACACACACACACACACACACACACACACACACACACACACACACACACACACACACACTGCATTCACTGAACGCAATCTCTAAGGACAGCAAAAGCCAATACAGGAGTTTCTCAATAGCTAAGGGACATAAGGAAGGTTAGAACACTAGCAGAAAGCGAATGAGGCCTGTGCTCTGGGATTATGGAAGGAAAACCATAGCCCTTCTACTCTGTTAGAAGATGACTTGCTGCAGTTCATCATCACATGCACATGCTTGCCTCGATGAGCTAGCAACTAATCCAGACTGATTTCAAGATGAAACACGCTATCCTATGGAAACACACAATCACGCTGAGCTCACTGATTTCAATATGTGGTTTTCTTTGTTCTAAACACGGTAAATGTGCTAAACATGAAGGAACTTACTTAACATTATGTAGCCATTCCAGTTCACATTTGAGATTATATCTTGAAAATATGCCTCCATTTAATCACTAATATATAATGGAAGAAGACAATAAGCTCCTGATTTTCCTCTGTGTGTAGAGCACTCTGCTGACCTGCCTTCAGCAGATGAGTGTTTCTATGTGTGAGAGGAGGCCCTGCTCGTATCTAGTAAATAAAGTAGGTTACTTACAAACAGGGAGCATGTGACAGCTCTCGAGACGCCCGGTTATTCTAAGTCTGAGTTCACGTCCTCTGCTGAGCCTCAGTAAATGGCTAAATATAGCACCAGAATTAGAAATATAATTATCCTCAATATAGTCTCTAAATCCGTTCCTAAAGTGTAGCTACTTAAAACAGAGTTACTTTGAAGGGCTATATTTTAATGCAATGTTATTTTTTTTTATTTGACCAGTCTGATATTCCTATTTTCAATACCTGAAAACACGTTTTGTTTTTTTCCTTCTAGGTTTCTCACTGTAAAAAGCATTTTTTTGCTTTCATGTGATTTGTATTACATTATGAGAAATTCAAAATGATTAAGCTCTCTGTCTCTATCTCTGTCTCTGTCTCTGTCTCTCCCTGTCTCTCTCGGTCTCTGTCTGTCTGTCTCTCTCTGTCTCTCTCTGTCTCTCTGTCTCTCTCTCTGGTCTCTCTCGGTCTCTGTCTGTCTGTCTCTCTCTGTCTCTCTCTCTGTCTCTCTCTGTGATAACGAAAAATAGTATTTAGAGTTTTAGAATCTAAGAGGGCAACAGACAGATTAAATGTTCGACCTGTGCTATTTTAAGAGATGGGAACAACTGGGTTGTGTGCTGCTCTTCTCAGAAACCCCGGCTAGCATGAGGAAAATTCCTAGCTGAGAAGAAAAGAGCCATTTACTTTTTTGAAGGTCCCCTTTTTAAATAGGATCATTTTACAGTTGAGGACACTCATGTGTGTTTATATTTGGAACACTGCTTGTGATGGGAATCCGAGGTCTTAGCTTACCATGGGCAAGGCTGGCTGGCGTTTCTGTGATAACAGGTGTAAAACAACTTGTGCGCTCATGAAGCAGTGGTATGGAACGTGGACTCAGGTTGCATCAGGACAGCTAAACAAGCTTACTTGAAATAAAGTGTAATTTCTTCACCTTTATTAAACTCATTTTAACGGTACCCCAATTTCAGTAACCTTTTGCCAAAAGTATATAATTTGGCTTTTCAATAATGATTAATATATTGGATTGACAATAGTTGGTTTCCTCTGGTTCTGATTTATTGAGTATCTACAGCAAGGAGGGATCTAGTTTAAGATTCTTCTTTAAAATTTGTTCTAAGAGAAGGCACCAGAGAAAGATACGCAGTTGTTCTCACATTCAGAATTTCATGAAAATACTATACTGAAGCCATAATATGGCTGATGCAGACCCGTGCAGGCACTGTGCGTACCGTCTCAGTCTCTGTAAGTCCATATGAGCATTGATTACATTGATTTTGAGTGCTTTGCTTCCTCGGCGTCCTTTTTTCTTTCTGCCTCTTCCTGGCTTCTCTTCCTTGGGGTCTCCTGAGTTCTAAGTGGAGAGATTTGATAGAGACAAGCCATTGGAAGTTGAGTGTTCTAAAGTATCTCACTGTCTCATTCTCATAGAGTTCATCCGTGAATGTCTATTTCTGTTCCCATCTGTTGCAGAAGATGGCTGCTTTGGTGATGACTGAGGAAGGCACTGAGCTGTATAGCAGAATGTCATTAAAAGTAATTTTATTGCTCTTTTTGGGGGCACGGCAGAGGAAATAATATTTGATTTTACTCTAGGTCTCTGGGCTATCTACTCTCTGGTTCTCAGGCATTGTCAGGAATGGGTTGCATCTTGTAGAGTGGGTCTTAAGTCAAATTAGAAAATGGTTGGTTATTTGATTATAAGCTACTACAATTCACATAAACAATAATGTAAATAATTTTCCAAATTGGATGATGCAAAGGGAAAAGCCATGCGACTTTATAAGTCTATCGGGCAACAAAGCATAAATTGGAAATTCTGAAATTGCTTAGAAATTAGCTTCATAATGTCTGCTAACATGCTCTTTACATCAACTATTATTAGAAAGACATAATAAATGTGATATAAAATATTACTGATAGATGCATTATCTGAACTTAAGAGACAATTTTGAAACTGAAATATAATAAATGCTACTTTTCTCAGGCTCTAATGCTATCTACAAAATGGGAAAAGTAAAAATAGCTTCAGAAAATTTAAAACATGAATTCTACAGTCTTCCTAACAACTAAACAACTAAAAGGGAGAATAAATGCTTTGTGATTATAATTCTCATTATTGATAAACCAAAATATCACGATCGGACACATTATTACCTAAATCCTCATGGCCTAAAATGACATCTGTGCAGGTACACTGAAGGTTCATGTGGATGATATGTCACTAGTGGACTGACAGTGGTCAAAATCTTTAAAAAGAAATGCAAGTAACACGTGGGAAAGGCAAACTAGAGAGTTGGGCTAATACTGGTCTATAAATACAACTGTGAACTGTTGTACTTTAAGGTCAGTAGGTCTCATACCTTCAATGACTGGAATGCCATTTGGACACAAGTGACTGACTACAGGACGTTACCACAACAAAAGCCATTAGCAATTCTACTCCATTAAAAGAGAAACATATACTCATTATAGATTTTCTTTCCTTCTTATGTTTTTATTTAATAATCCTAAGAATGCTGGGTAGCTGCTCACTTTGAGAATTACAAAAGAGTCTACTAGTACATTTTCTTTCTAAAGCAAGTAATGGATTTAAAGTCACTATGCCATGAAAGGCTAGAAAATGTCTGTGGCCATTTCAGTTTAAGTACAAGAAATGCCCTTTGAATAGATGTCAGGTAAATAGCTTTAGAAATACTTCTGTGCAGATTACTTTTGTCAGATACATAGTAACTTACATTTATAATGTCCAGACACTGGACGAAAATTTGTATCCACTGTGCCTCCTTGCTTTCTGTTTTGGCACTGAACTCCAGGTAATGGTGCATAATAGCTCTGTCCGTAAGAAAATCACAGAGGGCATAGCAGGTTCATGGCAGTTATGTGCCATCTTCCCTATGCACTTTCTTATTATTGTATGGTTGTAGTATACCAGATAAAACTTTAAATTAGAAAAGAGGTGGCCAACAATATCACATTAACAAAATAATGATACAATTTGGTTTAAACGGCAATGATCTTATTTGGTATAAAGGAGACTAGAAATAAAATTTGGCACATAAATATTTTCAGACATTTACAAGCCACTGGTAACTCTTTAGAGGTTTCCATATGACTTCTCCCGATAAAAGTGTATTTTCGATGATGAAAATATAAACAATCTCCTAAATTCATGAAAATACACTGGAAATTTATTAAAATCAATTACAGTACCACCGGAGACAATATAGAGAAACAACAGAAGTAACATAGAGCTAGATATAAAGCTCAGTGTAATTTAGGGTAGCAATAAAAATAGTAAATATGTGCGGTAAAGAAAGGGGACACGGGAAAATGAAGAAATGTAGGAAGAGGTAGAGAAAGGGGGAATAAAAATCTGCACAATAAAGAAAATGTGGAAGCAAAATTTCCTAGATATAAGAGGAATGAAAATTGAAAACAGAAAAAAGGTTTAATAGCATACTTCATAATTATACATTTTTATATGTACTGGATTGTCATACAACTGAAATATGTACAAATATCCTATGTCAAAACTCAAAGTCTAAAATTGGCTGAAAGCAAAATTTTATGTGGTTCGAAGGAGAAGATAATGTTACATTGATAAATTTTTTTCTACATTTTTTCCATTTATTACAAATAGATTTTTCTTACTAAATGTACTGGTAACTGTATTACCTTTCCTGCTCCTCTCAGACCCTTTCCACCTTGCCCCCCACACAGATTCATTCCTTTTCTGTTTCTCAATAGGAACAGGAGCAGGGTATTTTAAACGGCCCACTGGGTTCCACAAGTAAAAAGAAACATTTAACTCATTACTCCTTAGGCTGGCACAGTGTCAAAAAAGAGTCTCCTTGTGTTTAACTTTGAAGAAAAAAATACCATTTTGTCAGAATACTTTTTTGACTATGATATTTATTTTTCAAATTATAAGTAATATTTAACCCTGGATTTTAAAAATAATATACAATGCCTTGTTTTCTAGACTCAGATGAATAATCCGTTATACATATCATTTAAAGTAAAACAAGGATAAATATTCTATTTATATTCCTGCCTACCTAAATACCTGTGAATCTCTATCATCCTGCATAACTCATTTATAACTCTTTAACATGAAATAATTATATCCTTCTTTTATGAAAGAATATGAACTCTGAAAATTTGTAGGCATACATTTTTATCTAAGACTGTAACAGAGCACACTGTAAAACTATGAATGAATATTTTTACTTAGGTTCTCACTTTGCTTTGTGAGAGCAAACTTATGGGCTTATTTTTTTTAGCAATACAGAAACTTCAAACACGGAAAATGTTTGTTCAGCACAAAATATTTTGCAGTTTACCATTCACTTGAAGTTTTATGTTATTAACATAATTGTTACATATGAAGTATATATTAGTGAAGAATAATTACTGAGAGTATTCTTCACTCCAAAGTAGTGTTCTAGTGGGTTGGCAATCAGAATAAAGAAGAAAATTATGTGTGCTTTATAAACAAGGCCAAATCAATACATATAAAAACTATCATGAAACTGTAATGCAAATAAGTTATTGCCATGTTATTCATGTTTAAACAAAGCTCTAAAAGATTGAAAAGAATATCCAAGTCCATACCTCATTCACAAAGTGTAGAAGTACTGAATTCATTTTTTGTACTTTGAAAATTTTGATTAAATTTAATATATATGTATTCACATGTATTATATGAATGTATATATATCAAAATGTGATAATATTCACTTATCATTTTAAAAAGAACCACTTGAGACATGTCATTATGAAACTAACCTCAAAATTGGATAATGGACTCTTGGAGAAGAGAGAAAAATGAGAAGCCAACTGAGGTTTAAAACAAATGAGGAGGCACAAGGACATTTCTGACCAGAACAAGAGCCCTGGGAGCGCCTTTGAAGCTGACCTCTGTGTATACTGAGGGGAGAGCATTGGCTGAGTGGACAGTTGTGGTGCGGGGAAGGAAGTGGAACACAGCTTCATTCCAAGCTTCAGGATGGTTATGGAGCTCAGGTAGAGAAGACGATGAGGAGTTAATGTCTGGCTTTATTAGCCTGAGAAGGCTAATGAGTTGAAAGGAATTTGTTCTCTTCAGGAAGTTGTTCTTACATTCAAATGAAATGTTGTACACCCTTAGTACACTAGGGGTGTATCTGGTGCTAAACGTTGTGTGTTTGTGCAGAGCATATAGGTTGTGACTGAAGGCAAAGGAAGAGAGGAAGGTTCCAGTAGATAAACGGAGATGCGCCATCGTTGAGGAGAGGATGCCAGGGGAGGCGAGCAGGTTAAATGAGTGCCTAGTGGAATGGGTCAGGGAATACTGAGAGCGTCTTCGTTTGGTTTTGTCTTTTAACTAAGTGAAGAATGAACCAGAGAAACAGAACTAACTGTTCTTGGGAAATCAATGGCGAAAGCAGAAGGAAAGATACAACAGATTCATCCAATAATTTTGTCCCGGAAAATCACTTCTAATTGGCAAGAATTAAAAAAATATAAAAACCATTTAGCTCTAGAGACAAGGCCCTGCACCTGCATGTCAGCTCATCACCTAGGCAGAGAGTAGAGCTGGTCCTGGTGGAGGCAGCACAGGTGCGCTGGGTTCTGACGGTGAGATCATGGGAATGAGTACTTGTCTCTCATCTGCTGTGAGATGGAGAGGGAGGGAGGGAGGGGGAGGAAGGAGAGAGAGGAGAGAGAGAGAGAGAGAGAGAGAGAGAGAGAGAGAGAGAGAGAGAGAGAGAGAGAGAGAGAGAGAGAGAGAGAGAGAGAGAGAGGTGGTATGAATCCCTGCTTCACTCCTCTCCACATGTGATCCGAAGAAGAGCTGGCCCCCAGTCATGCTACCCCTCTCACAGGCTGCAGTACTTGGAGTAGTGAGCCCCACCCCTAGACTGGGCAGCAAAGTGGAGCTGGTCCAATAGGCATGGGTGCTGGTGCGTCGGCCATAGGACCTCGGAGCGGGAGAGCTGCCCCTGCGTCCTGTCCTGCGTCCTGTCCTGCCAGTGGCAGCTCTTGAGTAGCCTAAATGGAGAATGAGCTGGGGTGATGCTGATAAGAGAGAGCTGGGCTCACCCCGAAATCTACATTATTTAGGAACTGTTGGGGCATACGAAAGGTCCTGCCAGTTCCAAACTGCAGAATCTACATGACTCAGAGCAATAGCAGGATTACTACTAGAAGTCCCCGTGAGAATCCAATATTGATGATGTCACAGAAGCCAGAAACCTTGCCACAAACCTATGACCCATTGCAATGGACATTTGCAAATCAATATGTGGGAACAGAAGGGTATACCGTGGGATAAACTGACAGACTACAGCTTATAGGACAAGTTATTTTCTATGCTTTTATTTTTCTTTTTTTGCTTACCTGTTTTTCTCTTGCTCATTGTGTGCGTGCGTGCCTGCGTGCGTGCATGTGTGAGTAAATCCAGAAGAGTTATTAACTACGGTAGGAAATTATGGAAAGGAATTATTCCATTTATAAAAGGAACAGGGAAATGGAGAATGTTGAGACATATATAAGGTTTCAGATATGATTCATTAATGGGAGGGATATTATTCCATCTATATCTTGATGTGTAAAAAATCCATGGGGAATTAACATGTGGTACTGAAGAATGAGAGGAGCATCACCTTGGGGTTATCATTAGAAAGAGGCTGTTAGATTCCATAGAAAATGAACAGAGGCAGAGTCTGTCATTTCTGCCTCACATGCAATGTCCAAACCATACTCCCTTCAACCTCTTAATCACTAAGGACACTGGACAATGTAATCTATTTGGGTTCAACAGGAAAAAAGAAATGAGTTTGTCCTGCTGTTGTAGTTTTCTCTCCCATTAACAAATAAGCCCTCTAGTTCTTCATGCTTTCAAAATAATAACTCCTATCCTTAATTTCTAACTCAGAAATTAGTCTACTAAGGTTAGTACTAATTAATTAATTTTGAAAGAAGTTACATTTGATGCTAGCAATTGCTACTTAATCTTTTCTTACATGCTTCATTATATTACACTTCAAATTTATCTGGAATAGACTTCACTCTTCTTGTTTCAAATTATAAGTACAATTTATATTTAATATTACTAGATTTCTCCAATATAATATGACTGCTTCAGAATCCGTCCCTTATGTTAAATCTCACTGAGTAATGTCATTAGTACTCAGGTCTACTCAGTCATGTCAAGAATCTGAAACTACTTTTGCAATTTTCTTTTCTTCAAGTTTTGTGTTACAGCTCACTGATGATTATAAAAGTAATTTAGTGAATTACTCCTACCTAAATGGAACAAAATAGAATAAAAAAACAAAACACTGTATTGCATGTGTGATTATTCCATCAGGATTGGTACTATGCATATATTTATTTCTACATATAAAATATGCAAATATTATAACATATTAATATAGACATATACAT
This sequence comes from Rattus rattus, assembly GCF_011064425.1. Lineage (NCBI taxonomy): Eukaryota > Metazoa > Chordata > Mammalia > Rodentia > Muridae > Rattus > Rattus rattus. Next base: position 142,298,329 of record NC_046157.1, on the reverse strand, counting down.
TAACACTCAGCTCTCGCTAAGAGACAAAGCAGTTCCCTCAATGTTTGAACATTTTCGTTTATGACCTTTGGCGGAGGTGACAACTAATATTGAACCATAAATTTCTCATATTAATTTTCATTTCTCTCTGCATACATATTTTCATGTATTTTGAACATTTCATGCATATATATTTAAATACACCTAAAAGCATTAATTTTCCTTAACGTCTACAGGAGACAGCAATACATTGTAAAGCTTGCGTAAGGTATAAAATAATATTATTTTAATAATATTAATGTCCTGATCGAATTTGTATTTCATATACTATCATTATATGACAAAGTTTGTTGGCCTGGAGGAATACTGGAGATAGAATTTGGTTAAGAGATTGTAGTAATCTTTAAGTAAACTATTGAGAATTACCATAAGGAAGACACATCGGAAATAAGAAAGAAACCTCTGGTGCATTTTGGACAATAAATTACGTGAAAATTTTCCATTGAACATTATGTTTCCTGTTTATTAGGCCACACCAAGGAAGAAAGCATACTAAAATCATTGATTTCAAGAATATTTAGATTAATAAGACAATAAGTATTAAACAGAGACAATATTACCTACCATGAATAGATGAGCTTTCTGGATCAACAAGCTCATTAAAACAATAACAGAAAACAACTCTGGAAGTATGTCATGAAGTTACCAAACACAGACCTATCTAGAATTTGGGAGGTACACACTTGCATTGGAAGAATATTATCAGTTAGAATTGTAATAAGGCAATATTGGAAAAAATAATTGAAAGTATTAGTTGAAACGAAGTCAATGAAAATAATGTAATACAGTTTTGCCCTTACTAATATAGTATTAATTAATTAATTATAATGTAATGTAGTATTGTTGGGGTTCTGGGAAACAGAAGTAGACAATCAAGTGTAGGATTTTTAGAGATACAGATATTATTAATGGTTACCACAGGCACAAAATTATGAAAAATATTTTAAAAAATCACTGCTGTTTGCTCTTTTCAGCTCTTTTCTCTCATCTTGTCATCTTGTGATCTATGTATATATATATGTATATATGTGTGTGTGTGTGTGTGTGAGTGTGTGTGTGTGTGTATAGTGTGTGTGTTAGAGAGAGAGAGAGAGATCCTGTTAAATTCCTTTTCTTCTTCTCGTAGAGAGTGTATATTTTCTTCTTTTTTAAAATAATTTGATTTTCTTAGTTATTTTATGTATTTACATTTCAAATGTTATCCCTTTTCCCCTCTCTCCCATACCCTTCCTCTCTCTCCCTGCTTCTATGAGGATGCTCCCATTCCCTCCCACCCACTCCAACCTTAATGCCCTGGCATTCCCCATACACTGGGGAAACAACCTTTCACAGAACCTAGGGCTTTTCCTCCCATTGATGCTGGAAAATGCCATCTTCTGCCATATATATGAGTGGAGTTATGATGTGTACTCATTGGTTGGTGGTTTAGACCCTGGGAGCTCTGGTGGGGTTTGGTTAGTTGACATAGTTGTTCTTGCAATGTTGCAAACTCTTTCTGCTCCCTCAGGCTTTTCTCTAACTTATCAATTGGGGTCCCCTTGTTCAGTCCAATGGTTAGCTGCAACCATCAGTAAGGCTCTGGCAGAGCCTCTCAGGAAGCATCCGTATCTGGTTCCTGTCAGCAAGCACTTCTTGACATCCCTAATAGTAACTGGGTTGGGTGGCTGTATATGGGATGGATCTCCAGGTGGGGTAGTCTCTGGATGCCCTTTTATTCAGTCTCTTCACCACTCTTTGTCCCTGTATTTCCTCCCAGGAGTATTTTGATCTCCCTTCTAAGAATGAATGAAGTATCCACATTTTGGTCTTTCTTCTTCTAGGACTTTATATGATCTATGAATTTTTTCTTAGTTATTCCAAGCTTTTGGGCTAAAACCTACCTACGAGTGAATTCATATGCATACCACATGTGTTCCTTTGTGACTGGGTTACCTCACTCAGAATATTTTCTGGTTCCATCCATTAGCCTAAGAATTTAATAAAGGCATTGTTTTTAATAGTTTAGTAGTACTCCATTGTGTAGATGTACCACATTTTCTGTATCCAGTCCTCTGTTGAAGGACATCTAGGTTTTTTTCAGCTTCTGGCTATTATAAATAAAACTGCTATTAACATAGTGGAGCATGTGTCCTTGTTATATATTGGAGCATATTTTGGGTGTATGCCCAGGAGTGGTTTAGCTGGGTCCTCAAGTAGTACTATGTCCAATTTTCTGAGGAACAGATAGACTGATTTCCAGAGTGGTTGAACCAGCTTGCAGTCCCACCAATAATAAATGAGTGTTCCTCTTTCTCCACATCCTGGCCAGCATCTAATGTCACCTGGAGTTTTTGATCTTAGCCATTCTGACTGGTGTAAGGTGGTATCTCAGGGCTGTTCTGATTTGCATTTCCCTGATGACTAAGGATGTTGAACATTTCTTTAGGTGCTTTCAGCCATTGGGTATTCCTCAGTTGAGAATTCTTTTTAGATCTGTAAACCATTTTTAATAGGATTATTTGAATCTTTGGAGTCTAACTTTTAGATTATTTTGATTATATTAGATATTAGCATTCTATCAGATATAAGATTGGTAAAGATCTTTTGCCAACCTGTTGATTGCCATTTTGTCCTATTGAGAATGTCCTTTGACTTACAGGAGTTTTGCAATTTTATGAGATCTCATTTGTTGATTCTTGATCTTAGTGTATAAGCCATTGTTGTTCTGTTCAGGAAATTTTCCCTTGTGTCTATGTGTCTGAGGCTCTTCCCCACTTTCTCCTCTATTAGTTTCAGCGTATCTGGTTTGATGTGGAGGTCCTTGATCCACTTGGACTTAAGCTTTGTACAGGGTGATAAGAATGGATTGATCTGCATTCTTCTACATGCTGACCTCCAGTTCAACCAGCACCATTTGTTGAAAATGCTATCTTTTTCAACTGGATGGTTTTAGCTCCTTTGTCAAAGATCAAGTGACCATATGTGTATGGGTTCATTTCTGGGTCTTCGATTCTATTCCATTGATCTAGCTCCCTTTCTCTGTACCAATACCATACAGTTTTTATCACTATTGCTCTGTAATACAGCTTGAGGTCAGTGATGGTGATTCCCCCCAAGTTTTTTTTATTGTTGAGAATAGTTTTCACTATCCTGGGATTTTTGCTTTTCCAAATGAATCTGCAAATTGCTCTTTTGATTATTTGATGAATTTAGTTGGAATTTTGATGGGGACTGTGTTAAATCTGTAGATTGCTTTCAGCAAGTTGGCCATTTTTACTATATTAATTCTGCCACTCTATGAGCATGGGAAATCTTTTCATCTTCTGAGATCTTCCTCGATTTCTTTCTCCAAAGACTCAAAGTTCTTGTCATACAGATCTTTCTCCTTCTTGTTAGAGTCACACCAAGTAGAGGAAGGATCCTGTTTGGTTTGGGTTAATTATATGTCCAGCCACTTTGCTGAAGTGTTTATCAGCTCTAAGAGATCTCTGGTGGAATTTTTTGGGTCACTTAAGTTGCTATCATATCATCTGCAAATAGTGTTATTTTGACTTCTTATTTTCCAATTTGTACCTGTTAAATTCTTCATTCATGGTCATTCATGAATGTTGATGCATTATATTTTTATTAACTTTTTATTTCTATTAATGCTGACTTCCATTGTTACAGGAAACTTAGCTTGGAAGCATGGTCATAGTTCAAGGAAGAACAAAGTGATGCAAGCTTTTATAGTATACATAACAATCTACTAAGAAATACAGAAACACAAAACAATGATGAGGAAAGAAAAGAGGAAGCCAAAAAACAAATTGGCTCCCCATCAAAGTATTCATAGATGTGTTAGAATTAAAAGAAATGAAATTTAAAGTTTCAATACTTAAGGTTAAATGTCTAATTCAACAATACATTGTCTAAAAATCCATATCTATAATTTTCATTTGCACTGATTATATGACAGAGCAAACATGTGACAGATAGAGGACAACTTGTAGGGCAATAGCTTTCTCTACTATACAGGTTCCAGGGGTGGAACTCAGGTCATCAGACAAGAGCCTGTCCCCATGGTTCCTTTCCCCATGGAACCTCCTTGGCAACTCATCATTTCCATTTTGAGTGAATTACAAGTTCAGCCACCTTCAGTGTCATAGTTTGGCAGGCACAGTCAGCATGTGGGGCCATATATTCCTGTAGAATGAATGAGAAGTAGATTTAGAGAAGAGAGAATTGTGCATCAAGTTTAGAGGTAGTAGATTTAGTACTAAGTCTCTCCTCACGATGGTTTTTATGCCCTAATAAAATTTAACTGCAGCACAACCTTTCCTGAAATGCCACAATAAACTTATAAACTCCTCGATATTTTTCTCTGATTATCATAATGTTTTTATCCCCATGTCTTTTAACCTTTTTAGCCTTCAAAGGAAAATCAATGGGTACATTTAACTTTTATTTGGGATTTCTTAAATTTCTGTTTAGGATGATAAAATACACATGTGATATTTTCAAAATTCCCTTTCTCATTGATTTTTATTTCAATGAATACTTTTAGTGCCTTTTGCTAGTGTATATATTTTTTTCTTGGCACTAAGTTCATTGTAGTAAATAGTGTTCCAAAAACCTACCTGTTCTAGTGAAGAACTTTGGTGACAAGATAGATACGGTAAGCAAACACTAGAGTGCAAAAGTGAATAGTGGTTGGAACTGAATTGCAATTATTAGATAGAAGTCTAACTAAAATTAGTATCTGAATAAGACCTAAGAGAAGCAAAAAAATATAGAATATTTCAACGAAGACTATGCCTAAAACAAGGGAAGAGAAATGCCCAGGAAAGTATAATCTAAAATGACTTTCATTACTCTTTCCAAAAAAAAATTATTGAAATATAACTTGAAGCACAACATTTGCATAATTTGGGTTAGTTTAAAAATTTAGTATATTGACAATTTATATGAAGTAATTAGTTTTCAATATCATCAAAATCTTTTAACTAATATATACCTTATCTCTTTCAAGTTTTGTCTAAAATAGTGATATATGCACTTCATACATGAGTCTTTAAAACCCATTTTTTATGGAACCATTCCCAAATGTATTGCTTTCTTTCACAAAGGGGAAAGGGAAATGATGAGACTCAAGCTTGAATGAAGATATCCTCATTTACAATTTGTTATTTATAGAATCTCCATCATTCCTCATTCTGTTTTCTTTAATAGGTACAATTTCCAAATAGATTTTCTCCCCTATCCCTGAGAGATCCACGTTGTCTGGGGAGGACCTCACAGATTCATTTACTGATTTTCTTTCAGACTTAGGACAGGCAATGTTAACCTTTTAGCCCCTCTCAGGTTAAACATAAATTCATTTTTCTTTTATTTCTCATAACAAATAATAGCCGGGATAAGGCATCCTTGGGTAATTACAGACAGATTGAAATGGAAAAGATCTTTACAGCCTCATTAACTTTGAAAGTGCTTGCATTAGAAGTAACTCTTCCAAAAGAAAGAAAACACAGTGATCATTATTAAAGGATTAATTACAGATAATTAAATTTTAAGCACCTCAACTTAAACATTTATAAAATATCTATGCATCTATCTAACTCAGTAACAAAAGTAATATTTATAAATTAGAATTAATTGATTCTTTCCCCAGATGAATGCCTTTCTTCAGAAAAAAATAAATAGAATTATAATTATGTTAATTTTGTTATACCTTTTTTATAGTCCATACTTTGCATACTGTTACAAAATAATATCAGATGTAGAGTTATGGCTAATTTTCAACATATTCAAACCAAAAAATTCTCATATATTAGCTGCTGATTGTACAAGAGTGGTATTGGGCAGGCCAAGAAAATAAAACTGTTGTCCCAGGTGAAATATGGTCATGGTACTGAGAAATCTTCATGCTATAGTAAAGGACTGACAAACCATGTGAAATATTGGAGGTGTTGGAATATGCCACATGCTGTAGATAAAGTTTTAAAAAAACATTGTTATAGGATTCATTCAGCATGTGGGGATTTTTCCTTGAATAGTTCAATCAATTTGGAGGAAGATTCTAGTTTAATAATTAGGATTTAGGATTTATATAGTTGGAGTGGACAGAAAAACAGAAGTTAGAAAATGGAAATGTAGTGATAAAAACATCAAAATGGCAAGCAAAAATTATTTTTGAGAGTGTATTTCCCGGCCACGTTTTCAGAAAATCTAAATGGAAATGTAGCCATGGATATCATGCATCAGAATTCACATATATTAAACACTACCGAAGAAAAAAAATGGTGGAAGGAAAGATCACCCCGTTTCATGGTTTTAGAAATGAGTTCACACAGCAAGACAATGAGAGTAGAAAAAAGTATGGTCTTCAGAGATTAGGAATCTATCCTTTGGTGCCATGACATTAAAGAGCTAATGTTGCGGAAGAGAAATGGGGGTATTAAATCGGCTCACCTGTCATGCCAAAATACATTGCATTTTGTTATTAAAGCCAATTGACAGAAATGACTGCGCAAAGAGAATCTTTGTTTAGAACTTATTTCCTCAATTTTACTATGCAGAATTTGAATTAATATTTTCGAAATAGATTGATTCTTCATTTTTAGAATTTCAGAAATTAACAGAGTTATCATTAATGTGATACATATGCAGCACATAAAGTAAATCAGTTCTAAATTTTACAGTATTTTAAAGAAGTTAGCATTTTTCTTACTAGGGAAATGCAAAGGATAGTTCCAACTTTCTTTGGATAAAAACCAAAATAATAGATTTGTTCTTAAAGGTAGTGATGGAAAGTTGTATAATGGTTAATTGGTATTTTACTGCCAGTCTTTTTTATTAGTACCTATACAAGAGCGTATCTATGGTAAGCTGTAATTGATGCCAGGGATCCTCACTTGTGATCACAACTTTAATAATATTTTTCCATGAGATGATAATGTTATTGCATTAGGATTGAATGCACTTTTTAAGGGAATCAGATTAGAAAGATGGATGGATAGACAGACAGACAGATAGATAAATGGGTTAGAGATTCTATGTACATAGTTTTTTTTTAAGTAATTAAAAGTTGATCTGTAAAATTAGAAAGAATAACACTTGGGAAGAAACAAGAATGCCATTCTTTATCTGAAGCCAGAATCATTCTGCTACAAAGCCGCCAAGGATGAGACTGACATATTGAATAATGAAGATCAAAAAGGAAAGAATACTCTAGGAGTGCAAGAATCTTTGATTCCTTTGTATTGCAATGACAGTGCTTCCACTATTTCTGTAATGCCTGTGAGCTTTTGCTTGGTTGTAAAAGCACAACATAGTAACCTGTAATGAAAATTCAACTCCTTATAAAAATCTTAACAACTCTGTAGTAAGATAGTTTTGGAAATAATTTATTAGATTTCAAGAGTAAATCTATAAAAAGTTTCAAACAGTAGTGCTATGAAAATTAACTTTTTAATTTAATAATTTATCATGGACAAAGGAATTTCCAAGTTTTAATGCTTATAAGTTAATGTATCCAATATCTATTATCAAATGCCACAGGATTAGAAAAGTATGATTTACTATTATTAATCAAATCTTTACAGATATATACATACTTATTTATAATTTATTATTTTTGCAAGTATAAAACTGCAAAGTCCAATTATCAACTATAAGTTTTATACTATTAAATTGAACCAAACTCTAGAAATTTTTGGATTAATTTGTTCTTAATATATTTGTATAATTGTTTACCCAATGTCCACAGAGGTCAAAGAGGTTTTACATATTCTGAAACTGAGTTACAAATGGTTGTGAGTTCTTATGGATGGATATGAGAACTAGAAATTGAATTCAGGTCTTCTTTTATAGGGGCCAATGCTCCCAGACCCCTAATTAAGCTAAATTCTGAAAGAACAGGCTTACCATAAAAGTGACATGCATATTTTAAACATGGTAAATTTTGCATGTGGCTTTTCTGACAGCTTTCCTAATCTGATCTCTTAAAAAGGATCATGAGAGAACTTGTTTTCCTGATAAAACAGCAGTAACAACCATTTTAACAATAGCCTATATAAAATATTTCTTAAAAGAGCTCAGATTAAGTTTGTGTTTGACTGCTATTGAGATTGGACTTACTTTCCTTAATTTTATTATGTCTGTTTTATTCAGATATGAAATGCTGCAACTCCCTAAGGATAGCTATTTGTGCTGCAAAGTAAAACTAATGGCTTTATTAATCAATCCACAAAACTTTAAAAGTTGAAATGAAAATTAATTTTGCATTCCTTTTTTGGATGAGACAAGGTCGTGGTTGCATTCTAAAGTAGAAAAGGGACTAGTGCCATGTCATTAATAAATTATTCATTATATTTCTATCAATTTAATATTTCTCATGAAAACCATCAATACACATATCATTTATTAATGCAATTTTTAGGAAGTAGATCCTTGGTCTGATACAAGGATTCTTTTTATATTCGCCTGTGTTTACATACCCCATGAACATGCTATTCTTAATTACATTTAATTAGTTTATCAAGTGCTTCTTACTCATCAGTGATGATAAAAGCATTTTATTCCTTATTAGTTCTGTTCTATTGTTACATTTTGTTTTCCTTAGCTTAAGCAACTGAATCTTCCTGAAGAGTGAGGAGGAGATATAATGAGATGTGGGAGCTCCAGTTTATCCTGAGCTCTGAGTCTCAACTGTTTTCATTATTTAAGTTAATAACTATCTGAACTTTATGGGATTACATACATTTAATTTTTGTTAATCACTTTATTCATTTACATTTCAAATGATATCCCCTTCCTGGTTATCCCTCCATCAACTCCCCATTCTATCCCCCGTTTCCCCCTCCCCTTTGCCTCTATAAGGGTGCTCTTCCACCCATTCACTCTCTCCTTCCTCACTCCTCTAGCATTGTCCTCCCACACTGGGGCATCCAGCATCCCTTCCCTTCACTGATGTCAGATAAGGCTATGCTCTTCTATATATGTAGTCCTGGCTCCCTCCATGTATACTCTTTGGTTGGTAGTTTAGTCCCTTTGGAGTTCTGGGGAGTCTGCTTAGTTGATAATGTTCTTCTTATGGGGTTGGAATCCCCTTCAGCACCTTTAGTCCTTCCCCTAGCTCTTCCTTTGGGGTCTTGGCCTCAGTCTGTTGGCTGTAAGTATCTACATCTATACTGGTCAGGTGCTGGTAGAACAGCCACATCAGGCTCCTGTCGGCAAACACTTCTTAGCTTCAGATTGGGAAAAGACCTCTACCAATGCTACGTTTGATAGAGGGCTAATATGCAAAATATATAAAGGACTCAAGAAGTTAGACTCCAGAGAGCCAAATAACCCTATTAATTTGCTTTTTAAAATAATTACTAGTACCATTTCATATAGTTGCATGTTCTAATTGTCAAAGATTTGGTAAATCTGGAAACTACAATACAGAAAATATATTATTCAATATTTAAGAGTAATGAAATCACTAATTTGTAGTGAATGTCTTCAGGTATTTATTTCCTGTGGAAGAATGTAAACACATTCTTCAGTCTTCAGGTGTAGATTTTTTTAAAATTAAAGTATAGATTTTGCAATTTTTGTAGCATGGTTCTTCTGTTAAGCCAGATATGTATGTATCGAAAAGAAGCATAGACTCTGGAATGGACACGCGAAACCTTTGATAAAGGAGGGGCTGCAGTCACATCTGTTCTTTGAAAATGAGGCAATGACATGAATGAGTGACATAGAATGAAAAAGTTTAGTGAGAAAGATCATAATTTACAATCTATTTTACTTGTTTGTTTATATCCTTGTGACAAAAACTACTGAATTAGTTGTAACATTAATCAAATAATATACTTTATCTCACCAGTAGAAATAGTAAATCTGACATTGATGACTTCAGAACTAATTTTGCTCTGTTAATATTGGAATACCAGAGTTCAACCTAGATTTTTCTCTCCACCCTCAGCATATAAATTCGGTGGCATTCATATGTCCCTCATAGTCATAATTCTATCAAAATAAGAAGGAAGGACAAATGCTATATACTTTTCCTCACTTGTTTTCATCCTAAGATCTGTGCACAGTGTATCAATCCACACCCTCTTGATCAACGTTAATCACTTGTGATCACAGAGAATGCATTACAAGTCTTTGTGTCACTACACTGCATACCAACTCATATAGATTTAGGATAAGGGAGACCTAAACTGGGAAAATAAGAGATCATATGTAAAACGTTATCATTCTTTACTTGTATTTAAGCTTTTAAGTATATTTAGATTATTGACTAATAAAACCACAATATGTACAATACTGACTTACCTTATACAGAAGAAAGTGAACCTATTTTTATTTTAAATATCACATTATTATATAAGCATATGTAAGTGAAAATATAAAGCACTTCCATTATTCACCAAGTATCCTGCACACCTCTTCCTTGCCAACTGCTAAGAGATGGACCCTGATGATGTCATGTTCATAGGCATATCCACTGTTCTATACCTGCACGTAAACACATTTGCCATTTGTCCTCTTTGGGGATTGGTTGCTTGACAGAACACAATTCCCTGAGACTTACATAGAAACAGAACATATTTACAACAAAAGAATGAATTAACTAAGAACAATCACATTTAACTTCTTTATGTCTTCTTCTGGTAATTTCTAAACAAAAAAAAACATGTAACATTGACCTGAAATGGGAGTAAAAAGTGTCATCTGCTTCCTCTGGCTTGGCCGTCTTGAAATGGATACAGTCTGCACAAATGAGTGTGCATGTGTGAGAGGGCATAGGGTTATGACTTGCACCCTATTCTAAATCACCCAGAAAAATGCTTTAAAGGAGAAACATTTTAATTCTCTGAGTGAATAGAGTTTTGAGCATTTCAGGAAACTTGAATCTTTTTGCAAAATTTAGTACCACTAATTTGTTAATCACTTTCCTTGATCAGAATTTTGATATCTCTCTTTAGAAAGTGAGGAAGAAAAGACTAATATTGATGCTATGTACTTATAATTTTGTCTATTTTTCAATTTACTTCAGACATATTTGTGGATTCATTTCTACTCGGTCAGAGTTTTATTATTCTGTAATAATATAATTACTCATTATTATTCAAAAAGGACAAATAAAGAAGTCCATTTAAGTAGGCAAAGGATGAGAAATAATTAAAATTACCAACAAAACAGAGAAAGCAAAAGGCTCTTAGCAATCATCAAAGCATCAGGTTATTAGGTTCTTTAAATTAAAGTGAGTGCTTAGCAGTCTTAAAATTTCTCAGTAATTAAATGGGCTCTGTGCTTTGGCTATTTTGACTATAATCTCACTGATTTGAATGGTATTTTATTAATGATATCTCAAGGGGAATTTGCACTGGCTTGCAAATTAATGAAATATTAATAACTAACAACTTAAGAAATGCAGATATTTCTGCAGTAGAAAGGAACATGACCTGCATCATAAAGCGTTTATTTATTTTTGCTTGTATTTTTATTTTAAACATATATATGTATTAGGTGGTTTTGAGAGTATCTTTTGTAAAGACATATTATATATATTATATATATATTGCATACGTAATATATATTGCATTTGCTTTAAAATGTGTACAAAGTTTTGTTTTTATTATGTTGTTGTATTCAGGCAATAATAAAATATTCTTAAATAGAAAAATAGATGGTTCATAGTTTCGTCCCAGCACAATTCTGAGACCACCAGAATAGGTGACTTTTCTTCTCAAAAGATAAGCAAATGTCTCTCCTTGTCACCAGGGGATAAGGAACCTACTAAAGAGGAACTTCTGTGGTATTGTTTGCCAGGTCTGAGCAATAGAAAGTCAAGTTTATATTCATTAGAAAAAGAAATGTTTTTGTACCCTAAGCTGTCAATTAGCATGGCAAAGACCTGAAGTCTGGAAGGAATTTTCTAAAAATATTGTACTGAACGTGGATAGGCAGAGCTAATACACGATCAAAGCGTTACTTTTATTTAGGTTATTAAACTATCATCTTGATGTTATTTTGATCAATTGTAGGAATGACATGATCTACTTACAAGGTGTTGTATAAATAACTATTAATTCTTAGTTTGAATATGACAAGAACTCTAGAATTAAGTGTAAGGAGCAATGGAGTATAGAGAGAGTAGGAAAAGAATATAGTTGAATATGTAACTAAATTGCAATAGTGGTTTTCTACACATCACTCTGTTTGTACTGTTAAATATACTCTTCTTAGTTTAAAATTGTTTGTAGACTTTTAACAAAATAACTCATTCTAATTACTCACTGTAAGTGGGTAAAATTAACAAGCAACCACATTTTTAAAAAGTGTTGGCTTATTGTTATAATACTGTGATAGACTTTGATAACTGGCAGGATTTCTGAAAAAAATTATGAGAAGGAATTTTTTATGCTCGTAGTTTCAGATCAGATGTTTTGATCCACCGCACTCTACTCTGTTATTTATATTCATACACAATAATGCAGAAGATTGTGGCAATGGTTAGGTGATGAAATATAATGGCTTGCACTACAGCCATCAGGAACTAGGAAGGAGGAAGGCCAGGGAGCATCTAGAACCGCCAAAATAACTGCCAAAGGTATTAGAATTTGCCACTCTCCCTCATCTCCCAGTATTATCAAACCCAAAATGTTCTTTAGTATCCAGCAACTTACTCAAAGCAACAGAACATTCAACCCATGTTCCTTTTGGGTTATTTTTATTTTTATAAAAGTAAGACACAAACTCTTTGATATTTGGTCCAAATCCTAGCCAAATGGTTGGCCGTGAAATTATTGTGAAGACCTAATTGCTCACTACTCATGTATTTAAAGTTATAGGTGCTATAACACTTGAGGTATATTATTTTTTAAATACATTCTTGAATCAGCTATTTTACCCCGTGTACTCTTATTGTATAAAATCTTGCTGAAAAATAGTGAGTATAAGAGATATATTGATTTAGATTATAATTGAGATTTTTAATAATCCATATCTAGATAAACTTTTGGATAACTAAAAGTATTATTTACAAGTTTTTTTATATTATAGAGTTATGTGAAAAATTACCTAGTTGCATCATTAATGAAAAGTATCTTTCAAGATATACTATATAAAATTAGCTAGTTTTCTTTACAGGTTCGGCCACCCACTCATCTTCAATTTTTTACCCAAAATGGCTCCTGTCTAAAGGAAATACGGGGACAAAGTGTGGAGCAGAGAGTGAAGAAAAGCCCATCCAGAGACTGCCCCACCTGGGATAAATCTCATACAGAGACACCAAACCTAGACACTATTGTGGATGGCAAGAAGTGCTTGCTGACAGGAGCCCGTTATAGCTGTCTCTTGAAAGGCTCTGCCAGAGTCTGAAAAATAGAGTCAGAGGCTCACAGCCAACCATTGCACTGAGCACTGGCACCACAATGGAGGAGTTAGAGAAAACTGAAGGAGCTGAAGGGGTTTGTAACACCATAGGAAGAACAATAATATCAACCAACCAGATCCCCCAGAGCTCCCAGAGGCTAAACCACCAACCAAAGAGTACACATGGAGGGACCCATGGCTCCAGCCACATATGTAGCAGAGGATGGCATTGTCTGGCATCAATAGGAGGAGAAGCCCTTGGTCCTGTGAAGCCTCAATTCCCCAGTGTAGGGGAATGCTAGGGGTGTGAGGTGGGAGTAGGTGGGTGGAAGGGGAGCATCCTCATGGAAGCATAGTATGGAGATAGGATGGGGGGTGGTTCCAAGGGGAAACCAGGAAAGGGGATAACATTTGAAATGCAAATACATAATATATCCAATAAAAATATTAGCTAGTTGTAAAAGTTAAACTTACTTGAAAAATCTCTTAGTAGTGAAATGCTGGCAGTATTTCCATGTTGTATATTTATGTACTCATTTCTGATATATAATAAAATCAGAGGAGTGTATTCTAGTGTCTCACTCAATTCATTTTTTTCTCAAGAAAATGTCCTGATATTGCAAGGTTTGTTGATATTGTCACAATCTCTTGACAAAGAGATGACCAGTTGTCTCCTGTGTCTGCAAGGCATTCGGTGTATTATTTTCTCTGTGATTCTTCCAGCACTAAGAACCTATGATTCTGAAGACTTGCAGAGGAGATATAAAACCCTCTACATAAAATAGAAATATAGGTAGAAAGGCTTGCCTTGCCTATGGCACTTCAACTGTATCACAGGAAATTCAATCGTTTGCCCTCCCGTGACTCACTCTTCCCTGTCCCATTACATTTATTGGTCACCATTGAGAAGACACTAAAATTTAACTTTCAAGTTAAATCTTTTCCCATCGAGTTCCTAAAAGGTTCATTCATAAACCATTTGTTTGTTTTATTTTGTTATAAAACCAAGGGATATTTTCAATATTGTAAGCCCATGATTAAGGCATAGAGCATTCCTCTTATTTTACAAAGTTTACTAGAATACCAAAACCAGTAAAGCCAAACACTAACACAACATACAAATACTAACACAACATTCATAAAATTATTTTGAAACAGGAAAACCATAGAAAATAGATGCCATGAATTTTTCTTATAATAATTGTTTTTATGTAGTTAAGATTAGATTTCTTTAAGGGCAGAGGGGTAACTGACCCAATATGCTTTAAATGTCTTACTTTACACTTGAATGTGTTCTGTCAGGATTCCCTTATTATTTTTCATTGGGCACTGTAACTATAAATAAGTTCTTTCATCCTTTGACATACTTTCTCTACAAACAAAAGGATTTTTGCAGTCTTGATTCAGAACATCTTAACAATAGCCCAGATTTTTAGAACAATTAGTGCCTTGTGTGCTCCAGAGAAATTTTGAAGAAAATCTTTTTCCTCGTTGACATGTCATAATGACTTTTGTGCAAACCCAAATATAGCTCAAATATACCCAAATATAATTGCATTATCTGGCTCACTGCAAAATAATTATCAGATAATATTTTCTTTGTATACCACAACAATCCATAATATTGAATGTTGTCATCTGTGATGTGACAATGTGCTAAATTACTGAGCATTAATTAAAACGAGATTGAGATCAAATACTGACTTATATGACTTATAGCAGAAAATACTAATGATGAATATATATACATATATATATATATATATATATATTGCTCATTTGGGGAAATTTTATTTTGTCAGCATGGAATGATTCTTTTAGTCTAGAAAGATAATTAATAATTCATTCATGAATAATCACTAAGAGTCATTATTAAAATGTGTGTCTAACTTTACAAAGCATTCTACTAAAATGTGTGCTTATTTAATCTTTTGAGTTTTCTATGCAGAAGTCTTCAATGTACTCTCTGTATGCATTTTTTACAGTAAATTATAAAGTTGTGCTGCCCCTATTCAAAATAGTTAAAAAATTAAAAAACATCTAAGTGTAAGCAGGCTCAGCATTGGTGTTCACAAATCTACATAGGGTTCCCAGCTCAGGTCCTCTCAGTTCCTTAAGCTTACACAGCACGTTCTTCAGTGAGTAAGTTATAGACCCCATCCCAAATATTGATTTTTTTTAATAATTAATTTTATAAGTCTTTAAAAGTCCATTTTTACTTTGATCTGAACCTCTCATATCTTTCAAAAACACTGTATATATCTTAATAAAGAATACATTTGTTTTAAATATTAAATAATCTGTGTATAAAATTTCAGTTATCATTGGTTACTTTTTTAAAGTATAAATGGCTCAAACAGTAAATTTTAACACAGTTGCACAATTAACTCAAGCAGAAAACATAGAAAGACATTTTATAAATTAAGTATAAACATAAGAAAAACTATTATCCTCAGTGATGTTAAAGACCTGAAAAGATTAAAGAACTTCACAGATAATGGCATGTTCTAACATGTTCTTCACAGGTTCTAACAGTATTATTCCTCCCCGCCCCCATATTCTCAGAGTTCAACACAACTACTGCAACACCATTCTATCCTTCTCTCCTTGGTGTCAGCTTTTCATTAAATATGTTGCTGTCTACATAAGAACATTTTATAACTTATGATTTATTTTGATAATGTCTTAAACATTCCCAGCAGGGGACATGAGAAAATTTTAAGTTTCTATCAATAATTTTAGTTGATTCAAACAGTACATTCATACTTAAAACTTTCCAAACATATTGCAGTATCATGAAATATAGCACAATATAATGGTAAATACCCAATTTTAAATGGAATAATCTTTAGTTAAAATTTTTAAAAATTCATTCATGTAAAAATATAGGAAAAAGAAGAAAGCTTTGAAGAGGAAAAGGAAGGATGGAGTTAACCTGGGCTATAGCATAATATACTTAAAGTATATGGATTATAGATTAGATAGATAGATAGATGGATAGAAAGATAGATAGATATTTAGATATATATATATAGATAGATAGACAGAAAGATTGACAGACAGATTGACAGATAATAAATAGATGATATAATAAATGAGAGGTAGACACAAAGATGATGTATATGAAATGGATAGGTAGATAGACAGACAGACAGATAGATGAGAAAAG
Organism: Rattus rattus; assembly: GCF_011064425.1. Lineage (NCBI taxonomy): Eukaryota > Metazoa > Chordata > Mammalia > Rodentia > Muridae > Rattus > Rattus rattus. The sequence goes on along the minus strand of NC_046157.1, from coordinate 142,281,789 downwards.
AGAATGAGAGAAATAATTAAGGAAAAACATTCATGTGTAGGAAGCAATATGGTGGACTTTAAGGCTACTAAGATACCCAGTGTGCCTCTGTAGTGTAGTCTAATAACTCATAATGGTAGAGAAAGATAGTAAACATGTTACAATTCAGCATGGTGATGAAACAGAGTGAGCTGCTGAGGTACTACCAAGAGAGAAGAGCAGAATGTTAATATAGATATTTTTAATTCCTTTATGTTAAAATAAATATATTTCAGTTGCTATATGTAGATTCAGTCAACTAACAGACTTTATGAGTGTTACAAAAACAGACATATACCGCTGTATATTCAGAAGCAAAGCTTGTTACATATATTAGAGTGTTGACAATTTTGATCTCCATGACTGTTGCTTACATTTTTTTATGCTGAAATTTTTTTTAACATTTTCTTTCTTGCATTTTTTCTTAAAGGTTAGATATTATTAAGATCTTTTCAAGGAAAAAATCTTGTTAATACTATAGAAAGTAAAATACTAAGAATAAATTTGACCATTGAGGTTAAAGACATATACACTGCAAAGTAAAAATATTGATGCAAATTTGAAGAGGACATAAATAATGGAAGATATATTATGCTGATAAATAATCAGTACTAAAAGTTCCAAATGTACTTCAAAGAAAAAAATAATTCCCCTAAACTAATTGGTGTGTGTGTGTGTGTGTGTGTGTGCGCGTGCGTGCGCATGTGTGTGTGTGTGTGCGCGTGCGCGCGTGTGTGTGTGTGTGTGTGTGTGTGTGTGTTAAAACCAGGCTTAACTCTAATTTGTATGTATTTTTCCAAGGAGAGAAGGAGAGAATTCATGCAGGGAACAAGGAAGGGACTTTACCAACAAACTCTGTTGAATTGACTGGCTTTTTAAAGCATAGATCTGACTTTTTAGAGAAAATTTATCTCATGTCACAAAAACAAAATGGATCCAAGAATTTTTTCCATTCTTTTTTACTTAGAAAATTTGTAACTTTTCAAGTCACAAAATTTGACACCTACTGATTTTGTATGAAGACCGCTGGAAATGCACAGTCTATATACTTCTATCTATATCTATATTTTCAGTAAGTTGTTTATTTCTCACAGAATTTAGGCAGAATGGCTCAGTACAAGAAATCAGACATAGTTATAAAACTGTTTAAATGTTTTCATAGAGATAGAAAAGGCAAATCAGTGGAGGTTTTTTTGTTTTTTTGTTTTTTGTTTTTTTTTGGTTTTTGTGGTATTTTTGTTTTATTTAATCTTATTTTTACACTCCAAATCTTGTGCACATTTATGTATTTGCAACTAAGTTCCATTGTTACAAATTATTGTAAGATGAGTTCCAAATTTTTTGTATGTATTGTAGCTAAATAAAAAATAAATCTAAAGAATGATTTAAATACGTGGTAAAATAACATTACAGTCTCATACTCATTCGTTAATTTTTAATTAATTAATTAATTAAATTATGTAGATAAGTATGCATGTAATATGGGTAAACCTCGGCACACATGTGAAGGTCAAAAGACAACTTCTAGAACCCGGATTCTCAGGTTGCCAGGTACAGTAGTAAGCACCCATCTTGGTGACTCTACCATATTATTCTCTATACACATTGAACATATTAACAAATATATTCATATATAATTAACAAAATTAATAACAATATAAATATTTTGTCAGTTATCATATTTCCTGACCTTTGATAATTTAGAACAGTGGTTTTCCTCAGATTATGCTGGAGTTTCTGACCACTTACATAGCCAAATTGGAGGCCTGTTTTATTCTGAAGGGAAATGGAGAGAAAGTAGATCTGAAGGAGAGGGATGGTGGGTGGGAGTAGAAGAAATAGAAACTGTGGTTGGGATATATTATGTGAGAGAAGAATCTATTTTCAATTAGACAAAATGAAAATTAAAAAATATAAAATAAAATATATAGATTATTAAATCACTGTGATTTGTATCTTAGGTATAATGACACACAGCTTAAAACTATGTTTGCATTTATTAGCAAAAGTTTGGTGATGTTTACAGGAAGATAGATTTGAGTACTACTCTCTCGTAATCCATGATTAAAATTTATTAGAGAACTGATGAATGCTGCTGTGTTGGTCCACTTGAAATTATCTATAAAAGTTCATGCATTTGTTTTCTTGACTGAAATAATCATTCTTGATGTTGAGAAAACAAATGTATACAAATTTCTATCTTCAAACTCTCATCCAAACAATCTTTGTATTTTCACAAAATTCTGCTTTGCTGTAGGCCTCTAACAACCGTGAAAGCCTGGGCTTATACATCTACAGAAGTATAATATGATTGAGCTCTGATCAAACAATCAAGAGTCTCCAGGCATGACTCCTTGTTTTTCTAATACAAGATTCTATAAAATATTTATTAAGGCAGTCATGGTGCAGATGTTCTCAGGCAGAAATAAGCTAGCCATGCTCATGAAACAGAAAACAGCCCAAAGAACAGAAAAACAACGAATAGTGGCAGAAAAAAGTTCAGAGAAGAGCCCTAGGGTGAGATCATTGAATGCTTTTTATAAGCCACAATGCAAGTTTTCTTTTAATTCTAATTATAAGAGGAAGCAATTGCAGAGTCTAAAGAGAGCACCCTGTTATTTATTTCGCATCCTAGACAGACGAGGTGCTCATTCTTTTCCTAGTGATTAAAATAACAGCAGAAGTGGAAAAACGGTGACTACTTTATAGCCTATTTTGTAGATAAGACGGCCAAGTCCATGGTAAGGAAACTAAATGACATTTTAATGTTTGCTCTGAATAATGTGTGAATGGAAATGTCATTCATTAACATCAAAGCTGAACAAGAAATGTGTTTGGGTAGTGTGTTGTTTCATTTTGGCCATGTAGTCAGAAATGGACAGCTTTTTGTTCCTAGACATTGACTCTTGAGTGAAATCATAAAACTGTATATAAGTCACATTAATTACTTATAGAAAGGCTTAATTGGGTTCCCAGTTCAAAGATTCATTATGGTGCAGAATGCACAATGTATGGTGGACAGTGGAGGTAACTTGATTAGCTGGTTGTCTTGCATCTGTGGTCAGTAAACATAGAGATGTGCACTGGTACTCAAGGTCCTTTCTTCTTCCTGTTTGATGGCAAACCCTACCATCTTAGGGATAGACCATTCACATTCAGAGTGGCTTTTTCTATGTCAATCAACCCATAGAGTCGCATAGAGAGTTAATTCTGGATGATTTAAAATCTCATCAACTTGACAACGAAGATTAACCCTCATGGTTATCTAAATATGTTTTGTGACTAAGCTCAGCATATTGCTTCTCCATTGCAATATTATACTTCTGGGATGATTTGTCAAAGCAAAGTTTCCCTATGAAGTAGATAGCTTTTTTATCAAGCCCTTTGGAAAAAGCTTGTCATTTGAGTAATCTACAACTAATGTCTTTTTATATACCTTGACATTTCAGGGCAGGGGGTGGAAGGTAAGGAAGGAAACACCATTTCAAAGTAAATTAGGAACCAAATACACTGTGCCATATCTAGAGCCTTTAAGTGTGATTCTAACAATCAGAAATTATTCTGTAGCTTCCAGAGCCAAAATGGAAAATATTTTATAATGTGGACACTTAGTATAATTTGGAAGTCATTTGTATACTCTTTAAACAATTAATAGAAACAACCCAAAGGGAGACATATCCAGCCCCTTCCCCAGTAGGCTGTCACTGTGAAACTTCTGTTCAACCTTTGTCTTACTATATGAAAGCAGAGACATAAAAGGACTGACACAGGCACTGTCATGGTTTGTATATACTCGGCCCAGGGAGTGGCAGGATCAGAAGCTGTGGTCCTGTTGGAGTAGGTGTGACACTGTAGACGTGGGTTATAAATTTCTCATTCTAGCTGCCTGGAAGTCAGTCTGAAGATGTAGAACTCTCAGCTCCTGCACCATGTCTGCCCTAGATGTTGCCATACTCTTGCATTGAGGATAATGGACTGAAACTGTGAACTTGTAAGACAGCTCCAATTAAATGATGTCCTTATAAGAGTTGCCTTGGTCATGGTCATGGTGTCTGTTCATAGCAGTAAAACCCTAACTAAGACAGGCACATGGAAACATAGAAGCTTTTTTTTTTTTTTTTTTTTTTTTTTTTTTTTTTTGCTAAATGCATTTCCTCCTCAGTTTAGCGCCAAAGGTCCACTTGAGTTAGCACTCTTTAAAGTGTTTATTTTTAATTTTATTTATATGCATATGTATATGAATACCCTGTGTGTCCTGGTATCTGAGGATACCAGGTCATCCCGAGGGATAGAGTTAAAGGTGGTTTTGATCCACCCAAGTTGGTTTTGGGAACTGAATTCTGGTCTTTCTGAAGCATTCTTAACTACTCTACCACTGAGCCATTCTTCAAGCCTCTGTATTAGCTCTTGAAGGAAGGGAAATGGTATGTCTTTGCTTTGTACAGAAAGATTTGGCTTACTAGTTATCTGAGGATCTTTTGTATTATTTAGAATGGAAGCCAGAACTATGAGTCAGACTCCATTATTTGTCTAACAATGAAATTCCTGCAGGTTCAGTTCCTGGATTTACAAGTTACTGATTACAACTCAGGGAGGGGCTAGTGACGATTAAGGTCTTTCTCTATAACTTCCAATCTTGGTGATATCTGAATAGTTAATATCACACTGTGTTTATAGCTGGTTTCTTTAAGTCTGATATTTCTCTTCATACAAAACTCTATAATGTGTATCTTTCTAAAATCCTATCCATTTTAGTTTCATGAGTATAAACTAAGTGCTATATGTTTTAGGTTCTTTTGTTATTTAGAGAGTGAAACAAAAATTTATTGTCTTGTAGAGAGCAGTAGATAGACCTTTGGCTGACTCCATTGATCTTAGAGTATACAAACATTTTCATTCTCTATTTCCAAAAAAATGTCTTATAACTTTTAGAGTAGGAAGATGTAGTCAATTTAAACTGTATGTCACAGACCTGAGAGAGATTAGAAAAAGTGAAACTATGTAGGATATAAGAATAAGCAAAAGAAACTGGAGGTTAGCAGGAAGAGTCAGGAAGTAAGGGCTTAGGACTAAGTTCAATGACCTGAGTTTCATCTCTGGAACCCACATGGCAGAGAGAACTGACTACTAAACACAATGGCACATGTGTGCACACAAATGCTGACATAAATATATAAATGTTTTATAACAATTTATTTATTTTAGTTTTCCAAATTATTATATAAGTACATTATTTTCTCCTTTCCTCTTGATCCTCCAAATACTCCCATATACAGCCATGAACACCATGACTTCCAAACATGGCCCAAATAAGTGTATTTTTTGAGAAGAAAACTATGAGGTACCAAAATAATAAAACAATGGTAATATGTTAAAAACAAGTTAAGCATATGTAAATGCAATTATATACTTGTGATAAAGGGCAAATTACTCAGTAAAGCACAGATGCTATGATCCTGATCTTAGTTTCTTGGGATTACTATATTAAAGGGTTTTTCCCTAGATAGCATTAAATGGTAGGCCTTTAATCAACTATTTAATAAACATATGGATATACTTTCTAGAAAATGAAACTCACTTTCATTATAAACTTTCTAAGTAAGATTTCATGCTAAATATAAATGTGACTGAGAAAGTGTTTTAGATCTTTCTTATTATTCTATTGGCTTTACTGGAATCTTCCATTGGCCTTCCTCTGCTTCCCAGTCCTTGTGCTCTTTGTCATATTTCATATCACATCAGATGTGGCTTGGAATGCCATGCTGAAAATAGGCTTTATTATAGAATAGAAGGAGATGAGAGTGCACAATGGCCAGAGAGACCATCTCAGAGGTAAACAACATCACACAGAAGAGGGTACACTAGGAAAGATGTCACTGTGCTAACCCCATATGTTGATGCAGACTTTATATCCTTTCCAATGAAACAGTTTCTTGTCTGATGATTGACCCGTCCATTTGGATGAACTTTTTAGGGAAGGTTCAATATTGTACATCAGCTCTTTACCAGGGAGCCAAGGCCAACATACAACTTAGATCACGTTCATATGACCAAAAATCATGTAAAAATAGATTAAAAAAACAACTGCTAAAATAACCATGTTCAGCCAGATAAAAGAAAGCAATGTATGTTTCCCACTACCTTCCTTCACATCACATGGTCTTTTCAGCTTGAAGGAAGAACAACTGTGATACTTTTCCTATTATTACAGTTTAAATAATTAAGCTACTAAGGGCTCCACAGATAGGATCTGAAGCTGACTATGAGAGCCATTCAGATGTTCAAATGTTCTAATTTCGACTAGGTACCTAATATAAAATCTTAAAGATACTTATCATCTAAGTGGGTTTGCACTCACATATTGAGAAACCAAGATGTTGAGAAGGAAATAGACGTTAATCAATCAGAATGTATAATCTGAGTTATTTGCAAATGCCTACCAGTCTAAGGCGCTGTTAAAGTTGTGACTCACTGTTGTGTACAGAGAATCTTCCCACTTCGTTAGCCATTTGGCCTCTGCTCTCATTTTGACACAGCAATTTAAGTGAGGTAAAGAGTTCTTGGATCGTGTAACTAGCATATTCTGAACAAGTGTGTGACCTGTAGTTAGTACTTCGAGCAGCAGTGTTCCTGGGTAAATACTAGTAGGCTCTGGGTAGGAAATCTATATCTATACAAACCCTAAAAGTCCATGGCTGATACATACCTGCCTCTGGAGAATGATGAATGGGAAGAAGTAGAGTCTGAGAGTCAAGGGTGAGACCTACTGAGCAAGGTGGCTGGTTTTGCTGTACAGATACAAAAGAAAAGAAAATTAACAAACTACCTTTCTTCATACACATTTAAAACATACAGATATCTCAGCAGAGGACTGGGTCTGTCAATTCAGTATCAAGCCCTGCAACCCAAATGGTAGAAGAGGAGAACCAAGACTTTTAAGTTGTTCCCTAATCTTCACACACACACTCTGTGGACTCTGTGGCTTGCTTGTTTATGCTCCTACACAGCATACATAAATGTGAAAAAGCAACACTTAAACAGGTGAAAAGAACTACGTGCTACTAATTTAGTTTTAAACACCACTAGCCGTGATGTTTATCAATCATGAGTATTGTGAACCTGACATCTTCATTGTGTTTGACCTCATAGAAAATAAAACATGGCAGAACTTCCCATTGCTCGGGACTATTGGGTTGTCTAATTCGAAACCGACTCTTCCTTGATCTACTGACTTACCTTAATTTTTAAATATTTCATTATGTATTTGAGAATTTAATATTTTTAAAATGCTTCATATTCATCCCCCACACCCACAATGCCTCCCATACCTTCCTCCTCATTCCATATCTAACTTTGTATCTTTTGTTTATAAACCCACTGACTACAGTTGCTATTTCCTGTGATCTTTTCTTACTCTTTCTTTCCTTCTTTCCTCCTTCCTTCCTTCCTTCCTTCCTTTGTCCCTTCTCTCTTTTGCCATTGCCTCACTCTCTACACCTGGCTGGCCTTTAACTCACTGGTTCAAAAAGCAGCCACGGCCTTAAAGAAAGCAAACCTTTCCTCTACCAGCTGCTGTCAGTTGCCAATAACTCCTCACTGGGGAAAGGGGTGCAATTGGACGTAGAGGAAGTGGGGGCAAGTGTCATTTCATGAAGATCTCAACCTTCTATTCTGTGATTCTTGTCTATAAATTTTGCACATAATGTCCTATGTGTTGTGAGTTTGTATATGCAACTGTCCTTTGTCTGGAAGAGACTGCCCTTGTAGTCATCCAAAGACTGGTTCTTACAATTTTTTCTGCCCTCTTCCATGATGAGCCCTGTGCTAAGGGAAGAACGTGTAGTAATATAAAAGGATGTAATCTGAATATCCCATACATCTCTAGTTGTATGTTTAGGTATTATAGGAATAGGAAGCTGCAATTTAGTTTGACAGCTCTAAATGTCAGTTTCAGGTTTCTGACTTCCTTTCTGTTACTGATCACAGAACACACAAAAACACGCTCACACGCTAACATGCACACACATGTGCTTGTTTTTTGGTAGCTTTTTTGCTTCTCCAAGCCTCTTCAACAGTAACATGTGTCATGTAACTTTTTTTTTTTTTTTTTTTACTTTTTATCCTTTAAAGGTATCTTGGTCTTGTCTCAGCAGGCATGAAGCACACAAATTATGTATAAACATGCAATCAAAGAGTCCTACGCAATCAATAAAAATAAATAAACCTTTAAAAAAGATTTCCTGGCTTACTTGTCTATTTTTCCTTTAGTTTCTTCTTAAAATCCAGGTCCCATTTTGGTTTATGTATCTCACTAGGACCCTGCAGACACAGCAGCATCTCCTAGGTAACCTTACCCTACCCTGCACAGTGCTTTTAGTAAGGTGGAATGACCCTACTTGTGTAGCTTATACACCAGTAATATATCTACTATAGGAAAACATAAAGCTGAGTAATTAATTGCTCTGTAATGTTTATATTAGAAATAAATGGTACATGGATTTTTCCAGAAACACTGCTTTCTATATATGCATCATTAGTATAAGTCATCATTGCTCCACAACTTTCGGGATATGTGCACAGTAAATGGGCATACACACTTATGTCTACATGTGTGTGTGCAAATATTTGAACTGGGATAGGTAAGAATTAGAAAAGTTATTTATGACGTGCTAGTACTAGTAGGTTTTCTTCATGTTTGTTTTTTTTATCAATGACACAATTGAGATTCCTTCTGTGTTCTGTAAATAATTGTCTTTCACTTCACACCAACTCATATTTAATTGTGTTTTCTTTCACTTAAAATAAATAGTATTAAAGAATAACATGACTTTTGTCGGGTTGACATTGTAGTTTGTACATTATAGATTTTAACACCCAAGTATTGTAATATGCTAGTGATAATGAGGTAATGAGAATTGGGGTTTTTCAATACTTAAATAACATATTTCTTTGGTTTGTACAATTTGAAATAAAAGAGCTCTCTCCTCTTTCACAGCATCAAGTATTTCTTTGGATAGGATAAAAAAATTACAACATTTTCTGTCAATAATCTTTAATTGTGCTAACAAAGCGACAGAAGTTCAGACGATGACACATTTTACACGTGTGAAGCCCATGCAAGCTGCAAGGTCCACAGGCTTGTTCATCTAGAGGGTGGTGCACAATAAAACCCAGGGATAATGATAATTGAGGTGACCGCATTCTCCTTCAAGTCTGTTATTACATAAAAGGAGCAATGTGCTTCTAATCTAAAAATTGACATGCATAAACTTGTTTTATTAGTTTCTTGGTGTTCGCTAAGACAAAGAGAGGAGCAGTTTAAAGGAAGTAGACTTCTGACGATCGTTTGAAGATTCAGGAGCTGGAAGTTAATCAGAATAAGGTTGAACCATTTGAAAATAATTTGAATAATCATAAAAAAGCACAAATGGGTCAAATTACAGTGAATAAAAGGAACTATCTTTTCTATGATCAGTAGTATACAGTCACGTATACTTTTATTATTCATGAAGTAGCTTCTTAGACAAGTTTGTGACTTACAATTACAAATGGTTTGTGACTTTTGTCAAAGAGACACAAAGAGTGAAATTGTGTCTGAGAAATATTCATGGTAAATGGTATCCAAACACTTTTGTGTATGCATTAAGGACATTTATATTTTAATACAGCTATAGAAAGCTATAAGATTAATATGATTATGCTAGCAACTTCGTTTTACTGTTCATAATATATCTGAAATAAAGAACTAATTGGTGATTTATGTACCAGAATTAAGAATAATAATGGATTCTTTTGCATTTCTGATATTTCTGACGGACTAGGACAACCGTTTGTGTTTATTGTGCACTAAAGTGATTCCAACTGTTATGGTCAGTTCTTGGTAAATTACTTATGGTTGCATTAGCTGTATCCTTTATTCATGTCCTAACACCCAACATGAGACCACAAGGAACACAGTTTGTAAGCACAAAGTTAATCCCTACCCTGGAAATATTATTGTGTTAAAGTCAAACAACATTTTTAGCTAAAAGTCAGGTTTATGATATTTTTTGTCTCAAAAAAGGCTAAACGCTATACTTATTTTAAATTCATATTGGGGAATTGTAATATGACTCTTAAATAAGTATGTTAATGAAATAAATATTTATCTGAATAGTATTGTTTAGAACATATATATGTATATGCATATATATTTATGTATATGTATATATATATACACACATCAAGTTTGTCTTTAGTCATTGTTCTATTACCGTGAAGAGATGCCATTACCAAGGCAAGGACTATTAATAAAAACATTTAATTGGGGTCTTGCTTATGCTTTCAGAGGCTTAGTGTGCTATCATCATGGTGGGGAGCATGGCGTCTACATGACCATGTGTATGATACTAGAGCAATAGCTGAGGGCTACATCCTGGACCACAGGTTTGGAGAGAGACTCTCACAAAGCTTGTCATGTGCTTTTAAACACTAAAGCTCACTCCCAGGGACAGTCTTCTCCTCAGAAGGCTATGACTGCTAATCTTTTCAAACACAGCCTCTCCTTGATGAAGCATTCAAGTACATGAGCCTATGCACGCCATTTTGTTTTCAAACCACACAAAAGGTTCACCTTAAAGAGGAATGTAAATATGTTTATGCACAATAATTATATGATTTATATGATGCAAGCAAGGGAATGATTAGAAAACTGTACATTGTAGCTACCATACTTTCATTAATTATTCTAATTTAAATTCAACTTCTAAGTCAAAATTTTAATTCTTAGTTATATCAAGTATAGCCTTTTAAGAAAATGCTATCCAAAGTTATTTGTTCTTATACAAAAAAAAAAAAAACCACCAAAAAACGAAAAACAAAAACAAAAAAATAACAAATGTTTTTAGTCCTGACTTGTAAATTACTTTCAGTTTGGGTGCATTTTATAACTCAGGAAAGAAACATGGTAAAATTTTCTGAAAATAATAACCACATTGTGCTAAATCATCTATTTTGGTTATTCTTAAAGACTTACTTTTGAGATTTAGTCTCATAAGTTCTGAATTTCCCAGGAGGAAATTGTTCTACTGAATGTTGTTTCCCATATTTATCCCAGTGCAGGATCACAGGGGGGAGCTTGCTTATAAAACTGACCATGAGACGAGACGGGAAGAGTAAGCAGCTTCTTCGGTCCTAGAGTCTATCTCAGTTCACTGTCTTTTCCTCTTATCGTGGCAAAACTGGAAAATAGAGAAATCAATTCTAAATAATTCTCGCAATAAGTTGTACTATACAAAATATGTCCTGAAGTCTCCCTGTTAGGTTGCCATGAGCTTGGCTTATGCTATGATGGTTTGGGCACAAATTCAGAAACCATTAAAGAATGCTTTATAAAAAATATTCCTAGAAACTCCGGTTCTGTAGACAAAATTTTGCGTGTTTTAATGGGCAACAACTGGAATATGATCTTAAACTACTTACCAAAGAAAGGTGTTAATAAAAAATATAAAGTGATTAAGCTTATATATATATATATATATAAACATATATAAACATGCATTCCATTAAGTATGATGTGAAAACTCATTAAGTGTGAGAATGTTAGAATTAAATATTTGTTCATGAAAGACCACTATTATGATTATGGTAGTGAATCATTATTTTTACTTAAATAGTTTTGTAAATTTTTAGCTTGCCAATATTTGTATGTATAATATAAAATATTCTACATTTCAGAAAGAGCATGGATAGACAAATATCCCCAAAAACAAATTCATGAAGTTCTCTGAAAATGTGCAATCCAATGAATACACAATTAAGAAATATATATGAGAACCACTCTACATAATTAATGAGAGAAAAATGTAAATGACAATGAAGTACCCTTTAAATACTAGTGTAGCTTAAAATGTGAGACACTGGTGAAGGCATTGGGGATCAAGAACTATTTTATATCATAAATGAGATTTTCAATTGATACAGGACTTTTGGGATAATATTTTCACTAACCAATAATGCTATAGTATACACACTGTAACATCTAGAAGTTCGCTCTTAGGTTTACACTTCAAAGAGAAAGTTCAATATGCATGCACATAATATATACACATATTCCAAATAACAAATTTTATAGTGTTTATAGTTAATTCCCAAATTATTTGGTAATGAATTCTGTTTCATTGCAGAATTTCATTTCAATTCTATTCCTCTATGGTGGAAACTTAAAAGAATATAGAGTACATAAAATTGTTCATGGTCTCTTTGATGTCTCGACTCTTGTCTTTATGATTTTCTTTTTAAAAACAGAACTTTTAAAGATATTCAGAAGCAATAAAATGACAATAGTGGATTTCAAGGCTTAAAAACTCAAATTAAAGAAAAATATCTGTCCATATATTTATATTTGTTATAATGTTATAATCATTGTTTATAATAAACAATGTTAAATACATTAATGGACAGTTTTAATGAGATAAAAGAACAACTTTACTAGATCCTGTTATACTTATTTTATAGTTATCTCAAAGCTATTTTTATATTATTTAGTTTAGTTTTGTCCTGTGATTACTTTTAATAATATATGGAGTCTTAATTACCGTAAAATTCTCTCAATAGGGTTAAATTAAATGTTTTGCATACAGAAATGACTATTTTCTAAAGCAAATGAACAGGATTTATTTAAGAACATATTTCATGGGTTCTTGATGACTCTAGTGCACATAAAATCAAAGCAGGTTTGACATCATTTCTAAGACAACATTTGTACATATTAATAATATGTTTAATTTAATGATGATACTATCAGAAAGAAAACAAGATTCATAAGGCTTAAAATTAATTTCCTAGTTCCCATGAAGAGCAAGAAGATGATGTGAGATTTGAACTCAAGTCTGTTATAAAATCATCTGTTTTTTTTTTTTTTTCATTTAAGAGACTTGAAGCGTCAGGTTTGGAAGGATAAACACAGGGACCCCCATCCTCTTAGAAAAGAAAGGGAGGGGTAAGGATTGTGGGAGGGGGTGAGCACAAGGGGGACAGTGAGCAGAATGTGAAGTGAATATGTAAAAAATTAATTAATTAATTTAATTAAAATATAGAGAGGTACTGTCTTACTGTGATGTATTTTTATCAAAGTTACTCAGCAAACATGACTAAATTTAAAGGTCTATGTTACATTCTATATAAAAATTTATTAAATGTATATATTTTAAAAAATTGTACATATATATTAATAAGCAGGTATTTCAACTAAAAAATCACAATAAAGGAAAAAATTTAATAGTAAGTTAATTTTTTTCAGGGGCCAAGCATGGAAGTGTATGCTTTAAGTCACAGCACCTCAGAGGCAGAAGCAAATTCAGAATAAGTTGATTTATTTCTGGAAAGTGCTGGTATAGTTTGATCACAAATACTGAGACCAGCACATTTCCTATATTCAGTCTTTATGAATCACTGTATGTATTTTTTATGATCTTCACAAACAAAAATTTAAATATAGTCTTTATTTTAAAATTAGTAGAAAGAGGGTAAATTTAATTTCAGAGTAATCAAATAATTGTCCAAATATTCCCAAGTCGAATAAACACACATGTTTCTGTAGATGAAAAATTTGTGAATCCCTTTTGATTATTGATTCCCAAGACTGTAACTAGGGATTCCTCATAATTTATGATATCTCCATTAGTGTACAGAGTGGAAGAAGCTTTATATGTTTCTATAAGGTTGCCAATAATTCTTGAAATTCCAAATATTTGAAAAGCACTGATGAAAACCTCATGAAGATAATTCAATAGCACCTGATATTTTTGAGGAATATATCCCTAGTTTGGGAATATTATATTCACAGAAATGATGAGCATATGACTGGTATTTAAACAAGATCTCAGATCAACTATAAATTCCAAATATAACATGCAGACTTCTCAAGTCTCAGTTGAAACCCATTAATCTTAAATATCCAATGCCATAACATACTCTATTGACAGAGTCATCCCACATATGACTTTTAGGCTGATCCGTTCTTAGAGTATTCTAGTTAAGCTGCCCTGGGAATAGTGAGGCAATGAGGATGCTTCCTTTTGTGGAATTATCTCACAACTATTTCACAACAGAAGCCATGGTGGTGTTATTGATGGATAGGTCTTTTGTTGTATCATAGAGTGGTTCTTTGTAATGAAAAAATTAGTCTGTATATCCTCCTAACACAGCTTGCTTCTAAGTATCTGGTGGAAACTATTCTCAAAGCTGCTATTGGAGGTGATCTCCTAAAAGGTGATCTCCAAAATACCAGTGTCTGAAATAATACTAAGACTCCTGATCTTCACATATCAACAAAAGCCAAAGTCTTCTATCAGAATCTGTACAGATGATTCTGATGGGCAGTCAGGGTAAGAACCAGTAGTACAAACCATGTTTATTAAAACTATAGAGGGTGGTAAGTCTCATGGGAAGCCATTAACTCAGAGAGAGAACTAGCCCAGAATGCTTTCCAGACAAGAGTTTTCAAAAGTCTTTGTGTCTCTACCATTTTTTTCAGGTACCAGCCAGCAGCCAGACAACTCTCTGGGTGACCTTGGGTCTTCCAGAGGATCTATAATATTCCCCATCTCTCACCAGATTGCTTTGATCATAGATGGCACAGCCTGTTGAAACCACAATCAGGAATTGAAGACATATAAGCTCTTTGTAAATGGCAATTTTTATCTTTGGTAAATATATTTGGTACATTTTTTCTGAGCACAAGAGGAGGTAGTTACATTTTACATTGAGCTATATATTCAAAATATGAGGTATTCTAGGAAACACACCAATAGATTACACATTTGCTCCACTTTATATGACACTGGAGAGAAACTTCTACAAGGAGAAAGAACTATATGAATTTGTTAGGTCTTTCATAGTCTGGTTATCAAATGCCATAAATAACACTTAGGATTTGAGAACATGAAAATTACTTCTTTATGCATCTTCTGAATTGTTAATTAGCCTTTAAAAAATAGGAAATGTATCATCGCCGTTGAATGAGTATAAGTATTAAATGCCTTCTCACTGCAATGTTATTTAGTTGTCTTTGTCACTAGTTTCGGTGACTAATCATTAATGTTGTCCAGTATAAAAAAATATCCCCAGGGCATTTGCTTCTAACTATTAAGAGTTTTATCCATATCATTCACTGTAACAGATGTGCATAATACAGCTTTTCAGCCATATTTAAGCAAGAATATTCCAGTGCCTTAGCAGCTGCCCAGCTTCCTAAGAACTCACTAATCCTTTAATCTCCAGACACTTTTTTTTCAAAAAAGATTCACAAGCAAAACAAATGCAATATGGATCAAAAAATTTAATCAGAATGCTTAAAATGCAATTACATTCATCAGGGTGTTCTGTTAGTCTGGGTATTAAATCTGGGCTTTATTCAATATCCTCCTCTTATTATAAAGCAATATTTTTCCACTCTGTAAACCATCTGATCCCTAGGCTAATGTCCTCTCCTAAACAGTACAAAAGAAGCGCACCATGGAAAATGAGATTCACTCATTTGAATGGGAAAAGTTGAAATCAGGCTCTGCCTGAAATTTTTTACTCATAAGTGAGAGGATTTGCCCGCCTCAGAATTATCAAATTAAGCCTTCAAATAGTAATACAAGATGATTATGCCAGTCTAAATGTCAAATGTATATCCTCCTACACTCCTCCTCAATTGAGTAAAAAATGTCAGCAATTTGAACTTAAAAATAATAGGCTATTGTTCCTAATTCAGCATTTGCAACATTGAAAGGCAATGCCTGTTTCATCATGCAAGCTGAGTAACCTCCAAGTTAAGAACAAAATCTATCTTGGTTTTATTTCTCCAACTCCCTGTCTCACATCTAACAGCATTCAACTGTAACAACAGCTTTGAAATAAAGAGCTGTCCAGCACAGCATGATCTGAAACAGTTGGGCGCTTCCTTTAAGTCTATACCCTAGCTATGGCACAGCAGTTGGAATTTTGTAAGACATATGGACGTTAAGTGAAGCAGAGGAGTTAGTTCAGGGATTGCCACTGACAAATGCCATGCTCAGAGTAAGGCAGACGCACCAAGAACTTATGTTTTGGTCAATATTTAATGCAGTGTTTGTGAAATTTATAAATTGCTTAATTATGGACGAGGCCAATTTGCCTTATTTTTCACTGAAACTGAAATCGTGTTGATGAAAAGCATACAGAAGTGTTTCAAGCTTAAATCCTCACAGCTAATGAAAGCGGAAGTAGCTGATCCATTCAGCATTTTAGTCATATGGTCATCCTTCAACTTAGTATTAAAAAATGATGGGGTTGGGGATTTAGCTCAGTGGTAGAGCGCTTGCCTAGGAAGTGCAAGGCCCTGGGTTCGGTCCCCAGCTCCGGAAAAAAAAAATGATAAAATGCAAAGTACACCACTCAGCATGCTTCTTGTTATGCTGCCAACCGAACCCACATGAAGTTACATTAAAGATGAGCAAGGAGAATCGTGAATCCAAATGGCCGAATGCACAGCCATCTGCACCTTTCTCAATATAAACCTGTCTACCTGTGGTCTTTGGTATGCATGCACCACAAGGCAGCCATGGATGTGTCTGAACACAAAATCATGTTTGTTTAAATAAACATTTTAAAATATTTCGTAACTTGGTTGTATGGGTCTCAAACACAAACTTTGAAGATGGCAACTGTATATAATAAACTCAAAAGGCTGGACAAGGGAGAGGTTTGAAAATGGATACAGACAAAGGAACATTGATAACACAAAGCTTCTTACCGGGCATGTCTCTATTTGGTGCAAGACCTAATTTACATCAAATTATCAAAAGGTATAAAACCTTAAGGTGTTCATTGTATATTGTAGAATGCTCTTTTCTAGGCTGCTTTAACCTTATCTTAATATTTGCAGTTAAAATAGAGCTCATATTACTAAGGAAAAAAAATAACCCCTGGAAATAGTTACATTTCTTGATCAAGGAATTTATTTACTTTACTAAGGTATTATAAAGGACAGAAACTAAATGAATATATTCCTCCCCTTATGCTTATATAATATAACATCTGAAAAACTTTAAGTGGATAAAATTGGATCTCTTTGGGGGTTTAGGAGTAACCCCTTTGATACATCTTATAAAAAACATTTTGTTCGTGGTTGTCCCCGATGCCAAAGAAAAGAATATAACAAAAAATTGGTTCTTTATTGAAAGAGAAGATGAAACTCCCCTCATACAGAGATATTAAAAATGAACCTGGAGTCATGGTGTGGCGAACTATATCACCTCATGGAGGGATAAGCTTCAGTACAGGGGTTTCAGAGTAGATCAAATGACCAAAGTCCTATCTATTAAGTGAGAAACAATTATAAAGCCACAGCTAATAATTTTCAACCTTGTGTATGACATCACTATGTGTGTAGACTTGTCCAGTTCCAAACTGAAGAGATCAAATTGGAGCTGTTCAAAATTATGTTGTTTCTGAAAATTAATTTTCGGAAAAAAAATCTGAAATTAATTTTGCTTTTATGGTCTAATCCTTATAGTGAGAAATTCAGGGCACTATATTCTAGGAACCTGGAATTCTCCAATGCAGACTTTCCTGAATACTTTCTGGAGATCCCAAATGAGAAGTAACAGAATGAATGAATAGCAAAGGCAAACACATCAAAAAGTGAATCAGCCCATCAGCAACAGTTAATTGTAGCTTGTCACAATTTGAAAGTTATTAACTATAAATTTACATCCAAACTCAGGCAAACTCAATAGAAAATTGGTTTTCTCAATTTAAAAGTAACTTATATTTGCCTAAAGTAATTGTTATCTTGAAGGCTTACTACTGAATATGTGTTCAGTTATTTCTGAACTCTGGCTAGCTGGTTCAACTCAGCTGTCCTCATTCAAACTCATATCCAAGTTGCCTGATTCAATCTGGCATCTCTGAATATCTCGCTGAATTGCCCTGTTTGGCCTCAAATAATTCTGGTAATGTGTTCTAATCTTCGGGCTCATTCTCATTCTCTGGCTTCAAATGTTTCTACTAACCTGAAGTGAATGGCAAGAACAAGTCGATTGCACTGCCCCGAACGGTACTGACTCTAGTTGTGTTGCCTGAACTCTACTCACCTGTCCCAAACTGAGTGAACTGACTTCATCTAAGTTCAACTTCTTCTCTCAGCACTCTCTTTAATAGCCTCTAGTTGGGCATACCCTATTCTATCAAAACTTTCTGTGATTCATCGCTTTTTCTGTCCCTCAATTGGAAGTCATTGTTTAGAGTTAAAAGTGTGTACAAAGGAAATGTCTATATTCTAGCAGAATTTGCTGGATTGACCCCCAGTGTAAGGGAATGTCGGGGAGAAAGGGGAGGTTGGAGAGGGGAACACCTTTGTAGAAGAAGGAGAGGGGGAGGGTTGGGGATTTAGCTCAGTGGTAGAGCGCTTGCCTAGCAAGCACAAGGCCCTGGATTGGTCCCCAGCTCCGGAAAAAAAGAAGAGAAAAAAAAAGGAGAGGGGGAAGGGAGAGGGGGCTTCTGGACAGGAAACTTGGAAAGGGAATAATATTTGGAATGTAAATAAAAAATAACCAATAAAAATGTTTAAAAAGTTTTCTCTATATGTCAGTGCATCATGGTATGTATAATGTGATGATTCTCATATTCCTACATTTACAAATTCTCTGTTTGTTCTTAGATTATGTAAAACTGAGGCTACTTCATCAGTAATTCATGACTTTTCTATGGAGGCTTATAAAGTCATTAACTTTTGCATATATATATGTATATCAACATAACTAAATGTTACTTTATAAATAGTATACACATAGCATTTGATTTTCAATATGGACAATTACCATTGTGAATGTAACATTTATAATGTTGAAAAACATATGTAAATATTCTAAGCAAATGAAAAAATATGGATGACATATTTAATAAATACAGCATAGAATTTTATGCTATCATTGTACATGTTGTAAAGTTTAAGATATATTATTATTAAACTTTGTATTCTATGGATAGAAGTTGTATCAACAAAAAGGAGAAGTATTTCAATAGTAAAGAATTTTTATTTATTCCCTAATTATATACTTGGTATCTGTATTAAAATATAATTTATTTGCCATATATGGAATATATCATTTACAGATAAATTTGAAGCAACTGAAGACTTTTTGACCGTTAAATAACCTTACCTTAAGTATTGATTTTTGACCTTAAAAGCAATCTTAGATTATTTTTAATAATAAATATGCAGTTATAAAGACAGAGGTATCTATAGCTATCAAGTGTCAGTCATTTTTCTACACTGGCATCTCAACTGGAAAAAATAAAAATATAGAATTTTGGCACAGAAACACCCAAAATATAAAGATAGAAACCCAGTGTATTTAATATGCAAATAATGTGCAATGCCATCTTTCTAATGATTATTGGGAAAAACTAAGAAATATTCCAATGCTTGTTTCTCTATAGATTTCAGCTTACTTAATAAGCTTTTCCTAGGTTATTTAACAACATATCTCGAGTTGATAAAATTATCCTGAAATCTTCCCTTCTGGCAGTGGTACTCATATTACAGAATTTTCTGTATAACTTCTGTTGAAACTGTTACTCTTCTATCGCACTTTCTGCAACAACATATAGGTTTACATGAATAGTCATCGATATTAATATTTCCAGCCATGTAAACGACTGTTATAAATGGTCTCCTGTTAGGTTGGCCATTAAAACTCTGAGCATTCACAAAAGTCCTTTAACTGAACTGAAATTTAGTTCATGGTGATTTGAGGTTTGGAGTATTTAGTATAGGTTCATTTATATTCTGACCAATTATTAAAGCACGTATTCATCTGTCATGTGCACTAACATGTTCAACATGGGTGATACATTACACAAAGGACTATAACTAACACTCACAAGTGAGCTTTATTCTTACTGTGAGCAAACATACATTGGAACAGAGAGTAACAGTACTTAAGACATAATCTCAGATATTAAGTATTGCACAAAACACAGTTTTAGTTTTCTATAAGCATTTAAAGGACAAATTTATTTCTTTAATATTCATAAGAAACTTATCTGTCAGAGAACAATAGGAAAAATGATAGAAAGATTTTTCTTGAATTGCGGAACTGTCATAGAAAAGGGGGCATGCAAGGCATTGGGTAAGGAAATTGAATTGGACAGATAGAAGTTATTTTACGTGAAAAGTTCAGTTCCAAATGAAGTTATTAGGAAATATAATAGCTCATCAGTTGAGAGTACAGTATTATCTAAAGATTACTAGGGCAGTACTATCTTTATTATTTTCATTTCTGATATATATCCAATACTAGGTGATATCACAGGTATTTTGGGACACTGGAGAAGTCAGATTTGGATGTGTATACAATTATATCTAATAGACCCAGGCAGGACATTTGGACCTTGTCAGAAGTCTCAAAGGTTGTTCTGACCCTGCTCAGCCTGTTAGTCAATACAATTAAAGCACCACAGATCATCCCAGGTTGTTTCAGGAGCTATTCAAACTAAATTATGGCTTGCAATAAAACTCGTAGTGGATAAATAAGAATATGATATCATTTGAAGGAGAATTTATAGATAGTAAGATTTGACCCTATAAAATCATACTGGTATAAAAATAAAAGCTATTTAAATTTACAAATGAGAAGACTTATCAGGCAATATGAATTAACAATAAAAACCATTGTGATATCTGAAAGGGAGGTGGTTTATATAAAAATAGTTTTCAAGAGTGAAGTCAAAATAAAAAGCATGTTAAAAATATGGTAAGAAATAAAATTGCCCTATTTTGTCAAATCATGAGACATTTTTTAAATCGCTGGTTTAAATGGTAGAAGGAATGGACATATTAGAAAAAATGATATTCTTCATTGTTTATCCCAGACTTCATCTGCCACTGATCTAGGCACCCTTTCTTCTTGCTTAGTCTTTCACTGTTGAGATACAGGCACAAGTTCTAACATATGGTGGCAAACACAGATGAGTTTGATCATGCCACTGCCATGATGACAAATGATGTGGCTCATTGGATGTGTGTTGAGGTAAAAGGAGGACAGCATATGCATAAAACAGCAGCTGGTTTCAGGGTGAATTAAGGATTACTTTTGAAGGGTTCATTTTTATCAACAGGTGAAAAGATATAATCGAAGGCTGTAGATTTCGTATTTGATTCATATTAAGTATCTTTGTAGGAACTTTAATAAAGATGAAGAAGCTCTGTTGTGATATTTCATGACATGTTGACATAACCATTTATACCAGGCTGTTAGTTATCCCCAAACAATATTTTCTATACGTTGCCTAATGCTGAAACTACAGGACAACTGATTAATTTGCAATCTGTATTGACAGTGGCCATTCTAGAGAACACTGCTTTGCATAAGGGCTGTGAAATTGCTTTATTTAGAGGGTGAGAAGTTCTTATCTCATTTTACTATAGGTCATGGCTAATGTCTTTCACATTTGCCAGTATTACATGTTCACCTTACTCTTGTCTGGTAAAAAAATTTTACAATCCGTTTTGATAAATGAATTATAGAAGTATTTTGTTCTTTATTCTATGCACTCTAATAATTGAGGAAAGAGATTTGCCCTTTCTTCAGTTCAGAGTTAACTACGGATAGAAGAAATATTTGGGTCTCTTCTATGGTATCATTATTGCAAAAAGGAATTTAGGGAATTATTACAAGACCAAAGTGAATGAATGAATGAATGAATGAGTAAATAAATGCACCTGCACCAAACATTATATCATGTTAATTGTTCCTTGCCCATCATAAAAGTCTCACTAATGTGCCTACTAACATAAGTGCCTATTACCTTTTTGTTATCATCTCTTTCTCTGCCTAAGAAAACACAAAAATCGTGTTGTAAGGAGTTATCAACACTACTTAACGACTATTGCCTTAAATTCCAAAGACTCTTGATAAGTTTGCAGCAGAGCTTAACTCACCGATATGCCTTTCTCATTTTTATTATAAGTATAGATTATCAATGATCTGGGTGAAAATTTTTCCCATCTCTGAATTAATAGTCTCTTGGGTACACATCTAGGTCAACATGTTTATTCTGTACAAGAATGAAACCTAAGTCTACTTGAACATTCTGTATTGTCTTTGTAAAGACTGTAATATTTTGTATGAAGACAGAACTCAATGGTTTATATAAATATATTTTAATCACTAATTGCTCAGATATGAAAAATAAATAGTAAAAAGTTGATAAGTGGAAATCTTATATTGGAGTTGACCCAGGGAAATAATCTTGTATAGAACAACTATCCCAAGTGTTATCCCTAGACACATGTACAATAAACATTCATTGTGGACTGAATAGGTTTTAAGGGTGAATCCTTAATGAAACATAAGTGTTTTTATACCTTGAACTATATAATATGTAAACAATTATACATTATTCCACTGATGGCTCTTACTATATTAGGACATCAAGCATGCAAGTATTCTAAAATGATACAACTGTTAGACACTTTTTATGAGAATGACCCTGGTTCAGAGGAAAAAGTTTCCATCAATGCCAACCACCAGCTAAGAAGTACTGTTCTTGCCATTAAAAAAGGAATTGGAATGAGTCCTGTATTCTAAAAGTATCCAAATTTGTTTTTCTTATGGATTAAGCATGTTTTAGATTTATATCATTCAATAGGAAACTGACTCAAATATGTAACTACACCTACCAAGCATAATTACTTTAAGAAACAAATTAAATAAATAAAATAATTAGGCATGTTTTAACTTATAATCTGAATTTTGAAATGGGGCTTAGATAAACCGTGGGAAAGCATTGTACTCATTTTTACAATACAGGTATTTTAGAGACCATATAGCCCTGTTCATTGTAATTACGTGTAATTTGCTACAGAAGTTATCTTGAAAGGAGAATTTTATGAAGTATTGCTTAAGGCATATATCTCAAGTACTTGCTACCTTTTGTATTTACATGTTTAAATCAGAAAAAGATGCCAGAAATGATATATGAATAAGAAAAGGATTTTAATTCACATGCTTTATTACTTCCTAAAAGAAATTATAGGGTAATACTACCAATCATGTTTACTCATTGATGTGTCAAAAATATAAAATTAATATTGCCCAACGAGGAATGGAGACTCAGGCTTGCAATTCCATCACTGGGAAATATGGAGGAGGTGCAGCAGAGTTTAAATGATGAATTACTAAAGTTCTGTTCTCCACCATTTCAGCTTAAACAACAGATATTTTTAAGAGTTTTGGTACCATTATAAAAAGTTTACATGTAGTTTTCATAAATGTAATTTTAAAATATATTTAAGTCATTGCAGTTTACATTGTCAGGCAAAACTGTTCATGCATATAATGAAACCTATTGTTTTATATGGTGTCTTAGAATTAATCATTTTAAAAACGTAAAAAAAAAAAAAAAAACAAAATGAGGAAAAACCATACAAAATTTTAAGCTTAAAAAAAGCTGTGGCAAACTTTCCTATTAAATATTTTATTTTAAACAGTATGTATATGTGTGTGAGAATCTGTATATGTTTGTACATGTGAGAAAAGGGGGTGAGCATATGAGAAGCTTTTAGATACTGAGGAGAGAGTTACAGGAGGGCTGGCTGCTAGCTGACATCAGGGATAGAACTGAGTTTCATTCCTCTAGAAAAGTATTTGCTCTCAATTACTGAGTATTTTTTCCACTCCATGACCAACTTTTTAAGATTCGTCTAGATAAAGTTATATAGAGCAACAGTCTGCTTCAAAAATTGTGGGAGTGATTAATACTTGAGAATTAAAAGGACACCATCTTTCATACGCAGAAAGAGTTTGTGAAGGTCTCAAGTAACTGAATATTAAAAATAATTCTATAATTCACTTTATATTAAATGGAAGAAAATGATATAAGAAATAGTATTACAGAATACATAAAATATTTTTAAAATGTCTATTTGAGACCATCATATATATTGCTTTAAAATAAACCTTTATTTTCTCAGTTTATTTTTTAATATTTCAAGTATTGAACTTGTACTCATAGAGAAGTTACCCTGGAAGCTCTAGCTCTATCCTTAGAATGATAACAGCCAGGAATACAAACAGATACCCAAAAGAAGAATAAATGAAAGAAAGGAGGCATTTTGAAGGATACAGTCTTAATGCAAAGACTCCACATTTCTGAAATGTATTTTGGTATCTTCAGATCATTTTATCATGGCTATTTAGTAATCTTGTCAAATAAAATATTTTAAAGCTTTACTAGAGCAATCCCTAAGACATTTTGGTATTATAGTAATTGAAGTTAATTTGGATTATAATAATTGATAATGTAAGCCAGACTGGTTCACTTGTCTAAAGAGAATCAACTTTAGAACTTTAACTTAAAACATTCAAGGTTCTTGATATGTTTTTGCAGAACATTGTCTGTTTCCCTTCACAAAACAAATTAATGTTTTAGTTACACATATTAGCATAAAATTAATCCACCCACACTTCTAGTACAAATGTGGAAGGAGCACTGGAGAGCCCACTCTCATTCCCAATAACCAGGGAGCATTGAAAATTGGTAGTACGTATGGAAAGTCAGGGAGGGAGAATGGTGGGATTTGAGAGGGTTTGGAGAAGATGAATATGGTTATATTTATTATCTATGCATTTGGAATTCTCAGAAAATAAAAGATAAATTACTCCATTGCATTTGGAATACAGATTTTCTGTAATGACATTGACCTATCTAAGCAAATATTGGTTCAAGGTATGAGTTTAGAATATGCATGGAAATTAGCTTTGGAACGTTTTGTAATTGAAATATTTCCTGTAACAAAGCATTTTCTCATATTTCTATTCAGTGATCTCCAAGTTTTAAGTTGCAATCTTTGTTTTAGCAAAAATAGTGTATTTATTTATATATTATATAAATGTATGTCTATGATTAGATAATGTATTAAATAAACTCTGTTGCATCAAGGTTGACAATTAATGACAGTAACAACATTGGGCATAAATCCATATTGTATCATTTGTTTGATACTCTCCTCTTTTCTGTCAACTTTGTTTCAGAATTGATTATATCTACCTGGTACTCTATTGTCTCATTTCCATGGGGAGCTAGTTCAGCTCTTTCCCTGTTTATTGTCTGATGCTTGTTTCATTTGAATTTTCTTCAATATAAATGATTGGGACTTTGATGAAGATTACTTTAGTTTAAAATGGATAATAATCTGTAAGCTCACCAATTTTAACCCTCCATAATAACCTGCATCTAGATGTAACATCTGAAAAGCAAACACACTCAGTGAGGATGAGGACATCCTGCTGTGATCAGACACTCTCTGCAACAATGTGCCCCATTTCACTCCTTTTACAAAGGATCTTGAAAGAGCCACACTGGTTAGGTACACACTGGTATCAGCTTCTGACAAAAGCTTCATTTATTTCCCTTGACTTTTAACCTTGATGACTTCAAGTAAAATATCTAGATGTATATTTCTTCAATTCTCTGAATACTTTATTGTCTTCTAAAATGCTTTATTTTCTTTCTGAGATTATAAAAAAGTACATTATTATGCCTTCCCTCTCTGCCTTCTGAAAATATCCTGTATGCCCCTTCTTGCTATTATATTCATTGCCTCATTTTTTCATGAATTGTTATTGTATGTGTGTGTACAAATATATGTTTCTAAATATAACCTACTCAGTCTGTATATGAGTCACATATATGGTTACTTTCAACCTTATTACAGCGTAGCCTCCACTTTAGAAAACTGTGCTTTTAAAATCTATGTAGACTATGAATAGTGAACACTGATAGTTAATGTTTAATTAATTTTATTTTCCATTTCTTTCTATTACTCTGAAGAATGTCAATATATTTAGAGTAATAGTCATATATTAGACATTTAATATCAGTGATTTAAGGCAGAAAAATACTTCAGTATCATTATTGTTGTGATGATGATGATGATGATGATGATGATGATGATGAAGAAGAAGAATGAGAATGATCAGAGAGTGTACTTTGCAGTGAGGATCCACTATACTGTGTGAAATAATTATATACATCTGGAAAATTTGCGATAAGAATTGTTTTGGAAAGCAGCCAGAATACAGTTTGAATACATTTCACTTTAATACATGCAACATGGCTCTCTCTCTGTACTCATCACGTAAGTCCTCTGTATCCCTGAAATGTCAAGTTTAGTTTCTATTATACCTTGAAGTTCAGTTCATCACTACAAGCTATTTTTTAAGTGAACAAGAGCTCAAGGCTCAGAAAAGATATATGAGTGAAGAATCCTGATTGGGTTTTCTTTTTTGTTTCTTTCCACATTTGTTTCTTAGTTTATGGAAAAACACTATGCCAAATGTCATCCTTAACTTACAGCAGAGAGGTGTTCTTTTGAAGACTACTAGCTGAGAATATATGCAAGGGAAAGTGCTTTGGCTTACACAGTTAGTAAAACATTTCTGCTTTTCTTTTACCTTTTGCTAAGCAAACTTCACAGTAAAATGCTTAGAAAATAGCTTTGCCTTGGGTGAAAAATCAGAGTGCACTGGATTCACTTCGAGCCAACCTGTGTGAAGGTGATCTAGTCTATACTGCCTCTTAAAAGAGTAACTGGATTCATTGCAGCTCCAGTCCCAGCCATACGTTCACGGTCATGTTTCTCATACCATTTGCTCGTCACAAGCATATTTTCTAATAGTGAAATGGCCATTAGTAAGATCAATACAATAATAGTGATCTTTTTTCACACGTGATTCGATACTAAGTATACGGTGATACATTATCAGTAACTCCTTAAATGTTTCTATAAAACAACAAGAAAAAAATTGCTTTGTTTTTTTTTTTTGGGGGTGGGGAGAGAAGTAAGGAGGAGAGAAACCGTTGATTGAAAATAGTTTACAGACATGCTTGGAAATAACACAATGAAATCCATCTGTTTGTGTGCTAGTTTTAAAAAAAATGACTGAAAACTAAGTATGATGCTTCTTACCCTCAATCTTTTTTTTTTTGTTCTACTCTCTTTTTTTTATCTTTATTAACTTGAGTATTTCTTATTTACGTTTCAATTGTTATTCCCCTTCCCGGTTTCCGGGCCAACATCCCCCTAACCCCTCCCCCTCCCCTTCTATATGGGTGTTCCCCTCCCAATCGTCCCCCCCATTACCACCCTCCCCCCCAACAATCACGTTCACTGGGGGGTTCAGTCTTGGCAGGACCAAGGGCTTCCCCTTCCACTGGTGCTCTTACTAGGCTATTCATTGCTACCTATGAGGTTGGAGCCCTCAATCTTAACTGTTGGAAATAACATCACAGCTTCAGATTTGTGTCAGTGGACCAGAGTAGATAAGCAGCCGTCCTCCAAGCTGTGTCTCTCAGCACACTGTAAACTTGTAATGTAAAATTACCCACAGTAATCTAGTTGGTGGCAGACTGTGATTTCTCAAGTTTGCATGCAACTGTTTGTGCATTCTTTTGTGAATTTTGAAAATTCTTCCCAATCTCTCCCTTCTGGTTCTCTCAAGAGCATTTGCCATTTTTATTGAAGGATTTGCTTTATGTGAGGTTCTGCTGTCTGACTGACAAATAATGTTTTCCTTTGGGAAGCTTCAAACAAAGCATGTCATTTCAAGTAAATAATATATCGATCATTAACCATATATTTTAATATTAAGAGAGCATTTTTATAAGAACTATTTTTTGTACTGAAGCTGTATCTGCTAGTTTAATAAATTAGTGCTTATAGAATCTCCTCCAATACAATGGTTTCAATATCGCTAATTAGCTAGGTGTCCAGTACCATGAGGGCCATTACTCTGGTTGAGAGAGATTAAGTCCACTGTGTGCAACTGCCAAGGTATGTGAGTCATTACTGCATCTGTGGGACTGTAGTGCCATGTTGCTTTTTGATGTACTTCATGAACATCATAGTTTGCTAGGACTGTAGGTTGCCTGTCCCCCCATCCTTTGGGAACTTACATGGCATCTTCTGCTCCCATAAAAGATAGTACTCAGGGAAGGATCGTTATGGTCAGTTCCTTCTTTGGGGCCTGGTTTTGAAGTTCAGGGAGTCTTAAGCAACAGACTTGCCTTCCATCTCTGGTGCCTGGCCAAGGCCAATAAAAAAAGGCTGAGTGTTTTAGGAATCTCTTTGAAAGTCCTGGCCAACAACTCATAAGAGGACTTCCCTTATTTGATAATGGGGTTCATCTTATGTGGTCTTCGACTCTGGGGGAGACTTCTGTCTTCCTGGATGTAAAAGTTCATTAAAACTAAATATGAATATTTATACATGAATGTTACAGAATATTCTATAATTCATTTTTAGAGTTATCTTTTTGTGGTGAAAGACTGGTCCAAGGCAGAAGCTATTGTGAGGTGGTAGCCAATCCTGATTATTGAAAGTAAATAGTTGTCAAAATGCAGATAATAAGTGATTTATTGTAGGATCCCTGACTACAATTAGAACAACCTAGCACCCATGAACGATTACAACACAGAAAACAGAAAAATTGTAAAGGCCCAAGAACCAGGATTCCCCCACCCCCGATCATATGTCTTCTCTAGACAACTCATGGAAGTTGCATTCATGACATCTCAACAACATAGTTGCCTATCCAAGACTCATGCACTGACAATGCCCATCAATGTACCATCACGGACAGAAGAATTTTAACAAGACTTTTCTCTGGATGGAGAGCTATAAGTAACCAATGATTGACTGGTATCCCTGGGGGAAAGCCTACATAATAATTTATCCATCACAAGTGGTCATCACTAAACAGATATACACAGAAACACTCTTAAACACCATTAAATTGACTTAATCTGGTGTGTGTGTGTGTGTATGTGTGTGTGTGTTCATATGTGTTATGCAATGTCCACCTTTCAACTCTCTTTGAATCTATAAATTGCATGTAAAACAGAACCATGCATTTGCCATCTGGACAATGATACTTCAGTTTATCCACTCTTCTATGAAACTAATCGACAACCCTGACAGTCAGACCTCCATCCTATGTATTTAAAGATAAATGTATGGATATAGTTCCCACTTGTTTTTATTTTAATTATTTGAAACATGTTAGCATACCTGATATAGCTCTATGATTTAATTTTTCAAGAGATCTTCTATCCATCGTCCTGTCCTGTAATCCTTGATCCTATATCATACACAGGAGAGAGCATCATGATGGGGAAATGACAGGACTGATTGTGGGATTATATGTGTGTCACACACTTTACTGCCTTAATCTAACCAAACAGAAAACCCAGGGTTGGAGAAGTTAACTTACATTTGTACAGATCATAAGGACACTCAATTCAAAGCAGTTTGGATTGATTCTGTAATGTTAGCTACTTTACTACAGAAACCTTTTGGTTACAATGTGTCTTGTGGAGAATCTGTGACATGTACTTCGATCTACATTCAGAAAACGGAGAACAGACTGAAGTCAGGAGAGACTTAAAAATCTCAAATCCCTGCCAGTCCCCTCCAGCCATGATCCACATCCTAAAAATCTGCAGAAACTCCCCAAACATTTCCTCCAACTAGGGAAAATTACTAAAATATGTGAACCTATATGGAAATTTCTTATCAAAACACCACAGAGATTATGCACCAATTACCCATGTTAATTATATTGTTGCATAGTCAAAATCATAAGCATAAATATAAAATAGGCAGCATAAAGCCTATACATAATTAATTGATTTTGCTGTTTCTTGTATTGGTTTCAAGGCTGACCACTCTGAATTGCACAGACTATCGTGGGCCTTTTCTTTTGGAGAGGATAACTCTCCTTCTCACAGAAGTCTACAGATGCCTATAGTCTTTTGATGAAGGATGGGTCATCACAAATTTTTCTCCTCTCATATTAATGTGTCCAGAAAGTATGCCATGTTATGACTTTAAAGGAAACTTCAGATCCTTTACATAGGTCTGAATCTTTCATGACTTCTACAGACCCACTTTCAAGGAGGTATCAGCTACAGTTTCAGCTTGAAATCTGAATTGCTTTTGAATGATAAAGCTTAGGGCACAGTGTATCTTGGATATAGATAATCTAAGAAGTAAAAATTGTATAATCTGAGATTGTTCCGCAGAAGCTATACTGTGCTTATATACAGACTATGACATATGTCAGTCTTTCTGTCAGTATGTAAGCATTGTCTATTTTGTTGGTCTCCAACACAGTATACAATCCTAGTTTATTTTGAACTAAATAATAAAGCTCTCTTCTGCTCTTAATAAGTTTCAAACATCTTCACTATTTTAGAGTCCTCTTCCTGTGTTTCCGTAATCTATTTGTGGGTAACATCAACATGCACATGGCTGTGACTTTGAAGGCTGTGGATATGACTGCTTCTTTCCACACAATTGACTGTTGTTCATCACTGTGGAACCTCTAGTGGCTCTGCAAGCTATGGAACTTTTGCCGTCCACCTTTCCATAGGACTAGAATACCCTTGCTCTGACTCCCCCTTCTTTGCAGAATAAACCAGAAGTAGTTGTGTTTGTTCGGTTCCTATTTTATTTAGTTCTGCACCTGTTTATCCACTATGTTACATAATAATTATGTTATGGCATCCCTCTGACATATAGAAATATCAGAATATGTTACACATCAAAGTCATCTTGGGGTAAACTGATGAGCCAGCAGACTGCTACAGGATAAAACACTGATAATTTCATTGATATAAAATTGAAGGTCCGGAAGGGCATGCGAGGGAACATTCTAGAAGCTTCATATAATATGTCCTGAGTGTGTATGGGGGTGGTATATATCACTCAGGACCAGTTGATCTGTTTCTGTTCACACATGAAGATCTACTTTTATTAGCATAGTATAGTCCAATCCATTAACCACTTAGAATAATTCATAGTAGAAAAACGAACCATGTTAGGTAAGAATGTCTTCTTGTTCCAGTAGTTATGCCAGAAACAAAATTTCTGAACAAACATATCTTTACAGGGCACAGTATGACCATGTTCATTTGGTTGTCAACTTGTACTCTTTATATCTGACCCTTGGATTTGGAGAAGTGGTCCGATCCGTGTGACACCTAAAATCTAACTCTATACAAAATTTCCTCCCCATGCCTTGTTTAAAACACATGGCTGTTTTATGATCTAGCCTAAGAGTTGTTTAATTAGCTCTGCTGAGACAATCCGGGGGACACAATCTCCTCTCAGGTTGGAAGGGACCATAGTAAAGAAGCCTCTCTTCAACTGGACATTGACAAAGGAAGGGAACAAAACTGGAGAACCTAGAAACTGAGGCTGTATTTTGCCACTGTTTAATATTCCATGGAACAACCTTATTTCTATTCAAGAAGTGCACACTCCCTTCCAAATGCCATGTGAGGTTTGTGTACTGTTATACTGTCATCCAACAAATAGGTTGACACCATGAGAGATAACGAGAAAGCCATGTGGCTGCCCCCTTTCCAGGCAATACAGCAGCAATACTCAAGTGTTATTTTTTTCTAAATATAGCATGAAAAATGTAAGATGTATTTTGGAAGATTCAGTGGATGCCACCCTGGTGTAAACCCAGGTTTTTTATCAGTAAGGGGTCATTATTCTTTTGTCATTCTAGAACATGCATCTACTTTAATATCAAAGGCTTTAGTTGTTTATTCAGTTCTCCTTCACCTTGTTCTTCTCTATCTGACTGCAAAGCCTCATACTATTTTCTTTTCATGCCCAGTACCATTTTGAAGTGAGAGGCTTGGTTATTAAATTAACAGTAGAGCTTCATTCTGTCCTTACCTCCCACTATAAGATTGAAATTACCATCACTAGAATCTAATCCATCAAGGTACATAACGATACCTATCTCTACTTTTTAATTATCACTATTTTAATAAAGGGGCTAATTTTTCCATGTTTGATAAAGATGACTTCTATCTGCAATTCATTATGTATAAAATAGTTTATGAGATATATCTGATATTGTTACCAGAAAGAATAGCACAGATATAGAGTCATATTTTATTTGTGACAGTTCCTAAAAGGAAAGAAATAACATTTACGGTTTTAATAATATGCTCTGGGAGAATGGAGCTTTGCTCCAAACATTTTATATTAATTTGTAATGTATAAAATTCCTCAGTAATGATAGACTACCCTGGTGCATGCATTACTTACAATAATCAACACTCCTTTCAGATCTGTGACTTTTATGTAAGTCTGTGAAGATGCTATCAGTAGATGAGACATAGTGGCTAATATTTACTGGAAAGTAATTTGAATGCTGTGACATGGGAGTTATAAAAGCTGTATAGCAATATGAGGATTTGTATTCAAATAGTTATTTATTTACTTTTAGTCATTTTCAAGTACAGACAACTGAAGATGTTCTTGGGAAGAACAAAAATGAACGTGTCACCTTGGCCTGACACCACATTTGTCCTGTGACTGCAGTGTGGCGAGATGAGTTTCCTATTACAAAGAAGCACAAGTGAAAATTTTCCCTTTGCTAAGCTCAGTATCATTTAAAGTAAATAAGTCTTTCCCACCCCCAGTGCTTATACCGAGATGTATGGAATCCAATGGTCTCTCCCAGCCTTTTTACATAATAGTCCTATTAGTGAGTCAATGAGAAAAAGTCTTTCCTGAAATATGTGACTACTCTTGGATAAAGGCTGATTTGTGGTTTGGGAAACATCAGTAATGATATATAGTAACAAGACTTTTGTTTCTTTCCTGTTTTTAGAGATCTAGCCAGTAGCATTGTGCATGACAGACAATCTCACTAGAACTGGACTATATCCCCAGAATTAAATATTCTAACAAGGCTATGAAAAACACCTTGCATTTCTCAACTGATAACCCAGAGAACAACAACGTATTTTGATCCTTCCTGGGGTGAAAAAAAAATCTCTTTTAATATTAGACTGAACTGATTTGAAGTAGACACGAGGGATATTGTTGTCTACCCGGCAGGTCCTTCTTATTGTCACTTGTATCATAAATATTGACCCTTATCTGTCACTTAATTCCCAACATTTGAAACCTTTAAGGCATAATTATAACTAATTTAGATTTTATTATAATATTAATTACTGAAATATTAAAATTTAGTTCAAGTAAAGTGATACAGATAAGCCAGGAATTGGAACAGATTGTCAGAATAAGTTTGAAGCCAAGCAAAGTAATTAATGAGAAGCCAGTGAAGAGAGAGACCTATTTGAATCAGTTCGCCTGGAGAGGAGTTTGGGCCAAAAGAGCTTTGTTAAACCACCTAGTCAGAGTTTAGAAAGAGCTATACAAAGAGTGAGTTAATTCTATATAGTAAAGCCTCCAAGATGACAATTACATTTGGTGAATAAAAGTTGCATTTACAATGTTTCAAGGTCTCTCTCTCTAAGAATGTCAACAGGGAAATAGAAGTATATGTGTTTGAGGGTACTTACCATTCACAAAGCTAGACATATCATAGCTATTGGAGAACATGTAACCAAAAAGATTCGAAGCAATTTGATATATTACATAAATACAGAAAGTTTATCTATTTGAACTAAATGGTTCATTTGTTTGTTTATATACTATATAAAATTTATATCATAAGATATTGTGGTGAATAAGATAGGAAACATACTTTTCCTTATAAAAGAACATTCTAGGGCCAGGAAACATGGTAGAACTT
This sequence comes from Rattus rattus, assembly GCF_011064425.1. Lineage (NCBI taxonomy): Eukaryota > Metazoa > Chordata > Mammalia > Rodentia > Muridae > Rattus > Rattus rattus. The sequence continues at coordinate 142,248,127 of NC_046157.1, read as the reverse complement.
TATCTAGCAGGCAAAATCCCCAGTGTCAATCCACAGCAAACATAAAACAACCATAACAGTGGATCCTTCAATCCCAGTACATGTGAGATAGACACACGACTATCAGAAGTCCAAAGTCATCTTCAGCTACATAGAAAGTTCAGAAAATGCTACACAAATTTCTGTCTAAAGATCAATATTCTAATAGCGATAGCAAATACATTAGCAAGGAAATAAAACCAGCTGTAAATTAACAAGAAAATGAAGTTATGTATCAATATGTCACATGAAAAAATATGATTAGAGTGGTGATGTAACAAGTCATTAATAAATAAACATATAATATCGTGGATACAGCTACTCTGGAGTAACGTCAGTGAATAAGCAAGAGTGAAGTCAGCCTGTGAGAAGCCCCTCAATAATAAATAGCCTGAAAACAAAAGGGTTTAGTCTGTATATTAAACAATACACAGACATATATGCATATGGATATAGATCATTTTTATAGACAAAAAGAGATATGATGGAACTACATGATTGGAAACAAAGGAATGTCAACCATAGAATTCAAGTGGAGAAAACAGAGTACTGGATCAGTAGAGTTTGTGTATTTTGGTGTAACCAACATTCTAAGATTCGGTGCATTCTGTATTACTTTATCGTTTAAAATAACAAATCAATTCAGGAAAATGGCGCCCACGCAGGGCCCAGTGAGAAGGTTCCATGATAATCAGCTTCTGTCGTTGCTTTCCTCACCACAGTGGAGGAAACCAGCCATGTTTTTGAGTAGCGTGGAGCTAATGCCTCAGTGAAAATGAATTTTATCACGGCTCTTCAGCAAGCGATCATGAGATAACAGACGAGCTTGTGATGATGAAGTGTGGCTGACATGTAGGAAGAGCGGAGGGTGGATTTGAGGGGTGGGTCAAACACAGATTAGACTGGTGAGGAGTAGATGTGACTCCAGGTAAAGAAACCTTTGGATAGCATATCAATTTTTCTTATCTTTTTAAAGAATATTTATTTATTTATTTATTTATTTATTTGTTTGTTTGTTTGTTTGTTTGTTTTTACATTCCAGATTTTATTCCCCTCCTAGTCTACCCTCCCCTAGAGTTCAACATCCCATACTTCCTCCCCGCCCTGCCCCCGCAACTCCCTCTCCCATGCTCCACCACCCTATCCCCAGTCTCCACAAGGATGTCCCTACCCCACTCACCACCAGTCCTCTAAACTTCCTGGGGCCTCCAGTCTCTTGAGGGTTGGGTGCATCTTCTCTGACTGAACCCAGACCTGGGAGTCCTCTGCTGTATATGTGTTGGGTCCTCATATCAGCTGGTGTATGCTGCCTGGTTGGTGATCCAGTGTCTAAGAGATCACAGGGGTCCAGATTAATTGAGACTGCTGGTCCTCCTACAGAGCTGCCTGCCTCCTTAGCTTCCTCCAACTTTTCCTTAATTCAACCAGAGGGGTCAGCAGCTTCTGTTCATTGGTTCGGTGCACATATCTGCATCTGACTCTTTCAGCTGCTTGTTGGGTCTTTTGGAGAGCAGTCATGGAAGTTACTTCCCATAGCTTCAGTAATGGTGTCAGGTCTTGGGGCCTTCCCTTGTGCTGTACTCACTTTGGGCCTGTTGCTGGACCTTCTTTTCCTCAGTTTCTTCTCTATTTCCATCCCTGCACTTCTTTCAGACAAGAAAAATTATGGGTCAGATCTTTGGTTGTGGGATAGCAACCCCATTCCTCACTTGATTACTGTCTTTCTCCTGGAGATGGATTCAATAAGTTCCCTCTTTCCACTGTAGGGAATTTCATCTAGGGTTCCCCCCCCACTTTGAGTCCTGAGAGTCTCTCACTTCCCAAGTCTCTGGTACATTCTGGAGGGTCTACCCAACCTTCTTCCTCCTGAGGTTGTCTGTTTCCATTCTTTCTGCTGGACCTCAGGGCTTCAGTCCTTTTCCCCCACCCAGTACCAAATCATGTTTCCCTCTTCCCTCACCCCCTCCCCTTTCCTTCCCCTGTCCCTCCCTCCCTCACCCCTTGTGGCTGTTTTATTTTCAGAATGTCAATCATAACAATAAATAGAGGCTTTTTGTATAACTCTTAGTTAACTTATGGAAGTCAATTTTTAAGTATATATATATATACTTAAAGTACTTTATATATATAGACTTAACATATATATATATATATATACTCAAAGTATAATATATATATATATATATATATATATATATATTATGCCTAGTTTTGAATGAATAAAATAAAGCCTCTTCGGTGAGCAATGTACCCTTCTTACCTGATTATTCTTCTTGTAAGCTTCATCTTTTTGGGAAGGATGATGGTGACCCCAGTATGTTACTGTTCAGAGATCACAACACAGATTGTTTTCTTATCTCTGGAGAATGTGTAGCCAGTGTGGGGGTTTCCATGAGCACAGGAAGACTATTTCATAGTAGAAGAGTCATCCTTCCTTTCATTATGAAACATAATGTCCTACTGTCCTTATTTGAGATCTCTAGGTTCTTCTTTTGTTCCTGATAAATGGTCATATAGTTATGTGGTTATTACCCAGAGACAAAATTCATAATTGCAAAGTATGAATGAACTGTTAAGAAGAAGCTGACTAACACCGATGTTTAATCAAAGAGTGGAGACACATGCCTAACCTATTAAAATAATAACTGAGTTACAAATCCTGTCACATTAGTATTATTTACATTGCATAAGTTATATCTTTTACAGTCTGTAATTCTCCTATTTTCCAGCATAGGATAGTCAATATAAAATTTTGACAAATTTTCTTTACATGCTACATAGTAAAGGTATGATGAAATCCCATATCTTTACAAAGGCATGCAATTTTCTGCTCTAAGGAAATATAGGGAAATACATTATATATATATATATATATATATATATATGGACATATACTAAGGAATATAGGAATATAATGCATATGTTTTAATATAGTACATAATTTTATGTAATATAATATAAAATATATAAAAAATTATAGGAAAGCATATATATATATATATATATATATATGAAACAACAATTAAGGCAAAATCTGTAACTTTGAGAAAAACCAAAGAGGGTACAGAGAACATACATGGGAGTGGTAGGAAGAGTATGTGAGAGCGGGAGATATTATATAACTAAATTTTAATCTTAGAAACATTTTACAAAGTATTTAAATATTCATATAGGCTGAGTGAAAAGATGTTTTGCCCTAGAGGGAAACAAACCAGCATTTATAATTTCAGGTCTGAAAACTAAAAAATGTAATATCATTTTTCTTCTGGCGTCAAGTAAATATTTAAAAAAAAGTCATAAGTTAATCAGGGTGCTGATTCCCAAAAACACTAGAGTCACTTGGAACATATCTCAAACAGCAAATGAACAAAGAAAAATTGTTATGTCTGCAAATAATATTAATCTATTCCCCATAGTCAATAAAACATAGAAGGTTAAAATCCAAATGTTAAATATCTCTGAATATTATATGAACTATGAATTATCATTTGAATGAATAAATTAATAATTATTACTAAGGGGAATGCAGATAGAGAATATACTAAACATGGACCAAAGTGCTCCTTTTTACCTCAATTTTTATTTTTGTATATGGCAGATTAGTGTAGTACTCTAACAACTGAATTTCACTTTATAACCCAAATAGAACCCTATTGTAGTGAACAAATTTCTTGGAATTCTGCCCACAAGAAACTTTCCATTGCACATGCTTGTGTTTTCTTTTCGCTCTGATCCATGTGTTGGGTTGTACCACAAACTGAGTTAATGCCTATCTTCGATGATTGTACAATATGAGCACAAATGCTGCATAAGACATTTAAAAACATCTCTTTCAAAAGAATAGTTTGGCCAAGAAATTCAATTTATTCCTTAAATGATCAAAATTGCCATAAGCAAAATGCATTATTAAGTTAGGCTTTTGATAAATGATGTAAGGTGTATGAAGCACAGGCAGTAGTGGTATTTGTATATTGTGATACAATAAATCAACTTTTTTCTTTATTGGCCTTTGGAAGTTATCAGAGTAATGCTGGATAAATAGCTAAACTCTAACTTTCGGTTCTCCATCTACACAGTGTTGGCATTTAGTAAGGTCATGAATGTCTCATTACTCAACAAATATTTACTGAATGGAAGAGATTCTAATGAATGAGTGAGACAGTAATCATGCCCTTACTGAATCTATATTTTTAAAAAGGCAGGTAAACAATAAGTGCAATACATAGGGAAAGGATACGCATGTAAAATGACAAAGTATAAGGAAGAAAAAAGAGATCAGTGGTGACAGTTTTTTTTTCTATATTTCCCAACTCAGCTTTCAAGAAAACATTTGAACATCTGGTGTAGATGGTTCATGATAGCACTGGCTATCATGCTAGTATTTGATCGTGGGATACTCTGAATCCACCACACACTCTTTGGTCTACCCCCGATTGTCAATCACCCATGAGGGTAGAGCCGAGGAGTAAGAGGGTGTTGTGCATGATATGATTTTGATGTGGCTATCCTATATCACAACACTTCATCTTAAAATAGAGTGAAAAACATTGAAATGATAAAGTCAGAATTCATTTCTCTTAATCATATCTAAAGTGTGCCTTCTTGTTTTGTATGTCAGCTAAAACGGTCATCATAAAATGATTTCTTTTCTTTCTCTTAGAGGTTGAGACAAAAGTTACATGCGGAAGGTTAAATAAATATTGGGAGTTCTCGGCATAAATGATGGGGTTCATTTTGTAAGACCTGGCACTACATAAACATGATGTTTTTGTGTGAAGTAAACATATCTACAGTACTACATTATATTATGACAAATATACTATGCTTTCATGTATGTATTTTGAATCCACTGCAAATATTATATTTAATTTATCTTTGGTTGTAGAATTCCCTTTAGAAACAACTTTGCCCACTAGACTTAAACCTCCTGCCAATCAGAATGAGACGCTGTTGTCTACAGACATTTCCAAGTACACAGCTCACAGTGGAATTTAATGCAGTTGAATGAAGAACTAAATGCTCCAAACAAGACATCATCAGCTGAGAATAAAACGTGTTTTGTTAAATAGAAAAAATTGTAACAGCATTTTAAGAAAACCCAAAATTCAGTTGGTTGTTGCTAAGTTACTGAGCCCAGAAGAGGCAGAAAGATAATAATGAAAGATTAGATTCATTTTGCTATTTATATAATATCATATTATACTTTTTTTTTCATTGAGCCTTTCAGACTTGCTCGATTAAGGAAATAATAATGACTCCTCAGTATTTGTTCTCAATTGTATAGTCTCATAAAAGCTTTAGAAACAAGTAGACATTATAATGATGATAGTAGATTGATGTATTAATTGTATTTAAACTATTCAGTAAATTTAAAATTTAAAACATAGTTTATTTTAAAAAATAGTCATTATGATATCAAAGAATAGCTTTCAATTTCCTTTCTTACAGGAGAAACATATGTGCTTTAGAATCTTGCAACGATTTGGTCTCTCTGTGATTTTTCAGCTGTTTAAATTAGTCATTCAGACTCGAGTTATCATCATTCTGTATAAAGCATTAGCACATGGCTGGCCAGACACAGAAATTGTGCTGTGCCTTAGGTGTGGAGATTATGGGATAGTAATACAGATAAACCCAAGTACATGACATGAAGGAAACTCACCATTACAGCTCATCCGTGAATATTTTTAATGATTTGGTTGTGCTTCAACTTATAGTTAAAGATGACTTTAAATTGTTGCCCTATATTTTCAGGAAACCTTAAATATAGGAGAGCAAGGAGACAGGAGTAATAGTTCAATCAGGAAAGGGTTTGATGAACAACCGTAAGAACTGAGTTTGGATACTGAACATCCACTTAAGATCCAGGCATACAGGCATGGATCTATAATTCCAGAGCAAATGTTGAGCATGTGACTGAGTCTAGGAGGGTAGCCGGGTATGAGGGATCAAGGAGCTGGATGGATGGCCCTTCTAGGTGAATTAGTAATACACATGAGATAGCCTGTCTCAAAGTATAAGATAAAGAATGGCTGAAGAAGACACTGATACAGACCTCTGGCCTCTACCTGCACTGCATGCATCCAGATGCACACTACACACACACAATACAAACATCTTCACACAAGCATAAAAATGTATATACATGAGTACATTATACACCACCTATACAGAAAAGGAGGAAAAGAAGGGAAATAATGTATGTTTACCTTAAAGATATTGTGATAGATATCTCCATCTTTTCATTTTTTTCATCTTAATTAACTTGAGTATTTCTTATTTACATTTCGATTTTTATTCCCCTTCCTGATTTCTGGGCCAACATCCCCCTAACCTCTCCCTCTCCCCTTCTATATGGGTGTTCCCCTCCCCATCATCCCCCCATTACCGCCCTCCCCCCAACAATCACGTTCACTGGGGGTTCAATCTTGGCAGGACCAAGGGCTTCCCCTTCCACTGGTGCCCTTACTAGGCTATTCATTGCTATATATACAGTTGGAGTCCAGGGTCAGTCCATGTATAGTCTTTGGGTACTGGCTTAGTCCCTGGAAGCTCTAGTTGGTTGGCATTGTTGTTCATATGGGGTCTCAAGCCCCCTCAAGCTCTTTCAGTCCTTTCTAAGATTCCTTTAACGGGGGTCCCGTTCTCAGTTCAGTGGTTTAATGATGGCATTCGCCTATGTATTTGCTGTATTCTGGCTGTGTCTCTCGGGAGAGATCTACATCCGGCTCCTGTCAGCCTGTACTTCTTTGCTTCATCCATCTTATCTAGTTTGGTGACTGTATATGTATGGGCCACATGTGGGGCAGGCTCTGAATGAGTGCTCCTCCTGCCTCTGTTCTAAACTTTGCCTCCCTATTCCCTAGCAAGGGTATTCTTGTTCCCCTTTTAAAGAAGGAGTGAAGCATTCGCATTTGGTCATCCTTCTTGAGTTTCATGTGTTCTGTGCATCTAGGGTAATTCAAGCATTTGGGTTAACAGGCATTTATCAATGAGTGCATACCATGTGTGTTTTGCTGTAATTGGGTTACCTCACTCAGGATGATATTTTTCCAGTTCCATCCATTTGCCTATGAATTTCATAAAGTCATTGTTTTTGATAGCTGAGTAATATTCCATTGTGTAGATGTACCACATTTTCTGTATCCATTCCTCTGTTGAAGGGCATCTGGGTTCTTTCCAGCTTCTGACTATTATAAATAAGGCTGCTATGAACATAGTGGAGCATGTGTATTTAAACTATATTTTTCTCATCAAATAATCATTGCCAAATCTTATTTTCTATTGTGAAATATATTCTAACAATCATGACTTTTTTATGAAAATGTTATTTAGAATATTTGTTTAAAGTGTGATTTTACTTTTCCTAGGACAAACAAATTATTATTACATATTATATTTTATCGTAAAAGGAGATAATTTAAATGTCAGGAAGGTCATGTTAAATGAATCAGACAAAGGCATAAATAATATAATTTTAAAATGTTATGAAATATTGTTTTCCTGAATTATTCTCTACCCTGACTTTCCATCCAGCCACAGATTACACTTAAAATAATTGCATAAACTGCACTAATTTTGTATCAGTGAAGGCATTGAAGAATCGAGGCACAATACTTTGCTAGGTGTCACGTTAAAATCCCTAAAGGGGACATAGTCTCTGGGCATTGTTTTTCTAAATCAGATCGCTGAGAAGGACTGAGAGTTAGGGTTGCATAAACTTTAGAGGTGAGGATAACATAAACCAATAAGGTAGAGACTAGTTGGAAGCTGTACAATGCTTCAATGAAAGGTTGTTGCTAGGTAGAGAGCTATGCGAATCTCCATGCTGAATGAATTAGAGTACGCAGACTTGGTGAGAGTGCTCCAGATACGAAATGGAATCAGAGATAGTGGAGAGTAATTTGCAACTCTGCATGAAGATGGACTTAGGCCCATTAACCATCACTCTTCTTGCCATTGTGTGGCAGTTTCTGCTATAAACAATTTTTGCATTATTAGATCTCCAACTTCCACTTCCATATGGACGTAACCACTTAGAATCTAAAACGGCCCAATTGATACCCCCATAATGACCAGTGATATTCCTAAAGTATTAAATTATCTCTTTTTAATATGCTTTTGATAAAGACTTTAAAAAGAGCCCATTGATGTCATAGAGATATCACAGAGGAAATATTTTCGGTTTCTTCAAACTGAGCTGTAGATAGTGAAGTATTCGATTAGGAATTACATTACACTGGGGGATGTTCAATAAGATCTTCAAATGAAATAAAACCAATCTGAGGTGAAGTATTGATTATTAATTGTAATGTAGACAAAGGACACGTGTGTTTTGTATGATGCCTTATACTCAGCATTCAAGGTGTTCTTATCCCCACATAACACACGAGGAAACAGTGAAAGCCATCCTTGAAATCTATGTGCTTTGTCTTCCATGCCCTGTGTCATATATGGCCAGAGAGCTCTTAATACTTACCACTTATAACCCCATTGGAACATCCCCCATTTTTTGTAAATACTATTTTCTCTCAGGGATGCACTTATTCTTTAAGTTTGAGAATAATTCCTTTTTATTAAATTATTTTATCTATTTACATTACAAATGTTTCCCAATCCCAGTTCCCCTTCCCCCAGTTCTTCATCCTATCCCCCCAACCCTTTCCTCTGAGAGGGTGCTCCCCTACCTGCCCACTTACCCCTATTTCAACCCCACCAGCATCTCCCTTTCCCAGGTCATCCAGTTTCTACAGGATTAGGTGTATCATCTCCTACTGAGGCCAGACAAGGCAGTCATCTGCTACATATATATGGGGGACACAGACAAGCCTATGCACGCTGTTTGGTTGGTGGCTTAGACTCTGGGAGCTCTGAGAGGTTCAGATTAGTTGATGCTGTTGGTCTTCCTATGTAATTGCAATTCCATTCAGCTCCTTCAATCCTTGCCCTACCTCTGCCATATTGATCGCCGACCTCAGTTCAGTGTTTGGCTGTAAGAGTCTGCATCTGTCTTAGTCAGGTACTGGTAAAGCCTCCAAGAGAACAGCCATCCTAGGCTCCTGTCTGTCTGCAAGCACAACATGGCATCATTATCAGTGTTGGGATTTGGTGCCTACATATGGGATGGCTCAAAGTTGGACAAGTCACTGGATAACTTTTCCTTCTGTCTCTGCTGCATCGTTGTCCCTGCATTTCCTTTACACAGGAACAACAAAATTATTCTTTTTCCTAAATCCTATTGACAATTAGGAGTAACATTTTAATTTCTGCATTCTGGATATTGTCCTTTGTACATATCTTTATTAAAGAATATGTCTTTTCAGTGATAAATTGTCTGGAGAATATTTTCCTCATGACAGGAAATCATGTCACTTCATTTTTTGTATTTTTAACACTGGTCTGTCATATTGAGCATAATCATTAGGTGATAACCTGATTTTCAACTTGATGAATAATAATAATAAACAGATGAAATAAAATGAATTCATCCAAATGACCATGCATATATTTAGGGTGGATCATGAAAAATACCAAAGTCTTAAACTTAGATTAAAATAATATTATTTAAAATTTTCTTGAAATATTTAGAAATATTAATGAAATCAAGCTGTCAGAGATCGGGTATCTTTATTCTAGAATGATTGCCACTACATCAAACAATAACAAGGCAAAAATAATAATTTATTTCTTTTGTTAATTCAAGACTGGGACATTTGTTTCAGAGTAGAGATTCATTGGCTTGACATGAAAAATATTCAGGTGAAGACAAGAAGTCCGCCGCCACTGTCTGTTCTCCTTCCCCACGGCCTTTTCAGAGAACGGTGCATCACTTCTGTGATGGTTTGGATATGCTTGTCCAGGGAGTGGCACTATCAGGAGGTATGGCCTTGCAGGATTAGGTGTGGCCTTGCTGGAGGAATTGTGTCATTGTGGTCGTGGGGTTTAAGACCTTCACCCTAGCTGCCTAGAAGCTACTCTTCTAGAAGCCTTCAAATGAAGATGAAGAACGCTCAGCTCTGCCTTCACCATGCTTGCCTCAATGTTGTCATGATCCTTCTTTGATGATAATGACCTGAATCTCTGAATCTGTAAGCCAGCCCCAATTAAATGCTGTCTTTATAAGACTTGCCTTGGTCATGGTGTCTGTTCACCGCAGTAAAACCCTAACTAAGGCAACCTCCTTCTTCACACAGTCTATCTTTATCCTTTCTTCCTTCATCCCTTCATTCTTCATCCCAGTCCTTCAGAGGAAATGTATTAAATGCTGTTATTACTTTTGTTCTTAGAATTCTTAAACATTCAACATTCAAGTTAATATAAATGTTTATTTAAGACTTTATTATCTAAGAACTAACAACTACACTCTTAGTTTGAAATTTTTAATTTTATATGCATCATTCTATATGGAATGAAGTATACTATTTATTGTCTACTCCCTTTAAATTGGTGAAAACTAGGAAAAAGGCTTTCCATTACTCAGAGACAATTGGGCTTTTTAATCTCTGGGAAAACCTTCTGTCTTCACTCTCACATTTATGTGACTAGAAAATTCAAAGAATTCTAAACTCCTACAAGTTATCAGCTGGTCAGTGAAGATTGCAAGCTGAAGACAGCCTTCCATTCTGTCTTCAAGGTATTCTATTTTATAAATGACCACAGGATATCTCATTGTTTCATGAGTTAGATAATCCAGTACTGTTTATTGTATCTGATAGGCCACAGAAATAAATGGTTCAGTGTCTCCTGACACTAAAAATGTTTTAATAACTACAGAGATTTTATAGATACTCTTAGGGGAAAAGAATGTAGGAGTAATCCTCATGTCTACATTCCTTAAAGGTATGCAGAACTATGAGGCAGTTTTGACATTGATATAAGGACTGTGATCTTCAGTTTGTCACAAATGATTGCATATGCATTTCTGATAGTCTTTCCTTCCTAGCCACTGCTGGCATGTACTTTTTGAGGCATCAAAGACAAATTTCTTGATTCACTTTCTCAGACTGTATTTAAATGTAAGTGATCTTAGCACTCTAACCTAGTTTTTCATGCACAAATTCTTTTTTATTTTTTATTAGATATTAATGTGTTTACATTTCAAATGTTATTCCCTTTCCAGATTTTCCCTTCTATGCTACCTCCCCCTCTTTGTGTGAGGATGCTTCCCCTCCCACCCACCCTTTCTTACCTTACCTTCCTGGCATTGCCCTGCACTGGGGAATGCAGCCTTCACAGGACCAAGGGCTTCTCTTCCTACTGATGTGAGACAGTGCCATCTGCTGCTACATATGCAGCTGGAGTCAAGTGTCCCCCCAATGTGTACTCTTTGGTTGGTGGTCTAGTCCCTGGGAACTCTGGGGGGGGTATGGTTAGTTGATATTGTTGTTATTCCTATGGGGTTGCAAAAACACTTCACAGCCTTTAGTCCTTTCTCTAACTCCTCCATTGGGGTTCCTGTGCTCAGTCCAATGCTTAGCTACAAACATCCTCATCTGTATCAGTAAGGGTATATCAGAGTCCCTCAGGAGACATCCATATAAGGCTCCTGTCAGCAAGCACTTCTTAGCATCAATAATAGTGACTGGTATGGTGGCTGCATAGGGGATGGATCCCCAGGTGGGGGAGTCTCTGAATGGGCTTTCCTTCACAGTTTTTTCTCCACAGTTTCTACTCCACTCTTTGTCCCTATATTTTCTTTAAACAGGAGCAATTATGGGTTAAATTTTTGAGAAGGGTGAGTGGCCCCATCCCCTAACAGGGGACCTTGCCTAACCTCTGAATATAATCTGCAGGTTCTCCTTCCCCTTTGTTGGGCATTTTGGCTAATGTCCTTCCTGTTAATGAAGCTACCTGAGTGTCCCTTTATGTAAAACAAGTTAAAAGGTACACCCTCAATGGGTACTCATTTATCATACTAATCTCATTCCTGATGGGTCATGGGAGCCTGTTGCTTGCCTGGCATTTGGGACATGTGGGTAGCTACCCACAGTACCCGGTAGCCCATTGCTACACACCTTTGTTCAATTTCCTGACCCTCTGCATATCGTCCCCGTCTCCTCCCATACCTGACCTTCTCTCACTTCTTTGCCCTCCTCATCTTTCCTACCTACCAAGTCCCTCACATGCTCTACATCCTTTGAGTATTTTGCTCCTTCTTCTAAGACGGACCGAAGCCCATTTTGGTCTCCCTTCTTGAGCTTCATATGATCTGTGAATTATATCTTGGGTATTCTGAGCTTTTGTGCTAATACCCACTTATCAGGGAGTACATACTATGTGTGATCTTTAGTGACTGGGTTACCTCACTCAGGATGATATTTTTCTAGTTCCATCCATTTGACTAAGAATTTTATGTAGTCATTGTTTTTTAATAGCTGAGTAGTTCTCTGTTGTGTAAATATACCACAATTTCTGTATCTTTTTCTGTGTTGAAGGGCATCTGGGTTCTTTCCAGGTTCTGACTATTATAAATAAGGCTGCTATGAACATAGTGCAGCATGTGTTTTTGTTATATGCCCAGGGTATATGCCCAGGAGAGGTATAGCTGGGTCCTCGGGTAGTAGAATGTTCAATTTTCTGAGGAACCTCCAGACTGATTTCTAGAGTGGTTGTACCAGTTTGCAATCCCACCAACAATGGAGGAGTGTTCCTCTTTCTCCACATCCTCGACAGCATATGCTGTCACCTCAGTTTTTTAACTTAGCCATTCTGACAGGTGTGAGGTACAATCTCAGGGTTGTTTTTATTTGCATTTCCCTGATGACTAAGGGTGTTGAACATTTCTTTAGGTGCTTCTCAGTCATTTGATATTCCTCAGGTTAGAATTCTTTGTTTAGTTCTGTACCCCCTTTTTAATAGTGTTATTTGGTTCCCTGGAGTGGAACTTCTTGAGGTCTTTGTAAATATTTGATATTAGCTCTCTATTGCGTATAGGATTAGTAAATATCTTTCCCCAATCTGTTGGTTGCTATTTCGTCCTATTAACAGTGTCCTTTGCCTTATAGAAGAAGGTTTGCAATTTTATGAGGGTCCAATTGTCGATTGTTGATCTTAGAGAATAAGCTAATTGTGAACTGTTCAAAAAAATTTCCCCTGTGCCTATGGTTTGAGACTCTTCCCCACTTTCTCTTCTATTAGTTTCAGTATGCCTGGTTTTATGTGCAGATCCTTGATCCACTTGGACTTGAACTTTATAAAAGGCAATAAGAATGGATTGATTTGCATTCTTCTACATGTTGACCACCAGTTGAACCAGCATCATTTTTTTTTTGAAAATGTTGTCTTTTTTCCACTGGATTGTTTTAGCTCCTTTGTCAAAGATCAAGTAACCATAGGTGTATGGGTTCATTTCTGGGTTTTCAAATCTTTTACATTGATCTACCTGCCTGTCTCTGTATCATTACCATGCAGTTTTTAAAATCAGATTTGCCATGTAATACTGCTTGAGGTCAGGGATGGTGACTTCCCCCAGAATTTCTTTTATTGTTGAGAACAGTTTTTGCTATCCATTTTTTTTATTCCAAATGAATTTGCAAATTGTTCCTCCAACTCCATGAAGAATTTAGTTGGAATTTTTATTGGGATTGCATTGAATCTACAGATTTCTTTGGGCAAAATGGCCATGTTTCACTATATTAATCCTGGCAACCCATGAGCATGGGAGATCTACCTTCTGAGATCTTCTTCAATTTCTTTCTTCAGAGAGTTGGAATTCTTATCATACAGATCTTTCACTTGCTTAGTTAAAGTTACACGGAGGTATTTTATGTTATTTGTGACTATTGTGGAGGGTGTTGTTTTCCTAATTTCTTTCTCAGCCTGTTTATCCTTTGAGTAGAGGAAGGCTCCTGATGTGTTTGAGTTAATTTTATATCCATCCACTTTGCTGAAGTCGTTTATCAGCTGTAGGAGTTCTGTGGTAGATTTTTTTGGGGTTATTTAAGTATGCTATCATATCATCTGCAAATAGTGATATTTTGACTTCTTCCTATCCAAGTTGTATCCCTCTGACTCTTTTTGTTCCCTAATTGTTAAGGCTAGGACATGCTACTAGTGGGCTAGTCATGGATTAAGGTTAAAAGATGAACATAAACACTGAACAGATTAAACTGTATGTCTAGTCATAGTGGAGACTTAAGAAGTAGTAACTTCCAGTTGGTTAGAATATAAAGAATTTGTCAAAGAAAAGCCTGTAGGCATGTTTTAAAAAAAATATACTCTTATATTTTGGTTGTAAGCCTAACCTTTAACGGCCAGAATACAGCAAATACAGAGGCGAATGCCAGTAGCATACCACTGAACTGAGAACGGGACCCCCGTTGAAGGAATCAGAGAAAGAACTGGAAGAGCTTGAAGGGGCTGGAGACCCCATATGAACAACAATGCCAAGCAACCAGAGCTTCCAGGGACTAAGCCACTACCTAAAGACTATGCATGGACTGACCCTGGACTCTGACCTCATAGGTAGCAATGAATATTCTAGTAAGAGCACCAGTGGAAGGGGAAGCCCTTGGTCCTGCTAAGACTGAACCCCCAGTGAATGTGATTGTTGGGGGGAGGGCGGCAATGTGGGGAGGATGGGGAGGAGAACACCCATTAAGAAGGGGAGAGGGAGGGGTTAGGGGGATGTTGGCCCAGAAACCGGGAAAGGGAATAACACTCGAAATGTAAATAAGAAATACTCAAGTTAATAAAAAAATTAATAAAAAAATAAAATAAATAAAAAAATACACACAGTTAAAGTAGAAATCTGATCTCACAAAACTTAACCCTGATCCCCACCATACAAAACAGAAACAGCGAACAAAAACAATGTAGAGTTTTACTGTCCCTATCTTGCCTATCTCGTGACTCTCTATCCTCTTGAAACTTGCTCTCCTATGAGTAATTGAAAGTTATTCTCCATCATGGGTCTTTAAGGAAGAAGGGATAAAGAATGGATTCCATAGACTTTAAAGACAGTAGTAAGGAATGACAACGCTTGCATCTTGAATCTCACATCAACCAGGACTTCACTGCAGGACTTAGACCAGGAAATAAAATCTTTAGTCTTAAATGTATGTCTAACAAAGCCTAGTTATTTATTACTTTCAAAGAACAAAAGAGACAAAGTTCAGGGAGCTAACATTGCCTGTAACAGTCTTAGAAGGCAAAGGTGGTGCTTTGGTATCTGCCCTAACAACTTACTTACTAGAAGTAGGAGCTGAAAATGTTTGGACCTTGATGCATATGTGTACCATTGCTTCAGTGAAGGAATAAGCCAGTGTTTTTAAGTACAGCAAAGAGGAGTTCACTAAAGGCATTCTGATTCACTACCTCCTTCAAGGCACCATCAGAAAGTACACTGTCCTGTTGAGGCCCCAAACTCTAGGAATTCCTTATGTCTCCCCAGTAACTCTGTTCAGTCACACTGTTCATAGTCAGGGGCCTCTTTTTCCTTGTACCAGTTCAGTT
The DNA here is from genome assembly GCF_011064425.1 of Rattus rattus. Taxonomy (NCBI): domain Eukaryota; kingdom Metazoa; phylum Chordata; class Mammalia; order Rodentia; family Muridae; genus Rattus; species Rattus rattus. The sequence goes on along the minus strand of NC_046157.1, from coordinate 142,232,656 downwards.
TCAAGGCAAGTTATTTAAATTAGGCAGATACTAAGCAGCCCATCATCCCTATGTTTTTTAAGAGAAATGATCAATCATGAGCACCCCCATGAAACTCTATGAGAAAGGACATTTCAAAGCAACATCCAGACACAATAACCAAACAAGGAAAGTACATTCTTACATTAAAACAATCCACAGTTATGCAGGCAGGCTGAGGGTAATTAGTTAGATGGAAGAAAGCCAGGACGTTGAGGCGAACATTTTAGTTTCTTGAAAAGTGCTTTGGGATTTCTAATGGCCACTTAGGATCAAGCCTGGAATATAGAATCACATCGAGGAAACAGTTCCTGTGAGAGCTTGACAATTCCAGATCTGTTACTTGATAACTACTGAAAACTATTCCCCACAGACCAGAAGAGTAGATGCTAAATGCTGAATCACAATATATTATATTATGCATATGTATTTTTTGTATCTATGTATGTGTATACATACAATTTGTAATGTGGAAATATACAATATATAATATGCATATATTCAAAATATGTATACATAATATACTATTTAAATATACACTCTTATATATATATAATACTATAATAATATAACTATCATGACATGTTATATATGCCATATATATATATATATATAAAATCAAATCTCAGTGATTTGTTAAGGAGATCTGTCCAATTTCTCTGGAATGCAGTGTTGGTAATTTTGGCCATCAGTCATTAATTAATGTAATATTTACTCAAATGTTTTATTTAAAATTGAGTGAGAAATGAGATAATTTCATTATCACAAACATTGTATAAATATTTCAAAAAACCTATTAAACTTTTCGGGATTCAGCTGTTTACCAATATTTATGCATTAGTAATTCCCATAAAGACATCTATATATAAAAGTGGAGTACTTATGAACAATAAGTAAAATTACATATAATTTGTCAGAATTTTATACCCTAAAGAAATACAGTGAGTGAAGAAGTCAATTAACTATTTTTTGTTACAATTTGACACAATAATGGAATCTTTTGAAAATAAAATCTGAAGGTGTAGAATTCCTAAAGGAGGAAAAAAATTTCTTTTTTTTTAAAAAGATTTCTACCTAGTTTGTGACAATGTCTAGAGATTTGATATATTGCTTTGAACCTTCTCTCCTGAGCATATGAAAACAATTGAGTTTTCTAGAAAATAAGAAAATATAACACCTGAGGAAAGTCAAATATTTTTCTTCTTCATTAAGCTTATTGTTATAAAAATATATTATGAGTCATAAAAATGCTGTAGTAGATAGCTAAAACACTTCATTTCCTTATAACTTTTATGTCAGTCAAATCGTCCTACAGACCCTCTCCTATCATCCTCACACATTACCACAATAATTTCCATAATTACCATACCTTTTTTTTTTTAAGAAAAATAGTGTTTATTGTTTAGAAGATAAAGAAGCATGTCAGCTTTGACGTGGGCATTTCCATTTGTCAAAACTGTTCAAATAATGATGATCTGAACTTCCGTACATATTCCCAATGAGTTAAGTTCCCAAATACTTTCCTGTTTGAAGCTTAATGGGAGGGAAAACAGCACTGTGTATGATTATGATTCAAATACCTGAGTCTGCCCTGGAATTCAGACATTTTTCCAGAAACCTGTGGTGTGTTCTTCCCTGTACACAGCTGCATATTCAAGTCTGTAGATGTGTAATTAATGGAAGCCTGGTGCCAGAGGGACACTGAGCTAAGCTTAGAGACTGTAACACTACAGGGGCATAGAATGAGGGCTTTTCTGAGACACTGTTAAATAAATTTCTTTATTCTTCATGTCATAAATTGAGTGGAGGTGGGTGAGTAGCCAGAAGAGTGAATTTCCTTCTCATTTGAGATTTCCTCACGGGACACTAGATGACTGTTTCCTCTGTGTTTCCCCAATTTGTTTATTATCCGCTTCTTTACGACAACTGACTTGCTCTTTGTCAGTGAAATCAAGTCAGTTACTTAGCAAGACTGTGCTGGCACCTTGGTTGTCTTTGCAAGTTCAACAATATTGACTTACGTTTTCCAGATCCGTGTCTCTATATTGTCACACTTACTTACTGCGTAATTACCCGTGGGTTTGAAGATGTAATTTTCTTGCTTTCACTTCAATATTCTGAGTGAACTGTAGATGCTGTAACTGTGTTACTTGTAGTATTGTAGCATATATGGGCGGTAAATACACACAGGACTCGCTCTTCCAGTGGTTATGAGTTCAGGAATATCATCTTGGTTTTCTCTTGTAGGGCACTACATACTTTCTCTTATCAGGAAAGGGAAGGTCAGTGCAAACATCATCCCAGTGATAAGAGTATCTCTCCATTACTATCTAAAATACATATGCCTGAGACTTATTTTAATTGTGGCCACATTGGTACTTAGAATTCTATGTTCTCCTTTTTCCTATTTATGTATTCTTTTTTTTTCTTTTTTTCAGAGCTGGGGACCGAACCCCCTGTTTATGTATTCTTGAAATTGTACTTAAATTAAAAAAATATTTTTAACCTATTTATAATTGTGGCAGAGTGCTTAGCTTGTGTATATACTACATTTAAATACTTAAGTGCATTAGGGCTAAACAGTTTTCAAGCTTCCAATAATTTGCAAATATCAAATATTCCTGTGAATATGTATTTAGGTGATTCTTTTCTCACAATTCTCTGATTTAAAGTAGTGACTACTGGTTTTGTATTAGTTCTGCCTTTGGTGAATTAATTTTGAGAGTTTAAACAGTTATAATATTAGTCATATTGAATAAATTTGATTAAAATTGTTGAGATAATCAAGTGTCAATATTTCTTAAAGGAATTAAGGAGGTTTTAGTTCATTCTCTTATCATGCACATCAGCAAATCCTGGATTTCTCGGTTTTAGAACAGGGAAGGTAATTACAAATGTCATAAAGAGTGGATTTTAAATAAAATTTTGTTTTAAAGGTTGATTTTATTGAAATCACCCACCGAGTTCAAGGACAAATGGGGTAGGACGGGAAGCATGCAGACTTCCTGCGAATATAGACAATGTGTGCACTGGAGTTCTTCCATACAGGTTAAGGTGAGCAGAGACAAGGCAGGCATTGGAAGGAACGTGGTATTCTTCAGGTCGACGCAAGTGCAAAGTGTGGTAGGAGTAGGCCAGAGGGGATTCCGTTCTTCTTATTGATTTTCAATTTACTGGGTTCAGAATTCTTAAAGCCACACCATGCTACAATTCCAGACTCTGCCACCGTGGATTTTAGCAGCATGCAGCCTGAACTTCATAGACCCACTGTACAGGTCAATTCTCTAAGTCTCACACTGAGAACACGGCCAAGCCAGTCACAAAATTATAAATCTATTGTGAACAGCATGGAGGAAAACATTTTTAGACATGGGGAGTTTACTCTTCACAATTTTTCATTTACTTTTTTTGGGGGGGAGGTAGCAATTTGTGAAGAATTAAATTAAGAAAGTAGAATAATAAAGGCCTGCACATGAATGTGTACATCAACAGTTGGGCTATGGATAAGGACATCAGACTGTCCCACTTCTCACTAGACTTATGCATCCATCACTGATAAACAGGGTTAACTGAACAGCTCCAAGCAAGTTGTCAAACATATGGTCCTAATTAAACCAAATAGATCAAAAAACGAAGGGTAAGTTATGGATCTAGGAAAAAGACAAACAGGGAGGAATAGAGTTGATCGGTATGAGATGGAGATAAAGATAGGGGAGTGAAAATATATCAGAATTCAGGGTGTGTGTGTGTGTGTGTGTGGTGTGTGTGTGTGTGTGTATCTGTGTATGTGTATCTGTGTGCCTGTGTATGTGTATTTGTGCCTGTGTATGTGTGTGTGTATACATGTGTTTGTCTATGTGTGTTGTGTATGTGTGTGCATGTATGTGTGTGCAGGTATGTATATGTGTGTATGAAATTGTCAAGGATCTTAAACAGTGAAGTTAACCAAACAAAAATCTTTATACTTTCAGGTATTATATCAACTAGATCTTGGTTCTCTAAATCTTCATGATCAAAAGCTATATATTCAAGGATCACAGACAAAATTATAACCTGATTCTTAGGCTACCTAGCAACAATCTAAATTTTAAAGTGGTTTTCAACCTTCCTAATGCTGTTGCTTCATGTTGTGGCATATTTTCTTATGTTCTCTGGTTGTTGTGACCCCAACCATAAAATTGTCTTTATTCTAACTTTGTATCTATAATTTTGCTACTCCCATGAATCACAATGCAAATAGCTTTATTTTCTGATTTGCTCTCTTTCTGGTTCCCTGTCCTCACAGAGTCACTCCCCTATCTCCCTTCCACTTGTCTCTGAGAAGGTGGAATCTCTATGTATGGCCAACCTGACACATTAAGTCTCTGCAGGATGAGGTGCACCTTCTTCCGCTGAGGCAGCCCTCTCCTACACATGTGCCGGGAGAGGAGTGGTGCTCAATCCTATCCATGTAGGCTCTTTAGTTGATGCGCAGTCTCTGAAAGCTCCCAAGGGTCCAGGTTAGTAGGCACTGTTGGTCTTCCTGTGGGATTCCTATTCCCTTCAGGGACTTTAATCTTTCCCCAACTCTTCAATAAGGGGTACCAACCTCTGTCCAATGTTTGACTGTGGACATCTTAATCTGCTTCAGTCAGCTGCTGGGTAGAGCCTCTCAGAAGACAGTTATGCTAGAGTCCTTTCTGTAAGCATAACAGAATTTTTTTAATAGTGTCTGAGACTGCTACTTGCCCATGGGATATATATCTCTCAAGTTGAGCAGGTTATTGATTGTCTATTTCTTCAATCTCTGCTAATATATATATATATATATATATATATATATATATATATATAATTTCCAATTTGCTAGCTTATTTTATGAAGATACTTTTACTTTTTTAATTTTTTCCTTAATATTTTCTTACAGTCAAGACTTTATTGCCTCCTGGTCCACCATCCAACTGTTCCACATGCCACACCTTCTTCTCCCTTTCAAAGAGGATGCCCCCACCCACATCCACCCCACCAGACCCGCAGTCCTCTGCTGTGTATGCATTGGGGCCTCATATCCGCTGGTGTCTGTTCCATCTCTGTGAATTTCTTGTAGACTGAACATAATTGGTTTGAAAGTTTTGTGTTTGAGTTGATATTTTTATCCCTCCCCTGCGGGGTCCTGCCTGGCTATAGGAAGTGACTTCTTCAAGTTCCATGTCCCCACTGTTAGGCATCTTGACTAAGGTCATCTCATTGATTCCTGGGAGCTACCTCATTCCCACCTTCACCCGCTGTCAGCTGTCCATTTCCCTTCCTTCTTCTGGCCCTCTGGGTTATCTCCTGTTTCCCTGGTACCTGATCCTGCTCCCATCCCTCTTCCCCTCCTGTCTTATGCCCTGGTCCCTCCCTCCCTCTGCGTCCCATGACTATTTTGTTCCCTGCTCTAGTGGAATTTAATCATCCTCACTTGGGCCTTCCTTCAAGATTGCAAGATATCCACCTTCTCCCTGTCTTATACTTACCTATCTCTATTTGGAAGAACTTTGTTTTTTAAGGTGGACTAATTGGAGTATGCACTTTTAGCTGAATGCTTAGTAATAACTAAATACAATATACAATGGTAAAATTATAAGGAGTCTTCTGATCTTATTTCCTCTTCATTATGTTCAGAGAATACAGTCTCTTAAATCTGTTAAATTATCATGATACACTTTGACAGTTTTTCATCATCTTAAATGTTATAAATAAAAAAGTTTAACATGATGCATTTTACAATTATTAATATTCATTTGCCACTTGCTAGCCAAATTGAGTAAATAGAATCATTTGCAAAATTCAACTTATAAATGCCTCAACCATGTCAATAATGAACCTCAATTCTTCTGGATGTCTACATTGTGTATAAGGATTTTCCATGAAAATGTGCCAACTCTTTTTTTTTCAACTTTTGGATCACTTCTTATTATCCTAGCTGTAATTAGAAATCTTGTGAAATTAATAACCATTAAATTCAATGAGTTTTCAGCATAGGAAATTTGCCCAGCGGCACCCAGCCGATGGGCATGCAAAGATGGGGCTTCACAAGGGCTGCCCCTCCTCTCCTCCCAGTCACTCTAAAAGGCAGCATCTTTCCCACTTAGCTAATTAATTACACCTGCCAACAAGCAGATGGTTTTGAAGGCTTTGAAGCATGGAAATAGCTAGGTGCATATCAGCTACCTTCCTTCAGCGGCAATTTAGATTATAACTGGTGAAGCTCCAGAGAAATGGAATATTAAATGGATACAAAGGGAAAGAAAAAGCCAACTTTTAAGTATTTATTACAGTAGTTTCAGGTATGAAATCATCGCCTCCTCCTGACCCCAATTCACATCCATTTTCAGGCTGGTTGTGTTTGATTCCAGATTGGGATAATACTGGCCAGATGTTTCCAGGCAATTGTTCTGAGCACTCAGACAAAATAAAAATAGAGGACTGGATGTGTTAGTAGAAATTCTCCAAATATTGTAGCTTTCCAGTAAGTTATATTTTGTTGTTTGATATGCCGTTAAATTTAATGCAGGAATACATAGGTAATAATACTGAAAAGAGAATTGTACCTCTGGAGGAACCCTGATTTATACCTTAATATGTGTCTAGTGTACATCCTATTACACTAACCCAGTCATTTAAAAAAAATAAGTCATGATGGGTAGCTGAACATGATCATTGAAGATTAATTTTAATGGAATATTATTTTGAATATCACCTAGCTATATATAAGTACATGTATATATCAGGTTAACCATGAGATGAGAATATATTAAATAATTTTACAATATTTACTTTTATGAGTTTACAATAAAATATGTAGTTCATGCCTTATTCAATTCAGTTAAGTATTTAATTTCATGAAAAATTTAAAGAATGTCTGCTGCTATACATTATTACTTTGTATATGAGGTAATTCAACCTTTCTATTTTAAAGGTTAATATAGATATATACATACATATATATGTATATATAGTGAATCTGTAATTAATTTTACTAGTGGTAGAAAAAATTATCTGCATTTTTACTTTTGTTGCAAGACATTCATAAATTTTATGTAAGTAAATAAGTGAAACACTTAAAACTTTCAGAAAAAAACATTTACCTTACATAAATGAAAAGCCATATAATAAACATAGCCAACAATAGATTCTTGTAAATACATTGACCATCAAATGTTAACATTTAAATGGTATGTCCCAGGGACAACCTTATTCCTTAGAATCTTTTTAATACTTTTTATTTATTTTTACACCAGATTTTGTTGCCTTCCCTGTCCACCCTCTGACTTTTTGACATACCATACCTGCTCCCCACTTCCCTCCCCACTTCCCCTCATACACACTTTCTCCATGAGGATGAAGCCACCTCACCCACCCTGCAGGATCTCTAAACTTCCTGGGCCTCCAGTCTCTTGGGGGTTAGGTGACTGAACCCAGAGCTGGGAGTCCTCTGCTGTATATGTGTTGGGGGCCTCATCTCAGCTGATGTATGCTGCCTGGTTGGTGATCCAGTGTCTGAGAGATCTCAGGAGTCCAGGTTAATTGAGACTGCTGGTCCTCCTACAGGGTCGCTCTCCTCCTCAGTTTCCTCCAGCTTTTTCCTAACTCAACCACAGGGGTCAGCAGCTTCTGTTCATTGGTTGAATGTACATATCTGCAACTGACTCTTTTAACTGCTTGTTGGGTCTTTTGGAGGGCAGTCATGGTAGGTCCCTTTTTGTGAGCGCTCCATAGCCTCAGTAATGGTGTCAGGTCTTGGTGCCTCACCATGAGCTGGATCTCACTTTGGGCCTGTTGCTGGACCTTCTTTTCTTCAGGCTCTTCTACATTTTCATCCTTGCATTTCTTCCAACAGAAAGAATTGTGGGTCAGAGTTTTGGCTGTGGGATACCAATCCCATCCCTCACTTGATGCCCTGTCTTTCTGCTGGAGGTGGATTCAATATGTTCCCTCTCCCCACTGTAGGGCATTTAATCTCAAACCCCACCCCCAACCTTTAGTCTTAGAGTCTCTCACTCCCCGGGTCTCTGGGACATTCTAGAGCATCCTCCCAACCTCCTTCCTCCCAAGGTCCCCTGTTTCCATTCTTTCTTCTGGCCCTCAGGACTCCAGTCCATTTCCCCCATCCAATACCAGATCATGTTCCCCTCTCCCCACACTCTCATCCGCTTTCCCTCCCCTGTCCCTCCTTCCCCCCCCCAATTGTGGTTGCTTTCTTAGAATCTTTACGTGTAAAGTCCAGCAAGTTTGCCTTCACAGAAGACACTTAATTAAACTTCTTACTTTTTATTTTAAATTTCTCTTTCTTCCATCAATTAAGCTTCCTCTCACTTGGCTTTTAATTGATTCAATTATGAAGCTTAATTTGAAAACAAAATTCAGGGATTTTGTTTTATTAATTCATAGGTCATTTCACTGTTTACTTTTTATTAATTCATCAACAACTGTGGATGTGGATGAAGCGCCATACTTGAAATGTAGATTTGTTAGTAGACTCAGCACCTTGATACATTTACCCCATTGTCCAGCATACATGGGCTTCTCTGAGGCCTCCCAGCACATATGCCAGAGGACTGCCTTGTCTGACCTGAGTGGGAAAGGATGCACCTAATCCTGTAGAGACTCGATGCCCCAGGGAGGGAGGAGGAATGGCAGAGCTGGGAGCACCCTCTCCGAGGTGAAGGGTGGGGGGGATAGGGAAGAACTATGCAGGTTGGGATGTAAATAAATTAAACAATTAATAAATAATAAAACATAATAATAAAAAAGAAAAAATTACTGGGGACATAGAAAGAGACTCTGTAAGGCTTCTGACTTGACTATGGTAATTAAAAATCATTTTGCCTTATTCACTGCACCAGAACTACAAGGAACCAGTACAGAGTTCCCACAGCACTTGAAAATAATAAAATTGCCTTAAAAAAAAACCTCAGTCTTTTTAGTGAATAGAAGATTATCCCTTAAGTAGGCTGAATTCTTCAAGTTTTGTTTTACTGCCTTTTCTTCTGTGCCTACTTTTGACAGAGGCAAACGGAATCCACCTTCAGTGATGAGGGTGGGATGTGGTCCAGACACTCTAGCAGAGCCAAGAGTTTAAAGGCAGTGCTTCTCATGTAGAAATAATCCCTTAAAAGCATAATTTTCCCTTTCAACTCAATAAAATATTTTTGGAAAGTGCTTCAGGGAAATTGCTGAGTTCTTAATTATGCTTACAAGTAGACAGTGTAAGACAGAGTTTGCCTCAACTCTGCTTATGTTATACTTTCTTTCTCTTTCTTAGCTATCCCTTCCGGTACAGAGGAAATGGGGAATAACACTTTGAAATTACAAACCCAGACCAGCACTTAGGCTGGACTCTCAATTGTCTGGAACACGCGGGTCAGTTATTTAGCACTCTAAACATTATTTTTCTCAACTGTAACATGAGACTATTAAAAATTGCCCTGCATAATTTTCTTAATTAAGAGAAATGCAATATTATGCATAGTCTGGTAGAGACAGCATTCTTGAAGAACTATTACTGTCAGATCCGCAATGACCAGTTAGCCAGACACCGGAATCCTCACTGGAGTTTTCTGTGTGAGGAATTTGGCATTTTGCTTGATGATCGTCTCTTGCCTGATATCCCTTTTGGGGACCAGATTCCCACACACACACACCCCTGGAAAAATGCTGATTTCAAGACTCCAGTAATTTTATGAGTGCTCAGAACCTATAATATGCCCCTAAAAGAGAATGTGAAACTCAGATAAGTAGGTTAAAAAGTTGAACTTGCTTGCTATTCAAATCCATAGGGCTTTATCATTGTTTTTCCATGAGTTATTTGACTCTTGGTGGATGAAAATAATAAAAGTGGCTTACAAAATTTTTAATTTTGAGCGTATTATCAGGAATTTGAAATATTTTGCCATAATGTCAAAATAGTAAAATGTGCATCACAAGTGGTTTTTGTGTTCTTATAAACCAGTGAACAAACTTGCCTAGTCTAGCTTAAAATAATTATGTGTCTTTCCAAAGGATGCTCACGAGAAGGAGAGAGCCCAGAGTAGAAACAAAATACGCTCACTGGAGGGATGTTCCTACTGTCTGTTAGTACTAACAGCACAGTGGCTGGACAATTACAGAGAGAGAACTGTGCAGTCAGCACCTCCAAGTTAACTCTTTTGGCCCCTAGTGTCAGGCTATGAGTGTAGTCCTCTTAGAATCTTCATTTTAAGGATAAGTGAAACAAAACTTGAAATAGCGAACAATGCTATATGTTAATGTTAGCATATGTTGCAAGTCAAAATCATGCTTACCCGTCTGTGTCCATATCCCAGACAGAGAGAACATTCTTCTCTGGTGTTGGACTTCTATGTTGACTGAACCATCTCATCTTCTTTGGTGCTTTAACTCCTTGATGCTTCCCTTAGTGCTAATCTTACAGGGCACTTATATTACATAAAATAAAATGTAATGACATTAATTCAATCTGGAAAACATGAACAATTTTAAAATGAAAAGTTTATTTTACTGACTTTGGAACTCATAGGCATACTATTGCTTTTTAGGGTCTGTCCTCCTGTGACATCAGATATTAACAATATGAAAATATTTTTTTTCAGTGAAAGAAAATGTGATGTGTAATTCTTGTAGTCATACAATATGCAGATCTACTAGTTACCAAAACGTTTTAAGGAGTTGGCTTTTCAAATAGGTTAGGTCTATAACCTGAAGTCTTTGAGTCCATGCTCTGAGTAACTGGGGCAAGGAGTTGTCTCTTTTATGCAGGTGTGAAAGCTTTTCCTTGACACCGGGCAGTATTCTTCCGTGTTATTCCATGTTTAGTAGTGGCTGTCTGTTTTACTGATATAATAAAACTATATTAAACTAAGCAGTGTGTGGCAAAGTCCCAGCATTCCACTGCCCTAAGTGACTCAGATGCCTTTAGCAGCCTTCCGCATTTCCCAGTGACTCATGCCAGAGACAAGCCAGATCCTGGCCATTGAAAGAACTCTGGTGACTTGGTCACAGGGAGACTGTAAATGGAGACCTTCTCACCTGTGACCTGAGCATCATACATAACTAAGAGGGGGAGTTTGTATTTGGTCACAGAAGTGATAAGAGGGTTAATTCACTAGGTGTGCAGTGCACAAAGGATAAAGTGTTAAAGATTCTATCAGGTTTCAGGGATAGTCTTTAGGTAAAAGATTCTCCTAAAGTGGTAATATTGTTTTGCATACATGATCTTGATTTTTCACTGCAATCCAACAGTGAATATTAATATGTTCGATTCATAGGCCATAGAAAAGAAACTGAATCAAACTTGACTGTATTCAACATCGAAGCAGCAAACTGCGGTGCACGAGGTCTAGAAAGTACTGGGAAATGACAAAACTAATATAGGAAAAACTCTTGAACACATCTCACCATCATTTAAAGTCAGTAGAGGGCAATAAAGGGAATACATATTACCTGAGTCAGTAAATACTAAGTTAGCAAGTGAAAAACGTAATCTGTCATTTAAAAAAATATCACTATATAGATACTTAAAAACTAGCTCTGATTGCATATTAATAAATTTTTATCTAAAATAAAAATAATACATTTCTGATTTTGGCATACATGTAGCTGATAGTTCATGCTTTGAGAATTAAGATATACACAGAATCACTACAATTACTCACATACCTAATCCTTCTTGGTATTCTTTAAAGACACACATCAATGTGTTCTATTAAAATTCAATGTGAAGTTTTACAGCCGCCATCCCAACTCTATAGAGGTTCATTCAGTTGTACAGATGTTGGATTCAGCTACTTATGATATGCATTATTTTATTTATAATCTTTTATAATAAAGCTTAAAGTTGCAAAAATATAGCTAAATATCTGTGCATTTTGATATTTTATAGCATTTCAGAACCAATTTATGTGTATTACTGTATTATTAAATTTTTCCTTATTTTTATAATTTTCTTTGTTTACAATGTTTGTATTGCAGCATTTTTTTCTGAGTCATTCAGGCCCCCAATAAACACTTATATTTCTAATAGTACCTTCTATAGGATTAAAAATCTCTATATATTTGAGAATCCAATAATCATTTTATAAGATTAAATCATTCCTCCTTTCTTGCTTTATCTTTTATTTGCAAGTTTTATCTTGCCAGAAACAAGCATACACATTGATGTGGTTATTACTGTCATCTATGGAAAATCATCCTTTCTAAAAATTCTAAAGAAGGGAAGAAATCACACATTTTGAGAAGACTTATTAAAACGATACAAACTAATATAGTAGGTGAGATATTTGAAAGTGACCTTGCAGTAAATTCCAGGCTTATTGTATTAAAGCTTGTAAATAAAAGGGACAAATCATTTCTGGTACTAATATAACTCTCTCCCTTTATTGGAAAGGAAAACTCTGAACTTTGCTGATTTTTTTCTTCCAAAGCAATTACATTTTCTAGAAACTCGGAGCAGTTAAGAGGATTGTTGTCTGCAATGAGGGATTGTTGCTGGATGGAACATGAAAATGTTTGAGCTTCATGTAAGAGAGTATTTGATTTCAATATTAAGGATGCACTAAATCTCCTGTGTTGTTTGTTTACGTACCTTCACTTGTGTTCATACTTATTGTCACCACAATGTTTAACTATTAGAGATTAGGGAATGTATCATCCAATACCCATATTTTTCATAATTGTCAATATCGTTTAGTTTACCTTTAAGATCTTTTTCAGCATGTTATTTTTATTTTATTGGCGATTTTATTTATTTACATTTCAAATGTTATCCCCCTGCCTAGTTAAACCCCCTATTACCTCCTCTATCCTCCATGCTTCTATCAAGGTGCTCACCTGCCCACCCCCTCCAGCCGGAATGCCCTAGTATTCCCCTACAATGGGTCATGTTATCCCAGACACCGACTTTCAAACGAATTGTGGTGAATGACATATGCTACACTAATTTACCTATTGTTTGTTAATAATGTCAGGTAAATGTCAAGTGGTTCACAGTTCTTTGCAACACACTAAGACCCTTTTATGAGAAAATAGAAATGGATCCTCTTATTCTTTAAAACTGTTTTTCTTTTCTTTATTTAATTTTTATTGAATATTTTCTTATTTGCATTTCAAATGTTATCCCCTTTCTTGATTTCCCTTCAGCAGCCCCCTATCCCACTCCTCCCTCCTCCTGCTACTAGGAGGGTGCTCCACCCCCTCATCTACTTCCTCCCTCCTCCCGCCCTGGCATCCCCTACACTGGGGCATCAGGCCTTCACCTTCAGTATTCAAGGGGTTTATTTTTGTTAACTCTTTGGGAAAATGTAAGTTGAAATGATAGAAGTGCATACTAATCAGATGGACAATTAGAAACTGTAACATAAAAAAAAAAAACCTCACTAAAACAAAATTCAAAGAGAGCTGTGGCTATGGAGCAAGTAACTTTCTTTATGCTCAGGGGAATAAAATTTGGTAAGATTGCTAGGCTAACATAGCAGTACCACTCAGTAGCTTAAATGAGAAAAAATGGATTCCTCGTTGATGCAGAGTTGAATACACCATGGTATCATGTATCAGTGAACGTGAGCATGGCAGATGAAAGTTGCAGATATAATGTCGAGAGGAAACAAGATGTTAAAATGATATGTGGGCTACTGGTATATGACAGTTCTTTGTCTCCCGATTACTATCAGTGTTTGGGACTTTGAAGTACAGCATATAGTCTTTATATATCAGAGAAGAAATTTGGTTTCCTACTATTCTTTGTGACTTAATTAGGATCAAAAGAAAACAATTGCTTAGGGAAAGTTCCTTACAGTCACTAAGAGGCAGAATGCACTCGTCCATTCCTTTTCACGAGTTCTTCAATATTGAGTAGTCCTTTTACTAGCTGAACACTCTTGTTTTGTTTTGTTTTGTTTTTATATTAAAGGGGCTTTGTAGAAAAAATATATACTGGAATCTAGCACCTGGATGATTGCATATTCTGTAATATCCTTGAACCACCTAACAAGAAAAATATATAAAATAAAAGCAAAACTGTCCCCTTTACCTCTAATCTATTACCAACTAATAGAATCTTAATGTAAATAGTTGAGACAAAAAAGCCTAAATGATACTGATGAGCAAACTATTATCTAAATAATTGTCAAGCTTAAAAGAGAAAGTGTTTAATTGGTACTATGTCTGTAGCATGCCCATTATAGAAGTTAGGGTTGTACCTTGAAATAATGAGACATACCATGCAGCTGGCAAGTTAAATTAGATTTTAAGGTTGTATCGCATTACCTAAATTCAATATTATTTCCTTCCAAACTCAATTATTTATACTTCAAAACTCAATGTTGGGAGAAGTACCTGTTTGTCATTCACCTACCAATCCGTCCATACTGTAGACACTCTTTTTATCTACCAATATCCTAGAGTATATCATTATTTTGATATGCAAGAAAGATTCATATGGCAGGTGGTATGATATGATAGGACCTGAGCTACAGAGGATCAGTGAGTATAAAATGAAAGCCTGTCAGGACCCTTCATCAGCATATAATGATGAATTAAATATGAAGAAATGAAGCAATGACTGATAGATCTTAATCTGTTCTGAAGATGAGTGTAGGAGATCAGAGAAAGATTTATAACAATCAGCTTCCTCATTCTGCCTGGTGAGTTTAGGGATACTGGAACGAATTTGGGTCACCAGGCTTGAGACCAAACACCTTTATCCAGAATCTCACATTTTTGGCATTCTCTTAGGAAATTAAACACAGAATGGTGTACTTCATGGTTCTTATTCTTGATGGGCCCACAGACATACAAGGAAGATAAGAAAAGTAGTCAAAAATAATAATGTGTGAAGTCATGTGCTGTCAGACGATAGCTAAAACAATTTTATGAAGGATGTCTGACCTCCAGATCCCCGAGTTCGAAGCACACCACTCCAAACAACTTGTACTTAAGCTGAAAGAATGAAAGGTCAGAATTGTTCTTACGTATTCTGAAGCATTGGGAATAAGGTAGAGTACTATGCAAACATAACTGAGTTCTGTTCAATGGAAGTCACGGTGTTTTTGCTTTTATTTTCTGTTATTATTTGCTTTTCAACCAATGGGCCTGGAAACTTCCTCGTTAAATTGCCCTGCCCTGCTTGAAAAACTATCCCCTGTTACTTTCTCACATTTGGTATTTGCATCCGTGAGCTTTTGACTCTGATCACCGAGCTGAAAGACGGAGGGTTACATCACTCATTTACATTATCACCCTCCACCCCCTCCCAGTACAAATGTGACATTTCAATTTTGCACACTTCAACTCTCCTTAAATCATCTGTATAAAAACTTCAAAGCTTGATTGATGATGAATGAGCCATTGTCTCCTCGAGCACCCGGCTCTCATTAGCCTTTAGAGTCTCAGCTTATTAATAATGAACCTTGAGGGCTGACCTGGCGGGGTAGCAGCAATTCCTTGTGCTCCCAGCTGAAAGGTCTGGGCTTAAGAAAGATACAGGAATCCATAGACCAAGTCCACTCCAGAGATGATGTATTGAGTATCACAGGTGGATGATGTGATCTATATTATTTCTGTATTATTATCTGCCAACAGACTTGTGTGGCTTAAGTTGATGACAGGGAGAAAGATCTATTGCTTTGTCTCTGAGAGAAAATCCCATAAAGGATTGTGTAGCTTCACTTTGAAAATGGCCTTTGTGTGTCTTGGAATTTTGACTTCTTGGTTGCATGTTTTATATGGAATAGATAATATAAGTCTAATATATCCAGTATTTAGATGTCTGCCCTGGAACAAGGCAAGTGTGAAGCATTTAACCTGTGTTTTCATGGTCGTTTGCATTCTACAGTTGACCTATATGGTGCACTCCTACAAAATGAGACATTTAGATACGCAGCCAGAGATTGATGGAAACTATTTCAGTCCTGTTTATTAGATTTTTATTATATCATCATGGTTAATAGTACTTTGAGGCATATTTACTACCAATTCCACTCTAGAGCCCAAGGAGTCATGAGTAACAGCATTTATAAAAGCTGTTCTCAAAAGAAGTTTCAGCCACTTTTTATATAGTAATTAGAAATAGTATATTGGGTTAGAAAAATACTTTCAGCTTTCTGAAACTACTGGGAGGTCACATTCATCAGTATTTTTAGTAAGGATGTCACCTCACAATTAGGCTATTTCATATAGGTCAAAGACAAATACAAGTATTATACCACAATTTCTTTGGAGAGAATATATTTGCAAAATGTCAATGATTCTATTAAAAGAAACGATCTGGCAATTCACTATAATAACTAGTTTCTGGGAAAGTTGAATATCAGAAGAATTTATTTAAATAACAAAAACATTACCTTTGTCAGACTCAGGAAAAGATATTTAAAGGCAAAGAGCGTTCAAATGGCCTTGTTGTAGGATATGAAAACACAAATTGCTTATGTTCTCTTTCAAATGTCTTATCTGCTCTTTGTAACTTCCTAAAAATAATTTCAGAAGCCTTATCAGGTAGACTCAGGATTGATTATTTCAGTATAACTTATGCTTTCCTATAGTATACACTATGGAATTTGTGTAAGTTTAAGGAAATTTGGATCAACTAGAATAACTCAAAATCGGCATTGTTTAAGTAGCTAATAACTGAGTTTGATGCACCGAATACGTTTTATTTTTATATCACTAAAATGTGTTTAAATAACTTGTAAAGATCAAACACACCACCTACAGTAATTTTGTATGTTATAAGTTGTGGACATTTTGTATAAGAAAATTTGTTTTATTTCAGTTAATAAGAATTTAATTATAAAATTATGTATTAATATTATATACGTGTCTTTAGATAACTTTACATGAAATAAATTTTACTAGCTGTAGAGTTTTAGCCTAATAAACATCTACTCTGTATATTCTTATAGCAGCACAAGAAGGCAGGGTATAATATTGACAGGCAAACAAGAAGTTCCTGATTTAAGCACAGGTCTAGAGAAGATGTCATATAAGCTGTTCAGGGGAAAAGCTAACTTTTGTCATTAATTTTACTTAGTCACAATGCAAATTAAAGAGAGATGCTACAGAAGAATTTTATTTATTAATGTTGGCATGAATCACACAGCTTACGTTGTTCACATAAGTAAAAGTTTTCATTGGACAAAGACTACCCAATGATAGATAATGCAAAGACAGTTAGGAACCATGTTTGTTAACTTCATGAAGCTTTGTATAGATATATTTAAGTTTACAATAGTTTTATATAGATATAGATATAGATATAGATACAGATAGATAGATAGATAGATAGATAGATGTGTTTAAGTTAAATTCCAATTTCCAGCATAATGTAAATTATTATTTACTTACTCTAAGTATAAACATATTCCATCTTTTATTTAACCTCCATGAGAAGTGCTGGAGACATAAATATATTTAAATGTTTAATAAGGTTTTTTAGTAACATGATATTTTATGTTTATAGAATGCCATATTTAATGTAACTTTAACACTTATTAATAAGAGTTGTGTCTTATGAAATTGTAGGAAATATTTTCATACAATATATTTAAAAGACTCATAGTAGTCCTTGCTCTGACCATTGATTAAATAACCAAGATTCTCCTTGTGCCATTCTTCATTTACTATGATATATTTTCACAACAGACTGTGAGTCCACTGGGATGCAACTACATTGATCTTCTTTACTGATATGACACTTTCGTCACTCCACTCTGCCTAAACTTACACCTCTTTGTCTGACTGTCCATCAAGTTTATTCATTGTCTTTCCTCTCTTCCTTTTGCATAGAAATGTTTTTATGTCTAGACTCTAAAAATTAATTGTTATTTTTATTTTATATTTTGAGAAAGGAAACTTTGATTATAAAACAGGTTTTGTTTTCTCCAAATACATGTTCAATAGAATGAATAAAAACATTACTGTTTTATAAGTTACTAAAGATAGACTTAAATATTATTTGCCCTATCTGTCACTAAGTTAAAACTTTCATAGTCAACCATAGTGCAAACATCCGGTTACTCTTTTGTTAATACATTCTTCTGGGTCAGAAACCATCCAATAGGAGTTACTTGAAAAATTAAAGTAATGAAGAATTTTCTCACAAGCAATCCTAAACTAATACCTTACATTTTTATAAAGTTGTAAAATCAGACAAAACAATAAAATATATTTTAAACAATTATGACATTATTGCTGAAAATCTCTTTGTAGACATGTTTTTAATATCTGACATTATTTGTTCATTACTACATTCCTACAAATGTCAATGGAAACCTGTTTTCAGACTGTGAGAATTTGATATTCAAAGTAGAGAGAGGTATACATCATAAAGAGTAAAGGCCATTTCAGAGAGAAACTGTTCAGCCTTCAAAGCTAGAAATGAATAACTCTCTCCTGACTAGAATTGCTGGGAGGAAATGGTTGTTTTCAGATCTTTCAAGGCTAAAATATCATCCAGATTGATCGTGATTCTATCTTAATTTGAAATTTTAATCTGTAAGCTTGTCTCTTTTCTGCATTGCTTTTTTAAGAAGCCAAGCTCTCCAATGTTTCTAAGAAACCAATGTAAATAGTAGTAGTTGATTCATTCTGCTGAAGAAGGAGATGTGATGAGATTATTATTCACCATAGTGCATACTGGGTATATTTGGGAATATTCTGATAGAAAGTAGGAAATGAAGAGTATGTTTATTCGATGTGAACAATTTGAATTAAAATATGATTCATGAAGAATACAGTTTCTTTTCATAATATTTGAATTGTAACCTCACTCTTTCTATCTTTTTTTGGTAGATTTTTTTCCAAATGTAGGCTGAAAAATAACCTTCATTTCCTGGAGAGCAGTTGGAATACTCTTTCTTTTAACCTAATGAAGAGTTATTCCTACAGGCTAAGAGTATCACCCAATGTCTCATGAGAAAGCTATTGGTATAAGACATGCACACATTGTCACTTAGTAACTTAATGCCAAACATTAATACAGAAATGATTTTCTATCTTCCTTACATCTCCCATCTGCTCTGAAGAAGAGTGGATGCTCAGTTCATGAAAAATAATGAACTAGGTGTTAGAAGAAGAACAATGATCTAATTTCTCTTTGTTTCTTTCTCCTTCTTTCACAAGAAGTGGAACCAACAGGCAGTGAAATGATTGATGATGAGAATGGGTCTCAGTTTGAAAGTGAAACTCTTTGAAAAATGCAAAATTATCTAGAGGATTTTATGCATGCAAAGATTCTTCGAATGGGCCACCAATTTTGCATCCTCAAATATTAATGCTGTTATGTATTCCCCAATCCCTTCATTTCATACAAGTTTAAGAAATCTCTTAAATATTTATCTTGGTCCACATACACAAATGGGAGAAAATAACAATATTAAAATTAGTTTAAAGAACTGCACAAGGGAGATGATTCTCAAGGATACATAGGAGCATGACTCTCGTTCCACAATACTATACTCTGACTGGTTGGGATTTATTGGGCAGTAGTAATTTCATAAATTGTTGTTTCTTTGGATTTTCAAAGTACCCAGTGAAGATTTTTTTGAACAAAGAAATAAATTTAAAATTTTAGATTTAGCAAATTTTAGTGGCAAATATTCATCACACAATGATTAATATCACAAATATTTTATACAAATACATTGTGTACTTTTGTTATCTTTATTTTTATTCTCCCTTAGGCTCTACCCATCTACTATTAATTCAGTCCCCATATCTCTTCCTCTTCATGCCCATTAATATTCTTGTCTTCCTATATAATATCTAAACTCCACATATAAGAAACAAATATTGGTATTTATGTTCTTGTATTTGACATTTCATTTAATATCATTGTCTGTAGTAACCCTTCAGGCAAATGCCATTTTATTACTCTTCATAGGTGAACAAAATACTATTTTGTATAAACAACAGATTTTCTCTATCCATTCATCTTTTGGCATATCTTTACCTAATCAGTATCAGTGTGTAATAGAAAATTGAGTCAATTGTAGCTTTCTTGGATTTTTGTCTCATACCTAGGTTCCAGTGCCAAAGAAAAATGACATAATATATTGATTTGTATTAATCTTCATGTTTGAAAATTTTCAGATGACATTGATAATATTTTCGATGGCAGATAATGTTTTGTAATAGAACATTTATTTAATTTTATTTATGATAATTAATAATATGTGAACTTTATTAAATGTCAATTTGTATTAGGTCTAAGAAAGACACTTTTGAAAATGTATCAAAAGGCTTGAGGATTTTTCAGCATCTATGGATAAGGAATGATATTTTTTGAAATTTATTTTACTGACTAATAAAAAACAAAATAACAAGAGTTTTATTAAATAATGCTAATTAATTCATATGCTGGTATAATACATTATCATTAAATTAAATAAAACAATAATTATCAAAAATAATAATTATCATTTATACTTAATGTATAATATTAAAACGAAGTAGCAGACTATAAAATATTATATATGATATATCACATTCATGGTAAAGTCTCAGAAACTAAAAATGTCTATCAAAATATTGAGGGTTTCTTTTTGTATGTTAAATTAATTATTGATTTTAGTGTGTAATTTTTAACCTAGTATTGATATATAAGTAAGCAGATAAATGAAAAGAAGAATCCTGGCTCCTACTCTGTCTAACATTGAAAAAAATGGAATGATACTTTTCTGTTAATAAACAAATTGATGGTTGGTTTTGTTTCCAATACAGAAATACTAAATGGTGGAGTCTATGTAGACCAGAACAAATTCCTATGTTATGCTGATACTATACACTGGCAAGATATTGTTCGGAATCCATGGCCTTCCAACATGACTCTGGTGTCAACAAATGGAAGCTCTGGATGTGAGTACCATTATCCCATCGTCCTTTTTATTTATTTATTCATTTATTTATTTGTGTGTTTCTATCTGTCTATATGTCTGTCTGCGTGTCACAGACACACATGCACAGAAGTCATGGGAATTGGTGGATTGAAATCAGGTCATTAACTTGAGGTCTAGCATCTACCTGACGAAGCATGTCAACAGTCCACATCACACTCTGTGATGTCTTAAAATAGTATTTTCCCCTGTGCCATAGTGAACGTCTTGTTCTGCATGCCCTAGTGATATTTTAACCTCTGAATCCATTCAAAAGCTCAGTAGGTTCTTCTTCAAGTTTTAGTCATACAGAAAATTTCTGACTAGCACCATTCTGTTAATTACTCTCTTTCAGAATTCTCTAACCTTCATTTCTCCATAATGCCCCATTGGTATTGTTTTATAACAATTCACAATAATATAGTACGAGTCATTATGGACTTCACATGTAAGAAACACTTCCACCTTCTTAGTTTTTAATCAAACATAAACTACTGAATTCTATCTTAATGGTTTTATGCTATTTTCACACGAGATGATTTATCAGATTAATAGTGTTTAATATGATGAAATGTTAAACAGTTTCTGAACTATCATTGAAACCCCTGCCAATGATTCTGCCTGGGATCTCTCTTTTTTATAAAGCAGCCTTTGTTGTCACACATTTATTAGTACTGACATTTGTATGAGAGCGGAATCTTTATGAAGTATTAACCTGGGTTTTAAATTTCTCATCTGTTACTTTATATTTCCCACCTGAAATCATAACTGTCTCCACACAATTCCATAATTATTTGCAATAGTGCTGATTGTGTTATGACGCTTTTATGGGAAACCAAACTCCAAGGGACAATTATTAAATTTCATGATGGCCATAATAACATAATGGGAAAATATGAATGCATTTGATCAAAACTGACAGCTGTGTTTTTAATAAAAGGCTAAAACCTTTTTTGTGAAAGTAGAATAACATAATTTTCTTGTCATCTTTAAACAGAAATTTGTATGAGATTCTTTCTTTGTAGTTTGCAAGTTACCTACCAGGTAAATTTTCATGGGAAAAAAATTTTTTTTCATTTTAAACCTGCTTGTGCTAACAACGGAAAAGATGTGGTTTAGAAACGACTACTGTTTTCTGGTGGCCCATAATGTGAGCATATTCAATAGGGAGGAGGTTGTATTGGTTGGATGAGAAAAAGGCTTTCTGCTTCTCAGATTCTCAGAATGACTGACTGGCCTTTAAGGCATAAATGAGATCGTATAAGAATAAAGCCCGAATTGGAAGCCAGAAAGAAATCATCCCACTGCCTTTACAGGGTTGAAGCAGAAAAGGTCTGTGGGGTGAGTCCACATTCACAGATGGTATCGCTTTGTGCTGTTGTTTTGGAGGGCTAATTTGGATGATTGTGCCTATAATTAGACAACAGTAACTAGACTTTTTTGTTTTGAATGTAAAATTTTCAGATGTCAAAATTAAAAATGCAGAAAGGGTTCATAATCAATGGTCCTTTACAAATTAGCCATTGATTGTTGTCAAAATATTATTACTTACATAGCTTTAGATGGAAAGTCATTCCATCTACATATATATGGATATGTATGATACATATATATATGGATATAGTTTGTGGTTTCTGTTTCACAATATAGTTGTAATAATTATGTAGTTTGATTTTTATGTTGATTCTTGTTAAAATTGTTTTAATAGGGGTTGGGGATTTAACTCAGTGGTAGAGCGCTTGCCTAGAAAGCTTAAGGCCCTGGGTTCGGTCCCCAGCTCTGAAAAAAAGAAAAGAAAAAAATTTTTAATAGATAATTAATAATAATGAATATATTACACTCATGGTCAAAGATTTTAAATTTTCTCTGATATAATTTTAGGGATCTGATGCCTCCTACTTAGGCCTATGGGCTTCAGTGCTTTACTTGTTCCGAGTCCTAATAATAATCACATTAGATTTCTTTTCATGAACTGCAACTCTGCCATTGTGAGTAGCATTAAATAAGACCAAATGGCTTAGTATTTTCAGTAACTTTGTGCCTGTTTTCCAGTGTTATAAACTGAGTTTTATAGTTGAGAAAGTAGTTCCTTTCTTCTTCTGCTTGATATAAAAGTTTTAATCGTAACTGAAGATAATTTATTGGGATCATATTCCAATAAATACGTTCTTCCTGAGGTTTGACTCCAAAGAAGAAGGGATGGTTCAACCTATGTATATCAACAAGGTTGTCCACCTCATGATAGTCTCTAACACAAAAATTATGTGATCATATCATTAAACTCAGAAAAAGCATTTGATGAAATCGAAAAACTCTTTTCTAATAAAGGACATGGAGGAGCTTGTGATGGGGGGCATACACCTCAACAAAATAAAATATACCAATGACAGAACTATACACAACACTGTGGGAGATGTGGAAAAACTCAAACTGTTTCCACTAATATCAGGACTCAGACAAGGACACTTTTCACTCCTACCAAATAATTCAAAATAGTGCATATAGTCTTAGATTGAGAAGAAAAAAGAAGGAACTAGAAGGGTATGCTAATGGGAAAGGGGTCTCTCTATGGGAGCAGACAGGATCTAAAGATGCCACATAAAGGTTTTTGAGTGGATAAATATTTTTAGCAAAGTAGAAATATACAGAATTTGGATATTAAACTACCAACTTTTCTCCATACCATTGACAGCCATACTGAAAAATAAAACAGGGAAACAATCCTTTCACAAACAAACAAAGCTATAATGTACAATAAAAACTCTAAGTAACCATTCAAGTGTTGAATTTGGGAAGATATCAAAGAATTAAAACAAAAAATTTCTCATTCTCATGAATTGATAAAATTAATATAGTAGAAATGATCACATTATCAAAAATAATCTATTCAACCTATGTAATCCCAGTTATTAGGCCTGTATTCAATATATAGAAAATAATAGAAACTTTTATATTGATTGTTCAAAAAATCCAAGGATTGTGAAAATAATCCTGAATACTCCCTAAAAGTTACTATTGAAAATATTTTGTTAAATATATCCTTAGGTATTCTTTTAGGTTTCACTAAATCATAATAAAAATTTGGAAAATATTTTAAAGAGAAACATGTTTGTTGTTGACATTCATTCGATATATAATTAAAATATAAAGGAAAGACCTATTATACCTGTTGAAACTTATAAAAAACCTTTAAAACCTATTAAAATGATACATATTTACTCGATGTACCATATATCTAAATTGTTTTCCAGAAGGAAAGACTAGCATAGCAAAGAACTGGAATGAGAGATTAGAAAATTTGTATATAGCACCATCTTCACAGACAGAATTTCGTAACTAAGCATTTCTTTAAATAAGATGTTCAAATAACATTAATTTTTGAGTTTTATTATTATATTTTTATTGACACTTATCTATGTAATAATTGGCCACTCCCTGTCTTGATCTAGAAGAGAATCAAATTTGAAAACAGAATTTAACTACATTTATTACAATTTGTAACACCTATGATATTAAAGCATTTATATGAAATAGATGTACTTTTTAAGATTGCATTTTGGCATACAGTTAATATGCAATCAAGGCAAGTATAGACAGGCCCAATTTATGTAAATTCATACATGCAATCAAATTACATGATTTTTGGAAATATTTTAAAGTCAGAACATAAATTAAGGGTAAATTGTAAGACACATTGGAAAGCCTAACTATATACAGAAAAGAGGTAGCCTTATGAAAACTACTGTAAAACAGATTTTTTATATAAATTTCATGAGGTAAAAACATTTTAATTCCCTAAAAATTTTTTTAATTCAATCCTAACAAAATACTCCTGAAAAAAAAAAACCTAGCATACAATGTAAGAATCTGATACCATAGAATACATCAGTGTCATGCGTCATCTCTACGGGTAATTAGAAACTGAAGCCTTAAGATAATACTATAGTGAAATAAAATATAAGATTAAATAAAAAATAACCTACCACCTCAAAGTTAAACAAGACTCAACAAGAGGAAATGAGTCCCAAAAAAGGCCCAAGTATAAGAGACTGACTGTTTCATACATTCAGGAACCCATAGTCTCTAGACTGCGAGACATATTATATATTGAGAGGTACTGAGGCAGCCCCCTGCAGGCCCTGTACACGCCATGCTGCCTCAGTCTCTATGAGCTCATAGGACCTTTCATCATGTTAATATGGAGGACCTTGTTTTCTCTGTGACCTTCATCTCCTCTGGTTTATACATGTTTTGCTTCCTCTTCCATGATATTTGCAGGGCTCAGAGGGGAAGGATTTGATGGACACACCCTATTGATGGCTGAGTGTTCGAAGGTCTGTCTCTCTGCAGACTGTATGACTATACTTCTCTGTTTGTGTTCCCATCTGCTGCAGGATGAATCTCTCTGGTGATAGCTGGCATGTATCTATATCAGAATATCATTTGGAGCCATTTTATCACTCCTTTTATTTTTTAGAACAATAGTAATTGAATTACCCTTGGTTCCTAGGTATCTATTCTCTTGTTTGTGGTCAGCTAATCAATATCTGATATGAGTAACATATTGTAGAGTGAGTCTTGAGTCATATCAGATATGGGTGGTTACTCCAACAAGCTTTGCACCACCAATGCCCTAGCATATCCTGCAGGAAGTACACCTTTATAGACACATGGTTTGTGGCTCACTTTGTCTTTTTATGTTTCTGCTGTGGGAGCATGCACAGCACCCTCCTGCCCTGAAGGAGTATGGGTGAAGGCTCTCTGTGTGCGCCAGCTCAACTTCTCTATTTTCAATGATTTGTGTAGGTATTGTGTGTTTGTGGAAAACAACCTCTTGTTTACAACAGCCTGGGCTTGGATGCTCCCGTGAAACCCTTTGGACAACAACACACTGAGATAGAACCCAATCCTGGTATTGGAAGCTTCATTTGTTGACCAGAGATGAGCAGTTGGGGATCTGTCTACTCTCTTAGAGACCTGGCTCTTTAAAGGAGAGACAGAAAGGGAGGAAATATAGATAGGAAGCAAGGTAAAGAGGAACCAAATAGGAGGGACAGAGAGAAAGGAAACCATAATCAAGATATAGTATGTGAGAAATGAATCTATTTTCACTAAAAGAGGGCAGAGAGAAAAGTATGTAACTGTGTATGAGTATAGTAATTAAAACTTTGAAAATAGTGATTGTGGCTTCCTGTTATTTTCATTGTTAGAGGTGAAATTATGTTTATGTGTCTCTCTTCCTTTGGTTTCATTGCAAGGAGATTACTTTCTTGCTTTTTCTAGGGTGTAGTTTCCCTCTGTGTGTTGGAGTTTCCCATCTATTATCCTTTGTAGGGCTGGATGTGTAGAAAGATATTGTATAAATTTGATTTTGTCATGGAATATCTTGGCTAAGAAGTACATGCTGACAGGAACTGTATATAGATGTCTTCTGAGAGACACAGCCAGAGCAGGTCAAATACAGAGGCGAATGCTAACAGCAAACCACTGAACTGAGAACGGGATACCCGTTGGAGGAATTAGAGAAAGGAGTGAAAGAGCTGAAGGGGCTTGCAACACCATAAGAACAACAATGCCAACCAACCAGAGCTCCCAGGGAGTAAACCACTACCAAAAGAGTATACATGGAGAGACCCATAGCTCCAGCTGCATATGTAGCAGAGGATGGCCTTGTTGGGCACCAATGGAAGGAGAAGCCCTTGGTCCTGCCAGGTTGAATCCACAGTGTAGGGGAATGTCGGAGGGAGAGGGAAGGGGATGTGGATGGGGAGGGGAACACCCTTATAGTAGAAGGGGACGAAGGTGGGATAGGAGGGCTTATATCCAGGAAACCAGGAAAGGGAATAACATTTGAAATGTAAATTTAAAAAAATCCAATTAAAAAAACATAAAAAACTTTGAAGATAGTAAAAAAAAATAAGATGAAAATATAAAAGATCAAAAATGGGGGCTGGAGAGATGGCTCAGTGGTTAAGAGCACTGACTGCTCTTCCAAAGATCCTCAGTTCAGATCCCAGCAACCACATGGTGGCTTACAACCATCTGTAATGAGATCTGATGCCCTCTTCTGGTGTGTCTGAACAGCTACAGTGTACTTACATATAAGAAATAAATAAATCTTAAAAAAAAAGATAAAAAATGTTGGAGAAATACCCATCTTCTTGGTAGAACTTAAGGTATTTTCCCATTCTGTAGCGAAAGCTACACTAAAGAGACAAACCCCTGCCCCAGAGTCAAATCTCTGAGATGTTCGATTTTACTGTTCAGGGTTTCACAATATACAGGTCAGTCTGCATAAATCCCAGGCAAGTGTATAACTAATTAAAGGTAAATAAAACTCAAACTATATAACAACAGCAACAAACGAAGTGAGGTCCGAAAACTGAAGGCATTTATCTCTACACCATAAAGAGAGGGTCCCAGGTTAGTGCCTCTCAGACTTAGCACTTGAGGATGTGATGAGGAGTAAATTAGTTCACATCTAGCTGGTGTTCTCTCGCTCCTTTCCTGGACACCAAAGTGAACTGATTGACCCCAAGAGCAGAATTTTACAAACAGATCCCGTTTGCATCTTCTGTGGTGACTTATTATCAGACAACATTTGAAGCAAAAAGTGTCTATGAATTAGAGAAGTATAATTACTTTCTGAATTCTACAAAGGTGTAATTTATTTCTTACCAGATCTCAAGTTCAATTCTTGTGGTTAGAACAAGGAAATCTGTTCTTTATTATGTAATGGAGACTTTACTTAGCTCATCTAAAAGTATATATATTGTCATAGTTTAACAAGTGTTTATTATAAATAATTATATGGGCATGAGCATAAAATATGTAAAATGTCTAAATTTCTTCAAATTTTTCTAATTTCTAATTTCATGATTCTCTGGATTTCCTTGGTATCTGTAATGCCTGCCTTTTCCTTTCTGGTTTTATTATTGTTATTTCCAGCTTTAATCCTTGGTGGATATGACATAGGGGATACTTTCATTACTGTTGTATTAAACTGGATATTCTCTGTGACTTTTAGTTAATTTTATAAGAGTTTGCCTCTCTTTTCATTTTCTCACAGAACCATCTGTTTGTTTCATTGATTATTTGTAGTGTTCCCTTTTCTTCTGTTTCATTGAGTTCAGCCCTCACTTTGAGAGCTTTCACGTGTGTTGTTAAGTTGTTTATGTTTTTCTAGGGTTTTCTGGTGTGCTGTTAAGTTGCTAATGTAAGATCTCTTCCTCCTCCTCCATGTCCACCAGCTATGTGTGACAGCAATCTGACCTTATCTTACTTCCAGGTTTCCCATCTGCAAATCCCCTATCCCATCCCCCCACCCCACCCCCATTGTGTCTATGAGGATGCTCCACAACCCACTCCTCCCCCACTCACCTCCCTAGCATTCCCTTACTCTGGGGCAAGGAGCCTTCACAGGACAAAGGGCCTCCCTCTCACTGATGCCAGATAAGGCCATCCATCCTCTGCTACATATGCAGGTGAAGCCATGGGTCCCTGGAAGCTCTGAGGGAGGGTCTGATTGGTTGATATTGTTGTTCTTCCTATGGGATGGCAAACCGCTTAAGCTCAGTCCTCCCCTCCATTGGGGACCCTGTTCTCAGTCCAGTGCTTGGCTGTGAGCATCCACCTTTGTATTTGTCAGGCTCTGGCACAGCCTCTCAGGAGACCCCTATATCAGGCTCCTGTCAGCAAGCACTTCTTCGCACAAGCAATAGTGTCTGGGTTTAGTGGCTGCATATGGATGGCTTCCCAGGTGGGTCAGTCTCTGAATGGCCTTTCCTTCAGTCTCTGCTCCACTCTTTGTCCCTGTATTTCCTTTAGACAGGAGCAATTCTGGGTAAATATTTTTGAGATGGGTGGATGCATCCAGTACAGAGTTACTCAGTTTCCATCAGTTTGTAAGCTTCCTCGTGTTGATATCCAGCCTTAATCCATGCTGGATTGATAGGAAGCAGGGAGTTATTTCAATTTTCTTGTATCTGTCCAGACTTGCCTCGTGTCTGCATACGTGGTCAGTTGCAGAGAAATTTCAATGAGGTGCTGAGAAGAAAAAATAATCTTTTGTGTTTGGGTAAAATGTGGAGGCTATCCTCAAGTGGATGGCAGACACAACAGACAATTTTTTATATTGTGTTCTCTATACTTACTGAAATCAGCAAGCTGTTGTACTCCAATTAGATTCCCACTGGTCCTCTCACAGAAATGAGAATATTTGTACAAATGTTCTGTAAATATCTGTTACGTTCATTTGGTATATAATGTATGTTAGCTCCAGCATTTCTGTTTAGTTTTTGTGTGGATGAACTGTCTACTGGGGAGAGTTGGGTAGTAAAGTCTCCTGCTATCAGTGTGTGAGAGTGACTATGGGACTTCAGCTATAGCAGTGAGTATAAAATAAAAAGAGAACTTAGAACACATCAAAACAATCGTCCATCATGATCCAGTAGGCTTTATCCCACTGATGCAGGTATAATTCAATAAGGGAAATCCATCAATGTAATCCACTATATAAACAAACTGGGAAAAAAAAGGATCATTTCATTAGATGCTGAGAAAGCATTTGACAAAATTCAACACCCCTTCATGACAAAAGTCCTGGAAAGATCAGGAATTCAAGGCCCATTCCTAATCATAGTAAAAGCATAATACAACAAACCAGTAGGCGACAATAAAATAAATGGAGAGAAACTTGAAGCAATCCCACTGAAACCAGGGAATAGACAAAGCTGTCCACTCTCTCCCTACTTAGTCAACATAGTACTCAAAGTCCTAGCCAGAGCAATCGGACAACGAAAGGAGGTTAAAGGGATACAAATTGAAAAGGAAGAAGTCAAAACATCACTATATGCGGATGATATGATAGTATGCTTAAGTGACCCCAAAAGTTCCACTAGAGAACTACTAAGCCTTAGCGAAGTGACTTGGTATAAAAGGCTTGGTATAAAATTAAGTCAAAAAAATCACTAGCCTTCTTCGACTCAAAGGATAAACAGTTTGAGAAAGAAATTAAGGAAATGATACTCTTCACAGTAGTCTCAAATAACATAAAATACCTCGGAGTGACTCTAACCAAGCAAGTGAAAGATCTGTATGACAAGAACTTCAAGTCTCAGAAGAAAGAAATTGAAGAAGATCTCAGAAGATCGAAAGACCTCCCATGCTTCTGGATTGGCAGGATTAATACAGTAAAAGGAGCCATTTTGCCAAAAGCAATCTACAGATTCAATGCAATCCACATCAACATTCTAACTCAATTCTTCATAGAGTTAGAAAGAGCAATATGCAAATTCATTTGAAGTAACAAAAACCCAGGATAGCAAAAACTACCCTGAACAAAAAAAGAACTGACTTCAAGCTGTATCACAGAGCAACAGTGATAAAAAATAAAAATAAATAAATAAATAAATAAATAAATAAATAAATAAATAAATAAATCCTGCATGGTATTGGTACAGAATAGGCAGGTAGATCAGGGGAATAGAATTGAAGACTCAGAAATGATCCCACACACCTATGGTCACTTGATATTTGACAAAGGAGCTAAAACCATGCAATGGAAAAAAAGATAGCATTTTCAACAAATGGTGCTGATTCAACTGGAGGTCAGCATGTAGAAGAATGCAAATCGATTCATTCGTATTACCCTGTACAAAGGTTAAGTCCAAATGGATCAAGGATCTCCACATAAAACCAGATACACTCAAACTAATAGAAGAAAAAGTGGGGAAGAGTCAAGATCAAATGGGCACTGGGGAAAATTTCCTAAACAAAACAACAATGCCGTATGCTCTAAGATCAAGAATCAACAAATGTGACCACATAAAACTTTAAAACTTCTGTAAGGCAAAGGATGCTGTCATTAGGACAAAATAGCAACCAACAGATTGGGAAGAGATCCTTACCAATCCTATAACTGATAAAGGGCTTATATCCAAAATATACAAAGAACTCAAGAAGTTAGACTCCAGAGTAAAAAAATGGGGTACAGAGCTAAACAAAGAATTCTCAGCTGAGAAATATCGAAGGGCTGTGAAGTACCTAAAGAAATGTCCAACATCCTTAGTCATCAGGGAAATGCAAATCAAAGCAACCATGAGATAGATTCAACTTCATAATAGTCAGAATGGCTAGGATCAAAAACTCAGGTGATAACAGATGCTGGTGAGGATGTGGAGAAAGAGGAACACTCCTCTGTTGTTGGTGGGACTACAAACTGGTACAACCACTCTGGAAACCAGTCTGGAGGTTCCTCAGAAAATTGGACATTGCACTACCTGAGGACCCAGCTATACCTCTCCTGAGTATAAACCCAAAAGATGCAACAAAGACACATGCTCCACTATGTTCATAGCAGCCTTATTTATAATAGCCAGGAGCTGAAGAGAATCCAGATGCCCTTCAATAAAGGAATGTATATAGAAAATGTGATACATCTACATAATGGAGTACTACTCAGCTATCAAAAACAATGACTTCATGAAATTCATAGGCAAATGGATTGAACTAGAGAATATCATCCTTAGTGAGGTAACCCAATCACAGAAAAACACACATGGTATGCACTCTCTGATAAGTGAGTATTAGCCCAAATGCTTGAATTACCCAAGATACCATCCACAGACTACATGAAGCTCAAAAAGAAGGAGGACCAAAATGTGGATATTTCACTCCTTATTAAAAGGGGGAACAAAAATATTCATAGGAGGCAATATGGAGGCAAAGTTTGGCCATTCAGAGCCTGCCCCACATAGGTATACAGCCACCAAAACTAGATAAGATTGATGAAACTAAGACGTACACGCTGACAGGAGCAGCAGCTGAGAGGTGCAGCAGAGCTTGTCAAATACAGAGGCGATTCCTAGCAGCAAAGCACTGAACTGAGAACAGGATGCCTGTTGGAGGAATTAGAGTAAGGATTGAAAGAGCTGAAGGAGATTGCAACCCCATAAGAACAACAATGCCAACCAACCAGAGCTCCCAGGGACTAAACCACTACCAAAAGACTACACATGGAGAGACCCATGGCTCCAGCTGCATATGTAGCAGACGATGGCCTTGTTGGGCACCAATGGAAGGAGAAGCCCTTGGGCCTGCCAAAGGCTGGACCCCCCAGTGTAGGAGAATGTCAGAGTGGACAGGAAGGGGGTGTGGATGGGGAGGGGAAGATCCTTATAGAAGAAGGGGAGTGAGATGGGATAAGGGGCTTATATCCGGGAAACCGGGAAAGGGAATAACATTTTATAATGTAAATAAAAAATATCCAATAAAAGAAACAAACCTCTTACGCTGGAACCTGATTAGGAAATCCTATTATGGAGCAGCGTGTATATTGAATTTGAACTCAGTATTTATACACCCTTTAATAATAAATATTAAGTATATTTAGGTATCTTTTCAACTTATTTATTTATTTATTCAAGTTAGTTATCTCTCAAATCTATTTTTAATTTTTTTCTTAATTCTTTTATTCATTTACATTTCAAATGATATTCCCCTTCCTGATTACCCCTCCACTAACCCCCCATCTCGCCCCTCCCCTTTTCCCCTATGAGAGTGCTCCTCCACCCACTCACCCACTCCTGCCTCACTTCTTTAGCATCCCCATAGCTGGGGCACCAAGCCTCCATAGAACCAAGGGCCTTCCCTTGCCTTGATGTCAGAATAAGCCATCCTCTGCTACATATGTAGCTGGAGCCATGGATCCCTCCATGTATACTCTTTGGGAGCTCTGAGGGGTTCTGTTAGTTGATATTGTTTTTCCTATAGGGTTACAATCCCCTTCAGCTCCTTTAATCCTTTCCTAGCTCTTATTTTGGGGTCCCTGGGCTCAGTCTAATAGTTGGGTGTGAGTATCTTCATCTGTATTGGTCAGGTGCTGATAAAACCTCTCAGGGAATGGCCATAGCAGGCTTCTGTCAACAAGCACTTCTTGGCATCAGCAATACTGGGGGGAAGGGGAGGTTGGTGTCTGCAGATGGGATGGGTCCCTAGGTGGGGCGATTTCTGTTTGGCCTTTCCTTCAGTCTTTGTTCTATTTTTTGTCCCTGTCATTCCTTTGAACAGGAACATTTCTGGATTAAAAATTTTGAGATGGGTGGGCGGCTCCATCCCTTTACTAGGGGTCGTGCCTATCTACTGGTGGTGGTCTCTACAGGTTGTATCCCTTTGTTGTGTATTTTGGCTAAAGTCATTACTGTTGTGACCCTTGCTTCCCTAGAGTCCAGGACTTACTAGTGGCTACCCCCAGTTCCCATTCCCTAGCGCTACATACCTCCATTCAATTTCCTGACCCTCTGTACTCTGTCCCTTCCAATTCCTGATCCTGCCCCCCTTTTCCCTCCCCCTCCTTTCTGCCTCTCAGGTCCCTTAATCATATTTTTTGTTTATTTGTTTGAAACAAAGTCTGATAGATCAGGTTAACCAGAAACTTGTGATTCTCCTGCATAGGAGAATGTCTTTATTGATTTTTTAATAATTTTCAAATGTCATACAATGACAAAATATTAAAGAAGTAATATTATCTGAATTGATTAAAAGTAAAATATCTTTTGTGATATTCTACTATTTGGTATTTTATATCTTCACAGAAAGATGCGATGTGTTCTTATATTTGTGAATATCCATATAATTCTAACTCTGGAAATACTAAGATTACAATAAAAATGATAGGTTAAGAAAAACAGTTAAATTTCTTAAACAATATCTACAGTCAGATGATTAAAGGTGGGAACATGGGAGGTGGTCCTTACTGGGGAAGGTGACACCAATTTTTTGTTTAGTGACAAAATAGTCAAACATGAAAACAAACATATAAATATATTGATATGTACTCAAGGTAAATTAAAAGTATGTATGTTTGTGTGTTTGTGTACATGTGTGTATGAACACATATGCATCCATGTGTGCATATGTGCATATGTGTTATAAAATGCATATATGCATGCAATAACAATTAATGAAAAGAGAAGACATGAATTAGAAAAGTAGGGCAGGGTATATGGTAGGGGTTGATTAGGAAACAGAAAGGATAACTGTTGTAATTAAAATACAATTTCCAAAAAAAAGGAGTTAAATTATTATAAAGCCAAAGACTCGTCATGAGAGGGCAAAGAAAACATTTTGATTCAAATTGGCTATTAATAAAGAAAGAGATTTATAAGGCAACACGGAGTTGATTGTTTTTTAAAGAAGCCCAGATTGCAGATAACACCTATTTGGTGTTCTCAGGCAACCATGTGAATTGGATGTCAGCTATGCGGCCTAGTCAGTGTTACCCTTGTGTGTCCTTTCTGGTTTGGTTAGAATGTGGGAAGAGCTGTGTCTGTCCCGCTCTGCAGCTGATCAGCACAGGTTTCATCACTGTGCCTGCCCATCTTTAATCAGTCAAAGAGACTTCAGGGAACTCAATTTCACAATGTGCTAGCATTTTCAGGTTTTTTATGTCCCTTCTCTATTAACTCTATTTTTTTTAATATTTCAGTAAAACTTTGCTGCCTAGTAAACAGGTTACATAGAATAAGAACATTTTAGAGAAGACATTCAAGTAGCCTCTTTTTAATGACATGCTGAAAGTTATGCACATGCCTTTCCTCTCTTATTTCCCTATTTTTTTTTTGCCTCTTCCTCGATCATTTTCTTCCTGGTACCTTCAGCAGAGATGGAGGGGAGCCTGCTGACTACCTCAGAGAGTAGACAGGGACTGTCCTATCTCCACAGGGACTCGGGTGGAGCTGAAATTGGAGATCAAGCTGCTGAGTCACTAAAGGAGCTTTTGCACCTAAATTGTTGTTAGCAGCTCTCTGCAGCTCTGATTTAATTCTCCTGCCTGGAAAGAGAAAGAAAGAAGAAATTGTGTTCTCTTTAGGGGTGATTCTTTTGCCAATTGAAGGCGCTCTTTTTAAGTAGTGAAGAAAAAAATGGAGAGGAAATTATGCAGTGACATTTCTCTTAAAGTTCTATTTAAAATACAAGTAAAAGAAATATATAAAAGAAGTATCAGGAATGAATCAAAACACACAAAAGAAAATCCATCTCAAAAGTAGGTCCTCTGATCTGCCACTCTTATTTTCCTACTTCTTCATGCTTTATTAAACATAGATTTTCATCTAGTATTTTGTTCAAAAACCTTTCTGTAGAATTAACTTGAGTGTTGTATGAAAGCAGAGAAGGCTAGAGTTCCTCTTAACAAGGACGGAAGGAGCCCTTGGGCCCGACAACACACATATAGTTAAGGCATTGCCTTTGTCTTCATGGTATATAGAATTAATTTGAAATTTGTAATATGAAGTAGAATATAGCAGTAAATTAGGCATCTAAATACATGACAGTGTATATTTTTCAGAGTTAAAAAAATGACTTTATAAGGAAAACCATTTCAATAAACATTAACAATTAACACGTCTACAGTTCTCAATTTCACTAAATCTCACCTAGTTCTTTGGAAATATCACCATTTATTTGTGATAGCATATAAACAGTGTAGACAGACTTCTACAGTCGTTGTCAACAGGGACCTGTCTACTTTGCTTCAGTGGGAAATATTAATATTAATTGATACCATTTAGTTCATCTCATGTTTATGAAACAGAAAATCAGTTAACCACCACCACAATCTATAACCAAATACACATGGAGTTTTTGGGACAGTGAACGATGTTGTAACAGGGACACATTTCTTTTTTTTTTTTTTTCTTTTTTTTGCCTTGAACCCAGGGCCTTGGGCTTCTCCACCACTTAGCTAAATCCCCAACCCCAGGGACACATTTCTAATGTTCTTCACATTCACATGTAGCCCTTTGTTTCTGGCCTGTTTTTTTGTTTTTGTTTTTGTTTTTTTTTCTCATTCATCACAAACATCACAGACTTTCGCAAAGGTTGCCAGACATCTTTTTCTAACTTTAGATAATCTATCTCTTAAGTGACTGGATAACTGTCTTTGTTCATTATCTCACTTTACAGTCTCAACTGATGATTAATTTCTCTGCCTCATAAAGTCCTCTAAATATCAGTTAGCACACAATCCCACCGTAAACTAGGTATTATGTTGGATAAAACTTGTTTTACTGTGTACATTTTAATGTCATTGGGGCAGTCACCCTTTCTTTAAGTAAAGAATGATTCTCTTCTTGGCTGTAGCACTAATTAAATGCTTGGTTATCTTGGTTGAGTATTTGGAACTTGAAGCATGTATCCCTGGGTTGACTCTCACATGTATCTCTTCTTGTTTGACAAAAGTTATTAAGCTTCTCTGGCCTAATCATTGCGATCTGCAGTAGTTTGTTCTTTTCGATGTTTTTATAAAAATTACAATTCCTGGAATCATGCTTTTATATTACAGACTGAAAACAGAAGGCATCTAAACTGTGATTTATCCCTTCACATATTAACTGATGATGATTTTAATATTATCTTTCAAATAATTACAAAGCCAAAGTTTCTATTTGTAAAACAAAAATTCAGGGATTAATTATGGGCAATTTGGTTTACATCTGTTTTTACATGATCTGTAATAGAATACCATAGGTATATAATCAGCTTGAGAAATAATCACTTGTCTTCTTTTTCTATAAACAATAACTCAATTTCTGGGTCTATCTAGCATTACAGCACTATGAAATACCACTGAAATAACTTGTTGATGGAATCAGATTTGTAATGTATTATTAATACATTATCCCTGGATTTCATGTGTATGAACTTTTCGTATATGAACTTCAAAGGTGATTTAATAAAAACATTCCCCGTGAAGACATTGTAGGTTTATTAGTTATTATAATTATCCCTGGTTCACTTTCTTTTAACCTCCATCAATTTTAAAATCACATTTTCATTCCTCAGGCTTGCAGTAGCCTTTTAGAAATGAAATGTGTTCATTAATTATGGGCTGTTTGTACTTTAACTGTGAAGACTTGAACATATAGAGTTAATGAGAGCAAGACAGGAACAGATAGAGAGGCAGAGACAGATAGACAGACAGATAGACAGACTGGCAGGCAGGCAGGCAGCCACGCACGCATGCACGCACGCACACACACGACACATGCGACACATAAAACACAGTTTCTTAACAGCTGAGCCTTGGTGGCTGATAGAAAACTTGAAAGAAGTATTATGCAGGGTGTGACATCTGTCCTCAGAAGGGCTTGTTTAATATAGTGCTATGGAACTACCTAATCTGTTCCAATTTGCTACCCATTTTTCTTTGTTATCTGTCTCGGGGATGTCTCATCTCCCCAACTGACTGCTACAGGCTAGCAATCTGTAACAAAAACTCTGTCTCAATCTCAGAGATAATATAAAAGGGAGGCTACAAGATTAATGACCCACGTCATAATTATAGAGCCTCAAACCACAGGCCTTATAAGGCATTTTTGAATTGAAGTCTTTCTGAGTTGAAGAAGTCATGTGGGTGCTGGGCTGTGAAAATATCTCTTAGTAAAAGAGATGCTGGTTTATTCAATTTAGGTATATCACTGTGTTTTTAGCAGGGTTAGAAATGATAGTGAAGAAATGGTTTCTTCTTTTATGGAAGTTAGAATAATTTTGTCCATCTTATTACTCCACGGTAAAGCCAGACCTTATTAATCCAAAGAAGAGCAAGAGCTGTTCTTGGAGCCAGGGGAAAACAGAGGCTCCTGATGCACAATGTCTCACACCTGTCTCACGGGTACCTTCTCATGTCTATAATGAAGAAGAACCAGTTTACACTGACACTTAAGAACTAACTACTCTTCATGCTAATCATTATAAATATAGACATTCTCAAAAATTTCCCTTATTAACTATCACATTTTTATATCTAACTGATGTCTTATCTCCTTGAATCAAAATGTTGTCTCATGTGTACCTACATACGTGTGTGCACACTCATGGACACACCCGCATACCTGTGTGTGTATGCACATAAAATTACAGTGGTGTCATAGTACTCATTCATCAATAATTACAAAACTTGTGGGAAGAGAATTCTTAGACCAGAGAGCTGAAAGAAGTCAAAACAAATTGGGATCCAAATTTGTTTCCATCAATCAATGGGGAAGAATAACAAAAGACGACGTCCTTATGAGAAAAGAAAGCTAGGGATGGAGATATGGTATGAGAAGGACCTCAAAGAAAGATTCAACAAATGTTGATGCAGGCAGTGCTTCAGATCCCATGTGATGTGCTTGACTGGAATATTGGCTTCAATAATAAGTCTGTCAAATGCAACACTACTCACGTACTAAACATGTGAGAGGTTATAGTCGTTTCGGGATCTCAAACAGTTAACCAGCCACCTAACGAATTCAGAGCATCCTTTGGGCCTTGACCACACTATCAATGATATCCAATTCTTTGCAAACACACAAACATTTCTTCCATCGGTGGGTTTCTGTCTCCCTCTTTGAAAGTACACATTGACGTATCCTCTGGCTCCTTTCCGTTCTTCAGTGTAACTGTTCTGAAGTAAGAACACTGTCGAGTTGCAGGGTCTGGAAGATTTCTTTAGATTCAAGATTTAAGGAAAAGTCTTGCTGAAACTCTGGTCTTCACACTTTTTTCAAGGTGTGGTGAAATCTTGTCCTCACAGGCCAGCTTGGACAAAGCATCTCTTTCCTACTGCTTGCCCTTTGTCACAGAGCTCATCACTTCCAGCCTGTCCTACAGAGTTTCATCTGCCGTAATTTTTTCACTCTATCTCCTTTAATTCTCTTTACTATGTTGTGATAATTTTTACACACAATGTTGGGAACGAGCAGTGATATCAGATATTTAAAATATGGTATTCCAGTTCATTATATCTAACCTATCTGTGACGTAGGTATTACCATCTGTCTTCCATGTCTTTTCGGAGAATAAGCTGTTAGGTAGTTCCTTGCTCAAGATCACAACAATTGTAAATATTATGGGCTAGAGACAGACAAAGCTGATTCCAATACTTACATCCTCCTCTCTTACCAGCACTTAATTAAAGCTTGTGTCTTTTCTTCTGTCATTTTTTCTCCTTTATATCTTACCAGCACTTACTTAAGTGCTCCAGCCCTGAAGAATGAATGACACTCAGGAGACTAAGTAATGGTTCTGTACATTGGCTATGTCCTCAATGGTATTTTAAATTCTCTAGTTGTGGAAGTGGTAGAATAACACAGAGCAGAACCAAAGCAATTGCCAATTAGAAATTTAAAAACAAGCAAAATTCCCCTTAAATTTTAACCACACGCTAGTGTCCGGAAAGCTGATGTGTAATAAAAGAACCGTCTCTGGCATCGCGAAGGTTGTCTCCTAGTTTCTCTCCTTCAAAGATAAAAATCAAAGGATATTATTTATATTGTAATTTGGACAAACCCT
Source organism: Rattus rattus (assembly GCF_011064425.1). Lineage (NCBI taxonomy): Eukaryota > Metazoa > Chordata > Mammalia > Rodentia > Muridae > Rattus > Rattus rattus. The sequence continues at coordinate 142,193,423 of NC_046157.1, read as the reverse complement.
AGGAGGTTTGTGCTAAACAGTCTGTGATGTAGAATGTAGATCATGCTCAATGCATGGTAACATAAGGTGCTGATACTGTCAACAATAGATTACTCAGCCTGATGTAAACATCTATGCTTATTTAAAAAAAAATCTGTGATATGCAGAGTACAAGAGCAAAGCCACAGTAGGAGAGGTTAATTAACCTGTCTGTGAGATAACACAGCCAATGATAGGTGAAAATTGAAATGCGGGCACATCTCATTGCAAGTGGACTCTGTGTTTGATTGTATATCTATGTGTTTACGTGAAAAACTGGTTTAGAACTACATATGTTGGCATTTATATCACCGCCAACACGTGTGACACTGTTCATTTGGAGTCATTGTTTTATCTACCAAATTCTTGCAAAATCTGAGTGGTTAACTGCCATTAGGGATTTGTTACTCTTCTAGGACTGCGCGATTTACATACAAGAAAAAGCATATTTCAAATATTTAATCCACCTCGGTGATTAAAAGGTCAAATATGATAGATGTGTTCAGAGACCTTTGGCACATTGCACGGACCAGCCCATCAGTCCGAGCCAGCCAGGACATCAATTCTTTCATCAGGTTTTCTGATCTATGAGCCACTCATCTAGAAATTCATACAACTACTCCAGATCCCATTTAGTCCTTTCAAGGAGGCGATGTGGAAAGACGTGCTCGAGTTCTTTGTGAATTCCAAAACATTGCTTTACAAGCTCAAAAGCTTCTGAAAATATGACTATAAATTAGTATTATTTTCTTAACTCTCATTTTAATTAATGATATGTACTGATATCCTACATCACTGGAGAAAAATCATAAATTAAAATAGGTAACTGAATTATGCTACATATAATTGAAGACCTCGTCACCCAAACATAAAGACAGTAAACAAAGCCAGTAGAGGATACACATGAAAGGACAATGCCATGAATAAAAGTAGGAGATAGGATCCTGGAGGCATGGAGGACAGGGCTGAGTATTGTAGGATCTTGAACACCCAAGTAAGGGCCATTGCTTTTTTTTTTTTTTTATTTTGACAAAAGTCACAACACTTCTCTACATTTATTCTTCAAACAAAGGGAAAGAACTACAAATATACATTGGACAGCAAAAATAAAGATCCTTTTTACAAAATGAGAGAATATGTTTTGCATTCCAGATGACTGAGAGCTCTACATTTGCTCTAAGAACCCCAACATTTCAATAAAATGACTAACCCACTCTGCCACTGGCTGCTGTTCCCAAAAGCATTCAATAAAAGAAATTTTGCCTTCTTAGTCCTGTCTTGGAATAATGCAGACTAAGCAAAAATACTGGAATAGACTAGATCAAAGCTTATTTTCAGGCATCCCATGTATCTTTAGCAAAGGTAATAAATCCAACAGGTGAGTTTTGTATGTCAGGGTGGGTCAGCCTTGACATCCCTGTCAGTCATCTGAGGATATACTTCTTTTAGCTAAACCACCAACCCAAGAGTTCTTTTTTATTGAATATTTTATTTACATTTCAAATATACTCTTTAGTATGTGTAGATTTAGCTAAAAACATCCAGGGGTAAAAAGACAGTGTTTTCAACAAATGGTGCTGGTTCATCTGACAGACAGGCATGTAGAAGAATACAAATCTATCCAAACTTTTCTCTTTATACAAAGCTCAGGTCCAAGTGGATCAAGGACCTCCACATAAAACCATATATTGAAGCTAATAGAAGAGAAAGTGAGGAATAGCCTCAAACACACTGGCACAGGGGAAAATTTCCTGAAAAGAACACCAAAGTCTTATTCTCTAAAATCAAGAATTGACAAATGGGACCTCATAAAATTGAAAAGCTTCTGTAAGGCAAAGAACACTGTCAAGAGGACAAAAGAGCAATCAACAGATTGGTAAAAGATCTTTACCAATCCAACATCTGTTAGAGAGCTAGTATCCAATATAAACAAAGAACTCAAGAAGTGAGATTTCAGAGAACCAAATAACCCTATTAAAAATTGGGTACAGAGCTAAACAAAGAATTCTACACTGAGGAATATTGCCAGGAAGTACCTAAAGAAATGTTCAACATCCTTAATCATCAAGGCAATGCAAATCAAAACAACCCTGAGATTCCACCTCACACCTGACAGAATGGCTAAAATCAAAAACTCAGGTGACAGCAAATGCTGGTGAGGATGTGGAGAAAGAAGAGCACTCCTACCTTGTTGGGGGATTTCAATCTGGCATAACCACTCTGGAAATCAGTCTGGAGGTTTCTCAGAAAACTGGACATTGAACTACCTGAGGACCCAGCTATACCACTCCTGGGCATATACCCAAAAGATGCCCCAACATATAACAAAGACACTTACTCCACTATGTTCATAGCAGCTTATTTGTAATAGTCAGAAGCTGGAAATAACCCAAATGTCCTTCAACAGAGGAATGGATACAAGACCATTGCTTTTGTTTTGAGATGTAGAAAGCAAGCTGATGGTCTGACAGAGATTTCGATGTCTATACTGATTACAGATCATAAGTAGGTCAAGGTATAAGTTAGGCCAAAAATTAAATTTCCATCTTAATCCAAATATTAGATTTTTGGAAAGCAGCATTATGGTAGTTTACTAATTTACTCTGTCCTGACTTCCATATGTACCTCAAATTCCCATCATTGCCTTTCTTTTCCAGATTGATTCTATTTGCAGGCGCACATAAGAGAAATTCAAAATTGCAAGGCCTTAGCACTTTCAAAATTGTGCCACATTGACTTGCAAGTTAGCTCTTCCAATAGAACCACCCCTCCCTTGACATAATTCTAAAGAGAATGCTGTACTGTGGTAGCCGTTGACTGGAAGTCAGGTATTGAGTCGCTGCATAAGGAATGTGTAGAACTGAAGACTAAATTTGATGGGTTTTCTCTACTTCTGTTCAAAATGTATCTACATCATTTAAGAATAAACGATATTCTAAATCATTGACTAATAATATAAATGTTTCTAGTATTTTTAAAATATCTAGTTTAACAACCAACCTTGACATTACATATCCCCTCCTCAGTGATGTTATTACTTAAAATATCTCAGTTGAATAACTCATTATTTAGTTGAATATGACATGAAATAAACTCAGAATGTTCGTTTTCAAAATTCTTATTGTTTTCTACTAAGTAGATGTAGTTGTCTTTCTCATTTTGACTATATGAACATAAGAAAGTTAAAATTTCTATTTTATAATTAACTTTTAATTTAAGAGGCATGATAGGAATTGAAAGGAGAAATTCAACTTCAGATAATTGCTATATATAGTTATATATATAGTTTAATTCTTCACTGCCAAAGATCAGGGAGGGGACCTTCATAAAAGCCAGTTCAAAAAAAAAAAACTGTAAGAGCCACAGATCAGGGAGGTCCAGGGTACATCTGTAACTTCTGTATATTCCAAAACCATGAACTTATGAACCCAGAACAATTGTGGTTATTTTTGGGCACATGGAGGAGGAGTCACTCATAAGACTCACCCCTTCCTGGTGAGCTCTTGCCTAACAGTTGACTTCTTTTAATGGAGGGAGAATGAATTTTCTGTAAGGCTGTGATTGCTGATCAGGCAATCAAGTTCAGCGTGGGTTCCTGTACTGACTGGTTTTGTGTGTCAACTTGACACAAGCTGGAGTTATCACAGACAAGGGAGCCTCAGTGAGGAAATGTCTTCATCAGATCCTGCTGTAAGGCGTTTTCTCAATTAGTGATCAAGTAGGGAGGGCCCTTTGTGGGTGGTGCCATCCCTGGGCTGGTTGGTGGTCTTGGGTTCTATAAGGAAGCAAGCTGAGCAGGCCAGGTGAAGCAAGCCAGTAAGTAACATCCCTTCATGGCCTCTGCATCAGCTCTTACTTCCTGAGCTGCTTGAGTTCCAGTCCCGACTTCCTTTGGTAATGAACAGCAATGTGGAAGTGTAAGCTGAAAAAACCCTTTCTACTGCAACTTGCTTCTTAGTCACGATGTTTGTGCAGGAATACCTTCCTATACCTGTGAGTATATGGGAGGCAATAGGAAATTATTTTTTTTTAAAGATTTATTTATTTCATGTATGTGAGTGCACTGTCGCTGTCTTCAGACACACCAGAAGAGGGCATCGGATCCCATTACAGATGGTTGTGAGCCACCATGTGGTTGCTGGGATTTGAACTCAGGACCTCTGGAAGAGCAGTCAGTGCTCCTAACCACTGAGCCATCTCTCCAGCCCCCTAGGAAATTCTTAAATGATTGATAAAATACAATAAGATGAGACAAAAATTGAAAGAAAAACTGCAATTAATTTCCATAACACATAATGTTGGAATAAATAATCAATAGATGTTTAAAAAGAAGTTCTTATATGAAGGGGTAGATCATACTCAAATCATAAAATGGAGCAACTCCAAAGAACAGAAACATCATTAATTCCTAAAAGTGTGTCATTTCCTGGAATCCCATTGTGATTTTTACTACTCATCAGGAGCTCCTGCTTATTTAAATTTGAGAATATACATAAATTTTACTGCTATAGGGGTAAAGAAAAATACAGAAATATTCTATAAATCAGAAAGACATCATAGGAAAATAAGACAGATTGATTTTTATTTTACCATCAGTAAAGCAAAAGGAATAGCAATCCAGCATCTGACCACATTTAAAACAAGAGTATAATCAAAAGTGTGGCCAAGATCCTAACCGAGCGTTGCGATACATGCCCAGTCACAAACATATATGCTGCGCTCTATTCCTGTGGACCCAGCAGTACGTGAGTCTCTAGCATTGCTTTCTGAAAACATGGTTTTTAGTGCCTTGTGCCACAGTGAAATAAATATCTCACACAGACTGCTAAGGCTAAGCCCTGACATTATGAAACCCTAATAAAGAAAACCTTTTGTTAGCAAACTCTATCATTTCAATATCTCCAAGACTTAATCCAAATCCACGAAACCTTGGCTAAGTCAAGTCCAGGTGATTAGATGGCAGATATGAACATGATAGAAAGCCACACCACAGCTCTAATCCTCATGTAAAATAACCCCATATCCCGACGTTATTACCCACCTAAGCAGGGTTCATCCAGAATGCTGAAAATGAATTAGGTCAGTCCGTGAGTATGAACATCTCATCTCTTACACTTCAGCACTGGAAAAAACTAGGCATTGGAATAAAACTGAGGAATCCTATTCTCTGTATTTCTAAATCCTCCATGTTGTATAGATTTTATTAATAACAGATACTGAAGCTATAAAAGCCATGGACTTTTTCCCTGCTGGTTTTTAGGATATTGAAATCTTCTGTAAGGTGGGGCATTGACTTGTTCATCCTTCCTACACCAATAATAGAGACTGGTTCAACATAGACTTTCAATGAAATTTCTTCTTTCATGTTTTGAATTATATAGTTTTTCCTTAGTTCTATTCACATAAAAGTCTTTTTAAGAGGTCAAGTCTTCCAGTTTTCTAAAGGACTATGTAACAGTCTGAGGATGTGCCTGCATTGCCTCTAGCTAGTGGCAGTTTGAGGACATAATCCTTTATGCCTGCCAGTGGCTTCATATTTTGTGACTCTTCAGCTGTCTAGCCATATTACTCGCAGAGAACATTATGGGGCAGATATTGAATCCCATCTCTCCTGCCAGGCATTCACACAACAGGAAAAACTCGTAGCATGAATTTATGACTCTTAAAGCATAAAAGATGTTCAAGGACGCTAGTTTCCTAAAAGAACATGTGAAAGCCACATTTCTAATAGCATCTGCTGGGCCAGCATAAAAGATGAAAGTCCTTAGTCACTGTTGCTGTCTTCCATGATAAATCATAGATCATAAAAGCAGATGGATTATGTATGAATTAAAATAATACTGGAATACTGGTATGGGATAATTTAGATAGATAGATAGATAGATAGATAGATAGATAGATAGATAGATAGATAGATAGATATGAAAGAAATAAAAGTATTTATTTTGAATATTTTATTATTTCATATTTTTGTTTGAATGGAATGACAGAAGATATTAATTTAAGTAGTTGCTATCATTAAGCCATTATAAAAACATCAAATGTGTGTGTTTGTGTGTGTGTGTGTTTGTGTGTGTGTGTGTGAGAGAGAGAGAGAGAGAGAGAGAGAGAGAGAGAGAGATTGTGTATGTGTGTATACGTATATAAGAATGGCCTATGTCTTATACACCTTTAAGAGAATTTTCATTCTTCCATACTCATAGATTGCTCGACCATCAGCAGACAATCTAGTTCTTGCAGCAGATGGTAACAAATACAAAGACCCACAGACAGACGATATGCAGAGAGTAAAATATTAGTCTTAAATTCAATTTCTCCATCAGCCCCACCATTCATAGCTCAGGGATTATGTGAAAGAGGAGGCAGAAAGAGTATAAGAGGCAAAGGAGATGGAGAACATCAAAAAGCAAGGACCTATAAATCAATAGTATTGATTTGCGCTTCAATGTTTTTATAGGATTCCCAAGTTTGAGAACAAGTGGGTTTCCATTTCATGTGCCTTCTCTGGGCTTTTCTCTTTCTCCTTATTTTTCTGGCCAATTCTAATGTATCAGTTTTTGTTTTATCTAATATATATTTTTCTATTGTCCCTCATGACCCACTTTGTTTTCTAATAAGAGACAGATGCAGGCGAATCTGGGTTGTTTTAGGGAAGTGGTGGGTGGGTTGTTAGGGAAGTAGAAGGACTTGGGATGAGTAAAGGGAGGAGAAACTATCATCAGATACATTATGTGAGAAAAAACATTTTCAATAAGGGAAATAAATAAAACTGTTTGCTTCATCAAAAAGGAACATTATTAAACTAAAGAGTGGAGAACCACCATGTATGCTTGAGACGGATATGGATAAATTTTGACAGCAGTGCCAAATTCATGATATAATTTTCTTCTTCATTCAGTCTAGGATCTGACATTTATTTTTTTCTCTTTAAAGAACTCATTTAAAAACCATACTTCTTGTAGTAGTTTATAAAACTAAATCACAATAAAATAGCAGGAATAAATACAGTTTTTGTTTGTTTATTTCACCAGAATTCAGGACTGTTGAAAATTCTTTTACCTAGAAATAGAAGAAGTCTGTTTCAAGTAAGATGCTGGACTCATGTGATTCTTTGAGAGACAAACAGAGGTCACTCGGAGGGTCTTCCTCTCCTCTCACCAAGACTCCTGGTGATCTGTCTCATTATAGAGAATGTAAGGAATGATCAGCATGTCAGACATATAGCATTTTACCATTTCACCAGACATTGCATGACCTTCTCAATGTGGCTGGGTCATCTTCGAGGCTCTGAAATCATTGTGAGTGGAACTGTTAGAAAAAGTTTGATTAGCATTGGTGTCCTGTCTGCAAGATATGATAGTGCATTGGTGAAACAAAACTTGTATGAGTAGCCAACCAAAATCTGGTTGACATTAAGACCCACTCCAAAGTGGGAAACAATACCCCACACTACTTGAGTGATCAAGAATTGATAGCTAGTTTAACCTGACATTACAGTTCTACTAATGTAGCAAATGCTTCCTAATAACATTTTGCTGAACAGATCAGTTCCTTCCTCAGCTATCATCAGAGAAGCTTGCTTCTGTAACATAAATGGGAACAAATACAGAGACCGACAGACAGACAGTGAGAAACCTCGGAGGACTCAGTCCTAAACTCCATCAAATTTTCCTCTTCAAACTAAGAAAACTCTGAGAAAAAGAAGGCAGTAAGATCCTGAGGAGATAGAGGACACCAAGAAAACAAGGCCCTCTAAACCAACAGGATTGACATGCATCTCATCTCACAGAGACCGGGGCACAGTACTTAGGAACTGAGAAGGCCTTTGGCAGTCAGCATCCTAGAGCTGAAAGGAGAAATGGACAAAAGGTCTTATTCCAAGGAGGATTATCTACAATTGATAACCACTGCAAATGAAAATTTAGTGTTCTTGAAGGGAGTCTCACTTGGGAAACAACTACTCTTAAGGGTAAACCGCATGCCCATCAGTATATTGTCAACAGAACATTAACTTAACAGCATTTTTGGAGGATTCTTATCAGGAGTTGTGTCAAGGTTTTGTTTTTATTGTTGAATTTTATGTTAGTTTTCATTTTATTTTATCTTTATATTTTCCTTCCTTTTGCTCTTCTGGACTTCTTTGTGTATCTCTGTCTCTGTCTCTGTCTCTATCTCTGTTTCTGTCTCTGTCTCTGTCTTTCTATCTCTCTTTGTCTGTCTGTCTCTCTATGCATATATATGTATATATATGCATATATATATATATATATATATATATATACAGGTATTATGGGTGTGTGTCCCCTATATGTGTGTGTGTGTGTTTGTGTGTATATATAAATGTTTCAATAATATAGCAAATATATGTTATAATATATAATATAATATCTAATATATTTATATATTATAACATGTAATATGTAAAGTACAGTATGCACTATCTAGTTTATGATATGTAATATGTAGTTTATAGTATAATTTGTAATGTATGATGTATAATATATACATATATTATAGATTACAACTTAATGTTTTCAGGGATTTCAGATTTTCAATAAGTGGGACTCTGCCTCTATATCTGTTGCATTTGTTTGACTTAGGAACTTTTTCCTCTTCTTTTTCTTCATTTTATTCTATTCTTATGCATTAGTTTTTATTTGTATTACGTTTTATCATATTTCTATATTATTTCTTAAAAGCCTGTTTTCTGGTGAGAGATCAAAAGAAGATTTGGATGAGAGGTGGTGTGGAGAGGAACTGAGAGGATTAGAGGGAAGCCAAGCAATAATTAATATATTTTATGTGAGAACAAAATCGATCCTTAATAAAAATGAAACGTTTGAAAAAAGTTCATATTAAAATGACACTGTCTCTACTTATGATGTAACTATTAGGAAGAACAGTACAAGCATATGCAATAAATAATTTAAGTGTATTGAATTATTCTTTGACTCATACACAGAGAAACCTCTGAATCCAGGGAATCAAAGCTTTCCATTTCAAAACATGCCTAAGTTAATTTTAACGTTCATGAAATTGATAGTTCTATCTGTTTTCATTCAATATTTTGCCTTTGATACTTTATCTAGTAACTAATATATAAGAAAGTAACATTCATATGCGATTGCTAGAAATAGAGGAAAGGAGCGGAGCTGGCCAGGAGGTTTGCTGGTTAATTCTTACCAGCTGAACTCATCGTTACTATAGAAACCCTGTACCACATTATACCTTTGATGGTTTTATGTAATAGAAATGGTGGGACTAAAAGCAATTAGGATGTTTTGTTCTCATTTGGGTTTTTGTTTTGTTCTGTTGTTATTGTTGCATTTTGAGACAAGGCTTTACATAGCCCAGACTTGTGTCCAGAATCTACTACCTCTACTTTTACTGGAAATACTGGAAATGTGCGCCACCGCATGAGGCTTTCACACGTACTCAAAAGCATTTAGCTATACATACCTACATACATACCTACATACGGTCCAGTTACCTACAAGGATCAGATCAGGTACAGGAAAAGACAGCAAACGGTTGATTCCAAAAGAAGACTTTGCAGCAACTTGGTCAGAGATGGTGACACTGACTGTATTGCAAGTAACGTAGAGAAAATAATGTTGGTCTTTCCTCTAAACATGTGATGTGTTCTCTGGACAGATAGAGCATAAGCTCCTCTATGACAGGAAATCCAGGTAGGACAGGCTGACCCTCGGTAAAAGCAGACACCAAGGAAGTAAACCTCCCTGGTGCAGTAGAAAGGGACATACCCAGCCCAGGCAGCCTTAACTGTGGGAACCAGCAGCTCACGTTTGCAAAGGGCACAGAGGATGCTAAAAGTGGGCGGTCCTAGAGAAGCTGCCGGTAGCAGCAACCTTTCAGCAGTTAGAGAGGATTGGACAAATACCGATGAAAATGAAGACAACTGAAATTTCACAATGAGGATGTAGACAAGATGAAATTATTTACATCTCTTTGGGTGTGTACTATATAACAAGGTAGTTGAGCTCTGTCCTGATTATATGATTAAAAACTACAGACATCATTTTCAGTGACATTTCACTCTTAAAAGTTTAAATGTATTTTGAATATATACACAATGTCCATATTTTTTCGTGTAACATACTGACTCTGGAATCAAATCTCAGCTTAGTACCTGAGAATTTAAACAAAATTTTCAACTTCACCAAAAATGAATAGAATATTAAAGTAACAGTTACTGATTATATTTGGCATTTTCTATTTTCCTTTGATTTTTTTTTTATATTTTAATGAGTAACATTCTAGCTGGGAAGAGTAAAGTTAAACATTTTATTATTCCAAACACAGTTAAAGAAGTCATAGATTAAATGGGAGATTATTCTCTACTCTAGATATCTTCAATTAACAGTGGATTTTCAATCCACTTGATGGATCGATCTAAAAGTTCTTAGTGAATCCATTAAAAAGCTTTATCTACTTTCTTAGAAAAAGTTTGTCCTCAAAAAAGTTCTCACTGCTTTTTATTCAGAATCACAGTGTTCTCTAATTCCCGCTGCTCTAAATAAGATTTATTTGGGTATTAATTTGATACAAAGGAACTTCAGTAAGTTTTTAATAATAATAATTATCATTATCACTGATTAAAATGATATTGTTTGGTCCAGATGGAATTCTTTTCCTGGCATCAAGAATGAGTTTGAATTGTGCGGATGTAATATGTTTAGATCCAAACAGGCAGATGGCAGAATGACAGGCCACACACACTCATGATGTCAGTACTTCATCTCACCAACACTCGCTTTAAATAAACTGTGTTGCCAAAAGAATCCTCATACTGTTCAGAAGATAGCTAGACCTGAGAGCTAATGAGTACGTGAGGTTGGACGTGGTTCTTTTCACTTCCAAAAATAGGCTCTCACATAGTCGAAGTTTCAGGCAAAGGAAGTGTGTCAGTCCTGTCTAGTTTAGCAATGAGAGCTGCTGATCTTTGTAGGCTATCTTGGGTAATCTCATTAGACAGGGAAAACTGCTAAGTAGTAAGAATAGAAGGATAACCAACGTACAGATGTTTCACTCCTTCTTAAAAGGGGGAACAAAAATATTCATAGGAGGGGGTATGGAGGCAAAGTTTGGAGCAGAGACTGAAGGAATAGCCATTCAGAGCCTGCCCCACATGTTGCCCATACATATACAGCCACCAAAATTAGATAAGATTGATGAAGCTAAGAACTACATGCTGACAGGAAACGGATATAGATGTCTTCTGAGAGACACAGCCAGAGCATGTCAAACACAGAGGCGAATGCTAGCAGCAAACCACTGAACTGATAATGGAACCCCGTTGGAGGAATTAGAGAAAGGATTAAAAGACCTGAAGGGGCTTGCAACCCCATAAGAACAACAATACCAACCAACCAGAGCTCCCAGGGACTAAACCACTACCCAAAGATTATATGGACCGATCTATGGCTCCAACTGCATATGTAGCAGAGGATGGCCTTGTTGGGCACCAATGAAAGGAGAAGTCCTTGGTCCTGCCAAGGTTGCACCCCCAGTGTAGGGAAATGTTGTGGGGACAGGAAGGGGGAGTGGAAGGTGAAGGGGGACACTCTTTTAGAGAAAGGGGAGGGGGTGGGATAGGGGTCTTATGGACAGGAAACCAGGAAAAGTAATAACATTTGAAATGTAAATAAAAATATATCCAATAAAAGAAAAAATACACATAAAACAGAATATGAACTATGAGAAAGAGGGCTAGCAGAAAGGGGGGATAGGGACAAAAGAAGGAAATGGAGCATTTTTTAAACAAAATACATATAGGTATGTCCATACAAGTATGTCATAATCCATTGTTTTAACCATCAATATGCTCCTAATGAAAAGACACCAGCCTCTTTTGTGTCGATGTCTTAAGAACTTTAATTCACACAGCTTTCAGTATTCTTCCATCCTCACCAAACATTTCATTTGTTTGTTCTTTTTTTTTATCTTATAACTTCTGTCTTCTTTTTTAAATTTTTTAAATTAGATGTACTTCTTTACTTACATTTCAAAGGTTATTCCCCTTACTGGGTTCCTGTCCATAAGCCCCCATTCCCTCCCCTCCCCCTCTCCCACGAGTATTCCCCCTATACATCCCTCTTATTGCCGCCTCCCATATTCCCCTGCACTGGGGTCCAACCTTGGCAGAACCAAGGGTTTCCCCTTCCACTGGTGCCCCAACAAGGCTGTTCTCTGCTACATATGTAGTTGGAGCCCTGGGTCAGTCCATGTATAGTCTTTCGGTAGTGTTTAATCCCTAGAAGCTCTGGTTGTTTGACATTGTTGTTTTTATGGGGTTGCAAGCTCCTTCAACTCTTTCAATACTTCCTCTAATTCCCCCCAAGAGGGTCCTATTCTCAGTTTGGTGGTTTGCTGCTAGCATTGACCTCTGTATTGGACATGCTCTGGGAGTGTCTCTCAGGAGAGATCTACATCCAGTCCCTTTCCATATGCATTTTCTAGCTTCATCAATCTTCTCTAGTTTTGGTGACTGTATATATATGGGCCACATGTGGGTCAGGCTGTGAATGGCCATTCCTTGAGTTGCTGCTCTAAACTTTGCTTTCATATCCCCTCCTATGGATATTTCCCCCTTTTAAGAAGGAGTGGGAGCATCCCCATTTTGGTCATCCTTCTTCTTGAGCTTCCTGTGGTCTGTGGATTGAGACACACCAATGAGAGAATATTACCTTAATTTATTTTTCTGTTACTTCAATAAATGCAATAAGGGAGAAAGAGTTTATTCCTACTCACAGTACAAGGATGTAGTTTATCATGGCAGGTGTCCTGGTTAATTTTTGCTAACTTGACAAAAGCAAGAGTCATCTGAGAAGAAGGAATTGAAATTGAGAAAATGCTTCAACTAAACTGGCCTATGGATGAGTTTGTGGGGCATTTTCTTGATTAATGATTGACATAAGAGGGCCCAGATGACTATGGGTCATGCCCACCCTGGGCAGGTGATCATGTGTCACATAAAAAAGTAGGCTTAGCAGCCACATGGAGCAAATCAGGAAGCAGAGTTTCTGTTGCCATTCTTGTTTACAGGTTCCTGCTTGAATTCAAGTCTGACTTCTCTCAGTGATGAACTCTTACCTGGAAGTGTAAACTGAAATAAACTCCCCTTTAGTCTTTAATAGCTTTTCATGGATACTTAAATCTAAAGAGAAGTCAGTGATGCACTGAGGTATGGAGTGAAATTCAGAAATAAGTTTCAAGGGAAGTCCTTTCACGTGGTTTCCTCAGTTAATGTGTTTATTTTGTTTTCCTGGGAATCTCTATGTGGAACAGCTATGCCCACTGAGGCAAACAAATATGTAGATGAAACTCTCACCTTAGGTCTTATAGGATCCCATCTGAAAAGTCAGATAACAACATTTAGACCCAGATAGTTAACAGCTGACATTAAGCTTCCTAAAACTTAGCATTTTTTATCTCCTTGTTTTTACCTCTTATTTTGATATTTTATGATGTCCTTGAGTCATAGACCTCAGCTTCTTCCTTCAAACTATTATCCCTTAATTTTTAATATTGTTTGTGAGCTTTGGGAGTTATAATAAGTAGAATGGATCAAAGAACCAGCAATACCCAATAATCAAAGTAAAAGCATGTAACTCTTTACTTGTTTAAAAGATGACATCTTGATTTATTTCCTTTTCACATAAAATGTAAGACCATTTCACATATCAGGACCCTGTGTTTCAGTTTCTGATTCAAAGAGCATTCAGGCTTTGGAACATAGGTGGACATTTTTGGGAGGTTATATCTCAAATCCAGCATGACATAAAAGCCTCGTCCTATACAAGAGTGTTTCGTTAGGAAGGGACAAGAGTGAAAAGCTATAGTGAACTTGACCTTTCAAACCCTCTTCCTCCTTCTGTGCAGGTGGAAGATGCCATAAGTCTTGCACTGGTCGATGCTGGGGACCCACAGAAAATCACTGCCAGACCTGTAAGTATACAATAGGAAAAAGTAAGAAGGTGTGAAACTCTCAATGGTGTCTGACGGAATCTTCTCACAATTCTCATCACCTGCAATGTGAAATGAGCTTAATTTGTTTCCATCCGAATAAGCTATTAATGCATTGCTTTCAAATGAAACAGTGCATAATTGCTTCTTGATGTCTTTGTGGTTTCTCAGCTGATGACCACCACAGCACATTTGTCACGGCATCATCTCTGATTTTGAATTCTGGGTTTCAGTAAGATTAGGAGATTCATATACATAAAAATTTATATTAAATCAATTTTGAGTAAACTGTCGTTGAAATAAATTTCCCAAGTACTTACATTGTTAGTCATGGATAACAAAAAAGAAAACTAGAAGGATCCTGTGCCTGTTTATTCTAGGACCCAAATGTGGCACATATATGTAGACTACATGACTAATGGGTTTTCCATCACTACTTTTAACAACAAGATTTACTTTTAGATTGTGCTCTCTAGTAACATTTAATGTAATTGTGTGTGTGCGCACGCTTGTGTGTGTGTGTGTGTGTATGTGTGTGTGTTGGTCTGTGCACGTTAATGTAAACAGTAGTTTCTGGACTCAGTCTTTAACTAATATGTGCATTAAACTGCCATTATTGATAAGACATTGGAAACAAAGTATGCCATTGCCAAGATCAGGGCTGGGACATGAATCTGTCCTTAGGGTATTTGCTGTATATGCATGAAACCCTGGTTTGATCTCTAAACCTTAACACTTATACAATTATTTTTACCATTCTTAAATTTCTACTAATACTCAAAATATACTGGTATTTAATCAACCTTAGGAATAAATAATTTATTTTGTCTTTGAAAACAAATCTCTATGCAAATGTTAAGCTCACCCCCTGCGTGCATTAAAACCAACATTAAAAAATAAATAAATCACAGGTTGGTGAGATCATGAAGTGCATATTTTTAATATTATAGAATACAAAAGATTTGAACATTTAAAACAGGCAAATATTGCACAATATCATAATTTCAGGTAAAAATTTGAAGAGTTCACATTTATCTCAGTTCATGACATTGTTTTGATAAGAAAATGACAAAAGAAATTATTATAGCTTAAGCCAATTTTTATAAGCCAGCAATAGAGGGAGTACAGAAAGACTACACTCTCAAAGGTAAAATATTCTTAAATTTATTATATAACGTATGTACTTTAATACTCAAAATTGAATAAATAAAACAGAATAACATAAAATTATCTATTCACCTGTCCTGCTTTTGTTCAGCAGCCATTAGCATTCATTGTACTCTCTTGAAAATAATTTCTATAGATAAATGATACATGACTATATGTCTTTCCCAATTTTACTCCCAATAGCATATTATATTAGGTATGTGTTCATTAGCTTTCTGTTACCATAAGACATACCTGTAAAATGATAAACTTACAAGGAAAAAGTTACGTGTTTGGCTTGAAGCTTTGAACATTTTGATTGGGCCTATTGACTATGGGCGTAATGCCAGGTAGCTTCTCATGGCATGAAGAATATGGAAGAGAATATCTGATGATACATTGAAGAAAATGTATATACAAAAAGATATCATGATCAAATAACCCTCATGAGGAGTACTCCTCTAATAATAGAACCTGCCTTGGCAGTCCTCATTTCTTATTATGTCAACTATTTTCAAATGGCACTGTGATTTGGGGATCATGTCAGTAATACCATGAGTTTTAGAACATATCCAGTACAAACTATGGTATACAACTTGACTTTATGTTTTTACTTGTAAAATATGTTTGACTTATACATTTATTCAAAGGTGGATTATCTAACAAATGAATACTATGTTAAGTCCTTCATATTTGGATTCTCTATGAATTTATGACTTTCTAATACAGGGTTTTTTAAAAAAATAATCTACAGCTTCTTGAATTTAGGGATTTGAATGTATTGTTTTGAGAATTCCATAGATCAGTTTGGACTTTCATCATCTCTGCCCTGTTTTCACTTTCCTCCAACTGCTCCTACGTTCCTGAGAGTTCCTTGAATTCATGGCCTTTGCATGTATTTAGTGTTGCTTGAGGCTGATCACTTGGGTTGGTTATCTATTGAGGGCTTATCCTTGGAAAGAGTGACAATCCATCTCTCAGCAGCCATTACTATAGCGATTTGTCTAGGAGAGGGGTCTTGTGAAATTTTCCCCACCCACGATAGCATGTCAACTTGTGTTGCTGACATTGTGCAAGTCTTGTATAAGCAACCATATTTTTGAGATTTCATGGGTACACTTTTCCTATCATGCACAGAAGATACTACCTCATGGAATACTCCCTGAACTTCTGGCTGTTAGAATTGTTCATTCCCCTCTTCTAGAATATTCTCTGCATCTTCATTGTAGCGCTGGTGTTGAAAATGTATCAAGTGAAACTAAAAAACTCACCGTGAATGGTTTGCATTTTTACAGTTGTGGATGTATAACATGGTCTCTGGTGCAAAAGAAGCATCATGATATTTGAGAGCTACACTTACATGTTGGTGTAATGATAAGTGTTTAGAATGCAGGAATTATCCTTAGGAAAATGACAGTTGCACAATCTCTTCTATGTCCCTTGATCTTACCAGCCATGATTAAGTAGTTGGCTAGGATTCCGGTACCAGACTTGAATTCCTTCCTAATGATGGTTTATATTCAATTCAACAGATGTTGGTTACACCAAAAATATAAGTGCCACTATTATACCTTGAGGATATATTGCCATACCGGTCCGTGTTCTGGTTTGGAGGTTGTCTGCTGTGTTGGCCTGTTTTTTTCTTTCTTGAAGTCTATATAACCTCATTACATACTATGGGAGACATACCTTACATACAATGGAAGCTCAATTCCTTCAAATCTCGTGCCTGAAATTTGTGGTGTCTTCAGTTCTAGGGTTTTTATTTTCAAGTTCTGGGAGGCAGCCAAGAGCTACTCAATAGCCCTTATTATTTGGGGGGCCTCTTAAGCATTCTGAGCCAACAGTTCAGAGGGAGATTTTTCATGCATCACACGGAGGATTTTGTTAGGAATTATAGGCTTTTTGGGAAGTATTATCAACCCAATAAGCATAACTTCATTTAAGCTATACACATAGACAGATGTCAGATAGAGAGACAGACAGATAGACAGACAGACAGACACACAGAGAGACACAAACACAGAGACAATGAGTCTTTCCCTATGTCTTTTTCAAAAATTCTTAGTATTATTTATATTTCCTCCTTCTATTTCCTTCTATAATGCTCTCTCTTCCTCTGTCTCAATTAAATTCCCTCTTTATTTCCCTACTTTCTTCTTCTACCATATGTACTCATTCTCCTTCTCTGTAGAGCTCCTTCAACCTGACCTTTACTGCCCATGCATATATGCATGAATTTCCACAGCATTAGTTCTTACACGTGGCATTTGTAGCATCACAGGCCTGTATACTTGCACACTGACAGAGATCACCAACACAGAATCACATGTTTTGTAACAATTACTGCTGCCAGGGTAAATCTATGGCAATGGACATTTTTCTATTCCATGACAAAATAGTACATTTGGAAAACTTTTTAGCTTTTTATAAATGATTAATATAGAAAACCAAACCAGTATCTGGTTGTAGATGGCAATGAATTCACTTAATGCAAACAATATTCTATGGCAGGGATTTTTTGAACCAGACTTTAGAATTTTAAACCAGATTCTAAACTAAAACTGTGTCACTATGGGAAATAGTGTCTGGACTCAGTATAAAGGGATTCCAAACCTAGTCATATGGTGCTGGGTTGGTGTTCATCTGATGTCTAAGATTATCAAGAACCAATGCCACATTTTGATGATGCAATGGAGAGACATGGAAGTTGACAAAACCTGTACTCATGGTCTTTTCACAACAAATAGCTTCTGAAAACTCAGGACTGCAGACATGGATGCTCATACCCCGCCTTTTTAATAAGGGGGTAAGGGTCAAGGCTCAGGCCCTCGTGCTTGTACAGAACATGTACTTACCCATGATGACATCACCACAGCCCCACAGTACCTTAACAAAGGGTTTTGCTATGTTCTAGTATAGTGGGAAAGAGAGACCTCATTAAGAAACCTACCACTCTACAGTTTATATAGAAAATCGTAGAACACACCTATTATTTCTGCATAGAAAGTAAGGCCACTATCATTTCTTAGCCTTTTAGCTAAGATCGAGTCTAGATATTAAGCACATTCTAACACTGTAACACAAAATCCACTCAATGATCACCATATATACTCCACATTCTATAAATTTTAAGAATATAAATAATATATAATATATGCATATATGTGTATATGTATAATCATAGAAGCTAATAGATTGTAAGTTGTTAAATGTTTTCCTTTTCAATGTTTTAAGATAAATTTCTTGCAAATTAAGGAGGACAATGATCTTTTTCTATAAGTCGGAGGTCATCATATTTATATAGCTGATATTGGGATTCATCCTCTGTGTCTGACTCTGAAGACTGTCCTGTCTCCACACCATGTTGCAGAGGGCACTGCAAAAGTGTGTTAGTCCAGAATTCAGTCATGTGATGGAAATCAAAGTTCTTCTGCTTCCCACCATGGGTAAACATCTCCATTTACATTTCAGTTACAACATCTACAAAATTGAAATGGTTATTCTCAATTCCAGAGGGTTGATTTCTTTTTAGAAAGAAATTCTATTCAATGTTAAAGGTGAAATGCTTAAGGATTTGGGGGCATAAACTGAGAACCCAATGAGGACAGTACGTAGTATAATAACTGAAGGAAGTATGTTGGAAGCAGTTTTTCCAGGATAAGTGAATGAAAGGGTGTGGGAGACAAGCTCTACAGCTCAGTATAGCCTGGAGGTGTCTACAGCATCTGCTGTCTGTTGCAAAGAATGAGAAACAGGACTGAGGAAAGTGGAGGCTGTTTGCCTTGCCTTTCATGCAGATCCTCCTCCTCTTCCCTTGAGTTACTTAACCGACCAACTACTTATACATATTTATATAGCAGAGCAAATTATATTTTGGAACTACTCAGACACATAAGTATCATAAGGCCCAAATTTTATAATTATAAAAATAATTTCACATTTCAGTGATAATTAGACTTCATTGAAGATTCTGTAGGGATGAGAAACCCTCTAGAGCTTTTATAGAGGTGAATTACAGACAACCCAGAATTCGTCTCCCCTTAGATTTTCCTCTGTGGTTCCTCTGTGCAGTAATGCGATTTGCAATGTGTTTCACAGAATTCACAATATTTGTTGAAGCTTTTATTAATAGTCTACTCAACTGTTTGACCACAAAAAATATACATTTTTATCTGTGCAAGATGTAGTTTCATAACTTACAAATGACTTCTTTCTCTATGGCTGAAATAAGTTCCTTTTGATAAGAGTTCCCTAAAGGTAATTTATTTTACTTTCTATTATTTTATCAAACATTCCCTTCCATCTATTGTGGATTTATGGTTTTTTCCCCAAAGTTTCAAAGTATTAGGAAAGAAAGGACTATTATTCCAATTTCCTTCCTCTCAATTCAGGAAATGAATGTTAGGATAATATGTTATCCTTCCTCCTTTCCGCACTGACTTACTTACTGGATGTGTCTGCTTGCTGGCATGACAAGACGTTGTCTTATGTAGCTAAATGGTGAGAAGTCACAGTAAGACAAATGGCTAGGCTCTGGGAGAAGTTCACGGTGATGATCAAGTTGTTGGGTGAGATGAAGCAGGGGAGTGATGAGAGCTGACAATGTCTGTACATAGAGCCACAGAAAACAAAGATGTCAGAATATCGTGTTATCATTGATAGAAAAGCTTCGTGATTTCCTTTTCTGATGCGTTAAACTAGAGTTCACAAAATGGAAGTCCAGGGAGGTTTTATTGGCAGCTTATTATACACGAAGGATTATTTGTCCAGTTTTCAGGAATTGTTATTTATATTTTCAGGAGTTTGGAATTATATGTGATTTTAGTTTCAACATACTAGTTATTCTATGCACTGGCTTAAGAGTCAGAGTTGATTTGAAGTCAAGTTGAATAATGTAATTATGTCCTCAGTAACATTTCCTGACGTTTGGATTATAAACTGGAACCAGTAGGTACTTCAAAACCATTCTCTATTAGAATAGATTTGTTTCTAAACAAAATATTTTAAGAAATCTTTGGCCTGCTACAGGATTTTATAAATATTAATGTATTAGTAAATGATGCTTCTACAATCTTACTAAGTGCTCTGCTCTGATTTACCCAAGAGCCTGATTTTCTGAACAACTTGAATTCGTGCTCCTTAAATCCTCTTTTAATGCTAGAGCATGCTGGTCCTAGAAACCTAACAAGGATCTTTCTCACATCACTGCAAAGGGTCAAACAGAACTTAGGCTGGGACACAGAGAGATGCCTTCTATGTGGATCAGCAACTCCAACTTGAAAGCACTTTTTAAGCTCAGTTAAATCGTGCCTGCCTTGCTCCACAGCGCAGCTTAAGGAAATTGATTCAGTGGATTAATGTAGTCATGTCAGGGGAGACAAACTTATCTTCTACGTGAAGGCTGAAGCTTATAGAAGTATTATTTAGTAAGCTTGCTGGGAAGAATGACAACTCTCTTCACAAGAACTAAAGTCTGAGGTCTGAGTTGTATAGGTGTAGGTGTGAAGGAGACTAGGCTTTAAGGAATAAATAATAATGATTAAAGGGACAATGCTATCTCTGTCCCTGGAAGACATATGAAGTGCACTTATCACATTTAAAATAGATACTGCATGTCCTTTGTTATCTCTAGGCACAGTTTCCGGCCAGCTCTCTCTGGGCTCCTACTATCAGGACGGGTGGCGATTTCATTTTATACTTGCCTTTTGTCCTCCCAGGCCCAATGTCAGCTCATTTAGCCACGGAATTTGAGTGAGAAAAGAGAAAAATGCATACATTAAAATTTTACCATTTGATTTTCCCAACCCACGCATCCATTTTGCATTAAAGTAGTCATAATTGTCTTCAGTTGCAGATTGGATAATTAGAATATTTTAAGACGATAACCTCCGAAACTAAATTTTCCATCTTCTAAGTTATTATTCCAAATGTCATTTATTACCTAGAAACCAATTAGAAAATAAGTGTATTTAGCAGTAGAAAAAAATGTGTTTCCTTCCTCTATTGAAGTATTATAGTATACAATTTGAAGAGAAAACATGCGTTTTAGCTGCTGGACTAAACAGACATGATACTTCGGCCCGCTTGTCATTAAATATTTATTACTCAAAGGTTTTTTTCCCAAAATATAGTCAAGAAAAAGTAACTACTCAAAATTAATTTGTATTTCTCTCTCCATGAAAATATGAAGAAAAAAAAATTGTGAATTGTGAGACGCTAATGACAAATTGTGAGGATAACAAACTAATTATACTTGTGTGCATGCATAAACATATAATTTATCACAATATAATGGTGTTTACAGTCTTTCTAGAACAATATTATTTTAAAGGACGGTGCCAATGTGGGAAATTTCCAATTAGAACTGAGCAAAGCAAGTGGGAGTTAAAGTGGATTGGAAAGAGCTGAGTCAGCACCCCTGATCAATCAGGGGAACAGCAAACCTTTGTTAGGAGCCACCATCTTTAATTAAAACTCTTGTATTTACTAATAACTTTCTATGTCTTTAAGCCTTCTTATTGATTTCAATTATTTTCTATTTCCCCCTTTTTGAATGTATAGTTTCTGGAGACATTGTAAAATTAAGGAACACATTACCGTGTACTAATTACTGTTGCACACTTATCATGTTACACAGTGAGACAATAATTTACTTGAAGAACATGGCAGCAAATTGCTGTTAGTTATGATATTATCATTGCATTCTCCATAGATGTGAAGGAAAAGCATGATTTCTATCTAACTATAGTAGGTACCTTTACCTCAACTATGGTACAGACGACAATGCAGTGTCATCGGGAGATCTTACTGAGTGCCATCCTAAGGAATTGTGTAGCAGAAATACAATATATGAAATTTCGCCTTTCCTGTGGATATTCTGGCATGGAATGAGAGATGAGAACATGTCAGGCATCTGACAAACGTTTTTGAAGTCTTGAATTCCTCTGAACTACCTTTGGTTTTATACCTTCTGTTCACTTCTCTGATGACCTAGTATTCTAAGAAAAAGATACAACAAATAAATGACATCCATGATTATAGCATGATGTATTATGATGAGAAAAATAGTAAAGGACGCTGTGGTCCAATGGATTTTGTGGTATCCTAATTTGGACAACTTTTCTCCAGTGGATTTCTGTTTGTGTAATAATTAGAAGGTTAGTTTGCTATAAAATAGGTAAACTAAAGGAACTCAGGTTGTGTTTTATATTTTCCTGATTTGATCTATGTGCACTCAGCTGAGCACTGTTTTCCTTTTTTTCTTTTTAATTAATTAATTCATTAACATCCCTAATGCTGTCCCCACATTGAGTTTCTCCCCTTCAACTAGGAGAGGGGTCATGCCCCCCTCCCCACTCCTCCCCGACATCTCCATGCCCTGGAGCATCAAGTCTCTGCCATATGAGGAATACCCTCTCCCAGAGAGTCCAGACAAGGCAGCCGTGTTGGGGAACCAATACTGGGTGCCAATATATATATATATATATATATATTAGCTCTCAGTAGATGCCCTAGCCTCCTCTGTAAAATTTTCTAGTTGAAATCAATTATATGTTAGATGTCATGAAGTCTAATATGTTCACATGTATGTGCACACATGTATGTGCCTATGTTATATAAAGGTTTTAGCAGCAGATGTGGGGAGAACGGCAGTGATGACTTAGCTTTCATTGTGATCACACTCAGTGTGGCTAATTCATGTGGCATAGAAATGAACTAGTTTTCGAGGGTGAAAACAGAAATAAGTGAGATTATTTTAGCTACATAGTGTTGCATTTAAAATAATTTCTGGAATCATCTTCTTCAATAATCTAAATCACCTTGGCCCTTTCTTCCCTTTGAACACATATCGATTGTGGCTCCAAACTTCATGCTCACCAGTCCATAAAGATGCATAAGAGTATGGGAAGTAATCAAAGACCGAGTTTGATAGTTCCTCACTATGTGACCTGAGACAACCTAGTTAAATGTTTTTAAATGTTAATGTCTTCATCTGTGACACTGGGATAATTAATTTGCTCTTTGAAATACATAGATTATATCTTTACAGATTTTATATTAATGTACAACTATTTAAATGATATTCAAGTTCCCATAGTAAATTGTAATAATGCCACTATCTGTGAGCACAATTCCCTCCTTGCTTTTTTTATGAAAAGTAATTATCTAATAGCAAACAGCGTGGTATTTGTGTGTGTATGTGAACATATAGGTATATAAAAATGCTGTGATACTATTTTTCCTAATTTATAAGAATTGGCTTAATCATTTCTTTTTTCTGTCATTCAGTTTTGATTAACTTATAATTTAATTTATGTTTTACATCTTATTTCACCACAAGAAGAGCAGCTTCTCATTCTTCTGAGCTGTTACAGTTTTTTGAGTTATGTTTGTACCATTTATCCTGCAGCTTTGGCATAGTGGATGCTGAAATTACATTAGGGACAATTATAATCAATGAACAGTTCAAAATATACAATTATCTACCAATGTATATCACCCTGTAAGTCATATTTCTCTACTAACAACTTCATAGTCACATATCTTTAAATACATAGGTTTGATGGACAGAGACAAATGGCTGTTCAGGATTCATGTATCAATTTATGAACTCTCAAATAGCCTGGACAACTTTTCACAGTTCTGTTTTGTAACACACAGTTGTTTGTTTGCTATTTGTGTCATCCTATAGAGCTTTCTTCAACCTCATAAGATTCCTAGAGCATTGCCAGTCATTTTAATCACATGGGAATTAGATGATTAAAAGACATGATATACACATTTCAATACTATAATTCCTCCTATAAAAATGAGATTTATGGACCAATAGACAGACATTAGTTGCAAGCCTGTAAAAATGAACATTGTGACACATTGAAAGTAACTGAATCAAAATTTTCATTGACAGAATAATTGCTATGTTTAATTTCAAATGTCTGTTAGACTATCTTTATTCTAGTCACACAGAGAACATATAAAAATTAAAGGCAATTAGAAGGCAGTGAAGAAAGGGAAGAGGGAGAGATATAAATAAAGAAGATGAGCAGGAGGAGAGAGAAATGCCCTATGAAATATAATGGAAATTTTTAAAAAATATTACATAAATTTATCTTTAATTTTCTTATATTATAAATGGATTTTTTCTCTTGTCATTGTAATTTTTGCTGTTCCTGAGGGATCACAACAGTAAATACTTGATCTGTAAACCGACAGTCACTTTGAAATAAAGTAAACTTATTCTAAGGTAACAATTTGGTCATAGTAATTTTTAGCAATGTATTTAGAATAGAAATTCAATTTTTGTATTATTGCTGAGGTACTGATTAACTCTGCTAACAGATTGTGTAACTTCTGGGAGTGGTTTTCTCTCAATAGTTTCTCTGTCAATCAAATTTGCATCTTTTATTCCACTGCATGTACTCTTGAAGGACTCCCCATTCCAGGGTTCTAGTTACAATGATCCATATGAAAAGTGGTTTAACTTTCAACAATTTACCCTTTATTTTCATTGCATGTAAGAATATGCCAACTTTGCAAGAGCTAGTTACAGCTCCTCCCAAGTATTTTGGTGGACTCATTGAAACAATCCTAGACATACTAAATACAGTGAGGAAATCTAAAGAAATATATGAGTAAAGGTTGAAATGAACAAAGTTAACTTACTTACGAGGCTGAGTTACTGACTTCAGGTACTGACTTTTTGTGTGTCTACATCATTACAATTGTGAGTCAGGCTTGGCATACTACCAATTTTAAGTAACCAGTACTGAATAATCAACAAATATTATTATATAAACCTATTCTATGCTGGTTTTCATCCCATCCTGTCATCTTTGACACATCCAAGGGAAAGTTTTCTCCATAAAAACATGCCAAAGGAAACAGTGAGAAAAATAGTCTCTTGAAGCTGTCTGTTTAGAAAATTTACAGGTTGTGTTGTTCTTTGCTGTTTCTTCTCCATCAGACAAACACAAAAGCTACTAGAATATAATTCGTGCTCACTAGGTTTTCATTGACAGTTAAGAAACATAAAAATCCTGATTAAAAAAAAAGTGTTATTCTTTCATGTTGAAAATAATTTACATAAAAATCAGATGTAGAATAGCTTTTTTATTCTTTTAGGAAAATTCATTAATTCATCACCATTATTATTTTGTAAGTAAAAGCAACCATTATTCTGATAGGAAAAAATCAGCAGGATTTCAAATACAGCTTCTAATAATTGGAAAACAGTAGAATATGCTTAAAGTTATAGATAAGTCATTAAAGTGCTTTTGATTTCTATCATAATTTTATCATCATTTAAAGTCTGGGTACAAACTGCTTTACATTCCCCTTGATTGTCATCATGCTACTGTGTAATCAGGTGACAACTGGAAATGTACCCTTACAGTTTTAGTCTACAAGTACTGAAACATTTCCTTCTTCAAGTCACTTATTTGTGATCCAGCTCCATGCTCCTTCTACGTTCTCAATACCCTAGATATCTAAATCAGCCTTTTGATTTATATTGGAGTGTGTTAACAGGGTTAACCTTCGTCAGTGTCCACAAATCATGCCATGGTGGAGAGGTTGAGTAATTTTGATATAAGTGAGAACCTTATATTGTCCCTAGTGAGAATAAGGCTGTCCTTAATACCCAACTTGGACAATTTAGTTTCTAATTATCTGGCAACACATAGGATGCACTTGGTGTCCACTTGTCTCCTGGAGAGCATCTAGGAAAACAATGTAACAATGCTGTTGAGACATCTCCAATAGTGAGGACATCTATGGCACCCTTGATGCACAATCTTATAGTAAAAGAGACATAATGTCAGTGATGCTGCACACCTTGCCAGACTTTTAGAAGTTTTCTCATGAGATGTGGGAGTGACACATATTTCAAATTCTACAACATATTCATCTCTGATTCGACTAAGAACAGAAGGTAGTACTTTTTATTTTCAGCCCTTAACCTCTAAAGCATGCAAGCTTTGTTTGTTTGTGGAAAGTCATTTGCCTCATCTGAAGCCTTTTTCTCTCCTGCCGGAATCCCTCATTGAATAAGGTATATCCTGATGTTGGTACTCAATGCTCTTCTGTTTGCTCCTCCTTCATCTGGACCTGTTCCTTCATATCTAGGTCATCCTTTTTAATCCTATCTGATAACGTTTACCGTTCTCTTCCATCAACTGCTCATTCTTCATTTGCATTTCCTCCAGCTTTTTTTTTTTTTTTTGTAGCCTGGGCAGCTTCAGCTAACAAACACTTCACTTCAATGTCCTCTTTTCCTGGTCTGTCTGTACTGCAATGTTTCTTTCAACTCCTTCATTGTCTAGACATTAAGAGTGTATTTTCCTGTCTAGAATAAATACCCTGCTTTGCATCCTTGAGTGGATTGAAAATATCTCGAAGCTGCTAGTGTATGCTCGCTCCAATTTCTTTGTGGAGGCACTCAGGGCTATGAGTTTTCCTCTTAGCACTGCTTTCACTGTGTGCCTTAGGTTTTGGTATATTGTGCCTTCATTTTCATTAAAATCTAAAATGTCTTCAATTTTTTTCTTTATTTCTTCCTTGACCAAGTTATCATTGAGTAGAATGTTGTTCAACTTCCATGTGTATGTGGGCTTTCTATTGTTTTTGTTGAAGTCCAGCCTTAGTCCATAGGGTGCATGGGATTATTTAAATCTTCTTGTATCTACTGAGGCCTGTTTTGTGGCCGATTATATGGTCAATTTTGGAGAAGGTACCATGAAGTTCTGAGAAGAAGGTGTATTCTTTTGTTTTAGAATGAAGTGTTCAATAGATATCTGTTAAACCCATTTGGTTCATAACTACTGTTAGTTTCACCATGTCTGTTTAGTTTCTGTTTCCATTATCTGTCCATTGATGAGAATGGGGTGGATAAAACTAGAAAATATCATCCTGAGTGAGCTAATCCAATCACAAAAGAACACATATGGTATGTGCTTGCTGATAAGTAGATATTAGCCCAAAACTTTGAAATACCCAAGATATAATTTATATAATGCATGAAGCTCAAGAAGATGGAAGACCAAAATGTGGATTCTTCAGTACTTCTTAGAAGGGGGAACAAAATACTCACAGGAGACAAAAATACAGAGACAAAATGTGGAATAGAGAGTGAATGAAAGGCTATCCAGAGATTGACTCAACTGGGGATACATCCCATATGCAGTCACAAAACCCAGACACTATTGTGGATGCCAAGAAGTACATGCTGACAGGAGCCTGATATAGTTGTCTAATGAGAGTGTCTGCCAGAGCCTGACAAATACATACATGGATGCTCTCAGCCATTCATTGGACTGAGAATGGGGTACCCAGTGGAGAAGATAGAGAAAGGACTGAAGGAGTTGAAGGGGTTTGCAACTCCATAAAAAGAACAACGATATCAACCAATCAGACAACCCAAATCTCACAGGGACCTAACTACCAATCAAAGAGTACACATGGAGTGGCCCATGGCTTCACCACATATGTAGCAGAGGATGGCCTTGTGGGGAATCAGTGGGAAAAGAGGCCTTAGGTCCTGTGAAGGCTGGATACCCCAGTACAGTGGAATGCCAGGGCAGGGATGCAGAAGGGAGTGGGTGGGTGCAGCGGCACCCTCATAGAATCTGGGGGAAGTCGGATGGGGTAGGGATTTTCCTGAGGGGAACCAGGAAAGGAGATATCATTTGAAATGTAAATAAAGAAAATATCCAATAAAAGAAAAGATAAAAGGAAAAAGGAAGAAAATATTCTGAAGCAGAGATGATCAGGGATCTAAAGATATAGAGTTACCTTTGCTTTATTCCTAAATTGGTCCCTACTTCCATTTCTAAACATTTGATCGCTATCTTTGAATGACTTTTAAACGTAGAGCTTGATGGTTTTTTCCTATGGATCCTGTGCTGGTCTAGCTGTTACTGGAGGATTTCCCTATGCAAAAGCATATTTATTTTAAGGATTTCTGTTTGGATAAATATTTAGATGGATGTTTCTTTAAATTCCACTAAGATGGAATAGACTATTAGATATCCTAGAAATATGAAATATTTGATCATAATGTGGAAGGTATTATGACTTCCAAAACTTTAATCTTTATTTTTTGTAGATAAGGAAATGCTTTAAATATATGCTGAAGAGGTTCATAGAATAATAATTGTTATAAAATTTACACATTTTAGCATCCTATTTTCATGTGTAAATACTGTACTCTGTGAGTGTAACATTTTAATCTAAATATTTAATAAATAATATTTAAAAATCTGTGTTAGTAATCTTATAATTTAATGTTTTCTACATTTATTCCCAATTGTCAGGGTAGACTAAAGTAAATGAAAAGAAACTGAAACATTTTGTATAATATCATGAATCAAGACAGTTAAAATAAAAACTAATCTTTGGATGTATGTGTGTAGAGCTAATTATTGTGTTGCTTGTAGCATAAATTAAATATGGTGTTGCTTATACAACATGTTTCTGCTGAGCTCTGAGCTGATGATTTCAGAATGGGCAATGCTTGTTACCTAGAAACAAAGTCAGAGGATGCCCTTTCTTTACATTCATTTGAAATGTAGTAATTTGTTTATTTAACATATATAACATATGTCTGCTATTTTAATTAATTATTTTCAGTCCACTGGAAGAGCTTTATTTATCTGTGAGTAGAAATATATATTTGGATACACTCTTTATAAACTATGTATGTAAATATTTTGCATTATATACTATGAATTACAAATTGGTAAATATAAGTAAATGTAGGATTTAATTAAATTTTACAAAGAATATTGTAAGCCTAGTATATATTATTGCATAATTAGAAGCTGTAACTAATTAGGTAACATATATTTACAATATGTATCACATGCATACTTATATTTTATACAAATTTAAAAGTATATCAATTACAGTTCTAAAATTTGGACATGACCACCAACCAAAAAAATGTAAGAAATAAATGCAAAGTTTGGTAAATGGTTACACAACACAACTGAAATATGGAAGGAATGAGAAAACGTTAGCCAAAGTAAGAAAGAAGGCAATAACAGTGAGAACAGAGACAGGGGTGGGAAAAGATTAGATAAGTCTTTAAGAATCAGGTATTTGGGAAAGATTAAATACAGGTATCAACTACATGTAGACATTACTGAGCAATGAGCTTCAATAAAATACTTCAAGGTACACAGGCGTTATGATGCATGGCAGAATGCTAGTATAAGACATTAATAACTTTGAAATTTAATACAACTCAAGTTGCAAATTCAATTTTTTTTTACATTTTAGAATTTTTTTTAAAGCTTCTGGATTAGGAATGGAGCAGAGTGCAGAACAGTTGTTGAGCACATAACTTGTTGAACCCTACCTAGCACATAACAGTCTATCCATAGCACTGCCAAGAAATCAAAATCTTCTGTATATTTATGATAAAAAATATTATGTGGCTATATTTTCTAAAATAAATTTACTATAGATCATGAATCCTTTCTATTTTAAAATCTATTTGAAACTTGTATTTATTTTACTGTACACAGAGTAGTGTGATAGGCTTCATATTTCAGCATTATGCATAATGTAATGGTGTTTGTCATATCACACGAAAATAGATCCAAGTAAGCTACATGGTCAGTAAATAATCAGCAATGGAATTTACAAATTCTAGCAATCTAATTATAAGTAATAATAAGTTTTGGTTATTTGACAACTGCCTGTTGAAGCTTCTAAAATAGATATGCTGTTATGCTCCACAACACTTTGTCTTTTCAAGAAGTGTGTTAGCATCTAGAAGATGCTTTCTTTAGATTGGCAGTTTCTGACATCTCACTCAATAAGTGCATTGTTGTGTGCTGTTGTGTACCAAGTGTTAAAGATAGTGTACTATGGAAAGAAGATAAGTACTCCAGAGATTTAGAAAGCAACACCCTCACCATTTGCTCAGGAGGAATAAGTTAACAAGGACAGCACAAATGTTGTGTTGATCACAATAACATTAGGAAAAGTATGCGTGCAGCATCACTAACAGCCGCCATGTTAGGCACTGTATCCCGAGTCTCCTGATTGTCCCTAATCCTGCTAGATAAGTGGTTATTCTAGTTCTATCTTTGAAATGATAACATGACATATAGCATAGTGGAGTTTAGAAATGAGACTAGGCTTCTGATACTCAGAGTACTATATAAATTTTATCTCCTTCTTAAGAAACAGGAGAAATAGAGAAGTTCAGCTTGGAGACAGGCCTGGTAAGAAAAGAAGGATTTTCTCATAAGACGAGACAGGAAAACTTTTAAGGTACATAAGTGCCTTATGGAATTGTGATGAGAATCAGTCCAGAGGGAGCAGAGTGGAAGTGTCTGTTCCCACCTAAGAGAAACATAGGGAAGGGTTGGGGATTTAGCTCAGTGGTAGAGCGCTTGCCTAGCAAGCACAAGGCCCTGGGTTCGGTCCCCAGCTCTGGAAAAAAAAAAAAAGAGAGAGAAACATAGGGAGTGGTGGGTGACTCCACGGGAGGTAGAGAGTTTCATGTGTTCATGAAGGATTCTTACTTTTTGCTTTGGATTCAACCCATAGGTATAAGGGCAGCTACCATTTTATAATGTAAATCATCACTGAATCAAACGACGGCTTCTGTTCTTAAACCAACCGTCTCTTCAGCACAGCATTGGAATGAATCAGGAGGAAATACAAGAAGTCTTCTAGAATCCTATGCTAAAGTTTGTAGATATGCACAAGCAAGTGTAGAGATAGGGAAGTAATTAAAGACCTAACAAAACAGAATTGACATTGGTGATTTTCTCTCATACCGTAAGGGATGGGAAAGAAGAAATGGAACATCCATGTTCAGTTTCCAGACAAGCAGCTGGTTAGAACATTTCATTCATTGTGATGAGTGAATATAGTCTGTGGAAGAAGTGATATTAAACCCACTTAGCTCAAGAAATGGTAAAAAAGCAAAAACAAATGAGACAACAGTGTAAATAAAGAATTCAGAATGATATATATATATATCTGTATACACACATAGATACATACATATATATGTATATGTGTGTATATATACACACTCATATATATTATACTCTGTAATGTTCACACTAAGAAAGTACTTAGAAAGTACATCTCTGTAGTAATGGAAATAAGTAGTAAGTAGAGTTCTGTCCCCTTGTGCTATAATTTTCATACCCATCTGTATATTCCTGTTATTAAGTTATACAATAATTTGATGCTGTGACTTGGATTCATGAGTAAGGAAAGAGCAGTGAGAAATATAGATATGTTTCCATCCTTCCTTCCTTGCTTCCTCCCTCCCTCCCTCCCTCCCTCCCTCCCTCCCTCCCTCCCTCCTCTTTCTCCATTCCTTCCTTTCCTTTTCTTCCTGATTTTGCACCTTCCCTGCCTTTTCTGTAAAATGTAATGTCAATCAAAAAATATATGTATCTATTTCTGTTGAGTATCTCAAGGCACTTTCTCCCAAAGAAAGCACTGTGCTTTAGTCCCTTCACTGCTGATTCCATTCTTCTTGAAGTAGTAAATGCATGCAAAGATAATTACAGACTTAATTCATTAAATGTTTTCTGAATTAGTCAATACTAGTTGGAGTAAAATGTAATCCCAGAACATGTGCTGTTATTACAAATTTAGCTCTGTCAGTAGATGGCTGTGATTAAGACCCCATCTCTGTCTTCTACAGTGACCAGGACCGTGTGTGCTGAACAATGCGACGGCAGGTGCTATGGGCCCTACGTCAGTGACTGCTGCCATCGAGAATGCGCCGGAGGCTGCTCAGGACCAAAGGACACTGACTGCTTTGTATGTTTAATTTAGAATCAATCTCTCTCTCTCTCTCTCTCTCTCTCTCTCTCTCTCTCTCTCTCTCTCTCTCTCTCTCAATGTCTGAATCAGACTCATATTGAATATTTATTAACACTGGATTATATTAAGATTAAGTCCTGTGTTTGAATTATTTGAAAAAGTGCAGTGCCATTCTACAAGGCACCCCACTGAGGTTGTCTATTGATTAAACAGAATTAGTTTATGGCAGTTTAACCGATCCTGCATTTCTGTAATTGTAATTTACGTGTGAAGGGACAGTACTGGAGATTGAGAATATCACTTCCCTACCTTCTCTGCTGACTGCTTGGTGCTGTTGCAGTATTGAGCCCCATGAGTGAGGGAAGCTTGCTCTTGAATATCTATTTCAAGGTTCTGTCAGAAGAATGTATGCATTTAAATATTCTTCAGTTTGCAGTATTAACAACCAATATTATTCTATATTTAAAATTAAGGAATGCACATTAAATCTATTTACGGGATAGCATGAATGATTTATTTTTTGAAAAGGTTATTTTTATTTCAAAAAACAACATTCATAGCTTCATTGGAATTTTTAAATTACATTTTATATTATATCCTTGATATAAATTTTTGTTCCTTTAATATACATGTAACTCTATGAGTGATGATATACTTAAGTTCATAAATCAGAATTCCACTTTAATTTCATCTGAAATGATAAACAATATACTTTATCTTTGAGAATGGGCACAATTTAATCTTTCTACTTCTAAAAATTCTAAAAACAAACATATCGGAAATTTATTTTGTTCCACCAAACAAATATTAATTGAAATTTTTTAAGAACTGAGATTTTAATAAGCAAAATAAAAATTAGAGCATTAATGACATAACTAGTTCTTGTTTGAGTCATAAAAATTCTGAGAGACTTAATTTGCCTGATATGATTCTCTAGTGAAACAAAACTACATCTCGTTAAAGTGGATTCAAAGAAAGAATAGAAAGGGCGCACGTGTTAAGTAGCTACGGAAGAGCCTTGGCAGCCAAACTGAGGGTCCTTTCTTGCCTGTCATCAGCACAGAGAGGAGAGAACCAAGCTTGATTTTGAAGACACTGCACACTGCAGGTGTTGCATTAATGATTCCAAAGCCAGAGTGGTGGTAAACAGTAGAAAAGGGTCTCCCTGTAGGATGTGGCACTGTGCCCTTTCACTTGTATTATTGTGATAAGCAGTACCAGGTGCTCTTGAGAGCTCTCGTTTCATTACTATATTGGAATGGTCCAGTGATTCTACTCTGGCATTTAACACAGAATGCTCATGAACGCCAGGCTGAGGCTTTGGTGTAAGTTATATCGTGCTCGTGTGCTAACTGAAAGGTAAATTCCTCTGGTTTGAATCCCCTTGTTCCCAAGAAGTCTATGGACATTGCATAGCAATGCAGAAAGTATGTTTGTAATTCAGATATAAGAACACATGATGGTTTGCGGTTATAAATTAAACCTTACTAAGTTTTCTAGATTGCCTTTTCATAGATTTCTTCCAATGAAATGTCATCTTAGTAAATAATGTATCAGTGAAACTTGTTTGGATTATGTACCTTGAAGACCATCATCAGAGAATTGTCGTGTTGTGATAAAATGTTTTCTAAAACAACAATTGATGATGCAAATGTTGTGAGGGAACAGAATAAATTAATTCTTATTAATAACCATATGGCAATTTATAATGAGTAAATCACAGTTTTGGATCATGGTAGCTCTTTTTCAGGCTCTCAATTATTTATAAGAAAGTGGTATTTCTTAATTAAATGAGTTAGGTTGTCCATATGTTTGTTACTCAAATGCTTATATTTTTTTGACATCAAAAACCTAACTCTTAGGTAGAAAAATCATTTTCAATTCTTCTCAAGTGAATTTGAAAATATCAATGACAAAATGATATCTGAAAACAAATCTATCAGCAAAACACAGATGCCTTAGAGCATGGTGGGTACAGGAAATGATGTGCTATCATAAAATGTGGCATCATTTGATTTAAGCACAGGCTAACTATAGCTTACCACCTCTTTACATTTTGCCTTTATAACCACTACACTTGGTCAGTCTCATGCTCTGGGTTCTCCTTATGTACAGGTAAATAAATGGCTATTACCGTGTTTCCTATTGTAGAATGTATTGTACTTGTATTTTATACATCACACAACACACAAGCTTACTGACCACTCTCTCCAAAACAAAATCCTTACCTACAGAACTGGGAAATATAAACTGACTGTAAAGATTGAACTTACATATTTTAAATGAGTGCAAATTAAAATAATCTGTCACACCTGTCTATGTTCGATAATATAAATCAATTTTCAGTATAAAAATATGTATTATTTATGTATGGTTTTGTTTGTGTATACATATATATATATACATCATAAACATATACATATATGTATACATATACATATATACACATGAATATTACTTTATGTGAAGATCACTAATATAGCTGGTAATATATATTGACATAAAAGAGGTTGGGAGGCTGATGAAAAGTTATAGACACAATTACTTCAATTTATCAATTTGGGCAGGATTTTTAAAATTGAAATATTGTAAATAAAACAGTACCTGTCCCCAGACCGTGATAGCAATGTTTTATTGATCAGTGTGTAGGAAGGTTGTTTACAGGTGTACCTGTCCTGTTGCAGGCCTGCATGAACTTCAATGACAGTGGAGCCTGTGTTACTCAGTGTCCCCAAACATTCGTCTACAATCCAACCACCTTTCAACTGGAACACAACTTCAATGCAAAGTACACATATGGAGCATTCTGTGTTAAGAAATGTCCACGTAAGTGACACATTGAGATGGGTCAAGTGATTAGAGCTCTTCCTGAAAAATGAGACGTTTCATATGTGATCATTCTAATTTGAAACTTGACATTAAACATGGTAAATTATTTTACATTTATTTGGGTCCTACCATTCATATTTCTCAAGAAAGAAGAAAAGTAAGGATCATCATGTTACGTTACTAGCCTGAAGTCATAACAAGTTAGTGCCAGGCTTGTGAACTTGAAGGAGAGTGAATTACTAAGCCCTTACTAAGTTTTCAACACACGATGCTATTTCTCAGAAAAGATCATTTTTGCCAGCAGGCTGTATTATAAATAAGGACAGATTATGATAAAATTGAGATTGTGCATATATTTATTGGTGATTTTTTATTTATAGAATATATGCCAATTAACAATTTAATAAGGGATATCTAAGAAACTTTTAGCACATGTTAGAGATTCAAGAAGACTATCATTACTTTGATCAGATGTTAAATAGTATATGTGGTCATATAAATATATAAGCATACATATTTTTATTCTTTGCTTTTAATGACTAAAGAAACTTTTTACCTATTGGGAAGTCTAATTAAGGAATTTATTTTTCAATTAAATAACATTTACTTTAACACTCCTATTAGTGGAGCTTTAGAAGTTTTTATAGACTTTAAAGAAGGCAGCTAGAATATCCTTCTTTCTGGCCAGTTTAAGAACTCTTCATTGATTATCTAATGTAATACTAAGACTATCTATAGACTGCTCATTGGCCATGGGTTGCCAAACTACATCGATATTTGGATTGCTTGGCCATTTACCTTCTAAACCTGGGGTCTACACTGCCCACTTCAGCATTCTTAAATCTTAAAACACTTGTTGAAAAAAAGAAAGAAGGGTCAGGCTTCAATACATCTTATAATTTCTGAGTAGGGGATTGATGGCAGATAACTTGTAATCCTATATAATTTATGCAGACAGAATTGTACGTGCTCCTTGTATTGGTTACTTTGTGTTGCCATGATTGAAATATCTGACAGAAACAACCTAAGAGGCAAAAGGGTAAAATTTCTCTCCTGGTTCCAGAGATTTCAGTCCTTACAAAGCAGGAAAGGGAGTGAAATCATGGTAGAGGAGCTTATGGCAAAGACTCTGGTATTGAGACTACTAACAACCAAGGTGGGTGTGATCTTCCAAAGCCTTCTGTAATAATCTACTTCCAACCACAATACCTACCTTCAAAATCATCCATAAGCACATCAGAAGCTAGAGGTCTAGAGACTAATGTATAATGTTGTGGGAACATTTGCTGATTAATAACCATACCATCATTCTACCATGGATTCCCTGTATCTTCTAACAGTGCAAGCAAGTACTCTTAAGCCACTTTTTCCTCCACATAATGTCAGTGGACTGCTAGTAACTACCTAGACATTGTGTACCTAGTATCTTATTTGATTTCTACCACTACCTCATCTGAGTTCTCTCCTTTAAGCTCCATGCAGTCATACTGACTCTTCTTGAGGAAATAAATTCATCATTCCAAATAAAGACAGTATGCTGATAATGACCATGCTGCCAAAAAATAAACCCAGACCCATGATTACATTTTCTGTCTCTATCAGGTCCTAAATTCATTTCAGAAGTTGTTAATTGGTATACAATCCCATGCCATAGACAGTGGGTCTTGACTCTGAAAACTTAGAGGTCTTGGGCTTGGGGCTTCATAAATCCCTAGGGCATTTCCCCCAACCATAGACAAAATATCAAAGAGGAAATTAAATCATAAGATCCATCAAGCTGAATTACTAAAACCACATGGCTTTTCTGCTTTGGTCTCACAGCATGTTTGGAAGTTTTCATTTTTTGCCAACAGGTAAAGGGCAGTTTTTAGGGAAGTTTGCTGCATTTCAAACTATAATATTCCTGTACACGTCATGTTGTTCCTCTACTTATGTAGATACAGTGATTTATTTTTTATTTCGAAGAGAAAGTCTTGGCACCTCAGAGATTACTGGTTCCTAGGCATATCACCAAGTCTGAGTAATAATATGTCCCTTGTCTAATTGTACGCCTTTGCTAACATGGTATCTTTCAAATATTTACTATGCATCAGAAAATTTTGTTAGCACTCCAATAATGCACTGGTTGCAGTTTAAGCATTAGCTCTTATATTTGAATTGTGCTCTCTTGATCCAAGGCAGTTTAACTTAAGCTTCATTTGTGCTTCATGAACTTGAAGTATTTTAGACTTCCAACTTGCATAATGTCATTAAATGAAGTGTGACTATTGAGAAACACAAACTAAATGTAATGTAGTTTCCTAAGTCTATAAAAGAAATAATTCTACCTTGGGGGCAATTCAGAATATGGAGCAGTAAGCAAGCAGATACGCATGTTTGTCACACACTGCTCTTGGACTGGAGAGAGTACACTGAAGATGTTGTTTCAGGTTCTGGTGTTCAGGGATTGATTTGGTGCAGAGGAAGAGTCATATACATTATCAATAATGCTAATAATTTTTACATCAGAATTTATCTCTTTTTTAACTTGATGGTTAACCACTATTGCTTATGTGAATTCCTTTTAAATATCAGATAACTTCGTGGTAGATTCCAGTTCTTGTGTACGAGCCTGCCCTAGTTCCAAGATGGAAGTCGAAGAAAATGGAATTAAAATGTGTAAGCCTTGCACTGATATTTGCCCCAAAGGTGAGTGATTCTTGAATGTATTGGGCTACAACATGTCATTACCAAAAGCTTTTCTGCCTTTTTGTTGTGGTTGTTGGTTTAGGTTTTGGTGTTTTAAAACAGGGTTTTCTTGAGTAGCTGTCTTGGAACATTGGCTGTCCTAGAACTCCATCTGTAGATCAGGCAGACCTGGAAATGAGAGATATGTCTGTGTTTGCCTCCAGAGTACTGATATTAAAAGTAGAGCTCTGGCTTCATTTACCTACTAATAGACCAGTGAGATTAGCTTCTCAGAAAAATTATACAAAGTGTTCATTTGTGTGTGTGTGTGTATGTGTGTGTGTGTGTGTGCGTGTGTGTGTGTGTGTGTGTGTGTGTGCGCACGCGCACGCATGCACGCACGGACATGTGTGGTGCACACACATGAATTCCTCTATAGAATAAGCTACATCAGAACAGAATTCAAATTTGTCAAATGATCAACTTTGAAATACTAAGGCAAGGAGAAGGGAACCTCACACTCTTCGACTACATGCTATTAGTGTGAATGCCTCTGTCTCTGTCTGTCTGTCTCTCTCTCTCTCTAAATATCTGTAACTAAAGTCCAAACCTTTTCAAAGTTGATCTTTCAGAAACCATTTTATAGATATAGATAGATAGATAATAGATATAGATGTAGATAGATAGATAGATAGATAGATATTATAGATATATGTATGTATGTGTGTATATGGCCCTAGTACTACATTTCTATTACCACAATACTCTCAATTTAATATATATTTTAATATATTATTGTTATTCAAATTGTAGGTTTTTAATATTAGTAGACCAAGAAAACATTTTAATAAAATACCAGAATTTAAAATTTAAATTCATGTTTTAAAATGAACTATGTATAAGAAATTCAATATAATGTATTAATTGATATAATCTTTATTTCAGTTATGCCTAGGTGGTAACTGTATGCTGATTTTCAATTTAAATGAAACTCTTTTTAAAATTTATTTAGTTCTTTTTTAACACTCCAGACTTCATCCCTCTCCCTGTACACCCTCTGTTCCACATCCCATACCTTCTCTCTACCACTGTTTGCACTAGGATGTCCTCACCTCCTACCTAACACGGCCCCCCACACTTCTCCACAACCTGCGGAAGCTGGAGCAAGTGTCCTTCTTATATGTTGGGGCACATTTTAGCTTTATGCTTAGGAATGAGATAGCTGGGTCCTCAGGTAGTACAATGTCCAACTTTCTGAGAAACTGACCAGAATGATTTCCAGAGTGGTTATACTAGCTTGCAATCTCGCCAGCAAAGGAGGAGTGTTCCTATGTCTCTACATCCTCCCAAGCATCGTTTGTCACCTGCATTTTTTTATCTTAGCCATTCTGACTGGTGTGAGGTGGAATCTCAAGGGTTGTTTTGACTCACATTTCCCTGATGAATAAGGATGTCAAACATTTCTTTAGGTGCTTCTCAGCCATTCAGTATTCCTCAGCTGAGAATTCTTTGTGTAGATCTGTACCCCATTTATAATAGGATTATTTGATTCTCTGGAGTCTAACTTCCTGTGTTTTTGTATATATTAGATATTAGCATTCTATAGGGTGTAGGATTATAAAGAACTTTTCCCAATCTGTTGATTGCCTTTTTGTCCTATTGATAGTGCCCTTTGTCTTACACAAGCTTTGCAATTGTATGAGGTCCCATGTGTCAATTCTTGATCTTAGAGCATAAATCATTGGTGTTCTGTTCAGGAAATTTTCACATTGCTTATGTGTTTAAGGCTCTTCTCCACTTTCTCTTCTATTTGTTTCCATGTATCTGGTTTTATGTGTAGGTCTTTGATCCACTTGGACTTGAGCTTTGTACAAGTAGATAAGAATGGGTTAAATTGAACTATACATACTGACCTCCAGTTGAACCAGCGCCATTTGTTGAAAACACTGTTTTATTTCCATTGGATACTTTTAACTCCTGTTTCAAATATCAAGTGACTATAGGTTTGTGGGTTCATTTCTGGGTCTTCAATTCTATTCCATTGATCTACCTGCCTATCTCTGTACAAATAGCATTCCGTTTTTATCATGATTGCTCTGTAATACTGCTTGAGGTCAGAGATGATGATTCCCCAAAAAGTTCTTCTACTGTTGAGAATATTTTTTGCAATCCTGCGTTTTTTGTTATTCCAAATACATTTTCAAATTA
This sequence comes from Rattus rattus, assembly GCF_011064425.1. Lineage (NCBI taxonomy): Eukaryota > Metazoa > Chordata > Mammalia > Rodentia > Muridae > Rattus > Rattus rattus. The sequence continues at coordinate 142,153,766 of NC_046157.1, read as the reverse complement.
CTCTTTCTAACTCTGTGAAGAATTGACGTGGGATTTTGATGGGTATTGCATTAAATCTGTAAATTGCTTTCAGCAAGATGGCCCTTTCTATTGTATTAATCCTGTCGATCCATGAACATGGGAGATCTTTCCATTGTCTGAGATCTTCAATTTCTTTCTTCAGAGACTTGAAGTTCTTTTCATACAGACTTTCACTTGCTTAGTTAGAGTCACACCAAGGTATTTTATATTATTTGTGACTATTGTGAAAGGTGTCATTTCCATAATTTCTTTCTCAGCCTGTTTATCCTTTGAGTAGAGGGGTTACTGATTTGTTTGAGTTTATATTATATCCTGGCACTTCAAGCTCTTCCAGTCCTTTCTCTGGTTCCCGTTCTCAGTTCAGTGGTTTAATGATGGCATTAGCATATCATCTGTTTGCTGTATTTTGGCTGTGTTCCTTTCCAAATTGATCTTTACATCCTTTCCTGTAGTCCTGTTCTTTGACTTCATCCATCTTGTCTAATTGAGAGCTGTAGAGAGGGGGCCACATTTTCTAGTCCCTAGTTTTCCTTCTGCCTCTGTTCTAAACTTTGCCTCCCTATTGCCTCCCAAGGGTATTCTTGTTCCCCTTTTAAAGAAGGAGTGAAGCATTTGCATTTTGGCTGTCCTTCTTGAGGTTCAGGTGTTCTGTGCATCTAGGGTAATTCAAGCATTTGGGCTAATAGCCACTTATCAATGAGTGCATACCATGTGTGTTTTTCTGTTTTTTTTTTTAAATCATAGATTCCTTTTGAGGATGATATTTTCCAGTTCTTGATGAAACCTTTTTTGAAATTTTGAAAAAATTTTCTTGGACTTTTCTTGCTGAGAATAGTGTTTGAGTGTTTTTGTCACTGAGATGTGTTTCCTGTATGCAACAAAATGCTGTATCCTGTTTATGTATACAGTATATTAGTCTATGTCTTTTTATTGGGAAATTGAGTCCATTGAGGTTATGGATAGTTAAATGAACAGTGTTGGTTTCTATTATTTTTTGTTTTTGAGTCACCAAATTATGTTGGTGTGTCTATCTTTTTTTGGGGGGCAAAAAGGACTTTCTTGCTTTTTCAAGGGTGGACTTTTTAGAGTGTTTATTTTCCGATATTATCCTTTGTAGGGCTGGATTTCTGGAAAAGATATTGTAAACTTTGTTTTGTCATGGAATATCTTGGTTTCTCCATCTATGGTTATTGAGAGTTTTTCTGGGGTAGCCTGGGCCAACATTTGTGTTCTCTTAGGGTCTGTATGCCATCTGTCCAGGATCTCCTAGCTTTCATGGTCTGTGTTGAAGTCTGGTGTAATTCTGATAGGTCTGCCTTTATATGTTACGTGACCTTTTTCCCTTAGTACTTTTAATATTCTTTCTTTGTTTTGTGCATTTGGTATTTTGACTACTATGTGATGGAAGGAATTTCTCTTCTGGTCCAATCTATTTGGAGTTTTGTAGGCTCCTTGTATGTTATGAGCATCTCTTTCTTTAGATTATTGAAGTTTTCTTCTATAATTTTGTTGCAGATATTTACTAGCCCTTTAAGTTGAGAGTCTTTGCTCTCTTCTATACTTGCTATTCTTAGGTTTGACATTCTCATTGTGTCCTGGATTTCCTGGATGTTTTGGGTTAGGAACTTTTTGCTTTTTGCATTTTCTTTGACTATTGTTTCAATGTTTTCCATGGTCTCTTCTGCCCCTGAGATTCTCTCTTTAATCTCTTGTATTCTGTTTGTCATGCTTGAGTCTATGACTCCTGATCTCTTTCCTAGGGTTTCTATCTCTAGGGTTGTCTCCCTTTGTGGTTTCTTTATTGTTTCTATTTCCATTTTTACATCCTGGATGGTTTTGTTTAATTGCTTTACTGTTTTGGTTGTGTTTTAATTCTTTAAGGGTTTTGTGTGTGTGTGTGTGTGTGTGTGTGTGTGTGTGTGTGTGTGTGTGTGTTTGCTCTTTAAGTGCTTCTACTTATTTACCTGTATTTCTTTAATGGAGTTATTTATGTCTTTCTGAAAGTCCTCTAGCATCATCAGAAGATGCGATTTCAAATTCAAATCTTTCTTTTCAGGTGTGTTGGGATATTTAGTATTTGCTGTGGGGAGAGGACTGACTTCTGACGATGCCAAATAGTCTTGTTGTCTGTTGCTTAGTTTCTTGAGCTTGCTTCTCACCATCTGGTTGTCTACGCTGTTAGTCAGTCTCACCATTGGAGGAAGAGTCCTCTGTCTCTGATTGGAGCTTGTCCCTCCTCTGGGCCTGTGAGCTTGTGGGCCAATGAGCCTGTGATCTTAGGACTGAGATCATTCCTGGGAGACCAGCTCTCTCAGGGCAAGTTTTGTATATGAGAGCTGTGGGACAATCCCAGATCTTGTCACAGATGGACACTGGAAGGGTCCAGTCCTAGGCCTCCCTGTACCTCCATCTAGCTTCTTTCAATAAATGAACAGATAATGAAAATATTATATAATGAAATTTTAGAAAAAAGAATGTGACATATTTTGGAAAGCAAATGAAAGAAAAATTATTATGTTAAGGAAAATAAATCGTCCTCAGACAAATGTGGCATGTTTTATCTGAATTCATATTTGTGTGTGTGTGTGTGTGTGTGTGTGTGTGTGTATGTGTGTACTAAAACAGAAGAAGACTTAAGGTAGAGAAATAAAATATATGTAATAATAAATGAATAAAGGAAAATATCTTCAAGAACAAATGGGCTGGGATTAAAGGTGTATATCACCATGCATGGTCATATAATAGATTTTGATTTTATTCTTACCCCTCCCCCACCAATTGCAGATCCTCTCTTCCTCCCTATCCACCCTACTTCATGGCCTGAGGATCATATAAATGCATCAGAGTTCTGAGTCTATTTACAAGACTTACACAAAATCAAGCCAGACAAAATACCAGTCTAGAAAAGGGGAAATGGGTAAAATCTGAGCACTCATTTCTTAGCAGAGCTCTGAGTTTGAGGCCATCTTGTTCTACAAAGCAAGACAGCCAGGGGTACACAGAGCAAACCTGTCTTGAAAACCAAAAGAAAACAATAAATAGCTTTACTTTTAGAAAAACCATAACTAATTTTAAATTCTGAAATAAACATTTTTATTTTATAAGGAAAATACAGTGATTATTAGCCAATAATATGTTTTGCAAGCTGTTTACTCTGACTCTTACTTCTATAGCATGTGATGGAATCGGCACCGGATCCTTGATGTCTGCTCAGACTGTGGATTCCAGTAACATTGACAAATTCATAAACTGCACCAAGATCAACGGGAATCTCATCTTTCTTGTGACTGGCATTCATGGGTCAGTATTCAATGTTCTACAGTGTAGTTCTGCAAAGTGAAAGTGTTCCATATCTCTACATGCTGGCATTGTTGATTCATCTGGACCTAGAACATTTTTACTTTTTCTTAAACTCTTTCCATCCAAAGCGGTGGACATCCTTTCAGTAGTGCTGGGACACACCTGCATTTGGAGTTTGGTTATTATTTTGAAATGAGAATGCAAGTCTCTAATTCTGCTTGAATGTACTTTCCAGGAAATCTCCTAAAAGCCATAGCCTTAGGAAACCCTAGGACTTAGATACTTAGAAGAAAATATAAAGTGAAAAATTACTCTTGAGTTTGCAAAGAATTAGTTCAAAACAGCATATATTAAAAAATCAAACAAACAAGCAGGCAAGCTAACAAAACCTTAACATGAAACGACTTAACAAACCTGACTTAAAATTAAGTTGAAATTTTCCTGATCTGTTTTTTAAAATTTTCTTTTATGATATATTCTTCTATTTGTCTCTTATATGGGGAAATTAGTGCTACTATAAAGTGGATTTTATTTTGGTAATAAAAATTGTTACATTATCTGGGGTCCTTCATTACAGAACCGGCTGCTGGCTTTAACTGGGGAAATAACTGAGTTTGTATTCTTTGTGTAATAAAAATGTCAATAGCTATGCTTTGTATTTTATCTATTTGTCTATATTAGTACTTAATCTCTAAATATTATTGCTACAGGCTACAAATAAAGACTATCTCTCGCATCTTTTAATTCAACTCTTAGACTGAACATATATCACATCATTTCTGGAAGCAAAATAACAGAGCATATTATGAATAAATATCTCCAAATAAGAACAGCATGAACAATGGGACAGAGTATTTATCTTCATTCAAACAAATTATTATTTATGCTCTTGCATAAAACATCTCTATTAAAAAGACAGTTTTAATATAGCCCCATGTCATATGCTGTAAAAGTATACACGAATCTTCTGTCTATTGTGTTATGTTTAGACAAATCAATACTTTTTAACAGGAAATTAAGATTACTAACTTCCATTTAAGAAGTTGGTAATTTTAATCCCACATCAAGTATGGCAATGATGTGTTGAGTGACCACCATTCTGAAATTGGATCCATTTGGTTAACCTTACTAAGGACCACACAGTTCCTCTGAAATCATCTATTGTTGACCTAGCATCTTTAGCACTTTGGGTAGGATATTTGGGTCAAGATTTATTTGTTTGTTTGTTTGTATGCTAAATAATTGAATGAGTATATGACATCTGGAAAGGGATATATGTACATGTCAATTATCTTTTTTTAAAATATCCCTATGAACAAAAGATCATCTGTTACTAGTGCAAGCAAGTAGAGGGAGCCACTTGACTCCCACTGCTTCCTTTTATATGAACACTGTTGTGGTTATTTTTTCTATTACTGTTATAAGATACCCTTGCAGAACCAATGTAAGAAGGGAAGGGTTTACACTGAGTTCACAGTTTCAAGCTACATCTAACATGGCAAAGAGTTCAGGAAAGCAAGTCTGTAGGACAGCAGATTAACATACATAGACATATATGCATGCACATATACATAAATATATATATGGCTCATTCCCCTTTTTATTCAGTCCACACCTCCAGCCTCTAAAATACCACCAGCCACTTTTCAAGTTGGTTTTCCCACCTAAGCTGACTAGATCTAGATTATTCCTCACGAGCATAATGAGAAGCTAAACTAATGTAGGTTATCTCTCACAGGTGAGCTCAGAGATCTCTTAGGTGACTCTACATCTTCTAACATTGCTGATATTAAATATCACAGATACGATAAGTGTAGTAGCTTCAAGCCTTCAAGGTTTGGTAAAATTTGAAAATCTGTACTCATAAAGTGAGTGGATTAACAGAAGTGGTTTTTGGCATTGTCTGGTCAAACATCTTATATTCTGTGTGTGTGTGTGCATGTGTGTTTGTGTGTATGTGTGTGTGTGTGTGTGTATCAAGCATTTGTCGTTTTTTAAAATGTTTATTTTATATTTCTTTACTTACATTTCAAAGGTTAAAGTTCAAAATAAAATCTAGAGATAATGTTCTTATTTTAAATACATAATTTTTAAAAAAATCATTGGAATTTGTAGTTATTATTAAAACAAATATAAGAAAATTTCCCAGTATGATAAAAAAGGTATTGATAGAAAAATTATTAACTTCTACTTAGAATCAAAATTGAGATTTATGATAAATAGCACTAGAAATCATTCTGTATAAAAAATATAAGAAAGTAAAGGACATTTGAGTACCTGAAGACTGATATAGAAAATAACTAAGTAGATATATTTTTACACACACACACACACACACACACACACACACACACACACAACACTACAGAGGTAACTAAGAGTCTTTGAAACTGTGACAAAATGGCTAGGGAATTTCACACGAATAAAGACTCAGTGTAAACTTAGAACATCTGAGGTTCTCTCTAGTAGTGCATTTCTAAGATTGTAGAGGACAAAGGGAAATCCTTTGCTCTAAGATGATTTTAAAAGCACTGCCCTTGGGTTATTATTAAAAGCCTAATTACTATTAAAATGAAAACATTCCTGTAAGTGTCCCAATTTCAATTGAATGAAGCAAAACTACCTCTATAGATGACTTCTGTATGGAAAATTATTATAGTTGAAAATTATGAACGGTGACTTACCTATGGTCAAATTTCTTCTAAATAATGTTTGTAAGAGAAAAATTTGAAAAAAAAACCCGATGATTTAGTGATTTTTAAAATATTATTTTTGTCTTGCTTCAATACAGAAGATTATTGTGGAGTTATGCTATTTATGAGGACTTTGCATATTTATCTCTGCTTTAGAGCATAGTCAACATATACATACCAAACAAATATAAATAAATATAATGGACAATAGGGATCACAGAGAGTTTGTTAAACTTCCTCACTCTGTAAGGACTATAATATCACAAATCATTCAAGTGAAAATGAACTGCCTAGAAAAACAATGTGGACTACAAGTCCAAAGGTAAAAGCATGTCTTTAAAATGAGCCCCACAAAAGACAGATGAGATGGTTTATGTAGGTGACCTGATCCTGCATAGAGTTTGAATCACAGCAAAGTGATGAATGGAGTGAGTGGAGCTCTGTGGAGTCTCTTTCTTGACAATCATTTTCTTTCCTCCAGTGAAAAGCTGGAAAATGGATTGCTAATAAATAGCCTTTCTGATTGTTTTGGTGAATAAATCAAAAGGTTTTTGATTTGTCCAGCCCCATACCAGTAAAATCTTAATGAATAGTACACATGGTAGGGAAAGTGGAGGGGAAAATAGGACAAAGGGAACAAAAGGCATTGAGAAGACAGCAACAGAACCTCAGTGACTGTCTATTTTATAGCTCAGAAAAGGGTTCAATTAATAGTACTTTATAGCTTAATGCTAGTCTTTTATAGACTATCTTAGAAAAGACATAAAAGGCAAATTATTATTTCAGATACATCATGCTTCTTAGTTCAGATGATTATCTGTTCTTAATCATAACACTGCAACTTGGAGTACTTGAAGTTAAAATTTAATACTATTGTGCCTCAAGGAAAATATATATGGCAATTTACAAGACAAATATATGTGAAATATTCTTCATTCTCAGTCTCCTGCCAGGATAACCCATATATTCTGAAGCCTTTCCCATCCATTTCATGAATCTATGCCTATAAAATCAAATCAATAGATCTAAGACAACACACACACACACACACACACACACACACACACACACACACACACACACACACACACACACCAGGGTAGCAGTCTGTGTTTGTGTGTGGGGGGAGGTAGAGAGAAAGAGGGGTCAGAGCAGATTTTTAATGTGACTACTATATTACAAACAGTAAACTTCTAGTAAATAAAATGTTTTATGTACTTTCATTGCCATCACTCTCAATATATTAATAGTGACTTTTAATACGATAGTAATATTCATTGACAGTTATTTAATAATGAGGTTAAAAGACATAATTAAATGATATTAAGACAATCATTTCTTTCAGAAAATAGTCTTGAACATTTTTCAATAAGATTTTGTCCTTTAAGAGATATATAATGGGGGGAGGATGGGGAGGGGAAGCCCATATAGAACGGGAGGGAGAGGGGTTAGGGGGATGTTGGCCTGGAAACCGGGGAGGGGAATAACAATCGAAATGTAACTAAGAAATACTCAAGTTAATAAAGATTTAAAAAAAAGAGAGAGATATAAAGAAAGGTAATTGGTACACTCACACCGTGATTTTGTAGTGTCTTTACCATGAATGGAAATTCAACTCATATCCTTTGATTAGAATGAGAATTATAGTCTTGCAAAATCCCTCTCGTCCTTTGTCCTGGCATTGTTCATGTACATGTTCTTACAGCCACATGCTGCTCACAAGCATGCTGTCACTGTGTCATATAAAGAGACTGACAGGAACAGGTTTTCATAACAGGTCTCAGTCATGGTAGATAGTGGAAGTCACGCCTAGGTTTCATGACAAAATGACTTTCTTTCAGGAGATTCGTTAATTTGTTTTTTCTATGCTGAAAGTTGTTGTGGCTCACCAAAAAGAATGACAAGGGGCCACAATATTCTTCTACATGGCTCTGTGTTTAGATAGGAAAGCAATTTTAAGGTACTGTAGATCTCTGATGACTTAGGGTGACAATCCCTAGAGGTACTTTGAAGCTGAAAGGAGAATTTTGTCAACTTACTTTATGGCAATCCTGACTCTCTAAAATTAAGTATATAAAACATGTGTGGTTTATTCAGCTTCATATTAATGACCAAGAATTTATTTAATTCCTAGCAACTGAGAAGTTTTAAGTCATGATTTGGGCTAACTTCATTACTGTATGCTTGCCCTGAATTTAGATTCTTTCTCACTGATGTCAGGATATTTGATTTTGTAGTCAAAATTGTTGTAAGTTACTTTCCATGGGAGAGCAATGTTAAAAATTATTTCTCCAATTTAAGGGCTTCTATCTCCTCAGACTTAAATTTTTTTTTACATTAAAAATGAATATGACTGAACCCCCAGTGAACTAGACTGTTGGGGAGAGGGCAGCAATGGGGGGAGGGTTGGGAGGGCAACACCCATAAGGAAGGGAGGGGGAGGGATGTTTGCCCGGAACCGGGAAAGGAATAACACTGAAATGTATATAAGAAAACTGTTAATAATAATAAAAAAAAAAATGAATATAGAATTCCATAATGGACTTGTGATTAGGAGTACAACAAAATGTCGTCTGGATATGGCATGGCTGCTGCACACATGAACTTATAACACCTGTGGCCACCTGCCCAAGACCTGCACAAAACCAAGCTAGGAAGGACCTCCATCACGGAGACCTGTCAGGCTGCTTAGCTGAGAATATGGAGGGAATCAACGGCTGCTGGAGGAGAGAGTGGGACTCTATTTGGTGTCTTGCCACATATTCCAGTTGACAATACCATAACCATGTGAATATGCTCAGCATTAACTGGAATCAGTGTATTCAAATATTTGAAGTCAAAAGAGGACATGAAGTTGGTAGATAGGAGGATGCTTTGGATGGGCTGGGATGAAATTGGAATGAGGTTTTAGGGGTGAATATGATCAAGATATACTATATATATGTATGAAATTTTCAAAGAATAGATAAATATTATTTTTAAAAGATAAATGCAACATTTTAATCATGAATTATACCTTGTTTTTACATATATGCGCATTAGAAATAATAATGGCCATATATTATGTAACACAATATACCTATGCCTATACACATATATGCACTTATGCATGTATGAGAGAGTGTGTGTCATACCAAGAATTCAACTTTTCGAGAACTTAACATATAAGATTTAAGCTTTTAAGAGATATTCATGTGACACTAAGAATAATCTGGATCAATAGTTTATTTTGAGTCATAGAAAAGCATGCTTATAGTTTTCCAGTCTCAGCAACACACAGCATCCTAGCATCCTACAGCACTGTACTTTAAGCTCGTAGTACATTGCATTGATTGCACTTCTTAGATTAAAATGTAATTTAATCAAGCAAAGCCTTTTTAAAGTGATGAGAAGGCCCATCGTGTGGGGTAATACGCTGATGAAATGAGTTTAGAGAGCCAGTGTCAGGTGCTTCGAGAGATCAACCTGGATTTCATGGTTGCTGAAAATAATGGTCTTTCAAAGACTCGACTTTCAGTGGAAGCAAAGTGCATTTCCAGCAGCTATGCCCTGTACCTATTGGATTGTTGAGCTATCATAAAGTACTTTGGTTGACAACCCAATTAAGATTGTATTCAATGAAACTACTGTATTCTGGATTTTTCGCACACACAAATTAGAAAATTTTCACAGATGATACAAAGGATAAATGGTCATAGGAAGAATAAAAGTCTTTTAATTGCTATATAATTCTAGAAAATTCTAAGTTCATTCCTTTTAGAAAGTTCAGTGCTCAATATCTCATAGGAAGGTGCATCTGCATAGAATTTATCATTTCCATGAAAATATGAAAGCTTAATACATATTGTGGATCCTTTTAAAGTAAGGAATTTAACAACTGGGATATTTTCCTTGAATTACTGAAAGTATTTCAATTACTGAAATAGTTTGGTATAATGTTGGTCTTAGTATTCAAGTATGCAATTATTTTCAATGGCCATTATTTACCTAAAATAATTTGTAAGATGAAAACAGAACACAATTTATTAGTATTTTAATGATAACTTTTAAAATATGATGTGAATTTTAAAGAATTTTCATAAGGGGTAATTTAAAAATGTAAAAACTTTTATACTTTGTATTAATAAATTTGCTATATATATTTTTTAGATGGAAGCAAGTATTGTCTGTGTTATAAAATAATTGTTTTAAATTTGGCTGCATCTTTTCTTGATTTTGTAGGGACCCTTACAATGCTATTGACGCCATAGACCCAGAGAAACTGAATGTCTTTCGGACAGTCAGAGAAATAACAGGTACTTTTAATAGTAGATAAGTAGATAGATAGATAGATAGATAAATAGATAGATAGATAGATAGATAGATAGACAGACAGACAGACAGACTGCCATAAGCTATGTGACATGGTATTTTCTTGAAATAGTTACATTTTACAATAGCAATACGTTCTTAAAAGAAGAATCTTTAAAACTCAAATGATCCCTTAGCTTTCATATTCTAAAGCCAATAAAATTCAGGCATAAACTTTGAAATATTGTTATTATTGTGTTTTCAAATACCAAAAAATAAATGATGCTTGGGCACTTGTTTTGTAGTTGACTCCCTCATAGGAACAAGAGTTTACTGTGAAGAATAGATAGCACTCCATTAGTATGATATTTTTTTGAGTATTTACTGTTTTTAATTCTCTTATACTAATTATTATGGGTTCATAAATATGAATCAACTTTGGATTTAACATCACAGAAAACAAAACCTGATGAGTTAGGGCTGAACGAAATATTATAGATTTTATGGAGATACATATATCATAGTATATAGATAAGTGGTTAAGGAATTAAAGGAAATAGAACTTTATTTTTATTTTTAACTTGATAAAAATTTATGTATATGTATCTACTACAATAAAGTAAATTATGCTCTTTTAATATTGACATGTCCAGGTTTATGAGTCCCTGAGTCTTAAATCATGGACTCTTTTTTTTTTTTTTTTTCCAGAGCTGGGTACCGAACCCAGGGCCTTGTGCTTGCTAGGCAAGCGCTATACCACTGAGCTAAATCCCCAACCCCAAATCATGGACTATTGATGCTATTTTTTAATAACCATTATTAATTTACTGTTAACTCCAGGAACTCATAGTATTATACTTAATTGTAAAGTGATAAGTAAGTGGTGGATACTACAAAAGTGGTTTAATTGTCTTTTGCTTACTTCCTATTTTTCAGTATATTTTCATCATGTTTGAACAATCGCTAACACTGACATTGAAAAGTGCTATCATGAATTATTATATCACTTTCTTACTCCCTGTAGGTTTCCTGAACATACAATCTTGGCCACCAAATATGACAGATTTTAGTGTTTTCTCCAACCTTGTCACCATTGGAGGAAGAGTTCTCTACAGGTAGGTGAATATGTTTGGTGCAGTCAGCTGCTTGAATATAGAGAGGACTATCACAAGCTTTTTAATGTTATGATAGTCTATTGATTAATTCCAAAAATGTGCCTCCTGAAATAATCCCTGATGTGACATGAGACACACAGAATTCCTAGTTTGGTTTTTAACTGCTTATTGCCTGGGCAGATATTAATGTGTTTCTGGTATAAGGCATGTAATATGATCTGTATAATTGAACTTTATATGTATTTTATGTCATACTAAGACATAAATGTAGACGACTCAGTAATGACTCGAGTGTGTGGGGAACATTTTCTGCTGTAGCCAGGGGTTTGAGTTCTCTCTCTGATGCCATTGTTTGCACCACACATCCTATGTTGATGTTACTGTTGTAGGTTCCCTATTCTTAGTGTTGAATAATAAACAGAGAGGTCATTAGTGGGAGAGGAAGCACCTAACCTTGCAGACATGAAACACCAGTGTGGGAGGTACCTGGAGAGGTCCATCCCCTCAGAGGAGAAGGGGAGGGGGAACGGGGAAGGACTGTGGGAGGGGGTGACCAAGAGGGGGCAGTGAGTGGGATGTAAAGTGAATAAGTAAAAAATTAAATTAAATTAACAAATAAATACAGATATCAGAGGGATATTACGAGAACATATCAATGTCACTATTTTAAATATACATGATAAAATGAATCTTTAGTGAGCCACTACTCTTTTAAAGTTTTCTTTGAGTTTTGAAAAGCAGTACAAATAGTCAATAAATACTAGAAAAATGTTCAATATCCTTATGTAAAGGAAAAAAATGAAAGTCAGTGTCATTACCCCAGTGAGAAAATAAAAGATAATAAATGTTAACAAGCACGCACGAGAACAGTTACACACTGATAATGAAAATGTAAACTAGTGTATCAACCAGAGAAATAATTGTGGAGATCATCTACAAAATGGTACGACTGAATAATGAGGCTATACATTTCTAAAGTATATGCCGAAAGTTAACATGAAGCAGAGATACCGTCACGTCTGCATTCATCGCAGCACTAATCCCAACAGCTGAGCCAAGGAATGGCTGGCCTGGTCAGTAGGTAAACGGCTAAATAACATGTGTATAATTACGATTTTGTTTATTGTCTCAATGTGACAAGAGTAAATTTTAAAATACCCCAACTCTAGACAATTAATGGGTACTGAGAGAGAAACAATCAGTTTTCTCCAGAGATTAGCCCCTTAATAGCTTACCCAATCCCACAGTCAACCATAAACATTATGCATATGATCAACATTAAATGTACTAGGCCATTTTTAACATATATATATATATATATATACATGTACAAAATAAGAATAATTAAAGAAAAATCATAAATTGGTGAGATACGGGGGTGACATCAAGGAATCAAGAGTGTGAAGTATGGAATAAAAATTATGTATATAGGGTACTCATGTATGAAATTCTCAAAAATTACTAAGAAAATGAATGTATAAACTGGAACCGGTCACACAGACCTTGTGGGAGAGAGAGCTGAACTCCTAGAAGTACAAACAATCTTGAGAGCTCAGGGGATACTGACAATTCTGCTCACATTCCTAGCCCAAGAGGAATCTGCATAGTGGCCGCTGGATACAGGAATATAGGAGAGGTCAGCAGCAGGAATCTGCTGGTTTCTGCCTGTGCCTGGAACTGAACTGAACAGGTCCCACAGCTCCCTGCACCAAAATCCCATGGTGGAGAGACCTGGGCCCTAAGAAGTGTGGACAGAAATCAGAGGAGACTAGTCTCTGCCCACGTTCCCAACCCAAGAGGAAATCACATAGTGCCATGTGTGCCCTCTGGGCACAGGGACCTAGGAGTAGTCAGGGGCAGGACCTTTTGTGTTTCTGCCTGCACCAAAAGCTGAGCGAGTCACCAGGACCACCTACACACCTGAGAGCAAAGGTAAGACCAACTTTTCTGTGCCAAGCAACCTGCCTGGAGGCTTTAGATCACACAAATCCAGGAGCAGCTCTTTGTTCCCAGATCTGGCTGAAAGAAAGCAGGTCTACAGAAGTGCTGACACACAGGCCTACGGGAGGATCAAGCCACTGACAGAGCCAGCAGGACAAGCTAACACCAGAGACAACCTGATGGCAAGAGACAAGCACAGGAACCTAAGCAACAGAAAGTAAGACTATTTGGCATCATCCGAGACCAGTTCTCCCACCAAAGCAAATACTGGATATCCAAACACACCGGAAAAGCAAGATTCACATATAAAATCACACTTTATGATATTGATGGAGGACATTAAGAAGGTCATAAATAATTCCCTTAAAGAAATACAGGACAACACAAGTAAACAAGAAGCTCTTAAAAAGGAAACACAAAAATCCCTTAAAGAATTACAGGAAAACACAACCAAACAGGTGAAGGAATTGAACAAAACAATCCAGGATTTAAAAATGGAAATAGAAACAATAAAGAAAGCACAAAGGGAGACAACCCAGGGTATAGAAAACCTAGGGAAGAGATCAGGAGTCATGGATGCAAGCATCACCAACAGGAAACAAGAGATAGAAGAGAGAATCTCAGGGGAAGAAGATACCATAGAAAACATCTGTGGGGTTGGGGATTTAGCTCAGTGGTAGAGCGCTTGCCTAGGAAGCGCAAGGCCCTGGGTTCTGTCCCCAGCTCCGAAAAAAAAGAAAAAGAAAAAAAAAGAAAGAAAACATCTGCACAAATGTCAAAGATAATGTAAAATGCAAAATCTCCTACCCCAAAACATCCAGGAAATCCAGGACAAAATGAGAAGGTCAAACCTAAGGAAAATAGGTATAGAAGATAGTGCAGACTCCAAACTTAAAGGGCCAGTAAATATCTTCAACAGAATTACAGAAGAAAACTTCCTTAACCTCAAGAAGGAGATGCCCATAATCATATAAGAAGCCTACAAAACTCCAAATAGATTGGACCAGAAAAGAAATTCCTCCTGTCACATAATAGACAAAACACCAAATGCACAAATTGAAGAAAGAATATTAAAAGCAGTAAGGGGAAAAGGTCAAGTAAAATATGAAGGCAGATCTATCAGAATTACACCAAACTTTACAACACAGACTATGAAAACCAGAAGATCCTGGACAGATGGCATACAGACCCTAAGAAAACATAATGCCAGCCCAAGCTACAGTATCCAGCAAAAATCTTAACATAGATGGAGAAACCAAGATATTCCATGACAAAACCAAATTTACACAATATCTTTCTACAAATCCAGCCTTACAAAGGATAATACATAGATGGAAAACTACAGCACAAGGAGAGAAACTACATCCTAGAAAAAGGAAGAAAGTAATCTCCTTGAAACAAAATCAAAAGAAGAGATACACACACACATAATCCAAACTCTAACAATGAAAATAACAAGAAGCAACAGTCAGTATTCCTTAATATCTCTTAACATGAATAGACTCAATTTCCCAATGAAAAGACATAAACTAACAGACTGGATATGGAAAGAGGACCTAACATTTTCCTGCATACAGGAAACATACCTCAGAGACAAAGACAGATACTACCTCAGAGTAAAAGGCTGGAAAACAACTTTCCAAGCAAATGGTCAGAAGAAACAAGCTGGAGTAGCCATTTTAATATCGAATAAAATTGACTTTCAATCCAACGTTATCAAAAAATGATAAGGAAAGACACTTGATATTCATCACAGGAAAAACCCACCATAATGAACTCTCAATCCTAAATATCTATGCTCCAAATACAAGGGCACCTACATTCATAAAAGAAAACTTGCTAAAGCTCAAACACACATGTTGCATATCACACAATAGTAGTAGGAGATTTCAACACCCTATTCTCATCAATGGACAAATCATGGGAAAAAAATTAAACAGAAACATAGAGAAACTAACAGTACTTATGAACCAAATGGACTTAACAGACATTTATTGAACATTTCATCCTGAAACAAAAGAATATACCTTCTTCTCAGCACCTCATGGTATCTTCTCCAAAATTGACCATATAATTGGTCACAAAACAGGCATCAACCAACACAGGAAAAAAGAAATAACCCCTTGCATCCTATCAGATCACCATGGACTAAGGCTGGTCTTCAATAACAACAAAAATGACAGAAAGCCCACATATACATAGAAGTTGAACAACACTCTACTCAATGATAACTTGGTCAAAGACAAAATAAAGGAAGAAATTAAAGACGTTTTAGAATTTAATGAAAATGAAGGTACAACATACCCACACTTATGGGGCACAATGAAAGCTGTGCTAAGAGGAAAACTCATAGCTCTGGATGTCTCCAAAAAGAAACAGGAAAGAGCATATATCAGCAGCTTGACAGCACACCTAAAAGCTCTAGAACAAAAAAAAAAAAAAAGCAAATACAACCAAGGGGTGTAGAAGACAGGAAATAATCAAACTCAGGGCTGAAATCAACCAAGTAGAAACAAAAAGGACCATAGAAAGAATCAACAAAACAGGAGCTGTTTTTTTTCCACAACGAGATAGGTAAATCCTAAGCCAGACTAGCCACAGGGTACAGATAGTATATCCAAATTATCAACATCAGAAATGAAAAGGGAGACATAGAACCAAAACAGAATCTGAGGAAATGCATAAAAATATCCTATCCTACTACAAAAGCCTATATTCAACAAAACTTGAAAAATTGGAGGAAATGGACAATTTTCTGGACAAATACCAGGTACCAAAGTCAGGATCAAAATAAACCATCTAAACAACCCCATAGCTCTTAAAGAAATAGAAGCAGAAGTCAAAATATCACTATTTGCAGATGATATGATAGTTTATTTAAGTGACCCCCAAAAGTTCCACCAGAGAAAGACTAAGCCTGATAAATAATTTCAGCAAAGTAACTGGGTATAAAATTAACTCAAACAAATCAGTAGCCTTCCTCTGCTCAAAGGATAAACAGGCTGAGAAAGAAATTAGGTAATGACACCCTTCACAATAGTCTGAAATAACATAAAAATCTTGGTTTGACTCTAACCAAGCAAGTGAAAGATCTGTATGACAAGAACTTCAAGTCTCTGAAGAAAGAATTTGAAGAAGACCTCAGAAGATGGAAAGATCTCCCATGCTCATGGATTGGCAGGATTAATATAGTATAAATGGCCATTTTGCAAATTCATTTCGAATAACAAAATCTCAGGATAGTGAAAACTATCCTCAACAATAGAAGAATTCTGGGGGAATAACCAACCCTGACCTCAAGTAGTATTACAGAGCAATAGTGATAAAAAAAAAACTGTGTGGTACTGGTACAGAGACAGGCAGATAGCACAGTGGAATAGAATTGAAAACACAGAAATGAATCCACATACATATGGTCACCTGATCTTTGACAAAGGAGCTAAAACCATCCAATGGAAAAAAGAGCATTTTCAACAATTGTTGCTGTTTCAAATGGAGGTCAGGCTGTAGAGGAATGCAAATTGATCCATTCTTTTCACCCTCTACAAAGCTTATGTCCAAGTGAATCAAGGACCTCCACATCAAATCAGATACACTCAAACTAATAGAAGAAAAAGTGGGAAGGAATCTCAAACACATGGGCACTGGGGAAAATTTCCTGAACAAAACACCAAGAACATCAAGAATTGACAAATGGGACCTCATAAAACTGCTAAGCTTCTCTAAGCCAAAGGACACTGTCATTAGGACAAAACGACAACCAACAGATTGGGAAAAGATCTTTATCAATTCTGCATATGATAGAGGGCTATTATCCAAACTATACAAAGAACTCAGGAAATTAGACTGCGGGGAGACAAATAACCCTATTAAAAATGCAATACAGATTTAAACAATGAATTCTTAGCTGAGGAATATTGAATGTCTGAGAAGCACCTAAAGAAATGTTTGACATTCTCAATCATCAGAGAAATGCAAATCAAAACAACCCTAAGATTCCACCTCACACCTGTCAGAATGGCTAAGATAAAAATACTCAGGCAACAGCAGATGCTGTCGAGGATGTGGAGAAAGAAGAACACTCCTCCATTGTTGGTGGGATTGCAAATTGGTGCAACCATTCTGGAAATCAGTCTGGAGGTTCCTCAGAAAATTGGACATTCCACTACCTGAGAACCCAGCTATACCACTCCTGGACATATACCCAAAAGATGCTCCAACATACAACAAAGACACATGCTCCACTATGTTCATAGCAGCCTTGTTTATAACAGCCAGTAGCTGGAAAGAACCCAGATGCCCTTCCACAGAGGAATGGATACAGAAAATGTAGTCCATCTACACAATGGAGTACTACTCAGCTATCAACGACTTCATGAAATTCATAGGCAAAGGTATTGAACTGGAAAATATCATCCTGATTGAGGTAACCCAGTCACAGAAAACACACATTTTATGCACTCATTGATAAGTGGATATTAGACCAAAAGCTCAAATTTCCCAAAGTTGTAATCTACAGACCACATGAAGCTCCAGAAGGATGACCAAAATGCAAATGCTTCACTCCTTCTTAAAAGGGGAGATCAAAAATATCCATAGGAGGGGATATGGAGGCAAAGTTTAGAGCAGAGACTGAAGGAATGGCTATTCAGAGCCTACCCCACATGTGGCCCATATATATATATACAGCCACTAAAACTAGATAAGATTGATGAACCTAGGAAGTGCATGCGGACCGAAACTGGATATAGATCTCTCTTGAGAGTCAAAGACAGAACATGTCAATTACAGTGGCTAATGCTAGCAGCAAACCAGTGAACTGAGAATGGGACCCCCATTGGCAGAATTAGGGAAGGGATTGAAAGAGCTGAAGGGGCTTGCAACCCCATAGGAACAGCAATGCCAACCAATGCTATGAGATACTATGTCTTTATTGAACTTTTGAGCATATTTTCTGAATTATTCATTTTCTATTTCCCCCTCTCTCCTTTTTTAGTGGTCTCTCATTGCTTATCCTCAAACAACAAGGTATCACTTCACTACAGTTCCAGTCTCTGAAGGAAATCAGTGCGGGCAACATCTACATCACTGACAACAGCAACCTGTGTTATTACCACACCATCAACTGGACAACACTGTTCAGCACCGTTAACCAGAGGATAGTGATCCGAGACAACAGGAGGGCTGAGAACTGTAGTAAGTACATGTCCTGTAACTTAAAACAGGACCTTCTGCTCTTTTTAATATTTTACAAAATACTTAAAAATAGCATCCAAAGTTTTCTCCATTATCCCAGCATTCGATAATAGAGAGGTGGTATGATTATCAAAAATGTTGCATAGTCAAAAATGGTGTGTCTTCACATACTGGCCAATGTCAGAAAATCTCATCTAGAGATAGATTTAGATGTTATAGATGGTGGAGGTATACGAAGAGGGCCCCCTCCACCATTCCCAGAATCACCATAAACACTCTTATCAAAATATGGAACGGTTGTTAATTTAAAAATGCAATACTTTAAATAGATGGTTTGGAGTTCAAAATGGTTTTTAAAATTAAAAAAAGAAAAAGATAAAAAAGAAAAAGCAAAGACAAAGGAAAAAAGAAAAGGAAAGAAAGATGTTACCTCATCCATAAAGGGTGACAGTGGCTTGAGAAGACTTCCCTCTTTTAGTCAAAACTGTCGAAGTAGGTATGACAGTTTGAAGAGGATGAGGTTAAGAAACAACTTTGGGACATGAAAGGCTGTACTTCCAGCCTCTTTCTCCCATGTGGTGCTGGTTCTCTCAGAGTGACAGTTCTATGTGGGAGAAGTTCTAGTGGATTCTTCATAAGCCTTTTGAAGTTTTCTGAAAGGGAAGAAGAAATTCTTACATATAAACAGTATAGCGACAAATATTACCAATACTTCAAAACCCACATTTGATTTTCTTCTGAGCTAACACATTCCATGGCTTAGAAACTATTGTGCATATATACTTAAATATAATTAAACAAAGTTTTGTTATCAATTTTTCAATGTGTAAACACCTTTTCCAAATTATGTATCTACCTTTTTTATTATTAAATAGGCAATGAACAACCATGGTTTTATATGTCAGTGATCATTAATAGGAAAAGGAAATCTTTAAAATGTACATGATTGAGGTTGAGACTGAGTCATATTTAGTGCTTACTGAACATTTATATCTTTTCTTATAAAATACTTCACTTTATTCATGCCTTTTTTCTACATTCAGATTGGTAATTATTGGGCCTTTTGCTTCTAGATTTGAAGAAGCACTTTGAAATTTTAGTATATTAATTTTCTGTTATTTCTTGTAATGTAAATAAATTTCTACTTTCAGATGATTTTTAACCTTCATATTTACTAGTGAAACATTTTATATTTTTCTCAATTTAATAGATTAGGTTTTCTACTTTCTGTCTTAATGTGTTCTTATTTCTTCATATATAAATTTTCTCTAATTTTAGACATATGAAAGTTTTTGTAATTCCTTTTAATATCCAATTAAATACTCTACTGAGCCAATATAATTTATTGACTAATCAGTTTCTCCTTGATGACAGAAGTGAGTTGCAATATGTTATAGTAAATGACCAGCTAAGAACATGTCAGATTGTGCTTCTTAATTGATATATGTGATTTAATTTGTTTGCAACCACCCTATAAATTGTAGCAATATCCATGTGAAGATTAGTATAGCAATATCAAGAAAGATAAATAATGACCCCAGTGGTTTGAGCTACTAATATTTCCATTGATCAAACTGATGTCTATCACATTTCAAAGACTTAGATACTTATTTCACTATGAAACTATTCAAAAGAAATTATTACTATCATACACAGTCTACCAGCTACATATAATATATTCTATATATTTTAGTCAAGATAATACTTGTCTTAGTAGATGTTTTATGTTATTACAACGGTAGATAAATAAATAAATCTAACAAAAGCTGGGTACTTCATAATATAGAGACATTTGTTTTGTTTACATTGTTGGAGATGAAAGTCATAGAATAGGTGCATTAGTCAGGGTTCTCCAGAGGAACATAACTGATAGAATGTAGATTGAAGGGGGTTTGTTACAATGTACTATAGGCTATGGTCCAGCTAGTCCAACAGTGGCTGTCTCCATTGGAAAAGACAAGGATACTATATTTGTGCAGTTCATCAGACTGGATGTCTCACACGGTATTCAATATACACTGGAATCCTGAAAATGTGAGATGTGCTACCAATGAATGAAGGCTGTCTTAGTTAGGGTTTTACTGTTCTGAACAGATACCATGACCAAGGCACCTCTTATAAAGACACCATTTACTTGGGGCTGGCTTACAGGTTCAGAGGTTCAGATCATCGTCATCAAAATGGGAGCATGGAAGCATCAAGTCAGGCATAATTCAGGAGGATCCAAGAGTTCTACAAATTCACCTTAGGTTGCTAGGAGAGTTGCTTCCAGGCAGCTAGGACAAGGCTCTTTTTAAAGCCCATGACCAAGCGACACACCTACTCTAACAAGGTCACCAATGCTATTAGTGCCACTCCCTGGGCCACTCATATTCAAACTGTCATAAAGGCCCCACTTCCACCCAGTGCCACCCTTGCAAAGTTTATCCCCCATTCCCCTCCCCTTCTCCTTTGAAAAGGGGAACCAACTCACCCTGGCATCTCAAGTCACTGGAGGCAGAAGAAAACAGAAGGGATAGAAAAGGGAGAAGGGAGATAGGAAGGTGGGGAAACTCAAGCAAACATGTCACAATAATGCCACAAAGACACTTGTCATTTGGTAAGATAAAGTAACACATAAATAAATAAATCAATTGAATTTTAAAATAATAAACACCTGAGTAAAATTAGTGATTCCCATATGCATGTGGTTTTATGGCCATTCACTAGGCTGTGAACAATTGACCAATGATTATGTCCTGTTTTGGGCCAAGAATTATTTTCCATTTTCCAAGAAAATATTCACCATTTTCTTTGACTGAGATATCCATTTCTTATATCTATGATGGCAGAGAATCTACCCATAATATATATATATATATATATATAGATACATATATATATATATATATGTGTGTGTGTGTGTTTGTGTGTGTGTGTGTGTGTGTGTGTGTGTGTGTGTGTGTATCCAGTTTTGTTTTCTTTATTGATTGTATTTCTATCTACAGGTCTTGAACTCTATTATTCATGTACTTCCACTGTTTGTGCTTTCCTGGGTTTCTTTACTTTTAAGGACCTTTATTATATTAATCCTGGCTATTTTGAAGTCCAGGTCTTGGGCTTCAGCTATCTTGAAATACACAAGGTCTATTGTAATAAGGTTGTTGAGTTCTAATAGAAATATTCTGTCCTGACTATTGTTGATTGTGTTTTTACCCTAACATGTTAGGCATCTATGTTTGGAAAAATTAAATTCTAGGTGTTAGTTTTTGGTCTTGTGTTTTTGAGTGGATGTTTTGTTCTCTATATTCTGCTGCCCTTTCTGGTATGGTGGTTGTATGTTGCCTGGTATGAATTTCTCCTGGGATGCTCATAGGTGCTTTTAATGGGGTTTCCAGGCAAAATGTGTTCCTAGGTATCGGGAATTGACACTTGGGAACAGGAATGGGCTATCAGGGAATTAGGGGGTTCACAGAAGGGAGGATAGCAAGATGTTCTACCAGAATCTTCTTAGTGCCCTGGAAATGGGATCAGAAACTGAGGAGAGTCTGTACAGATTTCTGCTGCAGAGCTGATGATGGGACTGAGAATTTTTTTCAGAGGAGCTGAGAGAGATATGAAGATCTACAGTCAGACTTTCTGCTTCCCCTATTATAATAGTCTGTGGGTTCCCAGAGAATACCTGTTGGTGCTGAGGGCTAGGTATAGCTATGAATGAGGAGTGAGAGACGGAAGTTATGAAGGGGAGATAAGTGTGATTCACTGAAGATGGAGACATGGGGGTAGGGTGGTATTTTGATGAGTGACAGACAAAGTTCTTTAAAATATCCACAATATATAAAACTTGGGTAATACTTCAGAAGAAAAATGTGTAGTGATGTTGAATGTTTATACTAGGTGTATTTCTTTTGGGGGATTTTGATTGTTTGGTTGGTTGCTTGCTTTTGTTTTGTTTTGTCTTGTTTGTTTTTGGTTAGGTTTAGGGAGGTGCATAAAATACTGAAGAAATGCATTACTGCTTATCATCCTTGGGTGTCAGTTCAAGAAGTCCAGCACAACTGCAAAATCCATAACCATGCATTCTCTGTTGTACAAAAAGGCAGACATTTTTTATGAAACCTATGCATATCTTTCATTATGCTTTAAATTATATCTAGGTTACTTAAAATTTTGAACTCCATTTAAATACTGTGAAAATAGTTGCAAAAATATATAGGGAATAGTAAAGGGTAAAAAAAATGATACATCATTTCAGTCCTGTTTAAAAATAAATGCAGTTTTTGTAGTTTGATCAAAGGTTGATTACATCTGCAGTAACATTAACCATAGATGCATAGATATGAAGGACCAGCTGTATGCAATTTTATATTTATCTATGTCTTTACATTCCTGCCATTTGGTAATAGGAACTCTAGCACACTGAGCATGCCTCAATCAAATAAAAACAGCAAAACTATAATTACTTGCTAATCACTAAACTCCACGGATGTCCACATGACCTCATTTTACAATGATTAGTATGCATCCTGTATTTAATCCAAATGGCATTGGTAAGGAAAGAAGGAAGGCATACAATAAAACAGGGTTAGAAGGAATATTTTCTTCATGTACTATCCTATTTGTTTTTCACTGGTAACCATGACAATAGCAACTAGAGAATAAATATTTTACTTTCTAGAATATCATGAGGAATTTCAGTTTCCTGTAAATATCTCATGCACTTATTATTAAGGTCATATTATTTCTATTTTTTGTATGCTACAGAGTATGAACTTTGGATATCACTTATGATTAATTGTAATTTAAATTATAATATGAGACTCCACTGCTAAAAAAGGTTTTCTACTATGCCAACAGTCCTATCTTTCCATCTCTAGTTTGCATACACCTATCTTGCTACCTCCCCTCAGTCCTGTGCATTTATAAACTAGATTCTGCCTAACAGGTTAGAACTGTTCTTGGGATGGGATACACTATGTTCACTTAGAAATTAATGAACTCTACTGTAATTTTTATTAAACCAGGCTTGATGTGAAACATACGGTGCATAAATCAGGATCCAATGTAAACAGTATCCTTTGAAGTAATCAGAAGATAGAAACTCTTAATTATACTTTTCAGATCTCCTTCCCTAAATTACCAAAGTAAATATCAGTACACTGTTCTTTGCAATTTTTTCATATTTTATTTGAAACAGCACAATGTCTAATTACTAACAATGACTGAAATGTTCTCTATGTTCTTTTCAAAAAATAATTAGCAGTTACTGTTGCTGATTAGTTACAAAAATGAGATCTCCTCTAATTTTTAACCTAAAATGTCTAAAGGCATCAAGAACTTCTCAGTGATAAAAGCCAGCCTCGCTGCAGGGTTCAGTTTTCATTTCAAACGACAGCACTGTATTCTGACTAGTGCCTACATGCGTGGCTATACCATTTTAAAGGTAAAGCTGTCCGGTGTTGAAATGCAGGAGACTGGGAATCAATGACTAGAGCTCCTTCTGTGCAGCTCTGAGCTCTGTATTGTTCCTTCTCCTCAAAAGACACGGACCAGTCGCATGTTAAGTCTGACTTCAAGTAAATGAAGATAGATCAAAATCTAAGTTAAAATGGAGGTATGCCTGTAGAATAAGGCATTAGTCCAGTGACTAGTATCTTTAGGAGAAAAGAGACAGAGGAAATGCCATGTGACAATTTAGAGGGAAGACACACCTAATTGGAGTTATACATTCATAGGCTAATGAAGCAAATCATAACTGACATCACAGGAAGTTGGCTCAGTGTCATGATCTACTGAGAGAGAGAGAGAGAGAGAGAGAGAGAAAGAGAGAGGGAGGGAGGGAGGGAGGGAGAATATTTATTTTGTATTTACTAAATATCAAAGGGATATTTATTGATAGTTTACTTGTTTATTTAATATAGTATATATAATATAGCATAATATATCATATGTAATATACTATGTTACTAACATATTTACTTGAGTGAAGTGAAGAGAGAAAGAGAGAGAGAGAGAGAGAGAGAGAGAGAGAGAGAGAGAGAGAGGGAACTGCCCAATACATTGATATTCCATGCTTCTGGCTTTGAATTTTATGGAATGACATTTTTCTATTGTTTTCATCCATATAAGTGGTATCATTTTAATCAGTGAATCCCTTGGAGACTAAAAGAAATGTTTATGTTCTATGACCCCCTAATTCTGTATCCTTAGTACATAATGCTCCTTAATAAGACAGGTGTCTGTGGGAGAGTCTTTGGGTAACTCAACTTTGTCTCTTCCCCTATTACTTTCCTTATTGAATTACGGATAGAAGCATATGTAAAGGTGAGATGTGACATCACATCTTACTTAAGAATGTGGTCGCCTCAAGAAGAATTAAGGGATGATACCAGTGACACCAAATCAAAGATGAGAGATACCTCATCAAAGCTCAACTCAGAGTTGAAAAGCCATGGCAATAAATGGTTACTGAAAAGGGAAATATCTGTTACCTGTATAGCATGATTACGTGTTAGGTTATCTATCTCAAGTAGTCATCTCTAAATCCATTTACATTTGAGTAATACTAAACAGACTCACCAAGCTAAGTACGTGTTTATGTGTGTATGTATACAGGTACACAAACATGTAACAATAAATATTAAACCATTAAACTGGGAGACAGTGAGAGAGTGCTGGAGAAGTTGGAGTAGATGGAAAGGGAATGGAAATTATGTAAATACAATATTCTTGAATGAAAATTGATATGTGTGGTCTGTGATGCAACTGGAGGCCATGTTGATGTATGTAATCCATGCTGCCATTGGGGAACGTGTTGATATCTGTGTTCCAGGATGCTGAAACATATGTTTGGGGGAAAAGAAGAAATTTCAAAAATTACAAACTAAAAAAAAAATCTAAAATATGAAAAGGTAAAAGGGAATGTACATTAAAATATATGGACTGTGCAATTAATTTCTTCTTGTGTAGGTTTATTTACTGCCTCGAGAAAAATTAGAATATGAAATTTTACAGCTTAGAAACGTATTAGAATATATTTGAGGACAATTTTAGAAGACAACACATAGAGTAAACCATATCCTCTATAGAGAGTATTTATTTTGTATTTACTAAATATCAAAGGGATATTTATTGATAGTTTACTTGATTATTTAGTATAGTATATATAATATAGCATAATATAGCATATGTAATATACTATGTTACTAACATATTTACTTGAGTGAAGTGAAATATTTGATTTTCTGCAGTTCAGTATTTTTCTGTGAGAGGCACTTTATAACATACTCAGTATTATAAGCACCCTTTGCATAGTTTTTAATATATAATCACTGCTGCTTCTCATTCCTCTCAACTCCTACATGCTGAATTTTGTGCCCAGGTCTTACGCAGGCCACCTATCAAAATGTATGTGTGTGGAGGATTTTTGTGTTTTTAAATTTTTTGTCAGTAAATTTGTTGAATGTTTATTTAAAATACCCAACAGTGTATCAAATACAAATTAATATTATGGTCATATTCATCTTAATCCTGCAAGGAACATATTCACGTTACAAATCTGTAGCAGGAAAGTAATTGCCCACGGCAAGATGGCTCATGAATCAATAAAGATTTGAACCTAGATCTATCATATCAGAAAAGCTGAACTTCTCTATATGAAACAAACTTTTCAGCATTAAAAAAAAAGATAAATGTTACCCTTCTAAGTACATTCTAAGTAAAAACCATGCTTCAATGTATGATAAATAATACCAACATAGTAGTTAGATTTGGTATACAATGAAAGAATTATTTTCTGCCTTTGTGCCCATAGACAGGTGCTCTATTTCAATGTTTTTGAGGGAATCCATTTACTGTCATACATGCAGGGCTCTAGCAAAATTCATTATTTGAAGCTCATTTCTATTTTAATGGAAGCAGGTTCAATATTTTCTATAAAGGTTGAGATACTAAGCACATTATTAACTCTCCAGATTTTTAATAGACAGGTACAATTCAGACGAGATAAAGAGAAAGCTGTTTTACAGCTTCTAGAGACAATACAGAGAAAGTGAAAGGTTTCCTAATAACTACATTGCTAACATTTCTTTAGAGAGGATTACATGGCCTTATGAACTCTAAGCTGTGAACAGGCCTGTTCCAAACATGATGATCACTCTGGGAGGTCAGATGTGTGTTGACGTCTTGGGGATGATTGAAACACTTTTTTTTCTCTTAAGAATGTCAAAAAAAGTAGCTTTCTTGCCCTTTTGTTTTCTGCTTTTGGAGGCATTGCCTTGATTTTACTTTAGCGAAAATAGTCTGACAGTCTTCAATTCCACCTGGCTGTTTGGAAAGAATAAGTCACACACAGTTCTTATGGTTTCTTGTTTAGAATTGCTTTGTTTCCTGTGATTCTGTTGACTTAGTTCTAAGCTTCTGTGCTACTAGGAGCATGAATAAAGAATCAAAGAGACAACAGAAAACAGAAGGGATGTTGGGTTCTGGCGAAGATAAACCATTCTTGTCAAATAATGTGATAACAGTGCAGAAAATCCCAACAACTTTACCACTTCACACACAATAAAGTTCTGTCACCTTCGACAGAAGGAGAGACAAGGCACAAGGCTAAAATGATATTAGGCCTGAAAAATCAAATATGCAGATTGGTATGATTAATCAAATTGTTGATGTACTGCCATGAAATAGACTTTTTTAATTCCTTTTTTTAATTGGATAGTTTATGTATTTACATTTCAAATGTTATCCCCTTTTGCGGTTTCCCCCTCTCCCATACTCACTTCCCCTGTTTATATAAGAGTTCCCCCCCCACCCAACCATCCACTCCAGTCTCCCCACTGGAGACATTCCCCTACACTGGAGCATTCAACCTTCACAGGACCAAGAGCCTCCCTTCCCATTGATGTCTGACTAGGCCATCCTCTGCTACATAAGCGGATGGTGCCATGGGTCACCCCATGTGTACACGCTTTGGTTGCTGACTCTCTGGGAGCTCTGGGGGATCTAGTTAGCTGATATTGTTGTTCTTCCTATGGGGTTGCAAACCCCTTCAGCTCCTTCAGTCCTTTCCCTAACTCCTCCATAGGGGTCCCTGTGCTTAGTCTGCTGGTTAGCTGCAAACATCTTAATCTGTATGAGGAAGGCTCTGGAAGAGCCTCTCAGGAGACGTTCTCTTTCAAACCAACTCCTTAAAAACTATCAAGCCTGACTGGGCACATACACTGGAATCATATTTTATGCATATGGTTATTATGTACATATATATGATGATAACGATAGAGAGGTCATAAATTTGAGATGATGAAATTAGGAACTTGGGAAGGGTTTAAGGGAGAATAGCAAAAGGGCAAAGTAAATGTTTTTTAATAAAAAAAAAGCTATTCCGCTTTTTACATAAGATGGTGAATATTAATGCGTTCGTCTCATTGCCTGTTGACTTTGGTGTTTCTTGCAGCTGCTGAAGGGATGGTGTGTAACCACCTGTGTTCCAATGATGGTTGTTGGGGACCTGGGCCAGACCAGTGTCTGTCATGTCGGCGCTTCAGCAGGGGAAAGATCTGTATAGAGTCCTGCAACCTTTATGATGGGTAAGAGACGACCAGGCCACCTTTAACTCATATAAGCAACCGATTAAAACAAAAAGCAGACCTTTAGAAAAACAGTGATAATTTAGAAAAGTCTACCAAGATTTTTAAAAAGCACCTGTGATGCAGAAGGAAAAAGAAAGATAAAAACTTTTAATTAAAAATTGTTTTGCTTGCAATAACAAGACTGGCACTGACTAGCATGCATATTTTAAAGATATTTACCAAGATACATAAATCTTACTGAATTTTATCCTCTTAAACTTTAGCAAAACGGTTTAACTTTCACCTTGTGTTAGGAGGTAGATGGCTGCAATTGGTCTACTACCATGGTTCTCAGCCTTCCTAATGCTGCAGCCCTTTAGTAACGATTCCTCATGCTGTGGTGACCCACAAAACATTATTTTTACTGTTATTTCACACCTGTCATTTTGCTACCATCTTGAATTGTAATGGAAATATGGAAATTTGGAAATAGAGTTTTGCCAAGGGTCCTGATCCGCAGGCTGAGAAACCCTGCCCTACACCTTCTAGTCTACTGCAGGTTTTCCTCTCACACCTTCCTTCTGCCTTCATGCAAAGCTCCTGCTTTTGCTCCAGTCAGGTCGTGTCTCTATTTCCACCCAAGAAACAGCCCACATCTCTCTGTCTTTGATAACTGGGAAGGACTACAGGAAAACTTTGATTTGAAGTAGAAGAGGGTTTTCCATGAGCTCTGCCACTTCCTAAAAATCAATGTTTATTTTTTTGTTTTTGCTTTTTTCTTTTGCCATTTTTTTCATCTTTATTAACTTGAGTATTTCCTATTTAAATTTCGATTGTTATTCCCCTTCCCGGTTTCCAGGCCAACATCTCCCTAACCCCTCCCATTCCCCTTCTCTATGGGTGTTCCCCTCCCCATCCTCCCCCCATTACCACTCTCCCCCCAACAGTCTAGTTCACTGGGGGTTCAGTCTTGGCAGGACCAAGGGCTTCCCCTTCCACTGGTGCTCCTACTAGGATATTCATTGCTACCTATGAGGTCGGAGCCCAGGGTCAG
Source organism: Rattus rattus (assembly GCF_011064425.1). NCBI lineage: Eukaryota > Metazoa > Chordata > Mammalia > Rodentia > Muridae > Rattus > Rattus rattus. Next base: position 142,124,608 of record NC_046157.1, on the reverse strand, counting down.
TCCATGTATAGTCTTTAGGTAGTGGCTTAGTCCCTGGAAGCTCTGGTTGGTTGGCATGTTTGTTCATATGGGGTCTCAAGGCCCTTCAAGCTCTTTCAGTCCTTTCTAAGCAATGTTTTAACCCAGCGATTTTACTTCTCTGTGTACTGCAACCATCACATGGCTTACAAGGAAGCCTAGGCTCCACCCTCTACCATGGCATTCATATCCTGTAAAGTCCCTTTACCATAGCAGAATCTCATGCCTCCTGGTTGCCCTTCATTAGTATGATAATGCATTTCTTGTGGCTGTTCTAAGTCAGTTTCTCTTATATGGCTGAAGTGAAAGTAGTTTAAACAGCTTTGGAAACTATACATTAGAATGTCTTCAGTCTATTTATTTTCCCCATTCATCCATTTCCTTATTGTGACAACTGATACTGTGATCAATGACAACACTGGTTTTGTGCATCATGTTGGGAGTATAAAAATATATTCATCATTTTAATAACTATATATTTCTTCTTACAAATGGCCAAGGCAGATTTACTCTAAGAAATTAGGTAACAAAGCTGAAACTTTATGTTTAAATAAAAAAGTAACTTAAGATAAGACTAATATTTTAAAATATTTCATATATGAGCTTTGTAAAGTATAATCAATATAGAAATTTGGTAATAAATAGATCCTATGCACTGGGGTAGTATTCAGGCTTCTTCATAGTACCATGACAGAAAAGCTCTCTAAATAAAGTCCCTCAGATCAAAAAATTACCTGTGTGTGGCAAATGTTGTCATTAAAGTATTTTTACTGGAATTTAGTTTACTGACCACATTACAATAAGAGATTATTAAATAAGTATGCATTTCTAATGAGATAGGGGATTCTAGAAGTCATTTTACCTAGTTGCAGCAAATTATGAACAAGACTTGTATAATATAATATCAGGTAAAAATCACACAGTGACTGAATAATCAAACCATCATTAGAGTACTGGGAATCTGGATTTCCTTCCTTTCCACAATGCCATTTTTCTGGGTATTTTAGGGTTAATATTGTCTGAAATATGAATTATAGAAACATGTTGCTGTATGTTCCATTCAGGATCACATTTATACTTCCTGATGAACAATCACAAAAATAACAAAACAAAACTAGTGGCTTCTGGAATCCCAATCGCTAAACATTTTTTGAATTTAACAATTTCCATCATGTTTACAGCATTAAGAGATGACAAAGTACTTAAAGTTTTAAAAGTACTTTCAATACAGTAAAACTCATGATATATATATATATGTAATATATATGTTTATATATAACATATATATGAATGGCATCTAAAAGAATACTTTTAGTATTTGTCTGCACTCTGAGGGTTTCCCACACACCCCCTCATCTGGCAGCATTGTCTAATTCCTTTATTTTGCCTAGGAAGCTGCTTATGCTTGCCTCTGAAGAAATGAATCTGCCTTTATTTTTTTTACCTTTATTAACTTGAGTATTTCTTATTTGCATTTAGATTGTTATTCCCCTTCCCGGTTTCCAGGCCAACATCCCCAAACGCCCACCTCCTCCTATATGGGCTTCCTCCCCATCCTCCCCCCATTACCACCCTCCCACCAACAATCCCGTTCACTAGGGGTTCAGTCTTGGCAGGACCAAGGGCTTCACCTTCCACTGGTGCTCCTACTAGGCTATTCATTGCTACCTATGAGGTTGGAGCCCAGGGTCAGTCCATGTATAGTCTTTGGGTAGTGGCTTAGTCCCTGGCAGCTCTGGTTGGTTGGCATTGATGTTCATATGGGGTCTCGAGCCCCTTCAAGCTCTTCCAGTCCTTTCTCTGGTTCCTTCAACGGGGGTCCCGTTCTCAGTTCAGTGGTTTGCTGCTGGCATTCACCTATGTATTTGCTGTATTCTGGCTGTGTCTCTCAGGAGAGATCTACAGACCGGTTCCTGACAGCCTGCACTTCTTTGCTTCATCCATCTTAGGTAGTTTGGTGGCTGTTTATGTATGGGCCACATGCGGGGCAGGCTCTGAATGAGTGTTCCTTCTGCCTCTGTTCTAAACTTTGCCTCCCTAATCCCTGCCAAGGGTATTCTTGTTCCCCATTTAAAGAAGGAGTGAAGCATTCGCATTTTGGTCATCCTTCTTGAGTTTCATGTGTTCTGTGCATCTAGAGTAATTCAAGCATTTGGGCTAATAGCCATTTATCAATGAGTGCATACCATGTGTGTTTTTCTGTGATTGGGTTACCTCACTCAGTATGATATTTTCCAGTTCCATCCATTTGTCTATGAATTTCATAAAGTCATTGTTTTTGATAGCTGAGTAATATTCCATTGTGTAGATGTACCACATTTTCTGTATCCATTTCTCTGTTGAAGGGAATCTGGGTTCTTTCCAGCTTCTGGCTATTATAAATAAAGCTGCTATGAACATAGTGGAGCACGTGTCTTTGTTATATGTTGGGGCATCTTTTGGGTATATGCCCAAGAGTGGTATAGCTGGGTCCTCAGGCAGTTCAATGTCCAATTTTCTGAGGAACCTCCAGACTGATTTCCAGAATGGTTGTACCAGTCTGCAACCCCACCAACAATGGAGGAGTGTTCCTCTTTCTCCGCATCCTCGCCAGCATTTGCTGTCACCTGAGTTTTTGCTCTTAGCCATTCTCACTGGTGTGAGGTGAAATCTCATGGTTGTTTTGATTTGCATTTCCCTTATGACTAAAGATGTTGAACATTTCTTTAGGTGTTTCTCAGCCATTTGGCATTCCTCAGCTGTGAATTCTTTGTTTAGCTCTGAACCCCATTTTTTAATAGGGTTATTTGTCTCCCTGTGGTCTAACTTCTTGAGTTCTTTGTATATTTTGGATATAAGTCCTCTATCTGTTGTAGAATTGGTAAAGATCTTTTCCCAATCTGTTGGTTGTCATTTTGTCCTAACCACAGTGTCCTTTGCCTTACAAAAGCTTTGCAGTTTTATGAGATCCCTTTTGTTGATTCTTGATCTTAGAGCATAAGCCATTGGTGTTTTGTTCAGGAAATTTTCTCCAGTACCCATGTGTTTGAGATGCTTCCCCACTTTTTCTTCTATTAGGTTGAGTGTATCTGATTTGATGTGGAGGTCCTTGATCCACTTGGACTTAAGCTTTGTACAGGGTGATAAGCATGGAGCAATATGCATTCTTCTACATACTGACCTCCAGTTGAACCAGCACCATTTGCTGAAAATGCTATCTTTTTTCCATTGGATGGTTTTGGCTCCTTTGTCAAAACTCAATTGACTATAGGTGTGTGGGTTCATTTCTGGGTCTTCAATTCTATTCCACTGGTCTATCTGTCTGTCTCTGTACCAATACCATGCAGTTTTTATCACTATTGCTCTGTAATACTGCTTGAGTTCAGGGATAGTGTTTCCCCCTGAAGTCCTTTTATTGTTGAGGATAGTTTTAGCTATCCTGGGTTTTTGTTAATTCCAGATGAATTTGCAAATTGTTGTCTAACTCTCTGAAGAATTGGATTGGTATTTTGATGGGGATGAATCTGCCTTTAACTCCATACTGAACAACTTCTTTCCTTCTTCTCTCACTTCTTCTGTCCTTTCTTCCTTTTTAGGTCTTGTAATGTTTCCCAACCTTGTTTAAACTTCTAGGTCACATGGTGTTCTTGCCTAAAGTTCCCTAGTGATGGTGATGGGCTTAAGAGATGCTTACCATCTCATTGGCCTTTGTTGTGGTTTCTTATGATAAATGGGAATAGCATGGTGTTACCTTTTTTGATTATAGGAAGTGAAATATGCTTATTAAGTGAAATACACTTATTAAGGTCTTGATAAAGTCCTTGCTGTGGAATTCATTAGCATCATTTCCATTTTATCCAATAATCTGACCCTGGCAAATGGTTGACTAAGTTATTTTAAAACCTGATTAAGTCAGTCAAATAAATGCATATTTATAAAAATGAGAAGGGCATTTGTAAGTATATATTTATAAATACAAGATTTTTGGCATGTATACACATAAGGAAAATAAAACAAAGACTTTTTGAAGGAAAAAAGAAAGTCAATAAATTCAGTCTAATTTGTATCTAAATTCAAGTGGCAAAATCAATGTATTTCTGCAACTCTTAACTACAAAGAACAATCAAAATGGAAGAGAAAGGTAGTTAGAATGGAACAGTGATTTTCCTATTTAGCATAAATTCTGAATCCCTGAGACTAGCATCAGGCTGCCAGTCAAAGATCTTTGATGACAATTGTAAATTTTAAAAAAAATCGCTTCTCAATAAAACAGTTTTCTTCTTTTATAGATGATACTTAGCAAACTAGATGTCAAGTGTTTAATTCTAAAATAATGGTGTTGGTGTTAAGACTTAGACTTTGGAGACTTGGTGTTAAGGTATTCACTCTGGATCTAAAGACTGATTATGCTAACACAGTAGGGTCATAGACTGTAACTAGTTAGGCCCCATCCAAGTCAAGGAAACTGCAAGACTCCAGTCAGGTCACCAGGAGAGTGGAATAAGAAGAGCAGTGATGGATACAGGGTAATCAAAGGCTCAGTTACTCTTTATTTTACTTTTCTTGGATATTTTATGTATTTACATTTCAAATGTTTTCCCCTTTTCCCCTCCCATACTCCTCCCCCTTCCCCTCTGCTTTTATGAGGATGCTCCCACTCCACCTGGCATTACCCTACATTGGGGAAACAAGTCTCAGTTACTCTGAAAGACCGTAAGAAGATCTCTCCTGAAAGCAGGAAGAATATCAGGGGCCCTGTAATTGGAAGTTAGCAAAGAAAGGCAATGGTCTCCCTATTGTTCTTATGACATGCGTTTACTCTTTAATTGAGTGTGGTGAGGGGGACTCTAAGATAGAGAAATCATACAGCCTATGTTTTAGAAGCATACAAATTATGTTCCTCATTTGTCACCATAACCCCTTAATGGCCACAGTCTTTTATCCAAAACTAGTAATTATCCGAAGCTCAGAAGCTTACTAATCTCTCATAAAATTTCATATGCATTTTTTTGTAATTTTTTGTAGACTTTAAATACCCTCCATTGGGTCCTTTTTATATCACTTGTATTAATGAAGCACAAAAGGAAGGCTTGTTTTATAACTGTGACTTTAAATAAGAAAATTTGTAAAAAGTTTAATTTAAAACAAATTCATATCTTACTGTATAAGTACTAAAACTAATATGTAGCTAATTGTTTAGGTTCTATACAGATGATAACCTACTGATGCTTTATATTTTGAAACCATACATAACTCTGTTGCCTTTAAGAAAGCATAATAGTATATATACATACATATATATATATGTAAAAATGCCTTAAGAAACTTAATGAATTATGTCCCGACTTTAAATATTAGTAAAATAGAAATGTAGATTTAGTGTCAATTTAACCAAAAGAATATATAACTTACACTTTGGAATCCCATTGCTTATTAAGGCTTTATGTGTTCAAATGAAACAAAAAGGGAAAGGATTTTTTTTAGAATTTATCACATAATTAATTTATAATTATACTGTCCGTGTCTTTTCATGTTTATATTGGTTTCAAAAGATGGTTCATAACACTAAGACAAAAATGTATAACCAAATTAGTTATAAAGATTTAATTAGTGATCAACATTATTAAGGACACTAAATTATCTTACCCAACATTTCATTTTGTATTTAGTGAAAACAGAAATATTTAACATAGTATAGATGACTGCTTCCCAACTACCAAAGTAAAATATTTTTATTAGACTTTGAAAGGGATAATTATCTATTTAATACCTATAATACATAAATAAAGATAAAATTTAATGATATAAAAGGAAGTATAATAATCACAGTAGATTACAATAGTAAAGTTTTAAATTATGTACATTAAAGTAAACTATTTTATTCCACATAGAAATACTTCAAAAAGAATTAGACTGAAAGGAGTGTTACATTAGATCAATAACCTAAGAAAATAAAATCTAGCATAAAAAGATATTCCTAATACTCTAAGGTTGGTGTTTAAGCATGAGATAAGACATCAAACTTGTTTTGAAGTTTAACCAGAAGTAAATTTAATAGCCTTGAAGGACAAGGTTGGAGCACATTTGTGTAGCCAGACATTTAAAACCACAATGGTTTAGAAATTCAAACTTCAACCAAGAAGAATGTTTTATATAGAATCAAACAGATGCAATCTTACAGAGGTAAAAGTGATTCTGCTGTGTCATCAAAAGAGATTATTTTCTATTTTCAGAAAGTGCTAGACTCTCTCTCACAGGAGAGAGCTTTCCAGAACGAGACAATTGTTGAGACCAATCAAGGGCAAAGAAAGCCATCTGGCTGCTGTATATCTTTCCTTTAGGTATCTTTTCCTTTCCCCCTTAATGTATAGAAAAGTGCATCTGTGGCTCCTGGCACATTAGAGAAACAAACTCAAGAATTCACTCTGCCAACAGTGCTCTTAGCACATGTTGCGTCATTTGTTAAGATGATAGCTTGTTTGCTTACACCTTCTCACGCAGCTGATATTTTCACAGGGAGTTTCGAGAGTTTGAAAACGGCTCCATCTGTGTTGAGTGTGACTCCCAGTGTGAGAAAATGGAAGATGGACTCCTCACGTGCCATGGACCGGTAAGGCTTAGGACTTTAGTGTGATCGCTCATTTGGTATCATGTATATACATTTTATGTTATCGCTTTTTTTAAAAATTCAATTGGTACTTATAGGATACTAAGGGGAACCACATTTAATATTTAAATCTAGAAACATACAGTTTTATAGGAGAGATAAAATATTTAGAAATCTGATATTATATGAATATTCCCCAAATACTGTATTTGAATAAGAAGACAGAAGGTATAGAATTGTCTTGGACAAGATACAGTATTGAAAGAAAGACACAAAAGTAATCAGCTTAATTAATAATAGTTAGAGTAACAGAAACTATATAGACTGTTAAACATGAATGAGAAAGTGAAATATACGATGAAAAGTTCACATTGTTTTAGTAAAAATTATAATGCTGCTATTTACTGTATGTGATGACAGAATGGAGAATTCTAGAAAGGGGATAAGATGAGCTTCATAAACTAAGACCTAAAGAAGTACGATCGATGCTGTATTAGAGAGAAGGGTCCTAGGAATAGATATCTATCATGAAAAACCTAAAGGCTAAGGAGGCTTTTGCCCAATTGAAAGTTACATTAGGGAGAAAATGCTTCCAATCTCAGAATACCTTTACTCCTTGCTTTCCACTCCTTGGGTTTCTAAGCTCAATCTGTGTTTGCCATTAAAATGGATCCATTCATCCTTTAGATAAATACTTAGTTCATCTGTTACTGATGCACCTCTTAGTAGGGAATTGGGGATCAACACTTGGGCACAAGCAAGAACTCTGGTTTCGTGAAAATGTATTTAAACCCTAAATACCATACATTTTCTATGAGTATGCTTATTTAGCATTTAAGTCACTCAGGAAAAATAAATAATGTAGCCCTCCAAACTTCCACGAGACCTCAGAGAGCCAGCCTGGAACTCTTTCTACAGGATGTAGAAAAGTCAATCTCCAAGGACTGATGCAGATCAATGCATATGAAAAGAAGGGCCTTTGAGAAATGGACACGTAGCGATGTGGCATGAAAAACGGGAGTCTATAGGATGAAATACCGTTCCTTGACCTTTGTGTGGTTCAAGGGCATCTGTAATTGCTTTGTTTCCCTCCTGTGAAGAGTCATGAGAACACAGCTGATCTCTTGCTTGAGACAGGCAAATCCCCAAACAAGCGTATTCCATCAGGAAAGAAAGGAGGTTTACCCAGTGCATTGGGGAAGCAAGTTAAGGTGTCTACATGTGCACCTTAAGGCTTCCACATTTAGGTGTTTGGCGGTAAGTCATCTAATGAAAACAAGGTTTCTTTTAGAGTTTACAGACTTGAAATCGAATGATAAAATAATCACTCTTGGGCCATTTCTTCCTGATAAGGCTGGGGGCGTCAGCTATCTCTAGACCCATTTAGTGTGGATCAGACATAGCCTGAGAGAAACACTAATTGAACGGTGACTCCCAAGGTTGACCATGCGCACAATGTTTAGTTTGTTGATCGCTGCAGGGGCTACTGCTCCATTGCTTACTTTGGATTTCCATCTTTTGAAACAGTAATTTTGACATGTATAATTTCCTGTTCTTTTCCACTCCCCCTTTTTATTTCACAAAAATCTCAGAGAAACCTATTTCCTTTTGTCCAGTATGCACCACCGTGTAATGCTTGCTTTGCAAGAGTTCCATTGCTGTTTTGTATATTAACCCTCATTCAAAATTATCCTTCAAAACTGTCAGGAATGTATTTATGCTAGTCTTCTCTCATTTAGTTCACATTCTGTATCTTAAAACTGATTTTTGCATCTTTCAAACATCCCTGTAGCTCTGGTATTTCAAAGCAACAAAATGTTACTGAAAACTAATACCATAATTAATTCTCTTCCTAGGACATTAATTTGCTTATAATATCTAAGTATAATATGCACTACACCATATTTTGCTAGACAATTTCGCAGGAGGTATCTGTTTTAAAATGTTTGATGTTTCAGCGCTGGGGAGATAGCTATGCACTTAAGAGCACGAGCAGGGAATCTGAGTTCCAAGCTCACACATGACAGCACATAACTGTCTGGAACTCAAGTGGCATCCTTAGACAGACAGAAGTGGAGGGGGTGAAAAAGGCACATTAAAACAGAAGTTTAAAATTTCATGCAAATGGTTTCAACAGATCATTTCTCTACTGTGACTTTACTAGTTTTCAAATGTCAAATTTGTCAATGATCACGTTATTAGCTAATCAGTGATAGGAGCTGCAATGCTCTCCATTGATTAGTTGTAGTCAGGGCTTAAGAGACATGAAGAATGATATGAGAGCTCTGTGCTATGTCTTTCCCCACACATTTTCTCCCTTTGTCTTCTATGTATTTCCCCCTTCTACTAATAAAGAAATAAATGTACAATAGCTAAGTGAATTGCTCTCTGTCATGAGGAGAATGACAGCCCCACTGTACATACTTGGGATTTAGAACACTTGACCGTCTATCCCTATGCTCCTTCTGCTCATCTACCTTCTGCTGACAAACTTCTAGTAATGGATAACCGAGTCGTTAATTTCTATCAATGTGTATGCTTTTATAGTTTGTTATTTATTTGTTCTTCAAAAATTGAGAGAATTTATTTTTAAAATAACTAAATACTTTATAAAATTTAAATCAAGGCTGTGGTTACCATTCATTAGACTCTGAGGCTCGATCCCAAGTAATTAATATTCTTGATTTTTTTCACAATTACTTGCTGTGAAAAATAGACACAATAATCATGCTTCTGTTCCATCATGGCAGCACAGGGGCGCATTAAAATAGAGATGTGTCTTGAGAATAAAGATGTCAGAAAGCCAATAGACTAAACCATGACAGGGACAAGGAAGAGAAGGGATGATGGGGAGGAGAAGGAGGGAGAAAGAGGGGAAAGAGAGAAAGGGGTTGTGTGTGTATATGAATCTTTTTTAAATTAATTAGTTTATTAATTTATTTTACATCCTGACTGCAGTTTGCCCTCACAACTCTCCTCTCTGTCCTTCCCTCCCCTCTCTTCTCCTTTTCCGTTTCCCAACAGAAAATGACATGCCTCACATGGAAATCGATCAGCCCTGGCCTATCAAGTTGCAGTAAGACTAGGCACATCTATTGATGTGAGAAAAGGCCACCCACATAGGGGAAAGGTCTCAAAAGCAGGCAACAGAGGCAGAGACAGCCCCTGCTCCTGAAGTTAGGTGTCCCACAAAAAGACACAGTTGAACAACATGAGTGTAGAAGGACTAGGACCATATTTGCAGGCTCTGTGGTTGGCAGTTAGGGCCCTATGGGCCCTGTGGGCACTATAGGCCCAGGTTTTCTTGTGGTGTCCTTGACCTCTCTGGCTCCTTCCCTCATCAGCTAGATTCCCCTAGCTCTGCTTAATGTTTGACTGTGGGTCTCTGCATCTGTTTCCATCCATTGATGAGTTAAGCTTCTCTGATAACAACTATGCTAGGATCCTATATGTAAGTTTCAGTTTTTCTTCTACACAGCAGTGTGCTCAGTGTTGTATAAGTGAAATGAGAGCCTTGTATTAAATGGGATAGTGCTGTCCTGCACAAATATGTTGGAAATTCTTGCTACCCTAAGAAGAGTAGAAGTGACATAAAGGATGGTCTTTGCTTTGATATGCTGGTCTGCCTGTACTTTATCTTGATTGTTTATGCAATATTTGTATTTCCCCTACTGCCACTTCCCTGAGTACATCCAATAAGAGAGGTAAGGTCAGAACTGTAGAAAGGGAAATAAAAGAGATCAGGATATAGGCTGAAGAGACAGCAAGAGAAGAAAAGGTTAGACTGAGCTTTTAAACATTATTATAAAATGTAAAGCAGCTGTTATAATTCATCAACATTGTGCTTGTATAATAATTCTGTCCTCGTATTTTCTCCCAGAAAAAAAAATATATATATATATATTTATGTAGTGTACTCTGAAAGACTTAGAACTATTCAATAGGAGTCATCCCCTTCTTATGACCCATAAGCTCTGAATTTACTGTATCCTCACTTCTACATGAAGCATTCGTACTGGCAGCCTGGTGAGAGGACACTGGAGCGTTCAGTCCTCACCTTCTTATATATGGCTTCCACTTCTATTTCACTATTCAAAGTAAGCTTTATCTTCCCTGCACTTGGAGGTGAATGGCAGTCCTCCCACAGGGATGATAGAACATCATTGTAGAGTTGTGAATAGTAGTTTTGTTTTCTGTAGAAGCTACCTGGGAAAATCAACTGCCACTGAGCAAAAATAATGTAATGTGGACATCAGGATTTAGTGTGGAACTCTCACTCTATTGGCTGTCTAGATTATTGAGTTTGGAGGCAGTTTAGAACCAGGGTAAAGAAAGAATGAGCCCTCATCGTTGTCAGTCACTGCCCCTAGACTCTTACAATCCTTGGTAATACCACAATATGTGAGTATGCATTAGATGATTACCTAATGTAATCATTAGATGATTCTATATCGGAAAATAAAAATGGAATCAGTGCACTTCAGCCACTGAGAAACTTGTTAAATGCATTTTAACTATTTCAGCTGGGGATACTTTGTTTTGTATCCTTGTGAAACAAATGGTCATGAAATGTTTGTATTAGAATATACTTAATAAAAAATAATGTTAGGTTGCGACATTTTTATATCTTGCAATTTTTGCCTGGGTATGATTTTCTATTAAAAGAATTTAATAGAAAAAAATGCCTGACTCAGACTCTATCTAACTTACTTATTGCAGGCTTTATTCTGCATTCTGTAAGAAGCATGGCTCTTGTCTTGTAGAGTAAGTCATGCCACTAAGCATACCTGCACAGTAAATGATTTTGTATAATAGATAGTATTACGTGCCTAAGTACCCATGAGCAGGTGTTAAATTTGGAAGCATGTGAAGTATTCTTCTCTGGGAGGAAATGAGAAGTTAACTTTAGAACCTCTTTAGGTAGAATGGGGATTAGGTTTCATAGAGTAATTTGAAATTTGTTATTTTATTTTATTTTTGCTTTGAGTTTCACATCAAATAAGTAGCTATTTTATCTATGCTCACTAGTTCTTTTTCTGATTACCTTTTCTTCTTTACATTACTATCTTTCATTAGATGATTCTTTTTTGCTTCTTGTTGCATCATTTCTGATACAATATTTAGCTACTTTCAAGTTATAAATGTTTATATTGTTAAGATCACAACCATGAAAAGAAGAGTATTTTAATAAAATTGTTCTCAACTTTCCTTAATCTCAAATATACTATACCTTCTTGCAAACCTACTGCCAGGATAGTATCATTCTTAGATGTTAAAATTAGTATTAAAATAATTAATCTTGTGACTGGGCATGATGATGTCTGCATATAAGCCAGCAATCTGGAGGCTGATGAATGAAAATTATGTGTTTGAGACCACTGTGGGCTTAACTAGGAGACACTGTCAGAAAAATAAAAATAAAAACCAAATAAATACATATTACTTTTATTATTGTTTTTACATTATTGTTGCTTATGAACTTTGTACTTATTGAAATCATTATGTAGATTATAAATGAAGATATATAAAATTGTTTCGCTGTATTTTAGTAATGTTCATGCTACCTGCATCATTGGATAAGTTTCTACACACTGTATTTTTACTTTTAAAATACTTAAATAATTTTTGGTCTGTCCTTCTCAGAATGTACATTATATGAGTCTAAAGACTGTTCTATGGTGTTCAAAAATTCACATAAGTATATGTACATCCTTTTAAGCATCAGCATAAGATAATTTGAGACAAAAAAATCTAACAAAGGATTTCTTATATGTATAGGATGCTTAATACCTGATAATTCAATCATAGTGTATTTTTTAAAATTTTTTTATTAGATATATTTCTTTACCTACATTTCAAAATGTATTTTATTGGTTATTTTATTTATTTACATTTCAAATGTCCCCCTTCCTGGTTTCCCCTCTGCAAATCCCTTATGCCAGCCCCTACCTCCTGCCTCTATGAGGGTGCTCCCCAACCCACCTACCCACTCCCACCTCACTGCCCTAACATTCCCCTATGCTGGAGCATCAAGCCTCCACAGAAGCAAGAGCCTCCCCTCCCATTGATTTCCTTAAGGCCATCCTCTGCTACACATGCAGCTGGAGCCAGAGGTCCTTCCATGTGTACTTTTTGTTTTGTGGTTTAGTCCCTGGGAGCTCTGGGGTGTCTGGTTAGTTGATACTGTTGTTATTTTTAAAGAGTCAGTAGAAAAGCCTGCATGCCATCAAAAGCATCAAAAGTAGTGAATTTTAATTTTTATTATGCACTATCTCTCATTAACTCTTGTGGTTATAAACATAGCTTTGGAAATTTTTTATTTACACATACTTTAAAATACCATTAAAAATAAAGTACAAGAAGAAAATGTTGATATCCTTTTGAAACAAACAAAAAAACCAGCAATAACAACAATGAAAACATTGGAACATATTAGTGATAAAATTAAATCACATTAGAGAATTGACATGAAGAATAGGGAAAGTGGACAGTGCTGACTTCAAAAGGGCATTTTTCCAGAATGTATTTGATAGCATGACGCTAGTATGATTTCACTACACACAGCATAACAGAGAAGAGCCTGAAGGTTCTCTTAGTGCTGGTTATAATTCAATAGCCACAACTACAGTGGTGGTAATAGAGTGTTCTCTTTTAGAGAACGATTCACTTGTCATTCACCAGTGTCTAAGAAAACTAAATCACATAAACACACTGCACAGGGAATGGAACCCAGTTTTCTTTCTTCATATTTGTTTTTCTTTTTTCATATCTCAGGGACCTGACAACTGTACAAAGTGTTCTCATTTTAAAGATGGTCCAAACTGTGTAGAGAAATGTCCAGATGGCCTACAGGGAGCAAACAGTTTCATATTTAAGTACGCGGATCAGGATCGGGAGTGCCACCCTTGCCATCCAAACTGCACCCAGGGGTACGTATTCTCTCTGGTCCAGGACTAAGGAATGGACCTGTTTCCAGTTGAAAGAGCTAATATGTTTATTTATTTACTATCCACAATGCTGTCTACTTGCACTGAAATCATCTCAAGGAATAATATGCATCTTTATATTTTACATGTTGATTTTAACAGAAATTCATTCTAGGTGGACCTCTGAGCTATCTCTGCTTATAGTTTACCTTCATTTCCCACTCTATTAACACCTTCGTGATGATAGTGTGCTTTGTATTCAGCCTAGAAATCACTCACTTTTTAAGTAACAGATTCAACATATTAGAAGATACAATATGGTAATTATAGAGTTTTTTTTAATAAAATGTATAATATGGTTTCTATTTCTTTACTATTAAAACCTAAAAGAAGACTATCTGATTGACAATTACTGCATTGGATTAGTCCTTCAATGAAACCTGATCCCAGGCAATCATGAAAGAGAAGGAAGAAATGACAGTCTGCTCATATGTGTGTTTACAACATAACTAGTATTGTTAGTCATGTGAGTCATTTCATTGTACATTGTCCTATAACAGAGTTCTTTCACTGTCATGAAGCAATTCAGAAGGATACATACATATTTTCAATTCAGGAGGAAATGTTGTGCAGCATATCTTGTGGTATTGATAACGACTGGGTAAATACAAATTAATGAATTTTCTTTTGTTCTGTGCCATGGTCACTTTTGAAGACAGTGGATAAAGAAGAACACTGTACACTGTGGGAACAATGTCACCTCAAGCAAATCCTAATCTATTTATTTTTAAAAGTATCTCAGTAAGAATTCTCCCTTTGTATCCTCTAAAAGACAAATATTGATAGAGTTGAGAGCAGTTTAACTCACTCTATCCTCACCTCATAAAATTCCACCTCCATTGTCAGTGCGTACAACCAGTGTATGCACAGGAACACATGTATGTACACAATTGGACCCTTTATATCTGACAGGAAAGTAGAGGTTCTGTAAAGAGATCATCCTGCCAGATTAAGGCCTTCCTTTTAGAAAATATTGAAAAAGGGAAGCAAGCAATATCCTTTTCCACCAAAACAACATCACTTTTTGGATGCTGCTAGGATCTCCTACAGGACATGAAGTCAGCTAAGTCACTCTGTGAATTAACAGATCCTCAGAAGGCGAAACAATATTCTGCAATAAAAGTCAAATGCAGCCTACAAGAGCTGACTGTCAACTGCTTAGTTTCAGCATAAGCACACAGGCTGAGGGCACTGAGACTGTTAACTGCACACTTTGCTTCAAAGAAAACCGAAGTAATAAATGGTTCCCCTTGTGAGTCTTGGTATCCTTGAGTTGAGAGTATTTTTTTCAAAAAACTACAACTAGTCCTGCTGGAGCAGAGGAGTCAGCAGGAGAAAGAGAAAAGTTTCCCTGCGAAAATCATCCACAAGAGGGTTTTATTGTTTTGCAACTAAAATTAAACCAGTAAATTATTCAATATAATGTCGATGTCAACAGCTGTTGCCATTCAAAATGAGACCTTTTGCTGTTTTTGCAAATCTAATTACAACGAAGCCATCAGGGAAATGAAAGGGGGAACACAGAGCCTAGTCTGGATGTGTGGCTGGAGTGTCTTCCTCATCAGCCTTTTACATTGTGATTGTATAATAAAGGAAACTTATATAGTAGAGGGAGGCAAAGACTCTGTCCAATGGAAAGGGTCCAAATGACCGCAGCAGCAATGAAACTGAGACCTCATGCAAAAGGGAAGCTGAGGTTTAATGAGGGAATAAATCTCACCATGTCACTTAAGAACTCCAAATACATAGACAGATGCCCCCAAAGCTTCTGGCTGCAGGATAACGGCGAGGCAGAGTGGGCTGCTGTGTTTTGTGCCATCTTCTAGGGAAATGTGTCTCCAATGGATGACTTTGTCCTGAGGTCTTCTCGTTGTTTCCCTTGGGCTTCCCCTTTGTCACAAGCTACATAGTCACATCCACTGACTCCATAAGAGTGTTGTGATTCCCGCTCACAAGGAGAACTCAGGAATTCCTACATTGGGAGAACTAGATCACAGAATACCCACTATGCTTCCCACCTTATACTGAGGCAGCGAGGTGACCCCAGAGTTCATCCCTTCTTTTCAGATTGAGTGTGAATGTATAGAACTATGACCCAGGGAAAGATCACAGGACAATGGAAGGATGGGCTGAATAATCTGATTCCTCAGTGCATCTATTACCTGAGTGTGTCAGTAAGTGTGAGCTCACCAGGTCAAGTCTACTTCAGAAAACAGACGTCCCCTCACATGCCCATGTTTTTCAGGTCATTCAATAACCCGAGATGATGGAATAGTTAATGGAAAAAGTCTTCCCAATGACATTTTAAGAAATAAAGTTCTTCGTTTGAATACAGTTTAACGATTGTCCTGAAAATAAAATTACCTATTACCTTAAATGTATTTTTACTACTCCAAAAGTGAATTAAATAAATTGACTCTAAAGTCTCTTCAAGTACTTTTTTAAATGGTTAACCATTTCAATAACTTAAGAGGACATAAAGAAAGAGAGGAGGGGTTGGGGATTTAGCTCAGCGGTAGAGCGCTTGCCTAGGAAGCGCAAGGCCCTGGGTTCGGTCCCCAGCTCCGAAAAAAAAGAACCAAAAAAAAAAAAAAAAAAAAAGAAAGAGAGGAGGAAAGAAGGAAAGGACTGAAGGGAGAAGTGAAAAACTATTGTCTCCTCTTTCCATGAATAGAGACCACATTTTAACAACATGTTTTTATTTCTTTCATTTGTTCGGTCTCGTATGTGGAATACATGCTAATCAACTTGTTTTCTTTCCCTTACTTTTGAAAACATCATCAACAAAAGCAACTAGGAATAGAAAAATTGTTATTACAGCCTTCATTCCTAGATCATAGTCTGTCACTGAGGAAGGTTAAGAAGAGAAAATTCAAAGCAAATTAGAAACAAATACAAGATGAACACAGCTTACAGATTGATCCAAAGCTTAATGTTCAATTTAGTCTTCTTATACAACCAAGGACTACAGGCCTAGGGTTAGTGGTCTTATAATAAGAAGAGTCCCTTTGCATCAATAAATAATTAAGAAAGTCCTGTTTTTATATACCCATGGACCAATGTTATCTAGACATTTTCCCCAATCAAGATTCTAGTCTGTGCAAAGTTGATATTTAAAGCTAAGAAAAAAACTGCTTTATCTTAAGACAGTCATATTCAGCCAGATTCTTCACACTTATGTTATTCAATTTATATACCAAAGAAGAACTTTTTATGATGTACCAAAATGATTGAGAATATGAAAAAATTAAAGGAAATTTAAAATAAAGATTGGTCATGTTGGCACACACTTTTAATCCCAGTGCTCAAAAAACAGAACCAGGTAAATTTTTGTTTGAGGCCAACCTGATCGAAATAGTTTGTAAGTAAGCAAGGCGGTGCTACACATAAGAACTTGTCCCAAAAAAAAGAACAGGACAACAAAACAAAGGGAAAATAAATTCAAACCTAATAATAATATTTGTACTGATAATTGGTAATATGTAAGTTTTAAAGGGAAATTATAAACTAAATATGTTGCATAAAACACAATGAGTACTAATATTGTTTTCTACAGTGACATTACTTGATTCTGTTATATTTCAACATCTACTTAATTTTCTTTTATTTTAATAAAAATCTTACATTTTAAATATGAATTGCAATGTTCGTTACATCAAGCATTGTTCTAAAAAAGAGTTCTAACTAAAATTTTTGTTACTGTTATTGTTTTGTAGTTGCCATAGTCTCTTCTATCAATTTTTTCTTTATAATTTTCAAGTTCATATAATGACAAATATCCATTGACAGAAACATATAAAACATTTGCTTGTAGGAAGAAGCCCACAGACTTGTGTATTGATAAAAATGAAAATATGTTTCATTTCATTCCAAAAATTGGAGAGCTTCACAAAATGACTGAATCATGCTTGTCATATAGATATGGAGTCACTCATACATCAATATGAAGCAATAAATGTGAAGTGTGTCACAGTCCAGAGTTTTACAGATGGTTTAGGAGTATTTATGCATGTTATGGATTTTTGCTATTTCTGTAACCAGTGTACTTTGGAACAGTAATTTCTGAGTGGTTTTATTCTTGATCCCATCTCGTTCCACTATTTGCTTATTTTTTGTGTGTGTATTTCAAAATTGGATGTTTCTTTTAGTTTGTGATCTTGCTGAATCAATATACATTTCATATTTATTCTGATCAACTATTCACATATAGTAAGTATGAAGACTTAAAGAAACAATTCTTTACATGAATGATGACTTATATTTGTAAAAAGTGGTCCCACCTTCATCAACCCACATCTTTCTTGGTTTTCACTTCTTTCTTTAACCCTCAGTTTATGAACAAATTTGAACCTTAGAAATCCTCTGTAGTATCTGCAATGACTTTATTCAACCCCTGTTCATGTTTTCTCTGTTCCTCATCATTTCTGCCTGCTGGAATGCATTTGTCCATCTGCAATGTATTTTCCAACTCATTGAAAACCAAAACATAAGGACTTTCATGTAGGAACAAATATTTTTAAAGTTCTAATTTTACTACATATTTCTGGATTTTTTTTTCTGATGGCCAACCTCTACTTTATTACGTGTTTTTATTTTAGATTTCTGTGTGTGTGTGTGTGTGTGTGTGTGTGTGTATGAGAGAAAGAGAGAGACAGAGACAGAGAGAGAGAGAGAGAGAGAGAGAGAGTTTTTCTGCCCACTTGTATCCAAAAAGCTAGAATAAGGTGCCCAATTCCCTCAAAGTGGATGTTACAAAGTTGAAGAAACCTGGATGGTTCCATAGGTACTGGGATGTAACTTCTTGACCTCATGAGTGGACAGCAATGCGCTTACCTGTTGAGATACCTCTCCAATCCAGTTTTATTCCATTGTACTTCCCCATATTTTTTACTTTACATGCAAAGGATCGTCTTAAGATGTATGCCTTTAGAGGTCAAGGCCATTGATTTTCCCATCTGGAATTCGGTTTCTCACAGCCTGTAGCAGTTAGCCATCTTTCCACTTCTATGATCTCAACTCTTCACAGTGCTCCTTTTCAAAGGAGTTGTTCTCGACAATCAGAGCTCAAAACTGTTTTCCTACCTATTGGGGAATATTTCTGACTTCCCGTGAAATAAGCACAGTAAATTCTAGACTAAAAGAAAACCCTAAAGTGTCAGTCCCTCCTCCTAAAGTGAAAATATGAGGAAACATCTTCCTCCTTTGAATTTTTTCTTGCTGGTGCAAATTTAAATTATAGGTCATACTTTGACCAGTAGATCTTTTTCACTTAGAAATATTATACCAACTGTTACCTCCTTTCCTCCCATCCTCGTTGCATTAGCAGCAATAATTGAGACTCTGACTAGGCCCGTGAGCTAGTAACAATTCTGTCTATTTGTTTTATTATTTCTGACATGGACTAAATATTCCCCATACCAAAATAGCCTACGTGGTTCCCATTCAACTACTCTCCATGTGACAAAGAGATTGCAGAGACAAATCTAGCAATGTAATGGTTTTTCTACCTTTTGTTTTTCAGGATAGCCTTTCAATGTATTTTCATATAAGTATATATTGTACATTAAGAATATCTGTCTTTATTTTTGTATCTACTTTTTATCACTCCTCCTCATTCTGTTAGTCCTCTCTCTTCCCCTAGATAGTTACATTTCTTCTGTACCGTGTGTGTGTGTGTGTGTGTGTGTGTGTTAAATATTTTAAATATTTAGTTAATGTTTAGTAAACACAGGTGAGAAAAAATTAAAGTATTTATTTTTACTGAGGTTGGCTAAAGTCTTTCATAAGTTAACCTCCAGTTGCCCGGATTTTCCTGATAATTACACAATTTTCTTCCCTGTGATTGAAAAAAGTCTCATTATGTCTATTTACATTTTCCAGTCATTTTCCTTCTGAAGCAAAATCCTGCAGACAGGCATAGCATTTTTTAAACTATACAATGGTTCTTTCTTGCTTACTAAGTTAATTCCTTCCAAATCTGTCCCCTAGCATCTTCCATTGTCTGTTTACTCTCCCCTGCCAGCCCCCACACTCTCCATCTCTTTATATTTGTTGTGCAGAGAGGACGTCTTGTTTTCAAGTTGTTCTATACTCCATAACACTCTCAGCTATGCCAGTCAGAACTCTCAGGATCTCAAATTATAGATTGCTGGCTCTCTCCAAATGGTGGTCATGACCTGCTAAAATGATATTCTGGTGTCCATCCTTCATATTAGATTTACAGAACTGTACTGTACATGTGTGTCCATGCGTCTGTCATCTTCAAACTGTGAGCTCAATGAAAATAAGTGAAAAACCACATCTAATTCATCTCATTTCTACCTGCAGCTCCTTGAAGGGTGCGGGCACTGCCGTGGGCCCATCACACAGGCTTATTGAATGAAGGAAGATGTTTCATTATTCACACTCACTCACGAAATAGAATCTCACTCACTATTGCAAGTTGTTGGGTTTTTTTTAATCTTTCAAGAGTCATTATAAAGATTACACACAAAGTACAGCTTTTTCAGACTCTCACTTGGACATGAGTAGACTGTTAATTTTACAAAATGGCAGTACTGTCATAAAATAGCATTGTGAAGGGGATGACACAGGAACAGGTTAAAAATAGTTCTTTAGAACAGAATAAAAGAAAACCACATGAGGCAAATTTAGGGTGTTTTAGTACTTTATTTTCCTATTTCAATTGTTTTGTTTAGATCTCATGCAAGGTGCCAGTCCACTCATATGTGTTCTAGCTGCTTCATTTTATTTTATGGAATTTTGTCACCTTTTATTCATGTTAAAATTTATTTATCCTGCTCAAAGTTGCCCCTGAAAACAAAACAAAAGCCAAAAATAAGCAAGCAAACAAAATACCCATGGCAAACTGATTTTCTACCTAATTAAGGACCTGTTAGAGAGTATATGATGAGTGACAGAGGTGGTGACTTGTACTTACCAAATGAGTTCTGTTAGCTCTCTAACATCTGGAGTAAGTTACAGAAGCTGCAATATGGTCTGGTCATATCTGTGGGTACCTACAGCTCCTTTTCCATATTTGAAACAGGAGAATTTGGAAAAACATGTATATTTTATATTACAAAAATTTAGGTAAATCACATCTCCACCAGTTGCTCATCTTTGAAGGAGAAGAAGAGAAATAAAGAATTCAACTTATATAGATTTGAAAATAAAAAATATTTTCATAGTGACTCAAATGAAATTCTAAGAACTACATATTAAAATTCTGTGTATTTAAATAAAACCACCTAATATTCATCTTGGCAGATTCCTCAACTATCTCTGTACAAGTTTATTAATTTATTACAGAATATTTGCTTTTGAGTTCAATATTATAACAGTTTTTAAAAGTTTCTGTTTATAGGTCATATTTCTGCTACTTAACCGTGGTCAGGTCATATTGCAGTAAGGCCAAATCAATTCATTGATTTTAAATAAATCCTTGTTTAATGATAAAAATAAAGATATTCATGCCCAAGGATTGAAATAATCTGATTATAAAAATTATCCATGGGAATTGCATTAAAATATATTAGCTTATTTTCTGCCAAGATCCTCTTTAATGAGCACCAAGCATAATGTATTCTATTACAATCAATTGTTCATTGCCTTTTTTTGATTGTTTTGGATTTTACATAAACCCAATGGTGTTTTAAGAGAATTGTTATATATGAAAATAGTCAGTCATTTAACTATCAAGAAATTAACATAGCTATGCATAAAAATGAAAGATGTAAATGGGTTGAATGTTTCAAAACTGACCAAATCATGGATAAGTTATCCACAGGAACAGGTAAACTTTCCTTTACTTCTCCATGTTTTCTGGCATTGGACTTGAGTGGTAATTTCAATTCACTTCTGTGTTTCTGCCAAGAAGTAATTTTCTCTCAGTTTCTAAAAGTATGCTGTTCCAGGAACTGCCTAATAGTACAAACAAGAATGTGGCACATGCAATATTTGTCTCGCTATCTCACTGGTTCTCCTCTGTTTTTCTTAATGACTGATTTCTCTTTCCTTGTATTTCCTTTGAATTTGCATCTCTGCAGGTGCATAGGCTCAAGTATTGAAGACTGCATCGGCCTGATGGATAGGTACTTGGTGTGCTTGCTTCCCATGTTCTTCCTCCAAGGCTCCATGCGTGAGCACTGGTGCATGTGTGTGCATGCCACTGTGGATGGAGAATGATGTTTTCTGTTCTGCAATTGCTTGCAGGTGTAACGGTCCCACTAGTCATGACTGCATTTACTACCCATGGACGGGCCATTCCACTTTACCACAACATGCTAGGTAACATCAACCATGGTTCCATTTTTCACTCAAATTCTTTCTTAGTTACCACAGATGAAATTAGTAACCAGTTCAGCTGAAGTTTTCATGCACTAAATGAGAGCTTTTAATTCCGTTCTTGATTTCATTATAATTTCAGGGTTCTATATAGTAGTACCATTGATTGTAAATTTTGTACATTTAGAAAAATTAGAAATAATCCTAGATCTCTAATAGAATATTCTTAAGTTTATAAATAATTTTGAAAATCAAAATCTTTCAAGGAGAATTTTAAATGTGTTGATTGGTGCTTATATGATATTTGTTATGTAATTTGAATTTAATTTCTGATTTTGTATTAGTTGAACTGACTAGTTTATTCTCAAATAGAAAAAGTACCCCAGAATCAAGGCAATATAAAAATATTTCATACAGGTTGAAGCATATACTAGAATTACAAGGACATAGCATATGATCCATGTTTACACAAAATTGTGAACACAAATGTTTGCAGTAGCTTTCATCATAATCAACAAAACCGGAAGCAGCCTAGGCTACTGAGTTGTCATAAACCCGTGCACTACAATAGACCTGAATAATAAAAAGGAAGAATTTAATACTGCACACACCATAGATGGATCCTGAATTCACTGTGCTGGATAAAAAGAATCCAGACTGTTAAAAACACATACTGCTTGATTTTCTTTTTATATCAAGCTCTGAAAAGAAGGAAACTACAGAGACAGAAAAATCATTCAGGGTTGCCCAAAGCTAGGGCTTTTGGGGTAAAGTTCTCTATTGAATGTTAAGAAGGAATTTGACAGATAATAGAACAATCTATACCGTGATTGCGGCATTGTTTGTATAAATAAAAGTGCTTAGCACAGACCATCGGCTACATATTTTATTATAAATTATATAAATTTTGTGTTATTGTTCAGACATAAAGAAATATGACTATTAAATTATTGTATAAAACATTTTAACTAGGAAAGGAATAACTTTGCAATGTTCATTAGAAATATCATTAGCTCTATGTCGCAAATTAATTAGATCTTTTTGCAAGAGAGACAGTAAAGGCAAATGTGAATTTTAAATGAAGTATTGTTTTTATTACAATTTTGTGTTGTCCTATGACAATGATGCGTTGGTGAAACATAACTGACAGATCAAAATGTCAAAATAGCTATAGATTCCAGCAGCTGCCTTTATCGGTGGTGGCCACTATGCTGAATTCTAACACCTTAGACAGTGTGACCAGTGTTCCCACCTTATCAATCATAATATAGTATTGTTCTATGCATCTGGCTACTCTCACTAAATATTACGTGTATGATTATTCATCTGTGTCACCAAGTCCATTCATAGCTTTTACATTCACATGTCTTTAATTGCTTTTATGTTTTGAAATGGTCAAATAAGTGATGTGTCATCTTCATTAACTCTTTGTCACTAAGTGAATAATCATTACAAGCTCTAAGGGAAATTATTTGGCTAAAGTGGATTCACTCATACAACAGTGGCACATTGATACCCGGGCTTGAACAAACCAGCTAACACAGTTGTCTGGAGCTGCCTTAAAGCCGTAGGAAAATTTAAGAAGGGAAGCAAAATGAGAAAGGGAAAATAGAAATGGAAATAGGAGAGAAATTCAAAGACCTGCGTAGTTTTCCAAGATTCATCTTGGATTCCTGCCATGCTCATGAAATTAGATTTCTTCTCTCAGACACTGATTGGGTCAATGAACTATCATTCGGAAGAATAATCTTGTATTTATTTTGATGACTTTACTTAAAATTAGTCTAATATTTTAATGAGAAAGAATTCCACATGGTGGTTAATGTATATTCCCTTTAAAATCAGATTTTCAGGTTTCAAATCAAGCTCTAAACATTTCTAGACATGTGACTTGAAGGTCCTTCAGTTCTCACTCTTTGATGTGCAGAAAGACATAATTTGTAAAGTTCCCAAACACTTCCGGTGATGGAGTGTTTGCTTAGTAACAGTCACCATTCTTTCTTTCTATTGTTTTCTATAAATCAATATTACTTTTCTGTGTAATAAGGATGCTCCCACCTCAGGAATTTAAAATCATGCTTCTCAGGGGAAGGAGACAAGACTCTCAAAATCACCTAGAGATCATTGATGCCTATTGGTGACTTCCTGATATCCTTTGTGAATGAAGGGGGTCTTTTCTGTCACTTTGCCCTGAGAATCAGGAATACGGTGGTACAGATGACATTTGCTTATGGGACTGAGCTGTAGAGTGACAGATCACTTGATGTTAAAATTTCAATCTTATGTATTGCCTGGATTCCCAGGAGATAGTTCATAATTACAGACTAATGCAAATAATTAACAGTACCATCAGTAAATATTCATGGCTAAAAATAGTGAAAGGACAGTAAAGTGTGGTTCATTATTTCTTTAAAAAGTCACCTGCAGTCCACTGCTTAGGTAAAGAGCAACATTTCTTGAATGTGGAAACATGAGTTCAAATATAGATCCTATCATATTTCTTATCCACAAAATCATTTGATAATGTAAAATTAGTTTGAGGTTTTAATCAAACAACACATAGATAACATCCTGGACTGAATAGTCATTGACTGCAGTTGTAACTGTTACTAAAATACTGCCATCTTCTCAGAAAAGTTTTGTTTTATATAGCATTAATCCAATAGGTTACTGACCACAGAATCAATATACTGAAATTTCTAAGAGTTTAATCATTTATATTTTACGTCAAACTACTGTTTAGGGCCATGTTTTTTTAAATTTTTTATTATATATTTCTTTACTTACGTTTCAAAGGTTATTCCCCTTCCAGGTTTTCTGTCCAAAAGACCGCATTGCCTCCCAGACCCCTCCCTCATATGGATATTCCCCCTATACATCCCCCTTATTGCCCTCCCCCATAGTCCCCCGCACTGAGGGTCCAAACTTGGCAAGACCAAGGGCTTTCCCTTCCACTGGTTCCCCAGCAAGGCTACATTTGCAGTTGGAGCCCTGGGTCAGTCCATCTATAGTCTTTCAATAGTGGTTTAGTCCCTGGAAGCTCTGGTTGGTTGGCATTGTTGATTTTATGGGGTTGCAAGCTCCTTCAACTCTCAATCCTTCCTCTAATTCCCCCCAAGGGGTTCCTATTCTCAGTTTGGTGATTTGCTGCTAGCATTGAGCTCTGTATTGGACATGCTCTGGATGTGTCTCTCAGGAGAGATCTATATCCAGTCTCTTTCCACATGCATTTTTTTAGTTTCATCAATCTTATCTAGTTTTGATGGCTGTAAATATATGGGCCACATGTGTGTCAGGCTCTGAATTGTCATTCCTTGAGTCACTGCTCTAAACTTTGCTTCCATATCCTCTCTTATGAGTATTTCCCCCCTTTTAAGAAGGAGTGGGAGCATCTGCATTTTGGTCATCCTTCTTCTTGAGATTCCTGTGGTCTATAGATTGCATTTTGGGTAATTTGAAATTTTTGGCTAATATCCTCTTATCAATGAGTGCATACCAAGTGTGTTTTTCTGTGATTGAGTAACCTCACTCAGGATGATATTTTCTAGTTCATTCCATTTGCCTATGAATTTCATTAAGCCATTGATTTTGATAGCTGAGTAGTACTCCATTGTGAAGATGTACCACATTTTTTAATCCATTCCTCTGTTGAAGGATATCTGGATTCTTTCCAGCTTCTGGCTATTATAAATAAGACTGCTATGAACATAGTGGAGCATGTGTCTTTGTTATATGTTGGAGCATCATTAGGGTATATGCTCAAGAGAGGTATAGCTGGGTACTCAGGAAGTGTAATGTCCAATTTTCTGAGGAACCTCCAGACTGATTTCCAGAATGGTTGTACCAGTCTGCAATCCCACCAACAATGAAGGAGTGTTCCTCTTTCTCCACATCCTCCCCAGCATCTGCTGTCACCTGAGTTTTTTATCTTAACCATTCTCACTGGCGTGTGGTGGAATCTCAGGGTTGTTTTGATTTGCATTTCCCTGATGACTAAGGATGTTGAACATTTCTTTAGGTGCACTTTAGCCATTCAATAATCCTCAGCTGAAAATGTTTTGTTCAGCTCTGTACCCCATTTTTAATAGGGTGATTTGGCTTTCTGGAGTTTAACCTCTTGAATTCTTTGTATATTTTGGATATTAGCCTTCTATCAGATGTAGTATTGGTAAAGATCTTTTCCCAATCTGTTGGTTGCGGTTTTGTCCTAACCACAGTGTCTTTTGCTTTATAAAAGCTTTGCAGTTTTATGAGATCCCATTTGTCGATTCTTGATCTTAGAGCATAAGCCATTGGTGTTTTGTTCAGGAAATTTTCTCCAGTGCCCATGTGTTCAAGATTCATCCCCACTTTTTCTTCTATTAGTTTGAGTGTATCTGGTTTGATGTGGAGGTCCTTGATCCACTTGGACTTAAGCTTTGTACAGGGTAAGCATGGACCGATCTGCATTCTTCTACATGCTAACCGCCCAGTTGAACCAGCACCATTTGTTGAAAATGCTATCTTTTTTCCATTGGATGTTTTTAGCTCCTTTATCAAAGATCAAGTGATTATATGTGTGTGGGTTCATTTCTGAGTTTTCAATTCTATTCCACTGATCTATCTGCTGGTCTCTGTACCAGTACTGTACAGTTTTGTTGTTGTTGTTGTTGTTGTTGTTGTTGTTTTTTGTTTTTTATCACCATTGCTCTGTAATACTGCTTGAGGTCAGGGATGATGATTCCCCCCAGAGTTCTTTTATTGTTGAGGATAGTTTTCACTATCCTGAAATTTTGTTATTCTAAATGAATTTGCAAGTTGCTCTTTCTAAATCTATGAAGAATTGAGTAGGAATTTTGATGGGGATTACACTGAATTTGTAGATTGCCTTAGGCAAAATGGCCATCTTTACTATATTAATCTTGCCAATCCATGAGCATGGAAGATCTTTCCATCTTCTGAGATCTTCCTCAATTTCTTTCTTCAGAGATTCGACGTTCTTGTCATACAGATCTTTCACTTGTTTGGTTAAAGTCACACCACGATATTTTATGATGTTTGGGACTATTGTGAAGGGTGTCATTTCCTTAATTTCTTTCTCAGCCTGTTTATCCTTTGAGTAGAAGAAGGCTACTCATTTGTTTGAGTTAATTTTATACCTGACACTTTGCTGAAGTTGTTTATCAGGTCAAGTAGTTCTCTGGTGGAACTTTTGGGGTCGCTTAAGTACACTATCATATCGTCTGCAAATAGTGATACTTTGATTTCTTCCCTTAAAATTTGTATCCCTTTGACCTCCTTTTGCTGTCTGATTGCTCTGGCTAGGACTTCAAGTATTATATTGAATAAGTAGGGAGAGAGTAGGCAGCCTTGTCTAGTCCCTGATTTTAGTGGAATTGCTTCAAGTTTCTCTCCACTTAGTTTGATGTTAGCTACTGGCTTGCTTTATATTGCTTTTACTATGTTTAGACATGGGCCTTGAATTCCTGATCTTTCCAGGATTTTTATCATGAAGGGGTGTTGAATTTTGTCAAATTCTTTCTTAGCATCTAATGAAATGACCATGTGGTTCTTATCTTTGAGTTTGTTTATATAGTGGATTACATTGATGGACTTTTGTATATTAAACCATCCCTGCATGCCTGGGATGAAGCCTACTTGATCATGATGGATGATCATTTTGATGTGTTCTTGAATTCGGTTTGCAAGAATTTTATTGAGTATTTTTGCGTCAATGTTCATAAGGGAAATTGGTCTGAAGTTCTCTTTCTTTGTTGGGTCTTTGTGTGGTTTAGGTATGAGTAATTGTGGCTTCATAGAAGGAATTCGGTAGTGCTCCATCTGTTTCAATTTTGTGGAATAGTTTGGACAGTATTAGCATGAGGTCTTCTATGACGGTTTGATAGAATTCTTCACTAAACCCATCTGGACCTAGGCTCTTTTTGGTTGGGAGACTTTTAATACTGCTTTAATTTCTTTAGGAGTTTTGGGGTTTTTATATGATTTATTTGTTCCGGATTTAACTTTGGCACCTGGTATCTGTCTAGATAATTGTCCATTTCCTCCAGAATTTCAAATTTTGTTGAATATAGGCTTTTGTAGTTGGATCTGATGATTTTTTTTAATTTCTTCAGATTCTGTTATTATGTCTCCCTTTTCATTTCTGATAGTCTGTTAGTCTATGTCTTTTTATCAGGGAATTGAGTCCATTGATGTTGAGAGATATTAAGGAATAGTGATTGTTGGTTCCTGTTATTTTTGTTGTTAGAGGTGGAATTATGTTTGTTTGTCTCTCTTTTGGTTTCGTTGCAAGGAAATTATATTCCTGCTTTCTGTATGGTGTAGTTTCTCTCCTTGTGTTGGAGTTTTCCATCTATTATCCTTTGTAGGGCTGGATTTGTAGAAAGATCCTTAAGTTGGGAGTCTTCCCTTTCTTCTATACCTATTATCCTTAGGTTTGATCTCCTCATTGTGTCCTGGATTTCCTCTTTGTTTTGGGCTAGGAGGTTTTTGTGTTTAACATTATCTTTGCCAGTTTAGTTGATGTTTTCTATAGTATCTTCTGCCCCTGAGATTCTCTCTTCTATCTCTTGTATTCTGATGGTGATGCTTGTGTTTCCAGCTCCTTGTCTCTTCCTTTGGTTTTCTGTATCCAGGATTGTCTCCCTTTGTGCTTTCTTTATTCTTTCTATTTCCATTTTCAATTCCTCCACCTGTTTGGTTGTGTTTTCCTGTAATTCTTTCAGTGATTTTTGTGTTTCCTCTCTAAGGGCTTCTACTGGTTTACTTGTGCTTTCCTGCATTTCTCTAAGGGAGGTCTTTGTGTCTTTCTTAAAGTCCTCCATCATTATCAAAAAATAATGTGATTTCAAATCTAAATCTTACTTTTCTGGTGTGTTTGGATATCCAGTATTTTCTTTGGTGGGATTACTGGGTTCTGATGCTGCCAAGTAGTCTTGGTTTCTGTCTTAGGTTCCTGTGCTTGCCTCTAGCCATTGAGTTGTCTCTGGTGTTTGCTTGTCTTGCTGTTTCTGGGAGTGACTTGGCCCTGCTGTAGGCCTCTGTGTCAGCACTCCTATAGAACTGTTTCCTGCTTTCTTTCAGCCTTTCCTGAGACAGGTGCTCTGCTCTCAGCTGTGGCAGTGCTCCTTGAATCTGTCTTCAAGCTCTAGATGCGGGCAGAAATCAAAGGATCCTGCCCCTGATTGATTGTGTAGGTCTTTGCACCCAGCAGGCACAGTTGACCCTATGCAATCCCTGTTGGGTCTGGACTGTGGGCAGAGGGTATTCTCCTCTGACTTCTCAGGAGTATCCATACTTCTGAGGTTCCAGCTCTCTCCTCCATGGAATTTGGGTGCAGGGAGCTGTTTTGTCAGATCAGTTTGGTCCTGAGCACAGACCAGAACCGCAAATACAGGTGGCTGTCTGTTCCAATATATTGTATGCAGAGGTGGCAGTCTGTCCTGCGGCCTCGGGATGTCTGCACTCCTGGGTGGTCCACTCTCTTTCCCACTAGGGCCATGTTTTAACAAGCTGTTGGTAACTAGTACCTCATGATTTCTTATGAAGTTCTAGATGTCTTTACTTACTGTCTGCTTCCTTCTTAAATTTAAAATACTGAGACTGTATTTTTCACTTCTGTTGCCTTGTCCAAATTGCTACACATTTGATAATTTAGGATGCCCATAAAATTTACATTTAACTCCTTGGAGTATTTTGATTTTTTATTGGATATTTTATTTATTTACATTTCAAATGTTATTTTGTTTTTTATTTTATTAAAACATAAAGTAATCAGAGTGCCCTCAGGTTCCACATTTCAACTCTGTGTTGAACATTTGGAAAACAGCAGTGCTATCATTAGGATCTCAAGACTTTTTTACATCTTTTAAATTCCACGATAAATTTATAAATGTCTCCCTTGATTGAGTAAAGCAAATATTTCATAAAGGGAAGACCAGAAATAGAAATTAATGTTTTAGGCTTCATAATCCACCTTTTAACTGGAAGGTTATTCAGATATTTAATTTTCTTTTAGACACAGAAAATTACATTGAACATGCGAATGTGCCTGCTTTAAACTATTTTGATTTACTACACCCCGCTCCCCCACTGTGATGTATTCTGTTCTCTAAAGCAACAGGTTCAAATAAAAGCAGGTGAAATGTTTCCAATCTTGACCAGCTTTCATTTTCTAAGTGATGTTATTTTTTCCCACATCTGTGGTTTGTGAATTGGCTTTCCACACTTCATTTACCTTACATTGCTGAAATATTCGAGTAAGTTTAGTGGGATAGGATAGAAAGAATATAAGACTTCTTGTATCATAGAATATCCTTATTATAAAGAAAAAACATTAATATTTTATTCTATTTCTAATTTTCAAATATGATAAATATTTAAGATGACACTTGCTTTGAACAAACTTTTTTCAAACTTTCTTACCTCCATTATTTTGATTTCCTCCCAAGGACACCATGTTTGTCAGGATCTTTGATTCTTTTTTCATTTGACATTTGACTTAGCTAGCACATAGGCTACCTTTGAATAAATTTGTTCCTTATCTAAAAACTTTAGATTTTGGTCTATTTTTTAATTCTTTGTCAAATATAGGTGAACTTTAAACATCTTATTCTCATATGACAAAGGACTGTGGATTTGATAATCACAAAAGAATAGACTATATTGTTGAGGCATTTCTACAAGCTAGTTAACAAAGTGGAATATAAACTTCCTAAAACTTAATTTTGCTTTGTAGATAGAAAATATATATATATATATGAGATCATCTATTTCTGCATTGTAACAAGACTGGCTCTTTGTTCTAATCCACTTTTCCTGTATAATTCACAATATGTAGTACAATAATTGAACTTAGTTTCTCCAAGTCTCTAATGTCTAGCTATTTGAAACATTTCCTATTTTCATGGCCACAGATGTACTTTTACTTCATGGTGCAGTGCCTTTTGGCCCAAGAGGTCACACAACAGTCTATTGTCTGTCAGAATGAGCCTTGTCTGGTAAATGACAGTGATGGTGTGATAGGCTGGGCACCTCTCACAAATGGCACATTACATCTCCTTATTTTTCCCCTAAGGAAGCAAGTTCAGAATTTCTGTCCAGATTGCATGGTGCAAATCACCCATAAATTCTCACCTGAGATGAGTAGCAGTTATATTATCATCCCTATGCACAATAAATACGAGTGCACAACTTTTTGTTACAAGTCGATCCTCATTCCATAGTCATATATATATATATATATATATATATATATATATATATATAGTTTTCTTTTGAAATAAATAAGTCCAAGGTATGAAGGAAAGTGTGCAAAGCCTTTCCTTAGCAGGTGATTCACATACACTTCCCAGAACCTGTAAAATGTCAAAATGATCTGAGAATTAGCAAGGAATCCACAAAGCCTCTCTGCTCACTTTGTCAATGGTTGCTCACGTAGTTGAAAAAGCTACTTTTATAAAAGAATTTAAACATCTTTAGGATGCTCAAGTGGTTTTAGTATTGATATCAAAATGTTCATGCTACAGTATTCATACTACAAAGCATTCCAGACAGTAGCAACATGGAGGCATTCAAAATGAGCGAGCATAAGAATGTGCCCAAACTAATCCTTATTAATGACTGAAAGTCAGCAAAGGCTCTTCAGGCCTTTGTCTTTTGGATTAAAGTAGAATTGACTAAAGGTATCATTAAAATGATAAAATGTTAACTGTAAGGCTCAAATATTAATTGAGTAGGGAAGGACTCAAAATACGCAGCTTGAGCTAAGAGCATTTTTCTGTGGTAAACACATCATTATGTTTTACACCCCTTTATTTCTGATGCAGACAGATAGCAGAACTGCTTCACATCTCACGAATGTCTTCAGCCTTAGCAGTTACAGATGCTCTGATATCAAATGCAGCAAGCGAAACCACAATGGTGGAAAAATGTTCCGAAAGTCCTGAATCTTAACGTCAACCAGGTTCATTTCGGTAGTCTAGTCTGAGGTCTCCTCCAACGTCTACTCCAAGAACTGTTGTTTAAATTATTATGTGTATAAAGTTAGTTCAGATCTGTATAGAATAAAAGAGCAGGATTATTGTGTAGCAGCAAATAATTGGTAAATTTTCCTAGTGTAATGACAATAGTGAATTTACACCTTTGCTGATTATAATGCAGTGTCTAGGCCTATTTTAAAAGGTAACATAGCACAAAACAGAATTATGTATTCGATGATGACTTAACAATTAAGACTTTGTGACTAGACAGACTAAAGGAGTACTTAACTAACTGCAAGACTTCTGCTCCAAGGTACACTCCCACCAGCTCGGTGACTCAATATTCAATTGTGTCCTGAAAATGGCAGGCCTGTCCTGGTTGGTAATGATACTTCCAGTGTCACCATGCTAACATCTGTGTTCCCAGTTGGAGCCTACAGTCTCTTTCTTAATTATTATTGGACAATACCATTTAAAGTTTACAAAAATACTCACAAGCATAGTGGAAGGTGTTTATCCAAAACACCACAGTAGCGTTTGCCTTCAGCATTGCTGTACAGCATTCCAGTTCATAAACCCTTACAGTTGTCTGTGGCCTGAGATTTGAGTGCTCTTGTGCTTAGGTGAAGCCCCCACATATTGTCTCCCCGACAGAGGGAGGTGAAATTTATTTTCATCTGTAAGTTCCTTTCACATCAACATGTGCGTTAGTGTTTGGTTGCACAAGTGGTTGGTATAAGGAGAATTGTGACAGAGTCTGCAATCCTGGACTTCCAACTCCCTTTGTCTGTGTCTTGTCTCTAGAATCATAAATGAAACTTTATTTCCTCCAGCAACCTTGTGTTACTTCCTAGACCTGAGGTTGTTTCTGTCATTGAACACTCTGTAGGTTACATGGAAGTCTTCCTGTAGGCTGCAGATGCTGATTTTCCCTTCAGTTGTGACGAAAGAGCTCTGTGCCTAAATTTCTAGTTTCTGAGAGTTGTGAGTCTTCCTTGTGATTGTTGGTGAAGTACATTGCTCATTGCCATGTGTGCTCTGTGAGGAATGAGAATAGCTAGAGGGGCTTGGTTGTCCCTCATGTACCCTAGTTGTAAGAAAATCGTAGGAAAAAAAGAAGTGGTAAAACCGTGTCAATAATTTAGGCACGTTAAATGTTAATTTTGGGTAGATTGTGTTAATTAAAACATTTTAAATTGTTTCCATTGTGATATATATGTATTGAGTTGTACTGCTACAAACCAATAATCATGAAGCCATGATTTAATACTTACTCTTAATGGTTTTACTCACAAAAGAACAGTGGAAAAATGCTATGTCACACAAGGGTGTTTATTTTATCAGCAGTAGTAGGTTACAGATGAGATGAGTCAAACAGATCCAAAACAAAACATGTTATCCTGGACCCATTACCTATACCTATATATTTGCCAGTGAAGCAAACGTTTATAAGTTTTTATAAGATTAGCATATGATATCTTGGACCCACATTTACAAGTCCCAGTTTATCTGCTTTCATAATACAAAACTATTCAGATATCGAGTTACACTGTATATATTCATAAAATTATGCTATATTCCCAATATTCATAATAATATTGATATTATTCTATTTTGTATTCTTCATATGGCCAATAGTTAAATAAAACTATCTTTTACACTTAGGTCAAAACTTCTATCTTTATGCCTGCTTCATGTTAATAAAGGAGTCAGAGTTATTTACCCATAAAACTTAGGCATGTACAGTATTAAAGTCTAAGAAATTACCCTTTCTCATATTTCCTATTTAACTAAAGGAATCTAATTAACTGGGACCCCTTCTGTGATGCTGTTACATAAAATGATGTGTAGATATTAGAGTAAATTGCTCTCTTCATGCTTTTTTTTCTTATTACCTCAGCACATTCCCTAACTAATCATTCTTTTATAAACATACAATTATTTTTGCATATTATGTATGTAAGGAAGCACTAATTAAAGGAGTACAGTTTTATTTACCAGTGAAATTCCTTCACAGTGATTTTATTCTCAGCCACTATCCATGCTTACTGGGAAAGTGATTTGACTCCATGGTTACTCAGTACTACTCAGTACTAAAGAGTGAGAGAAAAGGAAATGGAGACCCGCCTTTTATAGGCTCTCCATGCTTGCAGTCATTGTGATTTTTTTTTGACATCATGTTCTGCTGCTCAGAATAATGAATTCCATATGCATGAGTCATTTATAGATTATAGACACTTTCAACGGTGTAAAAATAAAACAACATGATGCTTTAACTAAACAAAGTTGACTTGTTTGGTAAATAAGTATTTTTATTTTATAGAACAAATCAACATTTTCAAATTTACATCTGTATTGACCTTCTTGATACAAAATACTAGAGTTGAATTTCCAGGTCCAAATCCCAAAGAAAATGTCTACACTGTTCTAGATACCAGAGGGAAAAGAGACCAATAAGAGAGAAAAGACAAAAACATAAACAAAACAAAACTACAACAAAAACATAGTTTCTTACTGAGTCATGGTACTGCCTTTTTCTTTGAAAAATTTCTTGGAATTCATGCAGACTGTGCTTTCATATTCTAAGATCATTCCCAAAATCCTTGGGAGTAATGAAATATCATTGGTTTTCAGATTATGTATGTAATAATAGTTATTTCTGCTACCACTAGCATTATAAGAAACAGGATAAGAAAAGCAATCTTCAAACTTTCACCTGGCTAATAAGTTACAGAACATGGACTGGGGTTCAGATGTCAGAGTACACATCTTCCTCTCTACTAAGCTGCTTCACATGCAAAGGCAATGCTATGAAGACAGTTCTGTGTGTTTTATAGCTTCCTTAAATCCATTTATTATCCTTAAACCTCAATAATACCTTAATAGTATCTATAACCTCCTGGAGCTCATTAGAGCTATGAATTGTGAGCTATATTCAACCAGTAACATTAGATGCTAACAGTAAGCCTTAAACTTTCCTGTCATTTAAATGGTAAAATAAAGCACACAGTATAGCAAAGGGGATGAAAAAATGGGATAACTGAGAAATAAGGTACTCAAGAAAGAAGTTCTGGAAACAGAATAGAAATACATTGATGGATGGAGAAAGAGCCAAAGTTTAATGTCTTAAAAGCATATATTGACCATTTTATTTGAGGAAATTAAAAATAGGTATTCTTTAAATTAGAATAAGCTTAGGAGATAAGACACAAACGGCGATCATCTTGTTTTGAGAAAGCTATGCAACATGCTTGCTCTATATGACCCAGAACACAGAGATAAAGACTGTGTGTGTGTGTGTGTGTGCGCGCGCACACACACGTGCGCGTGCGTGTGTGTGTTTATGTGTTTCTGCACACGTACACACATGTGAACTCAGACATTTAAACAGCAGAACACACCAATGCATATGAAAATGATAGGAATTATTAGGAGGAAAAGGACTTCTTCATTAGATAAGAACAAGGTCAGATGAAACATTCTTTAGGTAGCTGATAGTCATGCTCACTTCAAAGTAGGAAATTTTGCTATCAAAATCGGTGACTATGCATTCACATTAACTCAAAGAAATTCACAGATAAGATGTAAAAGATGCAGTAAAACTAATGACAGACTTGTCAAAGAAAAATGGATAAAATCCTGACCTCATCTTCAATGGATTATTAGCTTTATTGAACACTTTAGAGCAGAATGGAAGAAACAGTTACATAAATTCAAAAAAGAAAACTCCATTGAACTCATCCAGGAAGGCACACCATCTAAAGCGCACTTGTATTGTTGTATATTGCTGTGTCTCTCAGAAAGTTTAACTCACAAGTGAAATTGATTCTGTTAAGTATTATGTTTTATCCACCAAGGCTATTTTTACTTAAATATTGACCTGACCATCTAGTAATTTGAGGTGATATACTTTTGAAGTTGGCCAGATGAATACATAAGGAAGGAGAAATGAGTCGTGAGTATGTGATAGCTAATATATGATGGTGTGAGTGACAGCCCAGAATTTGAAAACAGAAAGGGGACCAGAATTGGCACATAGGAGAACATAGAGAAAGCCCCAGGCTGAAAGGGAAGCACATGAAACCAGCATTCTAAGAGCAGCAACAACATTTGCCATGGTTCACATGGGCTGCACCTATCCCATCAGGCCAGCCCTCTTGGCCATGAGCTCATGATCCAACTACCCCATGTCCACTTCTTTCCTGCTCCTCCTCCTGCTCCTGCTCCTCCTCCTGCTCCTCCTCCTCCTCCTGCTCCTCCTCCTCCTCCTCCTGCTCCTCCTGCTCCTGCTCCTCCTCCTCCTGCTCCTCCTCTTTTTCTTCTTCCTCCCCACCTACCTCTATCTATTGGCAGTAGCCCAATCACAGGCTTTAACCTTTTATTGATCAGTTAACTTGGGGAACAAGGTTTGGACAACAGAAGATGGTATATTAAGAACTCACTCATGTTGGGACAACCTGGTCTTGTGGTACAGGATTTGGCAGTTGAATAAATAGCAGAATCAGACCAATCCCCAACAGCTAGCAATATAATTCTTTAGTGTTATCAGACTAGGTAGATAGGCACATTGCAGATGAGTAAGCAGGCTGGCTGGCAAGCCTGGGATGGATGAATGGAGAGAAGTGAGGAGATTCAACAAGAATTTACAACATAAATCTCATTGCCAGATTTAGTGGTCAGCTGGATTTAAGGAGTTAAGGGAAAAATGTAAATAATTAATTCTGGTTTTCTGCCTTGCAAAGTGAATGGCTGGAGTAGCATTAACTCAGATGCCACCCAGTTGGGAGTCTTAAGGCTCTCTGAGCTTGGTATGAATATGTTGAATCTGCAGTGACTTTGTCACCTTTAAGAGATGTTAAATGGAAAATATAAAAATAAAAAGATTCAGCATTTTTTCATACATGTCAAGGAGCAGAAGTAAATGAGTAAAACAAATAAAAAAAACAATTGTTTATATCTTCAGAGAAATTTGAATTTGAAGAAAAAGAGAAAAGTGGCCGCTAAAAGAGCATTTTTAAGAAAAATAGACATCTGAGGATATATGAAATTTAAACGTAATCTGGAAGACCTTAGGCGGAAGGTTTGCGGTATAAAACAGAATAAACACTGTGCACTGTGAACATCTGTGAAAAAGCTACAGAAATTAAGAGGCTAAACACACATGAAAGCATTAGCTTTGGGAGGGAAAAGATGCTCGCTGTGTTCTCTTCAGAAGAAACTGGAGGAGAGCAAAGGCAGACAGGCAATTTTGTAGACGAAGTCTTGGGATTTTCTGTTTAGTGTTTTACATTCCGACCGATGTCAGAGCTTCAAACATCTCACCAGATAAGAAGGAGGGTTATTTTTTTTTTTTTTGAGAGCATGCAAACATGTATGTGAAAGGAATGAGGGACCGTCTGGAAAGTTAAGTTCAAGTAGAAACTGTGCTTATTTTTTGTATTAAATCACTCTGACAGTAGTTTACAAATTATCTATAATTTGAAATGTGTTTCCCTACATGCGTCCAGTTTGAAGGTAATTTATTTTATTTTCTCAAGGAAAAATAATGGGTTGCACTGTCACTGACTCTGAACTCATTAAATTAGAAGGCTCTTAAATACATAATGAGTATCTAGCAGCCCCTTGTATGCGTTCAGAGAAATTAGCAGATTTCAATACCTATCGCATTAATTGTGAGATGCTGATATAGAACAATTATTATAAATCGCACAACCCCGTGAACATGAGCAATTTCATGATCGTGCAAACACAGAACAGTAGAAAATCAGTAAATTGAAAAGGATTTTTCTTATTTTTCTCTTCACATATCAGGAATTATAACGGAAATTTCCTCATGAATAAAATTTACTCAGATTTTGATTGCACTGACATAATTAAATTTATATTCTAATAATAGTGCTTTTTTAAAAAGAAATTTTTCTATATGCCTCTCTTTTGAAATTGAAACAAAGATGAACTTCATCTTCATGATGATTAAAGGCCCCATCATGTTTTTATCCTTGTGTTTCAAAACAGTAATTCTTTTCTTTGGTGTAATTCTAAAAGGTAAGGAAAACTACAAGAGCAATGCATGCTCAGTGTTTGCAGTAGACATGCTGGTATTCACCAACTATATAAATCTTTGCACACATTAACCATATACTAAAATGCATGTAGTGTACAGATTTGGG
This sequence comes from Rattus rattus, assembly GCF_011064425.1. Taxonomy (NCBI): domain Eukaryota; kingdom Metazoa; phylum Chordata; class Mammalia; order Rodentia; family Muridae; genus Rattus; species Rattus rattus. Next base: position 142,086,582 of record NC_046157.1, on the reverse strand, counting down.
GGTACACTTTGCATATTTGGCTTCTTGATTTACTCACATAATTGTACACTATTCTTTACCTTCCACATCGATAGTTACCAACCCTTGTATTGTGAGGTAACGGTTTTTAGTATCACTGAACCACCAATCACTACTAAAGTATAGGTGGTCTTCTTTAAAATTCTAGTCAAAGTGATAAATAATATGTACAGAGAGAGAGAGAGAGAGAGAGAGAGAGAGAGAGAGAGAGAGAGAGCTGCACATGTGCACATGCACCTCTTAATACATAAGGTATATTTAGTTATATAAGATATATGGCATCATTCTGTCTTAATATTCTGGTTAGTAATCATTAGCGAAAATATTAAACACAAAACACATTAAAATTGCAGAAGTTACACTGGCTTCAAACATCCTCCCTGTAAATTATGTACTTTTCTAGTAGGCCATTTTTTTTGACTCTCATAAATGGCTATAAAAATTCACAAAAGCTGCCAAGACCACATTATTTAGAAATTCATTTTAAAACAATGATAACTTCATTTATGTAGTTAAAGCTTTGAAAGAGAAGCACCGGTGAAAACAAGAGCTTTAATCCACCCTCTTTTCAAATCAGTTGGCTGATCTACTCTTTGGTTTTATGTTTCCGAGATGGAGAAGTATACACACAGAGATCATTATTATTTCTATCGCAATAGTTGACAAGATGACTTGCTCCTCTGGCATTTTGAAATAATAGGCAAAATAAAAATTACCTATGGAATAAAGGCAAAATCTGATCTTTTTAAAATAAAACATTATGTGTAGATTTCTCTCTCTCTCTCTCTCTCTCTCTCTCTCTCTCTCTCTCTCTCCTGTCCTTCCTCCTTCCTCCTTCTCTGTCTCATTTCTTTCATTTTCCCCTGTCTAGAACTCCTCCTCTCGCCTTTTAAATTATTATACTGTCACCGTGCTAACATTATAATAAAACAAAACTACATAACATTTTAGCCCATGATATAACATCTGAAATTTATACTTGTGTTCTTTCAATTTGCTCGACTTATTTTCAACTATCAAAGTATGAATACACTTAGTGATCTTAAAATGTACTCACAGAAACTTGCTAATGTTCTAACAAGTAACGTAGTACAGAGAGTGGCATCAGAGTCCTTCCACTGTCCCTCACTCTCAGTCTGATTTTCTTTAAAAGACTAAAATTCTACGTAGTTGTGAATGGCATGCTAAGTACAGAAAAGCCACTAGCTTAGATAATGTTACAGATGGCCGCATCAAGTCATGCAATCCTTTTTAAAAATCAGAAGGCAGAGAAGAAACCTTGGAGATGTATATCATTTATGAAATTTAAAAGAAAATACTAACTTTGTATTACCTTGAGATAATTTCCTTAATGACCATTTCCTAAACAAAGATTTTAAACATTATCTCTGGATGCCCATAAGCAATCCATACATTTACAAAGAGCTGAATGTTAATGGTACACATAATTTCAATAATACAAAAATAATAGAAAAAGAACAGATTGAAAAATTAATATTCTAGCTTGGAAGAGGATGTTTCATGGAGATGTCGAGCTTTTCTTTATAGTAATGATTTCTTTTGCATGCAAATGAAATGGTTTCAGGCAAAGTGTGAAGTTGTCTTGATATTATATTATTGCAATGCCATTTGAATTAGTTTAGGCCCGACATTCTTTTTTCCTTTTACATTTTCTGGAGGCTGTGAATCTGCATTCACAGCATCTGGGGAATAACAGTATCTTCTAAGCATTCATTTTTTTGAAAAAAAGTTTTCTCCTTAATTAGGAATGTGTTCTAATTAAGGGGTAGATGTTTATATATGTTTAAAAGGAGGTTAAATTACCCAATGCTGTGTTAAATGCTTTAAGATTTGTTTTGTGAAGCCAGTCATAATAAACCTCCCCTAAAATATATAAAGTGTAATCTATTATATAGTGAAAATGTTATTTCAAGCGAGGTACAATGACCAAAAGCATTTGTGAAACAGGGTTTGTTTGTCTTTGCTCCAAGTCCTCTGTGGGAGGTTTTTAAATAGAATAGACAGAAACATCCACACCCTCTCATTTCCCACTTGAGCTCCTTCCAGTGTACCATGGGCCCATGAAGTAGAAATAATTGGATGCTCGGAGTTTGCCAAGTTGAATACTTTACAAACGGCTCTGCTCTCTTCCTATCCTCCATCTTGAAAGCCAAGTTTACATTATCTTGAGGTGTGCACAGTTGGGAAACATTTTGCTAATTTTTTAAATTATCACCATTTGAATTGGATAGTGAACTTCTAGATTCTACATTCTAGAACTGCACAAGCTTTACTAAGTTCTTCTTAGTCTTACTTATATAAGTGCAAGGATTCCGTGCCCTTTCATCCCCTTTACCTGTGTTCAATATACATGTACATGTACATGTATATGCATGTGTGTTACTGAATACTTAATGTTTTATAATTAAATGCTTATAATGTGTGTGTTAATAACTAGATTCATTCATATGTAATCTAGGTAATGGAATGAAAGATAATAGGAACTTCTCAATGTTTCTTTGACATTTATGATATGTTTCCCATGTTTAAACTGTGATAAAATAACTGTAATCATGAAATAGCCACCTGATTGCTGACAAATACTGGGAATATATTGATAGCACCTAGGTTAAATACCAGGAGGGGCTGAGTAATATAACAAACAGAAAAACACTTAGACTTTAGATGTAGAAAGATCTTTGTGATTTTTACAACAGCTTGGTCTACATAGCAAACTCTAGCATGCCAAAGGCCACATACTGAGAAATTTCATCCGAAAGTAATTAATTTAAAAATTAAATAGATAAAAGTATATACAAAACTTTGTAATTGGAAAAATGATTAATAGACTTTTAAAGCACTCCAACCTCAGATCCATAGGTTTAAAAGGATTCTATCCTTTTGCTAGTTTCTGCAGGTCGGTGAGTTTTGATATCAGCTTGAGTCTTAATCCAGTTTGGGAGTCCAGACATCTTTGACTCCTCCCATCTCTATTGTTGAGTGTATTTCTCTCTCTTCTGCTTTACTTGGATATCTTCAGACTTAGACATTTTTATCCCAATAATATAATCTTTTAATATGATTTAAATTATGGCACAGAGAAGACATGCCAATGTTGAGGTAAAGGAAAAAAAATTGTTAGAGACAAAAACAAGCAATATGACCTCCAATAATGTTTTTTGGCACCTTCTTTTATGAAACCATGATGATAGAATCATGTCTACCTTATGTTCTGTTGGAGAATTAGGAACTTCTGTAGCATTGGGAGCAATAGTGACAGGCATTGTGGCTAAGGCTTCGAGGAATGTAAACTCAGTGTTTACTTCCTTGTCATATTTATTTGGTTGTCTTGCCGGTGTGGTGAGTAGATAATAGGATACAGTAGCTGAATGCTTAATGTGCTTTAAAATTAAATGTTTATAATGTCTGGGTTTTATAACCACAGTCACTCGTATATATGTAATCTAGGTAATGGAATAAAATATGATGGAAATTCTATCAATGTTTATTTGACATTTATGGTATGTTTCATAGGGTTAAGCTGCAATAAAATAACTCTAATCATGAAATATTCACCTGATTGCTTTAAAATTCTCCTTTCTTCTCTGACTCCCTTTCAATTTTATATATATTCATAGATTTAAAAGATACATAAATTAGTCATATAACATAAAAATTCTGTCCTTAACCATGATATTATTTATATCAAAGCCAAACATACAAACCATTCTTTCTCATTTCGAGAAAGAAACAAACACCTACACAGATAGATATAAATATTGCCTATCAGAAGAAGAAGGTAGCTATCCTGAAACTATTAGAATTTTTCCTCAGACACTGAATCTTAGAAATACAAGAACATATTAAATTACATATAGGCTCAATATTAAAGTCGTTGTTGAAATATTTTGTGATACTATTGCAAAATGAAATTGGCATTTACATATTGAAAGTGAAAATTCAACAGTGTGAAGACTTGTCGAAAAACATTCAAACCCACCTAGGAAGATGAAAATTATGTTCTTCCTTAAGTACTTCTCTCTATTTTACATGTAGTCAAGTAATCTTGACCTATAATCAAAGGATGGAGACATGCTGTAAAACCTACATCTTACCAACTACAAACTGTTACTGTCAACCAATGTCAGCCTTACAGTCTGACCCAGATCATTTTCATTTGCTCAAAAAGAAAAATGTGTCATTTTTATAGAGCAGGTGGAATTCTAGGTCAGAATAAGCATAATTTGAGAGAGAGAAAAAAAATACTGTCTTAATGTAGCTCTCCTTGCCCTAGGCAATAACCCTTAGAGTGTCTCTAGGGGATATCAATCCTTCTTTCTCAGTGTTTCAAGGTCTCTTGTTCCAAATATGAACTATTGTAGTAAAGATTGAACAACATGTGATACAACGGGCACTGTCTTGTATTAACCACTTTCCTCATTTTGCTGTGACCTCTTACCTCACAAAAAGGAATTTAAGCAAGGAAGGATTTATTTCAGCTTGTAGTTTGGAAGTATCAGTCATATGGGGAGGAAAAGAACTGTAAAAAGAAATATGTAAGACAGAAAGGAAAATACTGGTGTACTTCTGGCCTTGCTTTTCATTTTAATTCAGTGTAGGTTTCCTGTCATAGGAGATGCTGTGGCCCACATTTAGGGAAGCTCTTTCCCCCCTCTGTTAATCCTTTCTGGAAACATGTACTACACATGCGCAAGGGTGTGTGTACCTGGAGTGTTTCCTAGTCCAATCAATGAGGGAGCTGAAGGTAACAATCACACTAAATGAGTTTGTCTTCCTTAAAGAAAGTATATTTTTTTTAATAAAAAATCATCAATCCTGGCAGAAATTAATATGAAGGTAAGCAAAAGTAATGCGATATGCAAGTTTTATATCTGAGCACATGAAAGAGTCAATGAACTCAGACCATACAGTAACACAGATAATTGTAGTTAGAGAAGGGTTAAAGTAGTAAAATACTAATAAATATAGTCAAGGTTTCCAAAAAAGCAATTAAATAAATGTTTGTCCATGTTATGTTCTCTACTATGAAGCAATATCTACTGAGGAGACGACTTATGGGTATCAGTATGTTTTTCATACAAACACTTATATTGTAACATAAAGAGAGGGTGGGGTGGAAATAAACGGAATAGAGAATCCCAAAACAGAAAGTGAGCAATCCTACTGACATGTCACCTTCTTGGTGTCCTTCCCTGTACAAAATTTAGCCCCTATATTTAACATGATGATTATAGCATCTGTATTACACAGTTGGACAACAATGCACTGCATATGAAGTGAAACTTTTGATTAGAAAACTTACAACTTGGGATTTTAAATGGAAAAATCTATAATCTACCCAAATTCTTTCTATTTAAAGTTGCTACTTAAGACCAAATAGGTATTTGAGTTATTCCCATAGAAGCAAATTATTTTCAATGCAGAAAGATAGTCACTTTTTAAAAATCCCAACTGCAGGTTCCCTCCCTCCTTTTCTTCCAGTCGCTCCCTCCCACCTCTTACCCCCACCCTCATACCCAATCACTCCTCCTCCATTTCTATTCAGAAAAGGGAAGGCCTCCCGTGGCTGTCAACCAGCTGTAGCATAGCAAATTACAGGGAGACTTAGACACCCCTTCTGGTATTAATGCTAGCAGAAGCAACCTGTAGGAGGAAAAGGTCCAAAAGGAAGGCAACAGAGTAAGAGACAGCCCCTCTCCTACTTTTAGGGGCCCCACATGAAGACCAATCTATATTCCTATTAGATATGTGCACGGGGCCTACCTAGGTCAGTCCCCTGCAGGCTCTCTGCTTGGAAGTTCAGTCTCTGTGAGGCCCTGTGAGTCCAGGCTAGTTGATATGAGGGTTTTCTTGTGGTGTCTTTCACTGACTCCTACAATCTTTCCTCACCCTCATTTACAAGAATCTCTAAGCTTCATCTAGTTTGCTTGTGGGTTCTGCATGTCTCCGATAGTTGGTAAGTGAACCCTCTCCGATGAGATTTGGGACTAGGCACCATTCTGTTATTAGTATAGCGAAATATCATGAAGAATCATTTCATTGACATTTTTTGGTCAGTCATAGTTGGTTCAATCCTAGGTCTCTGGGTTATCCAGCCTCTGGGTCTTAGCTCTCCAGGCAGTGTCAGGGGTGGGCTACCTCTCATGGCATGAACCTCAAGCTGGACCAGTTATGGGTTGGCCACTCCAACAATTTCTGTGCCACCTTTACTCCAGCACATCTTATAGACAAGACAAATTATACGTAGAAGGTTTGGTGGTTGGGTTTGTGTCCCAGTATCCCCACTGGAATTCTTGGCTGGTTACAGAAGGCCAATTTAAGCTCCATATTCTCCATTGCTAGGAGTCCTAGCTAGAGTTGATTTCTTAGATTCCTGAGAGTTTCCACACACTCGATTTATAGCCCATCCCAGAAATTCAGGAAGACAGTACAGTATTAATGGTCTTATTTCATTGGTTTATCTGTAGTTGGAAAGTTGTTCATGGTTCCTTATAATAACCAAGAGAATCTATTGGTTCTCAAATTCATTGTTTTTATTTGAATAAAATTTTTTACCATATTTAAAGTACTTACCTAAATAACAAACAGTTGAAGCTGTTCTTATTTTCAAAGTTATATTCTTTGACTAAGTTGGCAATTTTGAATACATTCTTAGGGTTTTGCTTTAATAAACTTGACAAGCAGGTTTTTGATCAACAGCACTAATTTACAGCAAAGTCAACCTAGGAAGCATAACTATCCCCATAAGAAGGCATGTTGCAACCTCTTTTACATATCTTTGTCTATATTATTGTAAGGTTTTCGGAAAGGACACAATTAGACCCAGTGGTAACTACGTTTCTGGATAAATGAAAGATATGTCCATTTAATTTCCATATTTGTGTATTAGAGGCAATAATGATTACAAATTGGTAGAGAGACTAGGGAGATGGCTCAATGGTTAAGAGTCCACACTACTCTTCCAGAGAACTTACAATTAGTTTCCAGCAACCATATGAGGCAGTAAACAACCACTTGTCATAACAACTCCAGGGCATCTGGCATTCCTATTCTTACCTCTGTGTGTACTGAAATTGTAGGACACATCCTACAATTATACAGTAAAAATACTTGATAAAGATAATACTGATACTCTGCCTTTATGATGACACACACACTCACACACACACACCCACACACACACACACACACTCACACACACACACACACTCACACACACACACACACACACACACACACACCACCCACACTCACACACACACACCTACACACACACACACACACACACACACACACACACACACACTCACACACACACACACACACACACACACACACACACACACTCACACACACTCACACACACTCACACACACACACACACACACTCACACACACACACACACACACACATACTGTGTGCAGAGAGGCACTTTGGAGAGTAGAGGGCATACGCATGAGTACTTTGACTAGTGTAACTTGTAGATACTCAACAAAATGGGGAAGGATATTTATTAGATGTATTTGATTTGATGCTGGCATAGCCACACCATATTCCTCAGTTCTCAGGCATGAAATTGATAGATCAGATAGTTTACAACTGTATAATTTTTATTAGTTCAAGGGATGTTCATGTGTATTTAAGTTGTTCCATAGCAACACCATACCCCATAGTTGGAGGCACATAACCTACTTTAAACTGTCCTACTGTCACAATTGTGAGGTCACAATGAGGTAAATAAAACTCCACAGATAGGAAAAGCTTCACACTGAGGAGTGGTTATACTCTTATGTTATATATGAGAATCTGAAAGTTTGAAACAGAATGTTCCTTTATAAGAAATATACCTGTAGGATTTATCAGGCTCTGTCCTGATAAATTTTTATCTCCTTACACATGCACCAGGAACCATCTTTTTACTTTTAATCTTTAATGCCCATAAATAAACAGTGAGGCAGTTCCAGTCTGATAGAACAAATTCTGAAGACTTGTTTCCCAATTAATTAGTTTAACTTCTAAATTATTTAGCTAAGCTTCTAAAAGTCGAAGTCCCTGTCATCAATTGCAAAATACAGCATCAGTGATTATAAAAGTATAATTTACTTGTTTCATCCTAATTTGGAATAAGGTTTACTCCAAAATGAGGAGTAAATATACCTATATCATAAATATATGTATATTATAAATTTCATTAACTTTTTATTTGTTGGTAAACTTGCTTTGTCTTTGAAATATTTCAGGGATTTATCATGATTTGCTTTGAAAGTTTTACCAATTAGTAAAAAAAAAGACACAAGTGTTTTCACTTTTGAAAGATAGTTATTTATTAATATTAAATCAAAGAGGTGTAACAAAAAATAAATATTTGAGTTTAATCATAGGTTATACTGACTTTGCTATATGCTTTAATGATTTGATGCCTTTAAAAAATAGATAAATGAGAAAACCCATATGGATGTTTATGTAGAATTTATGTATCTTCTTACATAGATAATATGAGAGAAATCCCATAATTCAGATATGGCATTGGACAATAATGTATATTTAAATCATAAGTAGCTTAATTTTGGGACATACTGTTTCCTATAAGGCAGTTGCACTTAAAATAATAAATATTCTTCATCATTTCTGAATTTTAAATAAAATCATTAAAATTAAAGTATGGACTTTTAAGTAAATTAACAAAATTCATTTGTGGCTCACAATTCTTCTGATAGTTTCACAAGTAGTATGGAGAACATGTATTTCATTATACCATTTCCAAATCACAACATAACTTGAACTATCAGTTGGTTACTTCTGTTTTCTCTGCCTTTGAACTTGTCACCTTTACTCTTTTATACACTTGAGAATGTCAATCACTTTTGAATGGCACCCAAAATCAAATCAATATTCGAAACAACCATCATTGATAAGGAGTTATAGCATAATTGCAGCTCTCTGTTTGACCCTATTGATCTCAATAGTGTCTTATCTGAGCTACTTAGAGATTCATTGAACACACATGAGGAAATCTCTCAAAGTCAGCTTGGTTTGTAATAGTAATATATCCAAGAGAGATCTGTAGGAATTTAAATGTGTTTCAGCCAGTTTTATCTTGTTTTGAAAGGACCTCATAAAGAGTGAAGATTAGTCATGGCTGATGGTACACAACTATAATCCCAGCCCTCGGGAAGCTAAGGCAGGGGACTCATAAGTTCCAAACCAGTTCCTAGGCTACACAGTGAGATCTTGTCTTCAAAACAAAAACAATATTGTTAAGTCATAACTCTTTGGTTAAACTAATGCCTCTGTTGCTCACGTACAAATCACTGGGAGCCATCCAGACTGACAGCAGTGAGGCATGTGTAAATAGGATTGGGTTAATGTTTGATTGTTTTCTCGAGACCATCCCCGTGAAATGTCCAACTAAACATTTCTGTGTGATTTTTTTTAGTGCAGAAATAGTAGTTCTTCATTTCTCAGAGTTTTGTTCCTCTACTATTCTTGCCAGATCGCTGGTGAGACAAGCAAACAGTGAGGAGACACATGTCAAGGAAAGGACTGTTGTGTGAAAATATTAACGAAAACATAATATAGAAAATCAGAAACTACATCGTACTGAGTCTAAAGGTTACATTTGGACCGCCAGGGCTTGACAGATACTCTATACTGCGATAAGATGAGAGGAAAGGCGTCTGTTTCTCTTCTATACAAAGCTACCCTCCTAAAATAATGCAACAAACAAGCAACTAAACCAAACAATGATTCCCACAGTCTTCAAATGCACAGTGACAAAGTGGAACATTTTATAATGAGTGGCCTTTTACCAGTATGTGAAGCAATCAGTAGAAAAATATGCTTTGGTTTGAAATTCCAACTTACTTCTCAAAATATATTTAACTGACCTGATAAAAGTATGTTGCTAAGCACGTGAAACCACATCACAATGATAAGTTTGTGTCTCTGCTGTAGTTCAATTTGCTCAGTAGAGACTTTTATATCTTTAGGAAATCCCATTTAGGAAAATCGAGTTGAATTATAGCTACGTTTCAGGATGGTTCACACTGTCGGGAAGCAACCTTTAGGATGGATGGCTTTTTAAGGTTTTTCCACAGTTTCATGTGACAGCAGAGCAGTCATAATCTTCTAAAGACATGACTTCCTGTGGAAGTAGTTACACAGCCTTTTGTCATGAGCGTTTTAGAATTTCAAGGCCTGATTCACGATCATCCACTCTCATTATTTCTTGCCTGTCTTTTAGTAAAAGTTTATTTTGCAAGTATAAAAAAAATTCTTTTATCGACTAGGTTCTTGTGAAGGTAGGGATATAAAATGTAAAGTGATTCATTACAGAGGACATGAACATGAGGGAAATCATTTTTTGTTTGGCATTTATGGTGGCTTCATTGTCAAATATTTATTAGAAATATCATGTTTCAGTCTGAGTTATTTGCTATGCCATATGAAATTGATGCACTTCAAAACTCAAACCACCTAAAGTCAACTTACTTAACATTAGGAACTGAACCTTTTACAAAAAGGAATATTTTTTATAAAATAATAATAAGCAATAAACTTAAATAAAATCTGTCTTTGCTAAAATACATTGCGAAAGCACTCAAGAGTGAAAATATCTAGACTCTTCCTAATCTCTTCTTGGCATCATTTATATGTTTTTGATGAAGTATTTACCATACAGAAAATTTATGAGCATGTGGTGCTTGGACATCCTTCGAATTATAATACACACACCCCTGTCAGCACCACTGCAGTAACATCTGACCCAGTGTCTTCCTCCTTCCAGTTTGGCTACTGGCCTATCAGAGCTTCAAAGAGCTTCGATAAGAAACAACTCATTACTGATACTCTTGTATTCCAGAGATGCATTAGTTTGTATCTCTCCCCAGCCCAGTAGGCATTTTCACTTTAGATAAGAGGTTCTCAAGTAGAATTGATGTAGATAGACCTTTGGCGGTATCTAGCGACGTTGTTGTGATTGAAAAAGAGATGTGCTGCTGATATCTAGGGGCAGAGACCAGGGATGCTTCTGAACAATGAAAACGAAGTAACCTCAAAAACACATCTGTAAACAGCCCGAAAGGTCAATTGTGCCACTGTTAAGGTAGCCTTCTTGAAGTAAAATCATACTCTGCAACAGATCATTAAAATGCATTTTCATTTACTTATGAAAGCGATTATAAATATTCCCATTCCACAGCTTTAGTGTGTGCCCTTCATTCCTTGTCCAGATTTCCAATTTGTTTTCACCAAATGGCATGCTACAGTTTCTCCCCTCCAAAGATTAATCATATGTGCATGGCTTATTATTAAAAAGCCAAACAAAACCTGCAGTTTACAATGGGAAAGGCTTTATTACAGCCCTGGTGGCTTTTTATTTGCTTTTCTTTGAAATGACTAGATTCATGAAGTGTGGAAATTGCCTCATGCAGCTGCTTTTTCCTCTTCCTCTGTCTCTCTCTCTTCATACTTTATTTTTATTTTTTTTATTCTGGTTGGCAGAACTCCACTGATTGCAGCCGGAGTCATTGGAGGGCTCTTCATCCTGGTCATCATGGCTCTGACATTTGCCGTTTATGTCAGAAGGAAGAGCATCAAAAAGAAACGCGCTTTGAGGAGATTCCTGGAGACAGAGGTAACGTTTCCACAAGTTTTTTTTTTTTTTTTCGAGCTGAGGATCGAACCAGGGCCTTGCGCTTGCTAGGCAAGCGCTCTACCACTGAGTTAAATTCCCAACCCCAACAAGTTTTTGTTGTTGTTGTTGTTGTTTTTGTTTTTATTATTATTAATTTGGAGGTTTTCTTTAAGTTTTACAGCCTAGACGATGCTCTGTTTGTGTGAAGGTTCCAATCCTGAGTAAAAGATATCTTAGTAGCTGTCGGGCCAGCATGTGCCTAAGGCGAGGCCAGCTCAATGACATATGTGAGAAATAAATAGAAATTCCTTGTTTGAAAGTGTGAGCTGTGTGGGTTTTAATTAACAACACTAAATTGGCAGCCAATTATTAATTACGCCTAAAATGAAAAAGCTGAGCATACAGGTTAAAGCTTAGAGCAGTAATAAGATGAGACTTTTAACACCATTTATGAGATGTACTTAATACTGTGTGTTACATATCGAGGTTATAAAAATTATCCATAAATTATCACCAATTCGTGTACACTGGCACTTGAGTTCTTTAGCATTTGAGGCGATAGTTCGCTTTGTACGGGGGACAGGGGAGAACTATCACAGAGGACAGTGCGGTAGAAGTGCGTTATTGAGTTCCATCCTGCCTCTTGGTTCTGATAGCCCCACCTGAGTCTGCCCGAACAATGCAGAGCAATTCTGGGTGTCCCTCAGGGTGTACTTTCTCTCTGGTTGTCAAAATGACAATCTGACTATCTCTTAAGATGATTGTAGTGGGACTACTCAGTCTTTCATACATGCAGCACACTGGGGATGGGTTATATCTCCATTCTTGTGCCTTCAGAAGATTCCGAAGAGACTACGATTGCACGTTGCATGCCAAGATATATACCTAAATATGTTCCAGACACAAACATACATATCTCTTGCCCAAAGGGCTGAAACCTCCTCACCAGTTATACACTTTTGGTTCATTTAAGCTTCATCACAGGCCTGGGGAGATAGCTCAGTCAGTAAAGGGCTTGCTTCATAAGCATGAGGTCTTGAATTCAATCCATAGACTCCACATAAAAACGTTACCATGGGGATGGCATGGGCTTATACTCCCAAAATAGGAACAGGTAGATCCCTTGGGCTTACTTACAGGACAGTTTCTTTACTTGACAGATGCAAAGCCTATAACAGACATAGTATGTCCCCAAAAGGTAGAGAGTGCCTGAAGTTTGAAACCATAGATTGTCTTCTGGACTACTGAGCACATACACATATGCATGTGCATATAAACACACATGCACACATACATGTTATAAATCACACATAGCATTTTAAAAATCTGCCACCAAGTCCTGTACAGTGGCATGGAAGGACAGCCTCTGCTGAGGGCTTTTCTTTTTTTAATTGTTGCTGCTGCCGATTTTTAAAATGTAAAATTCAATGACCCTTTCTGAGATTGTCTTACTTGACCTAACAAAATTCTTAATGTTCTAATGTATATTTTTATAATATTTAGTGAGAAAATGGTAAAATGGTAGATTTCTTGTCATAGTGTTAGGGAATAGACTGGTTCTGTTGATAATTTTTATCACGCTTTTCCTAAAATCCTTGCTACCTCTGTACCCACTAATCTCGGGCCCACTCTATTGGTTTAATGGGTCATGATGTTCACAGAAGCATGATGGTAATGACCAGAGAGGAGGGCCACAGCACAGTTAGCCTTGTAAACAGATGTCTTGTAATACCATTGTGATTCTAGACAATTTGAGTAGGAGAAATCTTCAATGATTTCCTCATGCAGAGTATAAAGCAAATTATATTTTCATTCCATGGTTTGTTTATATTTTAATTCCTTTTTTTTCAAAAGAATTGAATTTTTCAAAGCTTGATAGTTCTCTTTTTTTGAGCATGAATTATAACATAGAATGTTTTCCAGGATATGGGCTTTGGGTGCTCCAAACCCTCTGCAGTACAGCAACTTTCTTCATCCAAGAGTGATGCCTTCTAAAATCAGGAGATGTCTAAAGCTGTAGATGATACTGAAGTTTGTGTAGTGTTTATTTCTATACATGCATAACCGTGATAACGTTTAGTTTCTCTGTCACATATCATGAGTTAATTAGACTTACTATTGATACAGATAAATCAATTGCTTCAATGAAAATTATTTTAAACTTACGACATCTTTCTGAAATTTTATATTTTTTATTTTCCAATTACATCCCAAAATACAGTTAGCTGAAATGTCAAAAGGGAAAACTATGATTGAGGTGTGACTAATTTAAACACTGTCTCATCTGTACCAATGATTACTCTAAAAATGCTAAATGGCATAGTAACAATTACATTGGGTGCTGTAGAGAAGGCTCACCGTTAAGAACACTGGTTCCTCTTCCAGAGTGGCGGACATGTAAAATTAAACTGAAACATATAAACCATTGCTTTTAATTTCATTGTAGTTTCATTCTATTGACTTATCTTAATATATAGCTATTAAGAAGTCAGAACTAGGAAACCTTTCACCCCATTTGCTTTTGCATCCTTTGTGTCCCAAAGCATATTACAGTCTAAAACCAAACTCTCTACTCAAGTAACTACTTAAAAATGAATTCACAATTCACTGTCATGAATAGATAACACCTATTAGTCTAAAAAAAAAAAAAAAAGAAAGAAAGAAAGGAAGGAAGGAAGGAAGGAAGAAAGAAAGAAAGAAAGAAAAAAGAAAGAAAAGCAGAATTTTTTAGAATTTTAGGCTCCTCAGGTAGGGAATTGAGACTTGACAGGAACCTCATGCCTCTCATGTGTTCATTGCCCAGAGGATTAGCATCACACTAACTATGATCCCCTTCTAACGGGATCATGTTTGCTTCCAATCACTGTAAGTGCTACTAAGGGACTATTTCTGGTTTTGTTACAGTGTGTCTTCCTTTACTTTGTTTATGCACTTAGCATCGTATCTTCTAGTCAGCATGCCTCTGGGTGATAGAATAGATGCAACGTTTGAGTTCACCCAGATCAAGAACAAGTGGAGAGACAGATGGGACTATGGCTGATATTACAACAGTAGTGTTTGTCAAAGACATGTGTGCCAGCATACTCTTCTAAAAGCATTAGAAAAGAACCAGAAAGCCCATAAGAACAATACCAGCCAACCAGAGCTCCCAGGGACTAAACCACCACCCAAAGAGTACACATGGCAGAGGATGGCCTTGTTGGGCACCAATGAGAGGAGAAGCCCTTGGTCCTGCCAAGACTCAAACCCCCAGTGTAGGGGAACGTCAGGGCAGGGAGGCTGGAAGGGGTGGGCGGTTGGGGGAACAACCTCATAGAAGCAGGGAGAAAAGGTATGGGATAGGGGGTTTATGGATAGGAAACCTGGAACCAGAATAACATTTGAAATGTAAATTTTAAAAAATCCAATAAAAAAAAATAAAACGAAAGCAAAGAACCAGAGGGCAAGAAGCAGAACTGAGTATGAATGACAGATACACAACTTAACTTTGTGCTTTCGCTTTGCAGCTAGTTGAGCCCTTAACCCCTAGCGGCACAGCACCCAATCAAGCTCAACTTCGAATTTTGAAGGAAACAGAGCTAAAGAGGGTAAAAGTCCTTGGCTCGGGAGCATTTGGAACCGTTTATAAAGTAAGTAAAACACAGTACATGCCATCAAATATTTACGTTGTGTCTCGGGTTTTTAAAAAATAATAGCCGAAGTAATGACTTTAACTAATCTAATTTCTTTTTAATTAAATTATTTTATCTATTTACATTCCAAATGATGTTCCCCTTTCTTGTCCCCCTTCCTGAGTTCTCTACCCTCTTCCCCTTTGCTTCTGACAGGGTGCTCCCCCACCCAACCATCCAGCCCCACCTCACCCCTGCCAGTGTCCTCCTTCCCTGGTGGATCAAGTTTCTACCAGACTAGAGTCATCCTCTCCCACTGAGGCCAGACAAGGCAGTCTTCTGCTACATAATTCCTTTTTAATATCAAATCTTGGTGGTGTTGAGAAGTGGCTGCACATGTCGAGGTCATTGATTTGTATTGAATAAGCTTGGGTAAGCGCAGTCTCTAGAGAAAGACAGCTGTAGGTACTCACACCAGTCGAGTCCTTTCAATGCCCTTTGAGCCTCTCAACAGTTTCTTCCCTTTTAGCAAATTTCCATTTTTTCTCCAAATCCTCAACCTCTTCCCCCTAGTTCTTGCTTCTTGTGCTTTCAGAACTTCCTGGGTAACCTCCCACAATCCTTGTTCTTCTTTCTCCTTTTTAATTCTAATCTCTGTTAGTACCTTACTCATTGAACACTCAAAATCCATATGAGTACGCAATATATTATTAAAATGAGATTATTACATTTTTTTCTAACTGGTTACATATGTGGGTTAGTGGTTAAAATTGGTTGTTTTAATGCCCTTGTAATTATGTTAAAAAAAATTAACTACAGTACAATTTGTTTTTGCAGCTTACTGTATACATTCTAAATGATATGTTTTTTCATTGATTTTTCCAAAATGTGATAAGTAGATAGAAAGTTAAGAATTTTACATTTTAAAATGCTCAATGGTTTCCTTGCTTAATAAAATGATTTACGTTGGTGTGGTGGTATATACATGTGTTGTGCCAGGAAGCATTCATGCACCCAAAGACCAACAAGGAGCTGACTCTGATGTAATCACATTAGGGTCTCTTTATTACAAACTTGAGTTTGGGCCTACTCACAGCCAATCCACAGGACTGTTTGCTGAAGCAGCTCTGATTTCTCATTGGGACAGGGTTTTGTTGTTTTTTTTTTTAAGGAAAATGGGAGGAAGTGAGTGGGTTTCCAGCCTGGCAGGCATCTAACTGAATGTCCGTTATAAGGTGCTCTGAAGTGAGACCTTGCACAATCCTGAATGGTCTGGAAGTACATCTGAAACAACCAGACTAATCTTTGATTGACTGTTGCTAAGAAATAGGGAGTGACTCTGGCCTAGGACAAGCCAAGGGGTCCTTCCTGGTACTTGGGTGCTACTTGGGTTCAATCGTGGGTCACGTACTCTGGCCTTTTCTTTCTTTCTTTTTTCTTTCTATCAATCTTTCTTTCTTTTCTCTCTCTTCCTCTCTTCCTCTCTTTCTTTCTTTCTTTCTTTCTTTCTTTCTTTCTTTCTTTCTTCCTTTCTTTCTTTCTTTCTTTCTTTCTTTCTTTCTTTCAAGAAGGAGGCCAATTTCATGATGGAGTAGGTTTGGCCTCATACCTTAACCCCAAACTTTCGAGCTTGAACCAGGGGAATTATTGAACTAAAAGTATGAGACCAGACTGGACAATTCAGCAAAACAGTGTTTCAAAAGCATCAAATAGCATAAAATAATGACGTATTTATTACAAAAATATTAAGTGCCGGTCATATTGCAGACCTAAGTTTTTCTTTCCTGGGCATTTGCAAATCTTTATAATTTTTTTTCTTTTTTTACAAAAACCTTTGGAGATCAAATTGTGTTCGTTTTCCTATCATTTTGTTGTGCATATTTTGTTCAGTTAAATCATTAACTGAGTGCCCAATTTGCACAGATTCTAGTCTAGCTGGTTTTGTCTTTCTGATCTTCAAATATTTTGCAAGTTCAAAAGACAGAATAATCCTTTATCTACATTTAAATTACGCTGCACAAAAAGAAGAGAGACACAATGGTGTAGTTTTATACTTAAAAATCGAATCTAAATTTTGTTTAATTATTTCAACTTTAACGGATTCTATAAAATTATTTGGAATAATGCATAAATAATCCTAAATTTTATCTTAAATAAAGATGTTGGAAATAACTAATTGAATCACTACTATCTTATATCCTATCTCTCAGAAACATTTCTTTACCTTATCTACTGCTTCCTTCATTTACATAAAGGTTTTCGCCTCCCACTGGCCCCATGATTCATCTGATAATCACTTGACTTCTCATATACATTAATATGAATGAGGCTTTCTGAACTAACTGTAGAAAAGTCAACAGAAAGCTTTAAGAAATTCTTTCCATGTGTTTCATGTTTGCAATCACTTCTGCCTGTCATAGTGACAAAACTGAATTATGTGAACTAATGCGTGCTTATAGAAAAATTATTAGAAGTTTTGTCAGTTTATTTGAATTGTATGTCTTGTATGTCTGAAATATGCATTGCCAGCCCTATGTTTTAATAAATGTGTCATACATTGTTTAAGGCACACTGCCTTAAACTCTGTAAAGCTTTTGGTGGCCACACAAATGCCAGTGGCTTGGGCACATACTTGGTTAAATTTTTCTTCAAATTGAAGCTATGTGATGCTTCAACAACAACAAGAAAAAATATTAGGACCAATGCATGTACAAATATAGTTAAATTTTACATATTTAGATCTATTAAGTAATGGTAAAAGCTTTTCCACAGGTGGTGCAAATTAATTCAGATGGAATTTATATTCTCATTATAAAACTACACTTTAGGAATATTTTAATATTGATGCCATTGCTTTATAAAGTAACTCCCTGTGTGGTTATTTTATTGAATAATGGTAAGCATGCTCTGTGACCTAGATACCAACTCTGAGAAAATATAGCCTGGGGTTTGGGGTTCTTAGTTGTTTTCTGTTTTCCTCATCACCTACTTCTTCTTGAATTTCCTTTTAAAAAACTGTACCACAAAAAAACTTGCATCACTGCCCTGTATTTGTGCACATACATTTCCATATTGACTCTGCTTGAGTCTAGCATGAGCATGAATCTCACCCTGAAGTGTTAAAGCTCTTTTCTTAACTGTTGTTTCTGGTCAACAGTTCTCAGACCTATTTCTCTTCTCTTGCCCTAACTTTGGAATACAAACACATTTATTTATGCTATGTCTCTCCAACACTGTGACCAGCTGATAAGGAAGGTAGAGCTGTAGCCTACAGCTGCATCCCATGTCTTTCAAAGTTAAACTTTGAAAGTTAATCATGAGATTCCTGACTGTCACGTCCTCATTTGAGTTTCTATACTATTTTTTAATAGATACTGTTTTAAACTATCATCGATAATTCTCTCATTCTTATCTATTCCATAAAATAATTATTGTCCTCATTTAAATGTTGTTTAAGTTTTCCCAGAAATGCTAATATTTATTTTGTACCTTAAGGTCTACATTTTAATGTTGTCCTACTCCATAAATTCTGCAGTTATGTTGATGATAAGACAGATATTTTAAATGAACCCAGAGACAATCATTAATATACAGAATTTATTAAAAAGATAAATTACTATGGATTCAATATGCCCTAGAACTTTTTCTTGAATATTA
Source organism: Rattus rattus (assembly GCF_011064425.1). Classification (NCBI taxonomy): domain Eukaryota; kingdom Metazoa; phylum Chordata; class Mammalia; order Rodentia; family Muridae; genus Rattus; species Rattus rattus. The sequence goes on along the minus strand of NC_046157.1, from coordinate 142,067,639 downwards.
TTTCATATATTATATATATATATATATATATATATGCAAAGAATGGACAGGACTATACAAAGGTTTGATGGGAGGAATATTGAGGGAGAAACGTACTTACATGATAATCTGTAAATGAAGTAAATTAAATTTAAAGTTTGATCAGTCAAATCAAATTATATTCTGTTATTAATATTATACAATCTCAATATAGAATTAATGTGGTTTTTTTCCCTGAAAGGGTATCTGGGTGCCTGAAGGTGAAACTGTGAAAATCCCTGTGGCTATTAAGATCCTCAATGAGACAACTGGCCCCAAAGCCAATGTGGAGTTCATGGATGTAAGTATACAAGGACACAGTCATATTTTTCCTTTATAATTAAACAGAATGCTTGAAAATAAAATAAGGAAAGTACAATCATCTTTCAAAATTTCTAAAGTGTAAATGTCACAACCTCATACTTAAAATCTTAGGATCCCTTTACTTTACCATGTACAGAACATCCCTGGTTTGAAGTTTGTACCATGATTATACTCTAGGATATCTTTGGCAATATAAATGTATTTATAATCCTCATGTTGAATTTCCTTCTGTGATTCAAGAATGTGATATTTTGGTTTTTATATTTGGATTATAATCAGAAATGCATTTACTAAATGCAGTTACAACAGTGTCAAAAATACTTGATGGTGTCAATAGTAAGTCTTTCTTATTTAGATAGTACTTATAAAATACTAAGACTGTTCCTATGTATTATTGGAAAAGTCTGCAATAGGTTCAAGCAGTGTTCTAAATAGATTACAACCCATATCACTGGGTTGAAAGAACAAACCAAGTTAACCCAAGATTACCTAAGTTTTGCAAAGTGGAGAGAGGATGCAGAACCAGCCAATTTGACCAGAAATATTTTCTTAAGGAGCAAAGATTTTTGAGGATTTACCTGTCTTGTCTTCATTGTGGCAATACTTCAGCCCTTCCCTTTTTGATAGAAAGGCAAGCATGGGTAATTAGGACAAAACCCTAGGTAAATTAGTCTGCCTGTACTCCAAGCAAATGTTACACAAATGAGATCCAAAGAAAGTTTGATTTTAGGAGCACACCCCACTCTCAGAACCACAAATGTGATAGCCACAAGAATTACATTTTGTGAGTCATGAGGTTGCTTTAAAAAATTAATTAGGATGTTTTATTTTTTGTAGTGTTATAATTTATTGAGATAAAGACTCAAAATTACTGACGATCTGTCAGTCATACCTGTATTTCAACAGAAACCTCCCCATTCATACTTAAGTTCTCAAGTGAAATTTACAGTCTTTAATTCAGATTCACCCAAGAGGACTATGGTAAAAGCTTCAACTTAGAATAATAATAATAACAAAATCTGCTAAGTAATGAAAGCACTCGATGGAGTCACTCAGAAAGTGAAGATTCCCCCAGAGAAACGTGGTAGACTGAGCTGTTCAGATTTTAGAAGGTAAGGTGGAAAAAAAAACTTTATGAGTACCCTGCTGTTATTTTTCACATTGATATCTTACTAAGGATTCTGAAATAGACCTGTATACATTCTTTTAACGTAATGTCTTCAATAATAAGAATGGTTTTGATTTCAAAGTGGCCTTTACATAAAGACGACACGAGCACGTGCACTTTGCCTTTTGTCCAGACAGATTGCTATGCACCCTTAGCCGCTCTATCTTGAAAGCTCCTTCGGAGTTGTACAGAAGCTCAGTAGATGACCTTGAAAATTTTGAGAATAATGCTGTCTTTCATGAGGCGATTTTACTACTGCGCGTTCCCCAGTAGGACCGAGAAGGGTACAAGCAAGCAGCTCTAAAGAATGGTCTCAGTGCATATCGGTTGCTAAAGAATTAAAATACCACCCTTCTTGCCTCACTGGCAACACTTTATAATAAATATTACTTATCCCGTAACTAAATGCTTTTTTCAGCAGGTCTCTGAAGGTTACTACACTCCCTGCAGCTAAATGCCTGGCTTGTGTGTTACTATTCAGAACTGAAGACTTTGCCTTCTACTCTAATCATTCAGTTTAACCTAGATCACAGCTATAAACTGAGGAAGGAAATTGAAAATTTCAAATTAAGTAGAAATTACCAAAATAATATTCTGGTAAATAAAAAGTGGAGGTTCGTATATAAAACTGATAGAAGATCAAGCTTGGCCACCTTGGGCTACAACCAAAGCTGTAATTCAGAAGAATGCTAATAATCTCTGCTGGAGGCTTGTACAGTCATATTTCCATGGAAACAGTCTGGCAAAAGAGGGTTAAGAGGCTACAAAATAATCACGTAAAAAAGAAGCTCTAAAATCCTCATCATGATTTCGAATGATTATTTGAAAGCTCCTAACCCCATTCATCCACTCCCCTCCCCCTTGATCTGAATCCTATTCCCATGGAAACGGCAGTAGGATGGTAGCTTCAAGTCTTAGCTTTCTGTTGAATTTTAGATGAGTCTCTGATTGAGCCTGAAAGGAGTCATTTTCCTAGATGGATGATGGATTTGGTAACTAACAGACTCAAAAAAAATCTGTTCTTTTTAAGCTAAGAAATTAAGAATTTCTTTTTCTGATATGTCTTTTCTACTTTTGGATAGATGGTAGCGATTTAACAGCTTGCATTCTTGCTACTGGCAGAGTTTTGATAAGTGGAAAGTAGAAATATTTTCTACTATCCTGGTGACTTGTTTTAAAATATTGAAAGGATAACATCACAGTAATTAAAGCCTTTTTAAAGGGCAACATTGATGGTGAATGCAGTATTTGAGTAAGTAGGCACGATTTCCATGTAAATGTATGGCGATATTCTGTGCCTCCCTTTGTAGATTATCCACAATGTTCACAGAGCACTTTAAGTATTAAGTAACAGCTCAAACGGAAAGGGAAGGTTCGTGTCAGCAAAACTGGACTAGTTGAGTCAAAGGACAGAGCTGAATTTACAAGTCATTCCGTAATAGCAAAAGTATTAAGTTTGATGTGTCTTACAGTAATTTCTTCCAGAAGCAGAACCTGCTCACGAAATAACTAAGTAGAAGTTATTGATGCTTGAGTTAGGTGACTCATGAGTAGGATGGTATGGAAATAAGACAGCATAACTGCTACCTACCACAACGATAACTGTGGGCTTTTTTCTTATAGAGAAGCCCGACAATCTGTACTCATTGTCCAATTCAAGAATTAAGACAGTTACCCCTACTATTGTCCTAAATTTCATTGGTTGATGGTTGCTGGGAAAGTGAGAAAACTAGAGCCAGTATTTTATTTACTATATCACTGGATTATGGTTTAGGAGAGAGGGATTTTTATATCTTCATGACTTTACTTGTTGAGGATGGGAGAAAATGGCTTGAATGGCAAGGGAAAGCCTAGGCAGAAACAAGGTGCCTGGGCACCAGTTTTAACGTCAGAGTAAAGTATTCCAGGAGAGCTTTCGAAAAATCAGGATCCTCTGGAGGCATCCATGAAACTGTTTTGCACACTAATGCCTATGTGTTTTTCTGTGTGTATATGTATGTATATATGTATGTATGTATGTATGTATCTATCTATCTATCTATCTTATCTATCTATCTATCTATCTATCTATCCACACACACATACACACACACACACACACACACACACTCAGAGAGAGAGACAGAGAGACAGAGAGACAGAGAGAGAGGTATGTGTGTGTGTTTTAAACAGTAAAAGCTAAAGCTTACAAAGACAATGAAAACTATGTACACCCAGTAAGCATCAGACTCCTTTCCACATAGGCTCTTTATCTCTATAGTACAATAACCCACTTTATATAATGATGATACACACATACAAATATATTTATATGCGTTTTACTGGTTACTATAACAAATAACCAAAAAATACTGCAGCTAAATAATCGAAAGTCATCACTAACAGCTAATGCCTCTATTGATATCCAAGGACAAAGGAAAAGATTGTACTATTCTTTTTAAATTTTTACCACAAGAAATAAGTAAATCAGGGGCAGACCATATTATATCAAATGTTTTGCTAAAAGCAATGGAAGAAGAATTTGGTCACAGGGCTGCTACTTAGCTCTTCGGAACATGTCTAATGGATTCATAATGACAATAATAACATGCTCCTAGTGAATGGCCAGCGCATTCTTCATTCCATAAAGGAAGATCACATTGAATGACATTAAGAAAATTACTCTAAAGGTCTGTCTTCATGTGGAGGATGCCTGCATTCATAGAGGCTCCTAATTCTTGTTTCAAGTAGCACGGTTTTCTTAGAAAATGCAAGATTTTAAGAGGTTTATTTGTTTTCTGTATTTAAAAATAATCATCAAATTGTATAGAAGATATACCCAAGAAAAGATGTTATTTGTTAAGAGTCCTGGAAAATGATATGGGCTTTTGCTTTTTCTCAATGTCCTCTATTCTACTTTCCCAGGACATTTACACTGATTACCTGTTGAGATTGTTTTAAACTGTTTTAACTAAATTATTTGTTTTCTTAAAAAATAAGCTTGGAAGGGAAGAAATATGTAATTACACTAAATTCTAGGGATGGGATTCCAATACTGGTTCAGAGCACACGTGAATCTGCTCGGCTACTGGTCCAGATATCTCATGCTACGTTTGCAATACAGTTCATGGTCAGGTGATTCAGGAAAAGGGTTTCATGTGACCTGTCAGCATTTCGTAAGTTGCATCGTTTGTGGGGAGAAAATGATTTTCTTTCTGCCATGCCACAAGGACTTTTGTTTATCTTACCTAACTGTCATTTTGCTATTTGCCTGAAATCATGCTCACGTGATTTTTGCTTATTCTTTCCAAGTAAATTTTTCCAGCTTTAATGGATGTCATTAGGTGAGTGGGGTAAGAAACATACAATCTACTCAGATTATAGCAGCCTTGTAAAATGACGTGGGAAAGTTTTGTTCTGGATTTTCCCACTGCAGAGTTTCATTTGTGTGACTGCACACACTGCCTCTATGCCTCTCTGTTTCCCAAGTGCTGAGATTAAAGTTGTGTGTAACCAGGTGCAGGCCAAGCATCTTATTCTCAGCTACTGGACTGCAAGGTGTTGGGAGCCCACAGTTGTGTTTGCTGATGTCAATCCTTACAAAAGCAAACGCAAAACAGAAGCATGGCTAAAAACACCACTATTGTAAATTGTCTAAATATTTTTCTATCTTATAAAAACTCTGAGTATTCTTTCACTAAGTCTGGTATGTTCTAGCAGAATTGGCTTTAAATAATATTTTCTTAATTCATGTCATAAGCTTGGCATACTATATTTGGATCATTCACTTGGATGTCATACTATTACTTCCCAATCTATTCTACTAATCAATTTAATTGTACTTTTTAATCCAGAGCATAAAACAAATCCTGAAAAAAATGTTCTTCGACTTGATTCTTTGGAAAGGAATCATGTAGTCTGAAGAATTTTTTTTGGTGAACTAGCAGATGAAGAGCTTTCCCCCATGTGTCTAGGAGGGAGGTAACCTACCCTTGTTCCACTAGAGGACCCAGCAATGGGATCCTTTAAAAGACATATGTGAATGCTTTCCTTACTTATTTCTATAGGTTAACTTAAAACCTTACTCCTCATTACTAGAATCATTTCTAGTAACTTTGCATAATTTTCTTCTCCCGTTAAAATCTTTGTTTCCTTCCTGTCCATGTCCTTCTGTTCTGACAGCAATAAACATGCAAAGATGGGTTCTGTTATAAAAAGAAAGAAAGAAAAAAGATGAAGGTGTTGCAGATGTTGACAAAAATAAATTAGAAAAATATAATTTATTATAGTCCCTATAAATCATTGCCAGTAACAGTGAACTGAATTCAGGAGCTCTCAAATCCTGAGCTTTATAGATTGCCTTGAGGGGTACTGAAGGGTTTGAAAACAGATAAGGTACTTGAGAAGCTTTACATTCCAACTGGCTTAATTTATCTCTTGAATCACACAAAAGGGACTCCCCCAATGCCAAGCAGGTTGTTCTTTGTAAATCTTAACATGAAGCTTTATAAGCTTTTTGTCCTCAAAAACATTTCCTGAATGTGTGTAAATGAGAGGAGATTGCTTTAGAGCTTATAGTCTACTATATCAGAATTTAAATTTCTTAACTACAAATCAGTGGTCTATTGGGTGTGTAATTCTCCAGTTCTCCAAACTCTATAACTTGGCGAATTTCTTATCTGATTAAGAGCCCTGTTACTGTGATATAGAGAAGAGAATTACGCTTATCATGTGCTGTTTCTGATTCCAATCTGAGCAGTATTTCAAAATTATGAAGACTTAGGGGGAAAAAAAGCCATTCAGTTTGACTGTAACACTAGGGGACACTATTTGTAATAATTATTATATGCTAAAAACTAGCAACTATGTAGACTGAGGAAATAGCTCGTTGGTAAAAGGCTTGTCTTGCACAATGAAGGTCTGAGCTTGGTTCCCAGATCATATACCAAGCCAGTTAGGTAGCACACTTGTAATAGAGCAATGGTGGGGAAAGGGGAGACAGGCAGTTGCCTTGGGTTTGCTGGACAGTCAGCCTGATCCATTTTCAGCTCCAGACAAATGAGAGAGACTCTGCCTTTAAAACATGGTGTAGGACAGCTGAAGAAAATCCCTGAAGTTAACACTGGCATCCAAATTCAGGTACACACACACATAGACACATAGACACACACACACACACACACAAAGAGTGCATGGGGGAAGAACATTTCCTCATGGGCCAAAAAACCTCAGGGAAAAAACTTCTGACATATCAAGCCTTGTTCATGATCTGTTTACAGATTCAAAAAAACATGAAATGTTAGAAGGAGCCATTTTCAAAAGTTTTTGTTATGCATTATATACCTAATGTTCATAGGGAAGCAATTAAGTCCTAGAATAAATAATTACAATGCTGTGATACATTCAATGGTTTCTTAGTTAGGGTCGTATTGCTGTGAACAGACACCATGACCAATGCAAGTTTTATGAAGGACAACATTTAATTGGGGCTGGCTTCCAGGTTCAGAGGTTCAGTCCATTATCATCAAGGGGGGAGCGATGCAGCATTGCAGCATCCAGGCAGGCATGGTGCAGGAGGAGCTGAGTTCTACATCTCCTGTAGGAAGCCAGGAACAGCCTTAACATCCACAGGCAGCTAGGAGGACAGTCTCCAAGCCCACCCCACAGTGACACACTTCCTCCAACAAGGCCACACCTTCTAATAGTGCCACTTCCTGGGCCAAGCATATGCAAACCATCACAAAATGAAATGCACACACACACACACACACACACACACACACACACAAACAAACAATGTATATACAGTATACAATAGATACATGTATTGTAATATAAACCAATACATACATACATACATACATACATACATACATACATACATACATGCATAAATACCTAAAACACAGGGTGAAGGTTCTGTGCAGGCATCTAGTTCAATGAGCTGGATGTTGTCAGTTGAGCTTCTCTACCACTGGCAGATGGGATCCTCTGCTAATTTTCAGAGAAGGACCATTTGTTCTAACACTATCCAGGGTTTTTAGGGATCTCCATGGGTCCCCACATTTTAACTGTAAGAGGTAATCTTTATAACTAAGCTTTACAGAGAGGTAAATGTTCTTTCCAAAGGCCAGTTGATGGCTTTGTGTGTCCCTTGCTTCTTGTTTGTTATTACTTCATTCTGTGTCACTCTTCCACACAAATGAAAAAAAAAATAAATAAATAAAATCAATGTGTGTCCACTCTCAAAAAGTCTATCAGGCTCAGAAGGTGTACTGAACATTTCAATTTTATCATAAAAACTGTTCATTTCATAGTTCCATACTTCTTTTAGGTGTTAAAATAATAACTTAGCCTATATACAGTATATAGATTGATCTTCTTTTCTAGAAAGTAATAGACATCAAGATGTAAACATGTGATATGTGACATTTCAGTTCCCAGGAAGGCATCACTGAGGAACCTGTCCTGTACCCACTCTGTATCAACAGTCATGGTGGTAACAGGGAAAAAAAGCATTTCTGAAGCAGTAAAATTGGGAAACCAGCTTTTCATAGACACGAGGCACGAGAGCCCCTCAGAACAGAAAACCCCAGGGCACCAGTAGCGATCTTTGCTGCTGTAATTTTATCTAGGGTTTTGATCCACTTACAAAGTTAATCTAACCTCCCTGAACTTAACTATTCCATTATCTGTTAGAAAATAATTAGAAGCTCTAAGCAGAAGTCGGCATACATGCAGCTCCTTGGGAGTCCCTGAGCTCATTGAACGGAGGAGTTTGATGGATACTGGTCAGCTGATCTTGGCCCATCGCTAATAATAGCTGAAAATGCTGCTTAGCTCGGTGAGAAAGTTAACTTCAGGAAAAGGAAAATGAAGCGTTTGGGAATTATAGCCAAAGATGAGTTTCCCGTCGGCACTTGTTTCCTGGAAAGGAAGTAGCCAGGGGAGTCAGTTATTTTTTTTCTTTTTCCTTTTCTTTTTCCTCAATTATTTCCAGCACTTCATAATTAAGAGCTATGACCCACTTGACTTATCTCCTTTGATTGTAACTTTCTCTACAAAGAAATATCTCTACAAAGAAATATAAGTGAATCAGGAATAGTTTTGCTATTATCCATGCAAATAAGAAGTCAATCAGACCAGTATATAAAAATCTGTCATCTTTAGCCACCATGTGGAAAATTAACTGTAGAAAACACACAGACATATTAGGAAGACACTAGGAGTTTGCTTATAAAATCAGAAAATTGTTATTGCCATATACGTAAAACCGAGTCAAGGTCTTTTTAAAAACCTCATTTCAAATTCTGAACATCCATTCATTTAATGATCACATCACTATACTCTCAAGAAAGAAAATGTATTTTATTATTGGATCGAGAGATGCTTCAAAATATGATGTTCCCTGGGTTTTCACATAATGCTAACTTAAAAAGAAAGTAAAATTCATTCTATGTTCCTCTTTTGCCTCATTTTCTGGTAAATTCATAATGTGCGTACTAGGGAATAAATAGATGGTATTTTATCATTCTTTAATTGGAGGTATGTTAGTTTTCCATCCTTTTGAAAACATTGAGTGTCTTTTTGTTGACAGCTACGTAATATATTCTAATCTCCACAATAGCGTTATCTGCACAGTTAATGTTCAAGAAAGATTTGTTTTGTGTTTGAAAATTTTTATTTTATTTCATTTCAATTTTTAGCATTATTTTATGAAGTGCCTGTTATAGGCACAGTTCCTTGTTATCTGTGTAAATAAATAAAAGGGTTGTAAAAGTAATTACTGTGGTATAACTCTAATCTTAATGAATTTGGCTTCAGATAACAAAGCAGTCGTTCATCAGCATGGAACCAAGATTAGGCCGGTTTTCATGAGTGCGGGTGTGTCTGTGCCTGTATCGGTGACCTGACTGTGTGTGCACACCTGTGTGTGGTGTGGGCTACCATTGACATCAACTGTCTTCCTCGATGCTTCTCTAACTTATTTATTCAGACGGAGTCTCTCTCTCCGAACCTGGGGCTTGCTAACTCTAGCAAGGGTTCTGATACAGTTTGCTGTGAAGATCCCTGCCTCTGCCCCTCAAATGCCAGGATTATAAGCAGCTGCCACATCACCTGGCTTCCTATTTGAGTTCAGGGATCCAAGTTCTGTTCCTTAAATTTGTGCAGTCAGTCATCAGCCACTCTGTCATCTTCCCCAGTATGAAGGTATTGTTAATGGTCCTGTTATTTCGTTTCTATGCATAATCATCTCTTACAACAGCTATAATTTTGATCTATATTCCTTAGACTTACAGGTCTTATCAAGTTTATTAGTGAAAAAAAATCAATTTTCTGCCTAGCATTCTAATTGCCATTGAAAATAACTACCTAAAGGGGAAGAATGGAGATTGGAGATTTGAAACAAATAAAAACAGTTTATTTCCTTTCGATCTAACTATATTCTCTTGTTACTTCCACACATCTTTAGTAATTTTCTGTATAGTACATTTATATTTATGTGCTTCCTGGGTATGTGCAACTGTTAAGGAAATAGCATTCATATTTACAAATGTGAATTGAAATATTTATAAACCGTTTGGATACAGTTTTGCTGGCAGAGTTTTCTAACTGAAAGGTAGTAAAGGACTTTCCTAATGAGGCGTACCATCTTTCTACTGCTTCTGAAGTCAACAAAATTGTTATTACAGATTATTATTCCTTTACTTACTGCTACATTCATTGTCCAGAGATATTTACCCACCATCTGTGACTGAAATTTAATTAATTCTATTCAACATCTTATTGACATCTGTAAGACTTTTTCATAGTGGATAATTTTATATTTTTTCTGCTTTAATCCTTCAAGGACAATATTGTAAATACTACAGTAAAGACCCACTGTTTAGAGGTATTGAATTGAGAACGTATGCTGCTATAGATTAGTCTAAGTTTTGCATACACAGCTTACATTCTAGAAGTCCAATGGGCAGCACATCTGAATTTGAAAAATCAAAATAAATAAAGAAATAAAAATAAAAAATAAAAATAAAAAGATGTCACTTATCTTCTGTTTTATGATCAAAATAGGTTTTTACACATTATGTTTTATAGGAATATAAAATAGCCTTCTTTCTAATTCTGACACATTCTAGTAAATATATACTATTCATATAACTTTTTCAATAATATAATATTATTTGCTATTTCTATAAAAATATATATCTACTGTCTAAGTAATTGCATGAAAAAAGCATGTATTCTTTCTCCATATTTTGAGTCATATTCCTTTCAGGATTGTGCATAGTTTAACAGGGCATAAACCTGAGAATGGTAAAATCTGTTTTAATATCTGTAAAGCTTGTAAAAGAAAACCAATCCTAGAATGTGTACCCAGAGCTTGAGTGATTTCGGGAGTAGTCCTCATTAGCTTTGTCAACACAAGACCATCTGAAATCTTCTGAGAGCAAAGTTTCAACTGAGAAATTGCCTAGATCAGACTATCCTGTGGGGGATTGTATGGGCGATAAGTTGATAAATTGGAGCACAGTCCACTGTGAATATTATCAGTACCTGGGCAGGTGGTCCTGAGCTGTCAAGGAAGCCAGCTGAGCATGAACCTGAGGGAGCAGGAGACTAGGCATGCAAGCAGTGTCCCCCGTGGTTTCTACTTCAATCTCGTACTTAAGTTCCTTCCTTACTTCTCTGACTGAAGGACTATAAAAAGGAAATGTAAACCAAATACATTTCTTCCTCCTTTAAGTTGCTTGTGATCTGAACATTTTATCAGAGCAACAGAAAGAAGACTAGAACAGGAAGTTGAGATGCAGCTGGGCACATTTTGGATGAAGGTAGATCTTCTAGCATCCCTGTTCAGCTAGAAAAGATCCTTGTCCCCAAGCCATCTTCTTCCCATAATTTGATAATGCATCATTCCCTAGGAATAGTGAAGGATATTCAAGCCATTTCCCTAACTTACTCAGTACATATTAAAAGGCTTATGCAAAAGTATTTCTTTTTAATCAATAAATTGCATCTTCCTACTTAACTTTGATTAACTCCAACTTCATAAAATGAATCAGAGGAGCAAAGAGAGAAAGAGTTTTACAATGTCTGTTCACTGTGATCCAGGTGTGTTGAATGGGTTTACTTCCACTCATTATGTTAATAAAGCAGCAAAGACCATCCAGCTTTTAAAGCATAAGGTAGCAGAGAGGCTTGCATTTTTGATGCCAACTTCGTGCACTAAGATAATAAAAGCCTGTGCTTAGGAACTTCCTGTGATTTAGGAATTTTCCCAGCATGTCTCTTTCCAAATTAGCAATTCAAATATCTACAACGTTCTTCCATTTCTTTAGGCTAATGTACTTGCCAATTTGTTATTACATGGATAAAAAGGGGAAGTTTCTGCTAATAATTCAAGACTTTACTTTCACCACCTTAAATGAAATGCATTCCAGACAGGACAATGTTGGATCAACGTTAAGAGTTAGCCAATCAAAACTTGATGAAAGACAGTTCTCGTATTTAAGTCAATTGAGCAATCTGTTTAAAGATATGTATTTGCCAACACTGACATTTTCTGCACCAGGATTCTTTGTCATTCACCATTGTTTTGGTGATGAGATATTACATTACAAACCCTCTATCTAATGAAGTTAAGACTGAATGTAAATACTGGGCATACCTAAACTGTTTGACTTAGAAATCCACATTGGATCAGCAAGTATTCAATAATGATGTGCATTGAACGATTACTGAGAAAAAATTATTGTTTGTCCTACTGAAATAAGTAAATTCGGGAATGTATGTGTATTTAATAGGGACAGTGGTATAATTTTAAGGAAATATTTTTCCAGAAAGTAAGAGCAAAAGGAATCATCATTTAAAGAGAAATACAAAACCAAAACAAAAAAATATCTAGAAGCTCAATTAAGTTCAGGAGAGATCCCGCGGCTCCCTGTGCTTACATAAGTTGCCTCTCAAATTATATTTCTTTCAGGGTGTTGATTACTATGATAACACCTTACAGAAAGCAACATTATATTTACATTCCATCACTGATAAGTGGCATTTTTAATTTGGCACTGCAACATCAATTGACCTTATGTATTAGACAACAGGTTTGATCTACAGTATGTCAAGAAGAAAATATAAAATGTCATAATGTGGTGTATAGTTTCAGAGGGAAGAATTTCTTTTTAAATTATATATTTAAATTAAAGAATAAAAACAATTATATTAAATACATTCTCTTGAGCAATTTATAGAAATCAGAGGATCCACATGATGGGAAATATCTGTGCCTCATGTGGGATCTGGAACCAGGAAATCCCGAGCTCGGTGGCGTCTGTCACTTCAGCATCATCTGTTTATGTCCATTCTTATACCAAATAAAAAGGCGCATGGCTCTAGTTGTAAACAAGTGGACACTGGCAGCCCAGCAGTTTCATCATGATGTTCCTTGGACAGATCATGAATGGGAAAGACATGGATGAATTTTACAGGGACCACAGAAAGGCTATTAAAAGCACTTCTGGTTTAGCCAAATGATGTCTTCACCATCAACTTCATAACCTCATCTTGGCTCCTGCTCCATTCTCTCATTTGTTTACTTTTACTCTTTTCATTATCAATTATTTATTTTATGCATGGGCATCCAAAAGATATTAATTCAGTCATTTACATTCATGAGTATATGCCCACACATTTCAATAACACTAAATAATTATTAGTGTTTTCGGTTTGTTTGTCTCATTGGTTAGTTAGTTGGTTTGATGGTTAGCTGTCTGGTTGCTTTCATGGTTAGCTGTCTGGTTGGTTGTTTGGTTGGTTGGTTGATTAATTTGACGGCTTTGTTTTATTATGATTTTGTACTTAGTTATTGCTAACCATAGCAATATAAAGCCATTCCTATATCCCTGTGTGGTCACAAGTGTGGACTAGGGGCAGAGGACGCACAAAATTGAGAAAATCGAATTCACTGTGTGAAAAGTAGAAACTAAGTTTATCACCATTAATCCTCTAAAAAATATTATTTTCCAACTTTTGTAACAAAAAATTATTGATGTTCCCTGATTTTATGAAAGTAGGGTATATATGTAAATAGATGTATTTTATAAGTATCTAAATTTATACTCAAAGAACATCAAGTGCATAGTACTATAACACTTATAAATAATACTGTTTTAAATAGCCTTTTGCTCCTGTTTCTTCTTTCAGTTTGCTTTATAGATATTACTTCCTAAGCTCATACTTTTGAAATCAATCTTTATGTTACTAAAATTATATGTACCTTGACATTTCTGATTGATTTATTTTATTTTTAAACATATATTCAAAGTTAAAATGTAATGAACTTGGTCCCTTTTTGTGCTTTTCACATATATACCATATATAATACTTGTTTTATGCTTTCAATCTTTGCAACAACTTGTTTTTCAATACATTGCTAATGTAAATATCAGTCACTGAAGAAAATTACTGCATTAGAAACTTTTTGTTCTATATCCCTTTATCTTTTTTCTTCCAAATTGTATTTGCAGAAATCTCTTTCATTAGATTTTTCAGAAAAATCTGTCAGTTACTATTTTTCATTCTCTCACCTGTGAGAAATTTTGCCTTAGGAATTCCACTCATGCTACAGTTGGAGCCTAAACCAGACTGTGACTTTGAGATCGTATCTTGTTTATTATCAGGAACTGAGATTTACCTCTCAGGTAATTCAAAGCTTTAGTTCCTAGATACATTTTCTTCCTGTTCCTGGTTTGTTTTCATTGAGGTATACCTGTGATTACGATAATCCAGTCATGAGATAACTACTGCACTGTGGGTTCAGTAGGTAAAGTTCAAAATGAAAAATTATTACATATGGCATTAGAGTAGCTCTATGATAGAGCTTCATATCCTACCAAGGAGTGAGGGAGGATGAATCAGAAGGCCAGACATAATGAAGTTTTAAATATGGAAGAAGTAACAGAAGAGGGGTTAGACATCTGGGTATGGAATTGCTGAGCACATAATAAGCATCTCAATACTGCCTGGGGCTCACATGGTCAGCATTGGGTCACCAAGGTACTGCAGGAATATGATGAATGATGTTAGATGTCTAAGCAGAGTTTAAGCAGTCAACTGAATACAAGCATGCGTTCATTTCTTTAGAGCATCCTCTGTGCCAGCATGACTCTGCCCCGTCCCCCGAGGGAAGGCCTTTAAAAAGATTATTATCAGGGTGAGGCTTCAAGATCACAAATAAACATGTTCCAAGCATATGCTAGGTAGACTGTATTACGTGTCCACACAGTCACACTCATGAGACTCCACAGTCCTAGTGCCTGCAGAAAATGTCTTCCTCTGTTGGTGCCCACGATGAGCCCTTTACATAAAAGTAGAACATGATGTCTATGTTAAAGGAGAAATACTCGCCATGATCACTTACCTTTTCACAGCAGAATCCACCCATTTTCTGCAGGCAAATTTAAATACGTGGCTAACCAACTGTTTATGAGGCCACAAATCATTGGAGTAACGATTGTTTAATTTAAAAATAAAATAGAAACAAGACTTTTTTATAGTTAATGTCATCCTGCTCAATCTTGGCATTCTCTGTACCCTTAAGTAATAAAATTATTTTGTTGAGTTTCTTTATTTCAATTCAGTTAGGCCCTTATGAAGGTGGAGGGGGACAGTCCCATACTGCCATGGTCATGCAGACAGCAAGAGAACTTATTCAGATTTATAGAGATTTAGATTAATATTACTGATCCTGATTCCATCTTCAATTTCAACTATTGGAAGTACTGTCTCCAGTTTGCATCTTCATACTTTCTCTTAAACCAAATTAGCTTTATGCTTCTGAAATCCCATCAGCAGAAATTGGCATTTTGCATTTAGTTTCATTTTGGCTACTGTTCCCACTTTCCTGAAATTTGTTGACTTTTTGGTTTGGTTTTATAGAAAATGTCTTACTATGTGGCATGGGCAGACTAAAGTGATTCCTCTGCCTCTGCATCCCATGAGCTCGAATTCCAGGACTAAACCACAGTGCCTGACTGAACTATTTTGTGGTTTATTTATTCAATTATTTAGTAACCCTAACCTTTGTCTTTTTAACTTTCTTTTTCATTCTTCATTCCATTTTACTGAGATTTAATGAAGGAATGGAGAAAACGGGTGTGGTGTGTGTGACCTATAAGGAATTTAAATTTTAAAAGCATCTTGTAACTCCTCTATTTTTCATAGCAAACATACATTTTATTATGTTCCTACTATAACAGAAAGGATATGTTTTCCATCCTAATGTTGTATTTTTCTTTTCCAGGTAAAAATATTTATATACAACTATTTTTTTCTTTTATTACTGGAGAATAAGCCTAGGGCCTGGCATGTGGCTCTCATGCTTAAAATTTTTCAGTTATGTCCTAGCTCCTGTAATGCCCATTTTAAGGAGACATACATATAGATTGTGCATATACATATGCACTTATACATTTATTATATTTTCAATAACAATGTTTTAGAATTGTCATTAAGCATAGTTAATTGAAAATATGTATATGTAGGATTTTTTCTTTTGAAATCTAAACGATATAAGCAATTTACTAGTTCACTTATTAATTATGGGTGACATGTTAATAAGCAGAGTTTTACAGTGTCTACATGATCCTGGTGCTTATGTATATTTAAAGGTTTAATAGGACTTTGAAGCCTTTAGCTTCATGCAGCAGGGATCTTTCAGGCAAGTGGTTCAGTAGCAAGGAATACAGTCTCCTGTAACATTAACAATAAGATGATATTATACCCCTTAGTCAACCTTCTGATTTACTTTCTGCCTATGACTACAACTCATCTATTTATTTATTTATTTGTTTGTTTGTTTGTTTGTTTGTTTGTTTGTTTGTTTTGCAATTGTCTGGAGCCAGTCACCAGCAATTCCGGTTCATACAAATATTGTAAATCCATAAGAAGAAGACTTTGTAGATATATCTTGATCACTTATATCAATTGAATTTCTTCAATTCAGTTCATCAATTTAAAGTGATTGGTGAGCTGTCCTTTATGCAACTAAATGGGAACCAATATCTCTGGCTATAGAGAGTGAGCATTGAGGGCCTAGCTACCAAACAGCTGTACACTGGTGGGAAGTCTAGCATTTATACTACAGTCATACTCCTGGCCATGCTACAGATCACTCTACACAAGAGTTGTTTTAGCATAAGCAGCATTGCCTCATAGGACAATTCTGCCATTATGACTTGTCAGAGAAACAGAGGTAAGAGGAGAGCTGAAGTTTCCAGGGTTGTATATTCTGACCCTTACTGTTTAGCTCATTATTTCTGCTTTTAATTTTTTTTGGAAAACATTTACCTTTTTTTTCAGATTCTCTCTGACTCCTTACCTTGTCTTCCCTTTATTAAACTTGATGAAACCAAACTGAAGGATACATGTCCTCTGATTTTACCAACACAATATTCTCACAATATTGGGAAAAGCCTTCCTCGTGAAGAATAGCATGGAGCATTTCATAACCCATCATTCCAATGCTTATTGGATCCTACAGAGATTCTTATACTTGTAATCACATCCTCTCATCAGAGTAGATGGGCCGGAAGTGCTCCTGTTGAACATTCATCATTCTCTATGAGGAATTCTCATAGGACAGATAGAAAACTTCAAAACTAGCTATCTCTAAAGTATCTTTTTTTACTTTAGTATAAGGAAAGTTTGCAGGAACTAATATGTCCAGTCTAAATTGCCTGGGAAGGCATTTGGTATGGTAAACAGTATATTAAGATATCTTCAAATCTTTCTGGTTACTATCATTTTTTAGTATTATAAAGACAAAAGCATGGAAGAAGTACTTTAAAGTCTCTATGCTGATTGGCAGAATGATTCAAATATTAACATAGCAGCTCTAATGTGACTTGAAATGGAAAAGAGCAAGAATATGATAGTTTTTTTTAAGCTTAGTAAAGGAAAAGATAGATCTGCACACAAGACTTACAAGACTGAAGGTAACTGTGACAATTAGGATGGCTGGCCATGTTTTAAGGCCAATATTAATTCCTTTGTAGGAACAAATAAAAAAAAAGCCCAAGGCAAGTTTTCTTATCATTTTCTCAGTTCAGAGATTCCTTTGAAATTTTTGATGAAAGCTATAGTGGACCCTTTGTTCAGAAAAAAATTATTCAACCATGATTTCATCATTCTGAAGACTTGTAATACCTCTGAAGTGTAGCCAGAGTTAAGAATAACTTAGTCTTTCCCTGAGCTCCAATGTTATTCTGCTAGTACAATTCATATGGAATCCAAGACTGTGAATGCACCAAGACTGCCTAGGCCTCTTCTTAGTCATTTAAGTCTTCTAACAATGACAGTGGTTTAGGACTCCTGCCAGACTCTCTGTGTTTAATCTTATTTAAGCTCACAACAATCTGTTTTGCCACATGAAGAAACTAAAGGTGAGAGCTGTGAATGGGTCAATGTCCTCCAGCATGAAAGTGATAGAGAAGGATATAAAGGCATGACTTAACTTGAAGGGTTTCTGTCTGCCAAGTTAGACTATTATGATTACTAAATTGTTTACTATATTTGCTTAAAATAATAAACGTAAATTAGAATTTTTATATTCATAAACACTAAATCTTTCCATAGAGGCCATAGTACTTGATAAGTGCTAGAGTTTTTTAAACAAGGATCCAAGATTAAATATAGCTGGCTGGAGTTTTGTTGTACAAAACAGAATGATTAAGAAGTACTAGAAATTCACGAGATTTGAAAACAGGCTAAGAGATCCATCCATAGGGGTTTAGTTTAGACAGATTTGTGGACACTTGACATGTTCTTAGAAAAGATAGAATTGCCTTGGATTTTTAAATCACTGTTTAACATTGGAAAATTAAACTATGTTTCCTTTTAATGAGCATAATTACCTTTTCATTTGTATCTTATTTCCTCACTGCATTAGACATTGTGTGTGGCCCCTGTCCACAACCCCTGAGCCCTTTCTCTTTTCAGGTCTATAAGCTGTGGCTGTGTGACAGCCTGACTTACTTTCTTAACCAATGGCCAATAGCTTCCATTTGAGCTGATTTCCTTGCCTTTACCTAGTCTGTTATTTTGTCATGCTGACTTTTTGTAGGAGTCCGCTGGCCAGGAGCTATTGAAGCAATACACACACACACACACACACACACACACACACACACACATATCGACCTTTGAACTGTTGAGCAAATCTTTATAACCTTTCCAGTGATCTTTTTTGTTTCACCTAATTTTAACATGTCCAAACTTTTAATTTTCTCTAGACATTTTTATAAACATATTTGTTTGTTTTACCCTCCTTCAACTCTTCCTTACCCCCATTCTTACCCAATTTTATGTTCTTCCTCTCTCCAAAAATAGCTCAAAACAAACAAAACAACCCACAAATCCAATTAAACAAAACAAAACAAAACCACAGAAAAAGCACTCCTTTCAAAGAACAACGAACCAAACAAAACTATGCAGATAATATTATGTTGCCTAATTATTCTAGGGCCTGGTTTTGATATACCCAGTACAGTAAACTGAATTATCCCTTTGCCAGAAGATTTCAATTGCAAATAACTTCTTGATTATTGGAAATATCCAATATATAGTCCCCTTTTCGCTCAGAAATTGCATCTACCTTGAATTTGTTTAGGCTTTGTGTGCACTGTCACAGTCTACGAATTCAAGTGTATTTGAGTCCTGTTCAGTTTCTACTTCCAAACTTTGAAATGCTGTACAAGTCTTCAATCCCCCTCAAATCTTTGAATATACATCTTCTTCAGACACCATTGATTGGTTTTCAGTATGTTCTAGTCTTTATGATTATGATAATAATAACTCAGGTTCTTTTTGTACAGCCCCAACAATATAGATGTTATACTTTACATCCTAAAATGGGGAAAGTATTTAAAGTTACATAGTTTATGCATTTCAGGATGTATTTACATTAGGTCTCATCCAACTTAAATTTCTAGACTTTCTAACAAAAGAGTAATAGTCACAGCATTGTGTTTAAAGTCCACAGAACTGTGTAACAATCTTATTTTCCTGTGTGCAGGAAGTATAACTGCTCAGAAAAGTGTAATCGAGGTAGATAGGACATGCTTTGTGACACGGGACCTGCTGTAAGAACAGAACTGCATTCTACCCAGTAGGCTTGGAAGGTCACAGACTGTAGCAAAAACTCAGATTGCTCTATGAGAGACTAAGAATGTAATGGTGGGAGTGAATCTTATTCAGCTTCATGGTGCTGTAGAAGGGGCTGGGATTCAGTATAGCTCCAGAAAGCCAATGGGAAACTATAATTAATAAGTAATGTAACAACAGATAAAGCCAGGTGGGGAACAAAATTGAGATCCTTCATTCTTTCCTGTGTCTTTCATTTCATAACTTCCACTTTCCCTTTGGAAGATAAGTGAGAATTCATAATGTCAAATTTGCAAACAGAAACTAGTGACTTTTCACTTCATTTTGATTAAAAGTAAGTACCATATTTGAATAATTAAATAATGAGTCTCCACTTACCTCAAGGGCTGCAATTAAATATGGGACGGCTCAATGTATTTATTCATCTGGTAAGTAGCTAATTATTTTTTTTTTCATTTTGATTGTCCTACCATGAAAACAGACCCCAGAAGCAATTCTTATATGGAAAATGAAATCAGTTATATTACAGAGGTATTGTAGATCACATTTGAGAAGCTAATTATATTGTTGGAATAATTATCATTATTGTACACAAAGTTTGAAAACATTCTTGTTTATTTTATCCCCTGCTCTGTATAAAGAAGATTATATAATTATTATATTATAATTATAATTATAATTATATATATAATTTCCTAAATTAATTTTAGTGTCCGTTACTTAGGATATGTTTATCATACTTGTGAAATCTTCTATTCATCATTTTAATTACAAATTTATCTATTTTTTGAGAAGAAATTTTTTGGGGAAATTGAAGATTTGTATACATTAAAATAGGTCATATAGACCTCGTGATGTAACTCAATGGTAGAGTGTTTGCCTAAAATGCATTAAATCCTAAGTCCCAGCACCATGAAGGAAATAAAAGCAGGTAAAGGTAGGAAGGAGGAAAGGAAGGAAGGAGGGATGGACTGAGGGACAGAAGGAGGGAGGAAAGAAAGAATCATTAACATCTCATAGACATAAATAATAGTTATTTGTATTGTCGGCACAATTATTAGTTTTTATAATGATAACTTAGAAATGATAATAAATCTCAGTGATTGCAATTTGATCCTGTGTTCTTTGTTATTAGTTGAACTCAAGTTTCTTCAAGGGCAGTAAATTTAAAATGACCACTTAAATCTTGCTACCCAAATAGTAATAAACTGTGGTAGTTTCTATTTAAATATAAACTTCAAATATTTCTGGACTAAATATTTCTGAATAGATGATTTTATGTTTTTAATGACATTGTTAAAAACTCACACGATCCCTTTGATATGCCATCTAAGTTGTAAGTCATCCAATACTGTCTATATATAGTCAGATTGCTGCCCATGGAAATTAGAATTTGGAACTGACTGAAATTCTTTTTGTTTGATTATGGATGTTGTGAAGAGGATATAGTAAATAGATATCAAACCCTAAAATCTGCAAATTTGCTTTGAGATGGACACAGACTAATTGAGGAAAATTACATATTGCCATACACTTCAGTGTTCTTGAGATGTTAAAAAAGTTATGCTTTTAGCTTTACTATAATTTTAATTTTTCTTTCTCTACATAATAACTGTAGTGATTCACTTGTAACAAACATATTTGTTAGACATACATACAGAATTCTAATTCAAAAAATAAACCTAACGAGAAAGGAAAAAAGAAAGCTGATGAACTGGTTCAAAAAAAAACAGAAGTACTTTTTGGAGTTGATATTTTTCGATATTTAAAAATGAAATTTTAAAGAGTTTACCTTAAAACTTGAAAAGCTAGAAACATTTTTGACTGGGTCAAACACATATTTGTTTGTGATCTTACCTTGGTCAATAACTACCCATGATCATTCCAAAGAGTAAATTATAATTGTAGCTCTTTGAGATTTGACTGTACCTTCATGTTTCAATTATATTTGGTATATCCTATAAATAATAAATGACACACATATATTTCCCCACACTCTCTACAATAAAAGCAGTTATAATTTTCCTCCATCCATTCCAGAAGTATAGAAGGCTAAAGGTCCTGAACTATGAACACTGATTTATTGATAAAAACTTTCCAAAACTCAGTTCTATCTTTGGAGTTTTCACAGCTATATTCCGACATATTGGGAGGTCACTTTCTATAAGCACAATGTAAAATTATAATGTCAGTTCCTACTTCTTCCAAGCTGCCCTGCCTTTGCTGAGTCGCTGCTATTGTTAGTGGTGGTATTTTTGTTGTTTTTAAAACAGGGTTTTACTGTGTACCTCTAGCTGGCATGGAACATACTATGTAGACCAGGCTGGCCTCAAACTCACAGAGCCACACCTGCCTCTGCCCACCAAAAGCTATAACTAAAGACCAGACTATTTAACCCTCCTGGTTTGAGTTCTGTTTTCTCTAAAATGACAATAATAGCACCACTTGTCCTGTATACTTCCTTTTAAAATCATGTGAATGCATGAAAATAATTTGTAACAGCCATTTAGAGTGTAATTGTTAGAGGGTCTACTTACTTGTTAAAAGGAAGATTGTATTTTCAAACTTTATTTGCGGTTGCAAGAAATGCTGGGATGAAGACTCTATCTCATTTTAGTATGTAAGATAAATCTATGGAATAAATTCCAGGCATCAAATCGAAAGTTCAAGGGGTAAATACATCTGTAGCTCTTTTATGATGTTACTGTATGGTTAATGAAAAGAAGGGAGCCCATTTTGTGTTTCTGTCCCCAACGTGTGCCATCCCTGGGACAGAAACTAAGTGATAATGTCAGTTATCACCTCTTCATCTTGAGATGTCTTTATACATTGAGAAACAGGACAAAAAGCAGAAAGGAGAAATAAGATCAGGTGAGATTTTCACCACAGGGCAGCCAGAAAGGCCATTATTCTGACAGTAATCACGGGACGGAATTCAGGCAATGGAAGTACCTGAAGGACTCAAACACCAAGAGCAGTAAAAGACACAGGCAAATGGTTCTTGTTCCTAGAAACCACAATTCAGTTGCTGAAAAGGAAATTGGAAGAGCACAAACCCCATGAGGGGCTGGGAGGGTAACAGGAATGTAGTATTGATATGCTTCCAAACCTTGCCATCCCCCACCACGGTCATTGCCTAGAAAAGCAACCAGTGTAACGATGGAGCCAGACATGGAAGAGCCCAGAGAGCCACAGGAGCTGAGTGCAGCCAAATCTACCAGCAAGAATAACAGCTCAGCATTTCAGAAGGACAGGAGCAGGAAAGGGCAGAAGGACCCTAATGTTGGGAAATTTACACACTCATCATTCCCCATGGCACTGTAGCCCCAAGAGCAAGAAATCAAGGGAAATCAATTGGGAACATGTAGCAGAGCATGCTGCACCAACTAAAGAGACTGTGGAACTGTAGGAACAGGTTCTGAAGCTGTAAAATCCCCACCCAACAATAGCAGACAGAACCGGTATAGATAAGATTAAGTTTATGATGTAACTTAGGGCAGAATCCTAATGGATAAAATGAAAAACCCCTAGAACCTTTGTCTCCAAATTGAATAGAAGACGCAGTACAAGAGTAAGGTATCTTCTCCTATGCTTATCACTAGGACTTGTGGCAAATAGCACATTTGTTACTAGTTAGGTCCCTTTGCACATAAATTCAACTGAAGACAACCTTATAGGTGAACTCATAAAATGAATGAAGCAGAAAACTGGAAAAGGTGGGCCCTTAGGAGCTCCCAGAGACTAAGTCACCAAACAAAGCATATGCAGGCTGTCCCATATGTAGCAGAGGACTGCCTTGTCTGCCCTCATTGGAAGAGGATGCACCTAAGTCTGTATAGAGTTGTTGCTCCAGGGAGGAGAGATGCAGAGGGTGGGGCACCCTCTCATAGGCGAAGAGGAGAGAAGATGGAAGGAAGAACTCTGAGAGGGGAGACAGGGAAGGGGACAACATTTGGAATGTAAATAAATAAAATAATTAATAATACTAATACTAATAATGATATTAAAAAGAAAAGTGGAGAAGGGGAAAACCTACAAACTGGAAGATATATATCCTTCCATATATGGAAGGTATGCAACAGAGAAACTCGGAGTGACATGAGAGAAGAGAATACTATGACACCCCAGGAGGTGACACTTCTCAACACTGGGAAGCAGTAATGATAAGGCCAGCTTTGATGACAGAAAAAGGTTTCAGAGTCCCATTTTTTAAAGATCAATGATGACCAAATAGGGGACTCAAATAAATAGACAAAAGTAATTTAAGATATTTAAAAGAAAGTTACAAATCAGTTCAAGATGTACATTTAAAAACATCAAATAAACAAGCTGGATGGCAATATCTGCAAATTAGAGAATAAATTTAAAATCATGGAGGAAAGTTAAGGAAGAAGATTGGGATACTATAAAAGAACCAAACAGGAGCTGGTGAGAAAAATATAATAATTAGACGCCAAGCCCAAACTTAGCAGGAGACAGAACTCATGAAATCAAAAAAAAAATGAATGAAATATGGATGTAAAAGGTTGACTAAACCATGAACAAACTAAAAAAAGGAAGAGAAGACCCAAATCAATAAAACAAAATATGAAAGAGACTATTAAAACTTTACTGAAATCAAGAAGATCATTGCAAAATATGTCAAAAGCTTACAAGTTGGAAAATCTTTAGAAGTAATAGATCTTTCTAAAAACCTTCAACCTAAAGAACTTAAAGCCAGAAGATATAAATCATTAAAAATTATTCCTAAGAAACAATGATACTTAAGTCTTCTCACAGAGGATGACCCAGAGCCAGATAGATTTACTGCTAAATTCTACAGAACATTGAAGGAAGATATAGTACCATTATGTCTCCAACTATTCTATCAATACAAAGGGAAGGAATATGGCCAAACTCATTCTGTGAAGCCAACATAATTCTGACTGTAAAGCAACTTGAAACACAGACATGCGTACACACACACACACACACACACAACTGCTAAACACTCTTCCTGAGGAACACAGAAGCAAGAATGATCACCAACATACTTGCAAAATGAATTCAAAATTGAATTTAAAAGCTTTTGCTTCAGCACCAAGTTGGCTTCATCCAAAGGATGCACAGTTCATTCAGAATACACAAATTAATAAATTCAATATACCAGCTAGGTAGACTTAAAGATAGAAATAACATTATTATCATGACAGATTCAAAGTTCATGTGTTCATGATAAGAGCCTTGAAGCAACCAAGAACAGATGGTACGCAAGTCAACACAGTATTTGACATGCCAGACACAGTGAAATTAAACTAAATAGTGAAAATCATCATTTCCTGGAGAACTTGGATGAGAGAAAAGTTTCCACTGTGGCCATTCTTGCTTAATAAAGTGCTCTGAATCTTGAGCAGTAGATAAGATGAATATATAAAAGACATAAAAAAAAACTGGAAAGGAAGTTGTTATTTCCATTTTAGTAATTTTATTCAGTAATTATAAATGTAGACTCCACAAGAATATTTTTTAGATTTGAGAAATAAAAATTAAAATCTACACTGAGTTTTTATCTTACTCCAATCAGAATGGCTATAGTGAAAACAAAACAAAAACAAAAAACAAATGACCACAAATACTAGAGAGGATGTCAGGGAAAGTGACCTCTTTATTCACAGTAGTTAGAAGTGAAAACTGGTACAGCCATTAGGGGAAACAATGTGGACCATTAATATAAAAATTAAAAACAACGACAACAACAACAACAGCAGCAGCAGCAGCAGCAGCAGCAGCAGCAGCAATAACTAAAACCAGAATTAACCAAGCGCAACCATATCAATCCTGACCAAACAGACATATGAACAAACAGCTTAGATAGATGTCCACCAGTAGATAAATAGATAATGAAAATGTGGTACATATGTACAATGGAATTTTAAATAAACAAACAGAGCTGATACTATTAAATTTGCAGAGAAGTGGGAAGAACTAAAGAAACACAAATTAATGAAGGTATCTACACTCAGGCAGACGTATTTTCTGTTCCCTGTCATAGGTCTGCCCTTCCTTTGCAGGGTTATGTCTTTGATTTTATGTAGGAGTAGATGTAGGGAGAGGTCGGGAAACTACAGAGGGGCTGATGAGATGGCACAGAGTGAAGCTTCAAAGGCAAGGATAGGAAGGGTAACTTAACGCATGTAATATGAGTGTGGTAGACTAACTATTGGGTAGAAATGGATCACTGGAATTTGGTCGCAGAGAAGGACCGTGTAGGAAATGAACTGAAGAAAGCAAGGAGGAATCAAACAAGACTAACCATATGTGAAAATACCACAGTGAAACTGGTTACTCTGTCTGCTAATTAAAAATTTGAGGACTATCCTTGCAGAAACTCACACCCAAAGTTTCATTGGTTCTTCCATTTTTCTGAGACATTCTCTTAATTTTCATGCTCATGCCTGTATTAAAATATCTTTATTTAAACCCCACCATTTTCATAAAAGTTTACAGAATAATTTAAAAATAAATTGAGGTGAAGACTGGGCAATGAAACTCAGTAATACAGCACATGCCTAGCATATATTTTATTCGATCTCTATGACTAAAAAGTAAAATCTCACTGATGTTAATAATTAACCTGTAAAGATAATGTAACATTTAAATTTCTTGAATTCTCATTTTCTCTTGTGCTATCAGCTATGAATAAATTAGTAGTGATTGGACATATAATCAATTTTATTTAATTATAAAGGGTCAATATATGTGGCCTTACATAGGATGTTTGCATAGAATTGACAGGCTTTTTACCCTCATGGAAAATTGTTTGTTTTTTGTCCAGGTATTTTGGAAAAATTTGCAGGCCTGTCTTACTATGAAATCATTATAATCTTTTAAAGACAGAGTATATTAATGTGAGATATAGCAGTGGAAAAATGTTACTTTATAGAATAAAAATAAGCCTTATGACAATAAATAAATAAGACATAGCTTTAAAACCTTTAAAGATTAGATATACATGTATCTGTGTATATTATCTTGGAAGGAGGCATAGCTATATTATATTATAATAAGAAGATATCAGTATATATTATTCATATATGGACACGTAAACTATTCATATATACATGTATATCAATATATTAAAATATTTATGTACATACACATATTTAAAGTCAGGATACAATTTCAACTTAGTATATATGAAAGCTGAAGCATTAAGTTATTTTCATGTTTCTTATTCCGATTAATAACTACTTTTAATTATTGTATGACAAATTCCCAGACTAACATTCAACAATAGAGAAAATGAGTTGGATAATCCGAATTCTGTGATTTGATCTTGTTCTGAGTCAAAATATATGTTCTCAGGAATCCAAAAAAAATCTTTTATTCCACAATTACTTAAATCTTGACGGTGACAAGCATTAGCTACAAGACCTAGGATTTCCCATATGTGCTATTGAAATGATTATACTAGTCCGTTCTCATGATCTTGTTGAATGCTCTATTCATTCAACATATTGAAATATGAATAGCAAAAGCGTATGTATTCACTTATGCTATGTAAATAACAATGAAAATTGAAGTAGCCAGGAATAATCCCCATACATATGGAACTCATTGCTTAATGGTGGTGAATTATGGACCTAAGGAGCCAAAACACTTTTTGGGGGAAGGGAGGGTTTGGTGTGCCTGAATTCAGTATGCAAGATGCGAGTCTAAACCCTATCACTTTCTAATTGGATTGTCCTTGAGGCAGTTCAGACATTCACAGTAGACATAGCGTTTTTTTCACAATTATTTTAAAATTAATGAAGAAGGAAGTATATCTAGCAGACTATATCTCTTATTATCATAATTCACATTCGTTTTTTTCTAGTAAATTCTGAAGTAATGAAAAGTAGAAGTTAAAATTAACTTTTAAAGTGTTTAAATCCCACTATTAAACTAGACCATAAAGGCAAAGTCAAAAAATTTTAATTCCTATTTTCTGATACATTCTTTTAGAATCTAAAAAATAAATAGAAAACGTTGATAATTAATATAATTGACAAGATATACCCTCTATGGCACCTTTACATTCTCTTTGTTCATTAATTACAAGGTTTATATTGATAGACAGAAAAAACTACTCTAGATTATTCTCCTATTGCTTAAAAAATGTAGACTAAATGTATTCATAGTGCTATAACTAATTGCTATGCCCCATGTTTTTATAATGGTTACAATTTTACATCTTTACTTAAAATATATAGTAGTGGGCTGGCAAGAGACTCAGTGGGTAAAAACACTTGCCATAGAAGCTGGTTTTCTGAGTTTATTCCCTTGAACCCACTTAATGGTGGAAAAGGCATACTAACTCTGCATCATCTTCTGTTCGTGCATGCATAGTAGCACACACATACGCTATGATAATAATAATAATAATAATAATAATAATAACAATAACAATAATAATGATAATATTGTTAAAAATATGAAGTTAGTTAGAGGACGGCAATTTATACTGTACCTCCATAATATTGGAAATATACAATTTCCAAATTATATTGCTATAAATGTATTTGCAGTTTTATTAGTATAATTTTACTCTAACTTTATAACTTTTTATTTAAAATTTAAACAATGTTTCGGTTATATGTTGAAAGTTTTTTGTGGACATGTATGTCATTTAATCATTGCTAGCGGATGGATAGTATTTATGCTGAATAAATACTTATGTTTTTGTGCTTTAATTTTGTTCATCTTAATACTTAAAAAAATCTTTGAGAATTTCATACCTGTATGCAATGAAATATGATCATATCCCCCAACCACATTGACCCCACAGAATCTCCTTGAATCTCTCCTAAACTTCAAGTCCCAACCCTAGCCTTCCTCATTTCTCTCTTCATCTTCCTCTACCTCCTCATCATCATCAGTTTTTCTTCCTTCCCCCATTCTTGTTTCTCCTCATCCTTTTCCTCTCCTTCTCACATCAATCTTCCTCCTCTTCCTCTCCCTCCTCTTAATAACCCACAAAGTCCATTTAGTTCTGGCCTTATACATATGTGTGTAGAGACAATTACCATAGCGAATGTGACTGCCCGCTGACCAAACTCCAAAGGAAAGATAATCACACTGCCTCAGCAACTTATAGCCAAAATCGATCCCATACCATATGTATTCCCCCTCCATCTACCTTGACAGTTTTGCTGGCTTGATTTTGTGTGGAAGGCTAGTTCAAGTAATCACAAGAGTTCATGAGTGTAACAGGCAGGTCCTATCCAAAGGACAGCATCTCACCTCTTTCCCATCCTCCTGCATTTACATTTTGTCTTCCTCCTTGTTTACAGAGTTCCCTGAGCCTTGGCAGGGTTTTCTAAAAATTTCCTAGTTATGACTAGATATTCACGGTCACCTTTTCTCAGCACCTTGTTCACCACAAAAAGATGGTTCAGACCAATCCAGACCAATAGGTTTAGAAGGCAGTGTGAGAATGTAATCATGTAAAAGCAATAGTAGCTTGTAGCCTGGGCACTATGATACCACCAGCTATGAACTCATGAATAAATCCACAGTTCCAGGCATGAACTGTACTGAACTGTAATCTATGAAGCAGGCGAAATCTAATCCAAAAGCAGTTGCTTAACTGGTAATGGTATCCTCATGTTAGCTGTACCAAAGGGCACATCAGTACTGTAGCAGGAAGGGTCAAACGATGAGTAAGACC
The DNA here is from genome assembly GCF_011064425.1 of Rattus rattus. Taxonomy (NCBI): domain Eukaryota; kingdom Metazoa; phylum Chordata; class Mammalia; order Rodentia; family Muridae; genus Rattus; species Rattus rattus. The sequence goes on along the minus strand of NC_046157.1, from coordinate 142,038,300 downwards.
ATTGATGGCTTTGTGTTTCTTGATCCAACACAATTCGTTATTTGATGATTCCTCTGAAAATAACACTTTCAAAGATTTATCATAGGAGCAGAATATGCAAATTTTTGTAAAGAAACGCATTTCTGCCGATAACTACTGAAGGAAGTATTTAAATATTTCCACCACATTTTCAGAAAGAAAATATATTTATCATGCACAACTCTTTAATGTTGAAAATATCCATAATTCCATACTGATATAGATATTTTGAAGTACATCGCTTCTTTAATCACACTTCACATTTAATTACATATTTTGTGCCTTAAAATCATTGAAAATGGTAAGAACTTCCAAATACTGGCTTACTTTATGCTCTTCTTTTAAATTTTTAAATAAATTTTAGGTTCTGCTGTTTTAGTACACACTTTTAACACAGCTGTGGATTTAATTCATATAAATTTTAATTAAAATCTAAAAAGATGAAGAATTTATATTCTATAAGTGGGTTTTGCATTCCACTTGAAGTTTTGGTGAATGATTACTCTGAATATATGAATTACTTTTCTTTTCATCTAGGTAATTACGATAGTGTATTATCATGAATAATTTTCTATTTCTCTGATCTAGCAAACTGAAGGGAACAATTCTTAAAAGTTGAAGCAACAACAAATATTTTCTAATAACTGACTTTTAAAGATTTTCTCTTTTTATAGGTACTTGTAGTGATTTATTGTGGCTCAGTCTATTTCATTAAAGGAAGATAGATCTTGATCTTAATTAAGAGATTTTTTTTTTTGCAAATAGTTAACTTTGTCAAGGGATTTCAAAGAGTCAAGGAGTTGTAACTGTAAAAGACCCTGACTCATCAAGTAGAATTGCCTCAGAGTTTGTTTTACAGACAGAGAGAGAGAGAGAGAGAGAGAGAGAGAGACACAGACACACACACACACAGACACACAGAGAGAGAGAGAGAAAGAGAGAGAGAGAGAGAGAGAGAGAGAGAGAGAGAGAGAGAGAGAGAGAGAGAGAGAGAGGAGGCTGATGGAGCAACATCAAAGCAGCAGCAATCAAAGGACCCCACAGCTGAGTCACTGCCTCTTCACTTAGAAGGCTTTGTTCTGCACATGTACATGATGTTTAGACATTAGTAGATATGACATGCTGTCATTCAGTTTTGCCCTTTGTAAAGCTGTGGAGAATAGCAAATGACATTTTTAAGAATACCATAATACCGTGATTTCAACTCATTCTAGAACTGTGCAGCACAGTGGTCTAAGCAAATACAAAGCAACTGTGTGAACAAAGTAATTGGTCAAGACTAACTTAAGAATTGATAGAGACTAATGTAGACATAGACATGATATAAACTAAGAAAATAAATACAACCAATGATGAGAAATATGGAAAGAAAAATGAACAGAACTAAAATTCTATGCACACTAAAGGCAAATCATTTTCTTTTTTATTGGATATTTTTTATTTATAAATATTATCTCGTTTTCTGGTTTCCCATCCATGAACCCCTAACCCATCCCTCCTCCCCCTTCTATGATGGTGCTCCCCCACACACTCACCCCCTTCCTGCCTCCCCACCCTGACATTCCCCTACACTGGGGTATTAAGCCTTGGCAGGACCAAGGACTTCTTCTCCCTCTGATGCCCAACAAGGCCATCTTCTATTACATATGGAGCCATCGGTCAGTCTTTGTTTACCCTTTGATGGTGGTTTAGTCCCTGTGAGCTCTGATTGGTTGGTATTGTCATTCTTATAGGGTTGCAAACCCCTTAAGCTCCTTCAATCCTTTCTCTAACTCCTCCATTGGGAACCCTGTTTTCAGTTCAATGGTTGGCTATGAACATCTGCCTCTGTATTTGTCATGCTTTGGCAGAGCCTCTCAGGAGACAGCTTCTACTACAGAAAAGATTTGGAGGGCTCTTTATCTCCTAGTGGGCCCTTGTGAGGTTTTTCCTGTTCCACATTGCCATATAAACTGTTGGAGACACTGGAACTGTACAGAGCTTTTTTAAGCAACTATATTGTCATGATTTCATGGGAGGAAGTTTTCATGATCCCGCTTCTTTGGGTTTTGCAAACACCTTCTTTGTGATATGTCCTCGTTGTGGTTTGTGTTATAGATATACCAATATAAAGATCTGGGGTAGATGTTCTCAACATGTTGACCAGATATAGATTCCTATGGTGCTATTTGATGCAAAAAGAAGTTTCTTTGATGAGGGCTGAGAGAGATACTATCATGAATAAAGTATAGGTCTAGAGTGTAATTCAGAATTGTTTTGAGTTAGTGAAATGGTAATAAGTCCTCCTCCAGGGCCCATTATCTCATCAACCACAAGTAGCTTAGAAGGTTTTTAGTACTAGGCATGAATTCCTTCCAATTGAGGAATCTTTGAATCCAAATTGACAGCAATTGATTACCCCAAGATAAATGACACTGTTTTACCTTGGGTATATCTTACATTTCTGGCCATTATTCCTAGTCTTCACATCTGGGTGAGAGTATTGTTTTTCTCCTTTGGAAACTTGTATAACACCTTCAGATGCTATGAGAGATAGTACTCAGGGAGGAGGCTTCCTAGTCAGATCCAATTTGATTTCTCAACGTCCCACGTCTAAAGCGTGAGGTAGAAAATAGCACTTCATTTCTAAGTTGCTGGATAATTTCCAATGGCTGTTTTCAAATATTGAATCAAGATGTAAAACTCATGCAGAGGTGCCTTCCATAAAGAATCTCTTTTCACAGTCTCATTGCACCCTACTTTTCTCACACACACAGTATGTGCCTAGACAGACGCAAGTATCTTTGTCTCATAGATCCCTAATGGAAATGCATCGGCAGTAGGGGTGTTTTGTTATGCCATTTATTTTCTTTCAGGTTTATCATGACAGTTATTACATGAGCAGGTGGTAATATTATTTACTGCTACTATATTAAACACATAAAAGAAAACCATATAATCACAGCTTTGTGTCCATTATAATTGCCTCTAACTGATTCCCTTGATAACAGAATCAGTGTTAAATATTAAAGTAACACTGACATGAATATTTAATATAAGAACATGCATACAAATTATAGTTTCAAATTTAATATAAATGATGCTAGTAATTAAGTTCACTATAAAATTAAAAGAGATATGGAATAAAGAACTGGTAAGACAAAATATTTATATGAATTATTCTATATGAATGCAAGACTAGTAAATCAGCAGCAGCAGACTTAATTAAAGTCACTTATGCTTTTTACTTGGATGAATGATAAATAATACAGTCCTTCCTGCTTCATTACCAGAGGTATACTCGAGCTGTCTCATTAAAAGTGGAGGCAGGAGTTTCTTAAATTTATTTAGTTGTGTGTTGTTTTATGTCTTTTAATATAAATGTCACTAATTAACTGAGACTCTTCCTGCAGATTCAAAACAAAGTGGATATTTTCCTTTGATAGAAAGAATATAGGGAAAAATGTATGGCATATGAATTCTCCAAATTCTACAAAAGAGCAAAGTCCTACATGATTAAGCAAAATCAATTACCAAAATGAATGATTCTAGACAAAGTTAAATTTAATTTTGAAAATTATCGATTTATCATTCCAATCAATTTCTTGTTTCTAACAATGAGAAGGGAAGAGCATGGGTAGTCTTAGACCCTCCTATGAAGGCTCTTTTACACTTTATTATTGGAGGACTAATTTCAAGTAACTAAATACAAATTGTGCTTATCTTATTCATCAAAAACACAGGATAGTGCCTTCTAGAACATCAATTTATAAGGATTCCAGTAAGGAAAAAAAAAAGGATTCCAGTAAGAGGCCATCTCTCATGATAATTCCTACAAGGGTACCATGATAAACTCATAGTCCACTGCATCTACCAAGTTACCTCACTGACAGCAATACCTACCAAATATATAACGGAAATAAGTTTTAGATGGGCCTAAAGGGAGAAGCTAATTCATATCCCACCTTGGCTACCGGTGAGTTCAGGGTCATGGTTGGTGATACTTGTTAAACTTTTCACATTGTTAATACATTGTCCTAATAAAAGCTGCTAGGCACAAGAGCTGCAAGAGCTTGGTGTTTGCACGGGGTCACTGAACAGCAGTATTCTGGGAATAAAGTCAGTAATGTAGATACCTGCCGTCTTTCCTAACGTGTGGCTTTAGAACTATAGGGAAGTTTGTTAAGGAAGGGAACGCTATCAAGACTAAATATAGCTTTAGCGAATGAATTGTATAACTCACTAGAAAACCATTTTTATATAAAGAAAAATATTAATTGTTACTGACATTATTCGGTTATCTGTTTTGTTTGTTTCCTCCTCCTACTCCTCGTGCTACTCCTCCTCCTTCTGTGCCTCCTGCTCTTGCTCCTCCTCCCCCTCCCCCTCCCCCTCCCTCCCCTCCCCCCCTCCCCCCCCCCCTCCCCTCCTCCTCCTCCTCCCCCTCCTCCCCCCCCTCCCTCCTCCTCCTCCTCCTCCTTTTCCTCCTCCCTCCTTTTCCTGCCTTCCTGGCAGTAAACTCTGTAGCCAGGAACTCTTTTTTCCTAGTTTCCTGTTTTTTCTGACTTTCTAGCATCCCGCCGACTCTCTCCACAAGATCCATGTTGTTGCTCACTGACCCGGTTCCGCATTCATCTTGCTCTGTTGCCAGCCAGGGTGTGGGTTTCCTTCAGTAGCAGGGCTGGGTTTAGTCGGCAGGTGAGAGTGCCTCTGCTCTGAGTACAGATTGTGTGACTATCTCCTGATTGCGTGACTATCTCCTGATCTCGGTTGTCTGCTTTAACTCCTCTTGATAGTGACTGTTGTTGCCACATCTGCCGCTGTTCTTTGAAAACGGAAAAATAATGTGTTCTTGAAGTTTACTTTTAACTTCAAAGGCTGCTTTGGGCTGTCTCCCCATTTCCCTTAATTACTTAAGGTTGGAATAGAAGGACATATTGTCAGTTCTGGTTCTCTTTGGGCCAAAAAAATGTTTGTGGAGGCTTTTTTTTTAAAACTTTTCTGTCTTCATTTGTAACAACCCCAATAGACTTTGAAACGTCAAGTGACCATTCCTCTCGACGGTTTCAGATTCCTCCATGCTCTCAGCAAGACCTTTGCTGCCTATCGATCTCAGTCCCTTCGCTGCGGTTGCCTTAATAAAAGACTGCAATCGTAGCTAAAGTTTTAAGTGCCCACTGTGCACTGCGATAAGTTGTTTGCCTATATCATTTAGCTGGTCTATATCCTATGTTAATTACTCAGTGATTAAAAGTATCTGTGTCGTTCAGATTAGTCTCTGAGTGTAACCATGCTAAACAAGATTCATTAGGAATGCTTGCTTTCAAAGTGTGTCTAAAATCACGGCACCAGCGTGGAGACTCACTTTTCCTCCTCAGATCCGTTCTTATTTACCTGAACTATTGAGAACAGTTCTGATTCCTCTAGTTCCGAAGTGAGGGAAGCAACAACTGCATTAATGTTGCATGTGACAAATTACCACAAAACAGATGGTTTCAGACGCAAAAAATGATGTTTATCACTGTAGACTGCTGACATGATGGTGGTGATTCTTGAGGTGTAATAAATATAGAAGGGGGATATTAAAGTTGTTTAAATTTTCTTTATCAAGTTATATCATGTCCTAATATGTCATGCATAATAAAAGAATGAAAATATTGGATACTATTACTGCATGTAAGAAACAATTCCTGATTATAAACAGTTAACAAAGAATTCTAAGTAAATGGCTATGTGTCTAATGGGGATGTACATGTGTCAACAGTCTTCGTTCAGTAGTGATAGCTGAAAGAATAGGATGGGGAAAGACTTGGACTAAGAGCACAGCAAATTTCTCATCTTTAGAAGGGGAGTATTTAGAATATTGAAGAGAATGTATTTTGTTTTCTCTCTTTGAGAAAATTGTGTGATTGGTATGTATTCCTTCATTTAAATTAAATCCTATGAGACTTGAATTGGTTCCAGATGTTTTAACAATTCCACCATAGTTTCTGGGTGGCTCTCAGAAGCTGATCTATTTAAATACTTGGTCTCCAGATGGTGGACTTGTTTGGGAAGGATAAGGAGGTATGGCCTTGTTGGAGTAGACATACTACTGTGCTTTGAAGGCTCAAATGACTGACTCCATCCTTAGAGTCTCTCTCTGCCTCAGCTGTTCCTATTCCTATGCTTTTACTGTGCTGTCTTATCATGGATGCTAACCCTTTGCAACCTTAAGCCCCAAATTAAATTATTTCTTTTGTAAGTTACCTTTTGTCACAGTATCTTATCAGCGCAATAAAATATATAAGTAGGATGGTCTTTACATTTCAAAATTTCTATCTCAGAGAGGTTGGTGAACAAATCTATAGGAATACAGGAAATTGGAAACAAAAGCCAAGTAAGTGTGCTAAAGAAAAAGCAGGATAGCATTTCCAAACTTAAGACAGTAGAAGAAAAGATAGATGCCAGTAATTGTAATAAGAATAACTGGGTGAAGAGTTAAGATAATTAAAAGCATCATCAGCTACAGAGGTATGATGGGAAAGGAAGGGATCGCTGAAGTAAAGAAATGCAGGTAAAAAGAATAAGAACAAAAGACCTTTACGACTTTAGTGAAAAGACATATTTAATGGTCATCCCAAGAGCCATTTGAATGATAAGCATGTAGGCAGGAAAACCAGCTCTCCAAGAATAATCGGAACTGAAATTGATGTAGTATAACAGGAGATAGCAAATGTTACTAACATAGGGGGAGGTCAAGGGTGAAGGAGTTTTCATTCTTGGCTATGGGACACTTAAGCAAGCTTGCAGTTACAGGGAGTGGGGAGAAAGGAAGATGAAGTCGTACAGCAGATTAATGGTGAGATTACATATCAAAGGAACAGAGCAAACTGATGTTCAATATTGTTTGCATAGTAATGTTTAGATGGGGAAAAGATTGTTTTCTGTTCATAAGTAAAGGCTAAATTCAGTGAAACAGGATATCAATAATAAACTATAAATAAGCACCGTTGTAAAAGGTGTTATGGCCCTATTCCCCAGAAACCTCTGAGTTTTTTTGATATTTGAGAATTCAACAATGAAAAGGACAGGTGCTGCCTTCAGCCAAGTGATATGTAAAGAAAGACACCAAGGAAAGAAAACGATATGAAAATGCAAAAGATTCACTATGCTATGGGGTCAGCGTATAATAAAGGTAATTTTTTTTTAGTTTTTTTCTTTAATTGAGTATTAATCTGAAGGAAGACTGAACACTAAAATATTTATGAGTAAATTCAGCCTTCCTACCACAGTAAGGACCTATGCGATCTCAAGCCCAATTACATTTTCAGCCTCGCATCAAGCCATTACTTATAGTTTTGCCAAATTCTACACATATGAGACTCCCAGCGTGTGCTAGTGTGGTAGGCTATAAGGTTGGTATTCTTGATGTTTCATAGTATTAGAATATCTAAGACATCATCTTCACCGCATACCCAGTAGGAAATGGTAATTGTTATTCCAAGGATTGAACTTGGGTTATCAGGCTTGAAGAGCTTTTGTTATAGGATCCATCCTAACGTACACAAATAGTTTTGTTCCTTTTCCCCATTCTTCACTGTATCTCCAGTTGACTAAAAGCTTTGTTCAGGAAAGTGGCATAGTAAACACACCCTCACTCACAGTACAATTACCGATACTCAGTAAGAATGTGTAATCCGATGATGTAACTAAAAGGATAAGGAGATAAAATAAAAATGGAAGGAATTCACTGTAACGAATGAGGAGAAAAAAATCTAAAATCCAAAAACAGAAGGTACAGTTTTACATTGTGTAAAATGCATCGTCAATGATGTCTTCAAGTGTACTGACTGAATCTAATAAATGGCCTCTGGATGGATGAATGATGCACGATGAAGAAAGAGATCGGTTGCCTTCAAGGATTGTAAGGGCCAAAGACTTAGTTACTTATGTTTCTGAAGTGATTCTTGGGTTTAGAGGATAAGGGAAGCCAGGTAGAAAACTGAAAATGGCAACGTAGTAATTTACCCTTTAGAAATGGCTGCCCACCTACTTACACAAGCAAATCACAGTTTATTGAGGAAACAAGTGCATATTTAGTTTATTTTATTCTTTGGGTTCTGTCTATAACAAAATAGTTATATATGACATTATTGTAGATCAGTCACTTTGATCCAGTTTCCTCTTGTATCTATCATTATTTTCTTAGCATTATCCAATCCTATCACTCACGCTGTTTTCATGGGCAACATTTGTCACAAACATCCATAGACCTGCTGACCATTACATTATACATCCACATTTTGTGTCTTTTGTTTCTCTGCCCCCACTTTATCTTCTTTATCCCTAATGCAATAAGATTTTCTCCATTTGCTGCTGGAGGGTATCGAATTAATGGTCTATAACCATAATGAAACAGGGAAAGTTTGGCTGAAGTTAACATTTTTTTTAACAAAATAGCCCAGAAGTATCACTTGGCGCTATGCTTTCCCCCCCTTTCTTTTCTGCTTGTGAGGCACAATCAGACAACAGGAAAGAATAAAATAAGTTCAAACAACAAGGTCAAAATATCTGCTGCTGGAAAGAGTAGGGCCTCAATGTGAAAAACCGTGCTGCTACCATCTATTGTTTTACAGGACTGTCTTCCCTTCAGGAGAAAACCAGAGATACAAATATCATGGCTAGAGACTAATGCTGCACTTGCAGAGCCCTCTGTGTGTGTGTCTTAGAGTCCCTTAGTGGTTTTTTAAAAAAATGTTCTTATTCAAAGCAGATCTCATTATCAAGAAAAATATCCCAGTTTTAGACTTTCCCACTGTGCACCTCTTGGAGTCTCCCTCGTTTCCAATGGGAAAACTCTTTACTTTGCCTACAAGAAAAAGAAAATTTACAGAGCCAAAGGAAAAACAAAGGCAGAATAAATTTTAATTTCGTGAAAAATTAGGTTATGTACCTGTCAGATTATATTTATCCCACTGCCCTTTGGTAGCATTTTCCAGTAACATCAGCTAAGATTCAAAATTGCTTGTATAGGTCCCATAAGAAACTGAGGGCATTGTTAATTTAAAATCAGACTAATCTATTGAAAGCAAACTCTCCCTGATTAAAATATTGGGATTTCTCCCTGCTTCTCCAGCCCATTTACTGCTTTAAATGGATCCACATTCCGTTTTCTTTATCTATCCTCCTATCCTCCAAAAAGCCATCTGCTATTTCCTTTATGAAAAATAAAACCTACAATTAGTGTCTTGTTCAACTTTTCTTTCTAAAAAAAAATAGGGGGGGGAGAACAATTATGCAAATCATCTGTAATTTAGTTTCAAATACTCTTTGTAGTGTGATGAGCAATTTTCCTTAGTACAAACCCAGCTTTTTTGCCAAGACTTTTACTAATAGTTTTTTAAGCGAACTTCCAGTTTTCACATGAAATGTCATCTAATGTAAACTTTTCAAATGTGTGTAGAGAATATAATTAACCCTGGCCTTTGGCTTGTAGAAGGGAAGCAATCACTTTATATATGTCATCATTTAAAACATAATCATCACAAGGTGTTTCTTCTGCCATAAGCATCCTGATTCCTACCACTTAAAAACTGCCCAGTAATAAGCAGTACAAAGAGATAGAGAATGCTGGGTCCTCTGTCTTTCCTGAGGTACAGTGTTAGGGAGGTGGTTTACCTGTGAATACTAGTTTGTTCTTTGATTCTACTTGGCTCTCCATAACTAATGTGTAATTAGACTCGATTCATTCCTGTATAGCTAATGTGAGGTATGTGGATTTGTCTTGCTAACAAGGTAAATGCCTACAATGTGAAGTCCTGATGAAATTTAAGGAGATATGTGTGTATATGTAACAATCCTATGAAATAACAATACATTTCTAATCAGAAAGTATGTTGTAAAACTGATCCTGCTGATTAGGCCAAACAGTCCCCTAGAAAATAAGGAAAAATGACTTAGTTTCCCGTTTCTTTAGCGAAGAATGTCTATCACTTTTGACTATTCTCATGGTTGAAATTAGGATCAAACAGTGGACAACTATTGCTGTTGTAACAATTACAGATACTTGACTTGATTTAAATGTGCCAGAGGACCCCAAAGGTTCCTGCTTTCTACATTAACTTCGTATATCTGCTTGATACAGTTTCATAACCACAAGTAATACTTCAAGGCTTAATTTCCTACCTAAGTGTTCAGAAACACTGTACCAAACCTAGTGATACTAAGAAGCACACAAAAATAGGAACCACCAAGACAGTAACAAACAGAATACAATAAGTATAAATGTAACTTAATTAGCTATATACCATTTCATATCTAATTAAGTATCTAATTTAATGTATAATTAATTATATTTGATCTGATTGTATGTCTTGCTCAGTTGTTAGTGTGTCCTATATATTTTACACATGTACATGCTATAACTTGGTAAAGAAACCCTCTGGTTCATGCTATGAATGTAGCCAGTTGATAGTGCATATTATTAAATTTGCCTGATGTCATATTTGCAAAATCTTTATAATTACAAGAGTTTTATTTCAATTGTTTGCTGAACTACACAATAAATGAAACAGAAGTCTTTCAACCTTCATAGGTACACATAGGGCCACATGAATTTTTCTGTGACTTACCAGTTTTGTGAGGAGAAATAGGGAGGGATTAGTAGATGTCCTTACTTCTCACAGAGGACAGGTCAAAATAAGTGACTTCAGCAGCTGCCACAGAGGCTGTTTGAGACAGAATGATCCATGTTTCCATCACTTCATCTGCCTCTATAGAATGTTTTTCTGTCTGTTTTTCTGATCATCACAACCACAGTCCTTTCTTTTTTACCACAACAGTGTAGAGGAAGATCTTCACCTCAGTGTGCCTAACTGCACCTTGAAACAGTTGTTCTGAAGTCAGTTCCTCCCTACATGAGATGTCCGTCTGTGCATGCTACCTAAGCACTTGCTGACGTGTGGTATCTCTGTTTCCTTCCATAAATGTAGCTCTTTTGTATTCATTCTGTCATGCCATCACAAACAAAAACACTGCACGTCTTTATATGTTTAACTCTGTGGTTCCAAAATTTGTAGAGACAGAAAGTATTGAAGGATACTATTGTAAACATTCTCTTATTTGTTACCAAACCCTAGTACCAATTTGACATGTAAATGCCTCCTTCATTCATGGGTACATGTATGTATTACTCACTTACAAGCACAGATACATGCACATTTTCTTCCTTTTACTCGAGGTTTTTCCTGTAAACCATTATAAAGAATAATCAAGAAATATTCTTGAATATTGCACTATACTAAGGCTGTTCTGAATTATTTATGCTGAGCATAATATTCTGTAATTCATAGTCCATATATTACCTACCTGGTTATCCTGATAGTATTTTATATAGTATATACTTTTTCAACCTAAGAATGAGTAAATGCACAATTAAAAGAGTGCCTTCCAGTCATAACAGGACTAGCATGCCTAATCCACAGAGACTATGACAACATGTACAGGGCAGTCCCTGGACTCAGAAGGGACAAAGGCATGAACCTCTGTCCCTTCACAGAATCTATTCCAAGTGTCATCTGCTCACAAAGAAAACATTAGTTTTCTTAATGAAATTTCACTGGGTATTCAAACCATACTTAAAGGTAGGCCTTATGCCCAGAAGTAGATAACCAACATAGGTTATATGTTGGTTATCTACTTCTGGGCATAAGGAGAAATATTTGTCTTCGTGGTGCTTTGTTTGGGCTTTTAAAAAAAATAAAACCTTATTGGTGTTTTGCTTATACAGTATGGTTTCTAGTTTCATTTTATAGGTTTTGTGTGTGTGTGTGTGTGTGTGTGTGTGTGCCTGTGTGTGTTTTTGTATTTGTGTGTGCATTTCTCATGCTTTTACTTTCTTTTCCTGTTGGTTTTATTCTGTTTGTTTGTTCTTTAATTGTCTAAAGAGAACCTGAATGAAAATGGAGAGCGTTGGATGAATGGAGAGTGCGGGAACATTGGAGGTGATGAGGGAGAAGAAATAGATCAGAATATAGTATATGAAAATTATTATTTTAATATAAAAGTACTATCATACAAAGAATGTCCCAAAGATCCAGTCTTGACCTATTTCTGTAAAAGTTTTAGCTTGAACATCCTACCTGTTCTTCATATTTTACATGATAGTGATGTGTTTGTTTGCTTGTTTGAGACAGGATTTTTCTGTGTAACCTCGTTGTCCTGGAACTTGTTCTGTAGATCAGACTAGACTCAAACTCAGAGTTCTGCCTGTCTCTGCCTCCTCAACACTGGGTTTAAGGCATATTTATTTGCCTGGCGAGATACTAAAATTTTTAATGATTTTAGGCTCTTTTCTTCCCATTATATCATAAAATGTGGCTAATATTATACCCTAATTATTTATTTGATTCTTTATAATTAAAATTAAATATTCTTAACAAGGATATTATGTTGCTAATATCATGTAGCTTTGTAAAAACAAAAGTTGATTATAATTTTCACTGAAGTAGAATATTGTTTTATTTACTTGGTTTCATAAAGGGCCATGTCAAGCATTAGAGCATAAGAAGATTCTTTATGTTAATGTTTCATATTATTGACATAATACTAACTTTAAATTAGAGACAAATATGAGATTACTCTGTACCACTGTATGGCTACATTTTCACCTCCTTTAGTTTAATATCAATACGATAAAACAATTGGACCTTGGCTTTGATTTTATCAAATGAAGAAATTGATCCACATAAAATCTTATAGATTCACTTAGCTTGTATGCTGTATAGATATCTATAAATAGGACATGTCTTTAATTTTTTAATATTTAAAATATATTTGAGTAAAAAGTCTTCTAAAAATATTCCTTTTTGTTTACAAGTCAGCATTGGACTTGGTTACAATTATTTATTTACAGTTTTACAATTTACATATGTCACTTACATGTGCTAACTCCACATGAATAATGGGTAAGCTGAGTTAGGGTCACCCAACTCTTCTGGAGAAAAACCATAATTGCATAGTTATTATTCTCTAGAGATGTCATTAAAATTAGAAGTCTCTAGTATACAGTGGTGTTTATTTTAACATAATTGGCAGGCAATAAAATATTATATTGTTCATGCTATAAAAGATGAAATACAGGTATTGATTTAGTAGGTTATTATGTAACTGAATTTACTTTGTGGTATAGGTTATTTCTTCCCTCGCTTCCTTTAATTATGTCCGTCTAATCAGAAATTGATTTAATAAATATATTATCATTTTAATTGAGTCTGCTGATGCTTCTTTTGGAACTAAGTCTTACTCCAGAGCCATGACTGGCCTCAAACTCAGTACATAACATAGATTGGCCTCAAACACACAGAGCTTTGCTGACCTTTGCTTCCTGAATGCTGGCATAAAAGCTATAAGCACTAGGTCTGACTCACAGAGTACATCGTAAAATCCATTATACACCTTTCGTCCAGTGTATTTAAAATACTGAGGAATGCTGATTTGAAATGATGATAATCTGATTTTTTGTTGCTGTTGTCGCTGTTACAGGAGGCACTGATCATGGCAAGTGTGGACCACCCACACTTAGTGCGTTTACTGGGTGTATGTCTGAGCCCCACTATCCAGTTGGTTACTCAGTTGATGCCACATGGCTGCCTACTGGAATACGTCCACGAACACAAGGATAACATCGGATCACAGCTGCTGTTGAACTGGTGTGTTCAGATTGCTAAGGTAAGTGCCGTCATTTCCTATGAAAATGATATTTAAAGATTAATCTGATCCAGGAGTCGAACAATTAAAATTACACCATGCCTTTTCACATTTTACTAGGAATAACTTCCATTGCTCTGTTATATGACATTGTTGTAAGTACTTTACTGTAGACCATGGATCAAACACATATATGTGCTTCTGGATTATTATTCCAAGCTATTCATATTACATTGTCTTGATGATGTAATACACATAGCACACTAGTCAAATGTAACAGTTGAAGTTCTAAACTTGTTTAACTTTCCTTTGTTCTTTCATACATGACATCCCAACTACAGTCTCCTATCCCTCCAGTCCTCCACTCACGCCAATCTCCCTGATATATTTTCTAATGGAGTCAAGTTAGAAAATAAAATCAAGAACGTGAAGATTCAATGTCATAAATGTTCTATTTATTGATTTTTTATTAAAGGAGTATATAGAATTATCAAAATCATAAATGATTAGGCTTAGTGGTAACCCTATCTATATACCGAGCCAGTTCTCTTGCCTGTTCATAGCTTTCCCTTGTTTGTTTCTCATGCTCCTGCATTTGGAAAGTCTCCCATTGAGTATAGTCTGGGATTTTTCATAATTCTGATATCTGTCAGAGCTACAATGGCTTCTTTTACATTATTGTCAGCTGTTTTTGTGGTACTCCCTTAGTTTGCACGTTTATCAAGAGAGCTCCATTGTCTTTCTTGTTAGGTGATAACAAGTGGCATTAGTGGAAGAGGGTTTGTAAAATAATGTCATTGGTGGGGCTGGAGTGATGGCTCAACAATCAAGAGCACTGGCTGCTTTTCCAAGGACCTAATTTCCACTCCTAGCATTCACATGACTGGCTGCTCTTGTTTGTAATTCCAGTCCCAGGAAATCTGACACCCTCTCTAAGCTGTGCAAGCATGGCAGCACTATGTTGAACATTATTGAAACCTAAGGGTGCAGTAGGGTCTTCCTGGAAGAGGAAGATCATTCAGTGCATTCCTTTAAGGTTGTAATCCCTGGTTTCTTTCTACCTTTCTGCTTCCTGTCCATCATGAGGTGAACAGCATCCCCTAACCTATGGTCTTGCAAGTACTTAGACTCTGACTTAGAATTAGCCCAGAAACAATGGGGTCAAAGCCTATAAATTCTCTGAAATTATTGGTCAAAGTATGGCTTTGCCTTTTAAAATTGTTTTCTCGAGCGTTTTGGTTACAACTATGGCAAAGTGATCAATAGGTACAGAGTCTGATTGATACATACATATATGTATATATGTTCTTATACACATATTCACATATTAATATATATATGAAAATGTTAAAAGTGGTGGCTCACTCCTTTTAAATAATTATTTAATAATTATTTTGCCAGCTTGTTTGTCTGTAGCCACAGACATCCAGTGCTTGCACAGGCCAAGAGGATGTCAGATTTCTTTTTTTCACTCTTTTTTTTATTTTTCTCCCATACTTAGTATGTGAAGTGACAGAAGATTAACTTCTTGTTGTTTCACCCATCTACTTCTGTCAGAATAAAAATGAACTTCAAGTCTGAAGGTCTGATGCAAGTTAAATGGACATAGTGTTCTGACTTGTTATTACTTAATACCAGATACTATGTGCATATAAGACTTCATTCATCACACATGTATACAAACTACCAAATCAGAAAATCATGACCTGCTGTTATACTTAATATACTAAATGACAATCAGTGTTATTTAGAAGTCTATTAACATCTTTTGAATGAGAGGGCACTTTCACTGTGTTTTGATAAAAGATTATATTTTATTAAGGCAGAATAAAAGATGAAGAATTTAATTACAATTCATAACACTGTTGCTACAACTAATCTCCATATCATGACAATGACAATCCATTATTAAAAATTGAAACACAGATATTTTTATAGCCAATTGTGCATAAAAGTAAAGTCCCAAATCTTTTAAGAAAATCAGTAGAATGATTTTAGTTCAGTGGCAAAACTTAGGCCAAGGCAAATACCCACAGGGACTCCTCAGGATCACTACAAACTAGACTAATGATAAAAGTTTATTTTCAAAATATGGGTGCTGAGTGGATGTAGATGCCAAGGTCTTTCCTCCTCGGCCCACTGCTGCCTGTTCTAAGATGTGCCAACAGTGATCCTCTCCCCTCTTCAGCTCTGAAGGAGCCAATCTTCATTCACAGAGTTGAACCCAGACTCTCATTTTCCTAGAATAAGTATTTTACCAATGAGGGATAATATAAAATGTAGGGTTTTTTTTTTTTAAAAAAAAAAAAACTGAACTTAATTGAAATTTATTTTCTAAGTCTGGAGGAAGGCTTTGGAGTCTTCCCCCAAGAACGCCCAGTACAGAAATTCCTTTTTGATGTTAAACCTAAGTAGAAACACAGAAAATTTCTCTTTTATGCACAGCTGTAAACATAGCATACTAACTTATAAACCAGTAAAACATCTTTCTTGGTGTACTGAAGAAAATAAAAGTAAGAAAAAGTGAGACAGAATAGATAATGCCCAGAAAGGATCTTAGTGGGGCTCCTGAGTATTTACCAAAGGCCTATCAGAGCCAGAAAACAGCCTTTGACAATCTTCTGATGGAGTGATTATGTCTGCCAACAAGGAGGATGCTGAAAAGGTCCCAGAGGCCGAGGTCTCCTTACCAAGCTTCTCACAGAAACCAACTTTAGGAAATGTGGCTGTACTTGCGTTGGAGATGGGAGCTGAGTACATTTAACATGACATTCTTCCTAGTGACAGAGCATGTGACTGAGCACCTATTGTTACCCTCATATCTTGTTACGATTCCATCTCACCCAAGTCTATACTCAAGACTATGGGCTCCTTGTATCTGAGAAGAAATAATTGTTACACTATTAGTGTTAAATGTCAGGTCTAACATATGGTATCATATGCCTTTTGAGATACTATTGTGTGAAATAGTGAACTTTTTCACCTATAGAATTTTAAATGAGGCAGATGGTTTAATTTTTGTTTTTCAAATACTTTTTAAAGTCTCCCTACTGCAGGAACAATGTCTCTTCTAAATCTTTGTATTAGATTGTCTAGCAACATTATAACCTCCCAAGCTGGTGATAGAGCTCCTGGCTGGGTTTGAATCATGTTTATCCCCTCCCTGAAACAATCGCATGCCTTTTATTTACGTGTCGAATTCTCATTGCCTTAAAGGGGGATGATATATGAAGGACAATAAGGAAAGCGAGAGAATCTCAATACTACAAAGGAAACGGAGTTTATGGAGGGAGTTTCTGGAGCACAGGTCCCAGTGTTACACTGAAGGCTTAATTATTTCCTGAGGTTTGAATGAAATATGAAGTTCGCACACTTAGAGAAGTCATTTAGGTTTTTTTTCTTCCATGTGTAGCCTATGGGATGGCGAGCTTCCCTTTTGCTTTGCCTGTGGCATTATTGGTCCTGCTGAGCAACTCTAATTCAGTTTGTAAGTCCCTCCTTCCTGCAAACAGCAAACGTTTTCATTTAGTCATTACACACATGCCAGAAACTTCCTTTCTCTCGATATATTTTGCATTCACTGCTAGTTTAAATGTGCTTACTTTTTTTTTCTTTTTCTTTTGTTCCTTCTCTTTCTTTATAACAGAAAGTGAAAACTATCTGATCCAAATGGATTAGCTTTCACTTCATGTGTGCGAAGTGTGCACAATTACATCTATTAGTCATGATTATGTGAGGCTTGGTATCTTGGCACATTTAAGGAACACTGTGATTTCTCTCAAAGGCAAATTCAATGAAGATGGGTGGGCTTATCCCGTTTATTACCCCTTGGGGCTTTTGTTTGTGGTGTTGTGCAGGTAGATGGGTGTTAGAGCAATGTTCTATTGCTAAGTTGTGAAATATATTCGTGTTCATCCAGATATATTCATGCAGTGCCATTTTCCTGCCCAGATATATTCATGCAGTGCCATTTTCCTGCCGACTTCAAGATGCTTACAGTAATTTGGAGAGATGAGACTAGCATTTTCTGAAGAGAAGAGAAACAAAGAGTAAAGCATAGTGATTTATCTGGATACCAAAACTCATAGAGGGACAAGCTCAGAGAGCTCGTTCCTAGAGATGAACTGTTGCTTTTCTTCTTTGTATACTTGACCTTGGAAAGGTCTGTCCTGAAATCCCTTTTATATTAAAAGGTTTGAAATAATATATTTTTAATTTTGCAACAATTATAGATTAACAAAAAGTAACAACATTGGAATTTCTATTTGCTCACCCATTGGTTACTTGATGAATTATAGAATACTTTTATAAATTAAAAAAAAATTGTACAGATAAGAACTTACTCAGATCTCATTAGTTTCACCTGAATTGTTTTGTTTTTCCTTCGTGGATGTAGTTTTCTGAAGATTTACCTGTGTCCATTCATAAAACTGTCTCTACAGTCACTTACACACTAAGTTACATTGTGACCTCATGCCATTCTACTCCTTTTCGATTTTATTTACGTAGCTATTTTGAGACAAGGTCTCACTGAGTCGCTCAGGCTAATCTTGAGTTTTATGTCCATCCTCTGGCCTCAGATCTTTCAATCCTCCAATTTTAGGAAGACCCTGTTGTACCCGGCCACTTCCTTATATTTAATGACATCCAAGTCTTGTCATGATCAGAATTGAAATAGTGACTTTTAAAATTATCTTCCAAACATGTGTTTTGCATAGTTACATGGACATGGAATACTCTGGACTCTGAAATTCATTGTAACATTAGGAATCTGGCTGTCATTCTGTTCAAGATATCCTCTATCGATTCATATAAAAAAATGCCAGAGTTGGAAGAAGAACTGGGACGTATAGTTATGTGACTTAAAAGGGATGCTATAGTCCATCTGATGGTATTTCAGTATCTTACAAATTCTTAGTGGGGACATCTGCACTTCTGAATCCTCTAATTTCCATCAGCAGATCTCTGGCTGCAAACGGACAGCACAGTGATACCAAGGGGCAAGGAAAGGGATGGAGATAATAACAGTGAGGTCTGAGAGGGAGACACTCAGTTAACTGCCACGCAGGCCTCTTCTTTTGGGGAAAGCTCTGAAATTTAGACTAATTCCATTCAGCATCATGTGACCAAAATTTATTTCTTAGAATACATGTGTATATGTGCATAAATGCATATGTATCATAACACATACCCATACGTGTACTTGTATGCTATATATAATGCATCTTTAATGTTAATATATGTGGGAAGAGTTTATGCTTTGAATACAGGCTAGTTATATGCACTAAATATTTGAATACACCCAATTAACTTATGTATGTTAAAAAGAGTATCAGATTTTAAGAATCACAACTTTAATGGTTTCATTGTCCACTCCACAATGTTGGTACAAAATTTCACTTTCCATCATCTAAACGTGATGGATTACACGGATCTTGTTGGCAACAGTTCATTACTTTTCATCAGGCTGAGGTGAGAGACGAGCAGAATATATGTGTAGTAGAAAGGAAGGGTGAGTTGAGCGATTATGAGCACGTGAAGAAGTGAGGCTGTGGGTCAAGGGTTTTATCCTTCATTAAGGACCCTTTGCCTAAGCTCGGTGTCTGCTCATCCCACAGTGAACAAAGCATGAGCTTAATGGCAGTCATCTATCAGCCAGCCACACTTCAAGCTTCAAGATCCTGCTAGTCCCCATGCTCCATGCCTTGACAAGGCTAATTGTGTAATTACAACACTATATCACCCACTCCCAGTGCATCGGCACTGGCAAGGCCCAGAACCAGGAACCCTGATGAGTATTGCCCCAAGCAAGCACATTAGCACAGGACAGTTTACTAATGGGACCGCTCTATTGAAAACTCCCATCTGCAAGGTGAGAGCCAAAAATTTTGTGATGATCTCCTTTGTAGTTTAAATGCCAGATGTATTTAAGCCCTCAATTCTGAACAATTTCAAAAAAAAAAAAAAAAAAGAATGATACCCCGTTATATTTTTATCTTTCCGGGTATGTTTATCAGGTACCAAGAGTTTCAACTAAACGTGAATTAGAATTTATTCTTCAGGAATGCTTTCAATGTGAAACAAAGAATGTTAATGTTAAAGGAAGTTTTTCTACACCAGTTCTGAATTTGCATAAAAAACCTAGCAAATATGTGGGTGCTTCCTCGGCGACATTAGTATTTATAGACTTGGAACTGCCAAAAGACAATACTCTGTGGCATGTTAATTTCATGCACATTTGGGATGTGTGCTCCCCTGATTTTCTATATTGAGACTATATGCTGAGTCCAGGTCATAACATTCTACTTGAAGGTTTTAGATGCCCATGTCTTTAAAAGATAAGTGTGCCAATTTAGAACATTCATTGAATAATCGTTCTCTTTGCATGATGAACTAGAAGAACAAAGAACTGATGTAGAACGTGATGAATATGTAGGTCTAAAATGTCCACTCTCAAGAGTTTTTAAAGAAATGCCAACCCAACCCCATGGATGAGTTCATCGCAGCCCTAGATTCATAGCCAGCATTGACCAATGCTGATCAGGGCTTTAATCTGGCTTTAATAGATCCACAAGAACAAGGGATATCACTAGCAATAATAAAAAGCAGTCACCCTCATGTCTATTTAACCTAAATAGTGTTTATAAAGCAGGAATAATTATGAATAAAGCTAAGCGATATTTGATTTGAAGTTATTTGTGACATTTCACCTACGGATTCTCCACTTTGAATTCTCACCGGCGACATATGACCTAGCAGAGTTCACAGTGTGGTCGCCATTCAGTAATGCTCATTGTTATTATCATTATCACTCTTGCATGGTTCACATGCCGCGCATTGTATAGGAAAACATCTGACTTCAGGGGACCATGTCCAAAGTCACCGGACTAAAGATCATGTGGCTGTGATTCTGCCACCGTCTTCCTACAGCTTCATTTAAGAATTTCCATGCGTCGCCTTCTTTCTTTTGGTGGCTTGATTGCACAACACTAGGAATGGGTCAATATAGCAACTTAGGATCGACAGAAATCACGTTTAACTGGAATTTTACTCCAATTGGTTGATGGTAGGAAATAGTCCTCATTAGCATAATCACTAAAACTTGAAATGTAAAAAGTATATACTACATACATCAGGTATCTTTCCCTAAAACTGTGTGGAGAATGAGAGAGAACACGGCTTATGCTCATCACTGGAATGACTTAGCAACGTCTGGAACCACTTTCTTCATTGCAGCTGCCTATGCTTTTGTTCTCCTAATCGAAACTTCTAGAGAGCATCCAAAAGTGACAGGATACTTTACTACCAAACTTGAAAACACACCAGTATAATCCATGATGCTTGGCGGTTCTCATCTTAGGAAATGAGGTTTATAACTGGGTAGCTTCTCAAAGGACAGGAGCTTCTACACACTTACTCTCTTACAGGTGCCCATGATCTTATTTACAGGTGCCCTGAGGCATCTGGTCACAAATCCTTCACATTCCCATCAATCATTGATGTGGAAGCCACAGGAAAACCCTCTAATTTTTTTTAAACTTAAATTCCCCAAAAGACTGCCTTAGAAAAACATTATTGGAAACTTGTTCTAAATCAGATTCAAGATATTACAGCAGCATGTGCTGGAATCTGTCAACATTTCCATTACGAGCCCACATTTCCCAGGTTTATTACTTGATTGTGATTTTTTTTTTTTGTGGACTGTGATACAAAAACCCAGAAGCTCAGTCCAGAGCAATTTTTATTATTGTTGCTCAAATATTGAGATTTTTCCCAACCTGTGATTGCTTTTTAATACCACGTACTTTAGGGACACCCATGAATTCCCTGTCCTTTATAAAAAGCAATATTACAAACAATTTATTCTTCTCAAGAAACAAAGAAACAGATAACTGGAATAACAAGGCCTGAGGGGAAATTGGGTGAGCCCATGCAGATGCATTCTATATGATTTGGGAGATAATTTGGTATTTGGATTGTGACTTTTTAATATTCCTACAAAGGCTTTGAGAAATTGATACCATGTGGGTTGAAAAGACACTGGATTGTAGACAAGGGAGATTTTGAATGAAGACTGATAATATAATCCAGTGAAGAATGTTCTCGAGTCAACTGGATGCTGCTATTGTCAAAGATGGAGTCCTGGCTTGCTTGGAGTTTTTGTTTGTTTTTGTGCATTATTTTTCCTAACTGGTGAGTGTAGTAGGAGAAGATGACAAGCAATTTATAAATCCAGGGAACATTTGAGCAGATTATTATTATTGGGAATTTTATCAGTAAACCAATCCCCAGTACAATTTCTTGTCAACAGAAATTGCTACAGTGGTAGCTCTAATTTTTTCTATCCTCAAAGCACACGTAACAGAAGCAGAAAAAATATACATTGGCTTAGTCTGCAAACTTACTTTCTCACTACCCTGAATAAGAGGTATTTATTAAGAAAATACTAACTGCGGTATACATTTCTCTGTTGAGATTGTTCAATTCTAGAAATACTTATGCAGTGTCCAATAAGTGGATAAATTTGGCTAGTGTTTGTGTATTTTAAACACTCAAAGAGAATTGCTTCTTGTGGCATTCTGGTCATTAATCCTGTGTTCTCAAATATATAAAAGAGAATATGTGTTTTAAATATAGTGGGAGATTAGGAGAAACTGGGTAGAAGAAATGATACTAACTAGTCCAAACATGGTGGAAGCTGTCAAGTCACCTTCCCAGTTCTGCAAGGTGGCATAAAATACAGACTATCTGTTCACCCTTTGGCTAGACTCCCATCTTTACCAATGTATAAATGAAGTAAATAATTAAGAGATAAATGAGGGAGGTGGGTAGGGAGTCTTTAAGGTTTTCTATGTTGGTCATAGCAAATGAACTTATAGAGTGCTTTTTTGGCAAGCCTTAATGCTATTAAGTTAGAATTATAGTTAGAAATTTTGGGGGCAAATTTTTATCATTAGTCATCAAAGATGCCCCACAATAAAAGCAATTTCAGAATCATTGTTCATGAGATATGGACATTTAAATCTTTTTACTATTTCTTTTTCTAAACGAACTGTAGAACATGTAACACAGAATATCAAATTTTGCACAGCAGGAAAATCACCTGTGGTCTATTGTATAGTTCTTATGATAGTTAAATCATGATTTTAATGATATTATTGTCCATGGCTATTGAACTTATGACAAAACAGGTTGTGTTGCCTTTATGTCAACTTGACAGAAACTAAGATAAATATTTGGGAAGAGAGAATCTTAATTGAGAAAATTCCTCCATAAATTAGGCCCTGTAAGCACGTGTGTCATGCGTTTTTAAATTTATGATTAATGTGGTTGTGCCTATGCACTGAGTAGGTGGTGCTAGGGGTAACAAGAAAGCACGTAGGGCAAGGTGAGGAGCAAGCTAGACACATCATCTTCCGAGGCCTCTGCCTTCGCTCCTCTCTGCAGGCTCCTGCCCCTTTGAGTTCCAGCCCTGAATTTCCTCTGTGATAGACTATGCAGTTGAGCTCTATGATAAAGTACAATGCAACCTCTCCAAGTTGATTTGAACCTGGCTTGTAACATTAAAAAAGAAACCATAACTATATTGAAAGTTCTTCCAATTCTTTCACTATAAGTACATGACTAGGGCAAGTGCTAAATTCTATTTCGTCTCTAATATATTGTTAGCACAGTCCCAAAATAAACGATCCTTACATGGTTTCCTAAGACTTTCCTTTCTGTAAATTATTTCTGAATTGATCTTCATGATAAATTATCATAATCTCTTAGCATAAAATGTTCCCCCCTCTCTCCCTCCATTCCTCCTTCCTTCCCTCCCCCTTCTCTCCTGTCTCCTTCCCTTTTTTCCTCCATCCCCCTCACTTTTTCTCGTCTCTGTGTCTCTGTGCATGCTTCTCTCTCTCCTCCCTCTCTGCCTTTTCCTCTTCCTCTATTCCTCTCTTTATTCATTCTTACTTCCATCTGTTAATTTGTGCCTTTTTGGTTATTTTCTGACCTTGGAACATTAAAAAGTATAATCCTCTAAATGTGTACAAAGTATGACACAGACACAAAGAGGACTGGAACAATTCATCACAATCAGTTCTATTGAATTCAGTAGATGCACAGAAAAGAGGGAATGGGGTTTGTTTGCATTCATATCAGAAGCCAAGAAGAGCACCTTCCTCTATGACTCTCCAGTTACCACCGAACACCAGGAGGGGGAAAGTCAGTAGATTCTCTGGATTGTTTTAGATAAAGAATGTCCAGAGAAGCCGCCCGGCAGAGCCTCACTCTAACGCTCCAGCAGTTGGCACCAAGGAAGCTATTCCAGCAAGCTGCAGGCCATATGCTATGTTTGTCATTTTGCCTAAGGCATTTGCCAATTATGTGTGCTATAAATGTACGCAGATCTCCCTTCCATAGGCAAAAGTCAAAGAGGTGGGGGATGCTTTCCTATGCTCCTGTTTATTAAAGAGAATGAAGAATTCTGTGTGGAATGAAAGCAATATTTTAAGCAGAATCCAAGAAAAATCAAAAGAATTTAAGTAAGAGGATCATCACCAGTTTTTAAATATGTGATTCCCACTTCTAAAAAGCATTATATTTAGGGTTATTTTCTAATTATACTTTGTAAAACTCAGGCTGTTCATGTGTAATAATGCTACTATTACCTGTACAGTTGCAGATGTTAATGTGCAGATGTTAGCTAATGAGTGCAAAGTAACTGGCTGAGGCCGAGTGGGAGTTTATTGACATCTTTTACATAGTGAGAAATTAATTTGTGAGCTCCACAATGGGAACATTGTTGAAAATGAACAAACTGGTAAAGAATAGAAGGAAAGACAAAGCCTGCATCAGGGAATTCACAGAAACTACAAGTTTTTACCTTGATCCCACAGAATGAAGGTGTTACAAAGAGTATCTTGTGTACTGTGGGGAAGTTAGGATTCGACCACGTGTTTCAGAGACTTCATCCCAATGGATTTAATTTGGATTCCATTTATCCGAGACTAAGGGATGGAAAAACACAGTGAGAACTGCCTAGAACATTGAGATGCAGATTCTGTAGTCCGGGGGTCCATTTCCTCTCCTGACTCTGTCAGCCTACTCTAGTCATCCCATGAAAGCAGTGACTTTTCTTTGTTCCATCTGGTCACTTCTTCCCATCTTCTCTAAGTCATTCTATCTATAAACTGACTTCTGTCCCCTCTCTGACACATGGAGTTTAAAGTAAGATGAACAACATCTTGAAAACCAGAGTCATCCATACTTCTCTTAAGGAGAAACATCATCCCAAGTGAAAGATTGAGGGAGGCACATTAAATATGGCACCAAAGCACCAAGCAATGAGGCCAGAAATACTTTTTTCTTACTGTTAGGCTGTATCTGTTCTGTTACTATTCCAGTGCATAAGGAATGTATGGTGTGTCACCAGAATTCCACTCATAATGCCTGAGGTTTTAAGTAAATGACTATTGAAAATAACTATAGAAAAAGAAAATGGGGAAATTTAGAGAAAAATTGTCTTTGTATTATAATCCATTACACATTGATAAAATAGGAAATAATAGTCGCTTTGAGTTTTCTGCTTCCATTAACTTAGTTTTGGGCCTGTACCTCAATTCACTTCCTAGGTATAGGAACAAAATTTAGAAACCACTGATATGCTTTAAACGTTGAACTAGATTTTAATGTTATACTTGGAAACTATATTTATCTTAATATCACAGGAATGTATTAAAAGGCAACACACATTCTTTGACCATGTTCTCTTTTTATTTCTAAGTAGAAATTAGAGTAACAGAATGGCATGTAGGAATCTAATGCTTTTCTTTCGAAGAAACATGTTTTTAAGATTAGGGGGGCTGCTCTAGGAAAGTGGACAATTTAACATTTCATATTTCTGATAAACTCTTTCAAAATTCTCTTGTTCTTTGTGTTACCTCTCTCAATGCCAAACTGCATGATTCCGAGATAGTTTTCCTCAGAAATCTATTTTAAAAGACTAGTTTCTTGACCTCGGGAGAGGAGGAATTTCAAGCAAGTAAATACATTTACAAGTTAGTCTAAATAACCTCAGAGACACTGTGTATTGTACTCTTCTGTCTAAAAACACCATCAGAAGCCTTGTGGTAAATCAAAAAAAAAAAAAGAAAGAAAGAAAAGAAAAGAAAACATCTGCACCCTTTATTACTGGGGAACTCAAAAAATGCTGAATCCTTTAAGAATGTTGAGCTCTGTTTAAGCACTGGGGGACAGACCATTGGGTGATTCAATAGCTCATTAATTTAATATTAAACTAATTTCCAGAGAAATTAAAGAAATCCTACAAACTAAGCCAGTCAAATTAGCATGTACCTATAATCCTAGCATTTAGTTAGATGCTGAAGAAGGAGAATCATTCATTCAAGGTAAGGTTTAACTATAAAGAGTTCCTGCTTCAAGCAAACAAACCAAAGAAGTAAAGACAGAGCGTGGTAATAGAACCCTTGACTCTGGAACATACTTAGCATGCCCAGGTCTTAGTCCCCATCTCCAGCATCTTAAAAACACAGACAAAAATGTCTGTGATGTTTTATGTAAATACTAATCAGTATTTTGAGTTTAAAGTGTAATAAAATAACGCTTGCTGCCATTAGGAAGTGATGAATTGCTTTTATCCTAAAGATTAAAGTTTTCTTTTCTTTTTTTTTTTTCATCTTTATTAACTTGGGTATTTCTTATTTACATTTCGATTGTTATTCCTTTCGGTTTCCTGGCCAACATCCCTAAACCTCCCCTCCTTCTATATGGGTGTTCCCCACCCCATCCCCCCCACCGCCCTCCCCCAAAATCATGTTCACTGGGGTTCAGTCTTGGCAGGACAAGGGCTTCCCCTTCCACTGGTGCTCTTACTAGGTTATTCATTGCTACCTATGCAGTTGGAGCCCAGGGTCAGTCCATGTATAGTCTTTGGGTAGTGGCTTAGTCCCTGGAAGCTCTGGTTGGTTGGCATTGTTGTTCATATGGGGTCTCAAGCCCCTTCAAGCTCTTTCAGTCCCTTCTCTGATTCCTTCAACGGGGGGTCCTGTTCTCAGTTCAGTGGTTTGCTGCTGGCATTAGCCTCTGTATTTGCTGTATTCTGGCTGTGTCTCTCAGGAGAGATGGACATCCAGTTCCTGTCAGCCTGCACTTCTTTGCTTCACCCATCTTATCTAGTTTGGTGGCTGTATATGTATAGGCCACATGTGGGGCAGGCTCTGAATGGGTGTTCCTTCTGCCTCTGTTCTAAACTTTGCCTCCCTAGCCCCTCCCAAGGGTATTCTTGTTCCCCTTTTAAAGAAGGAGTGAAGCATTCACATTTTGGTCATCCTTCTTGAGTTTCATGTGTTCTGTGCATCTAGGGTAATTCGAGCATTTGGGCTAATATCCACTTATCAATAAATGCATATCATGTGTGTTTTTCTGTGATTGGGTTACCTCACTCAGGATATTTTCCAGTTCCATCCATTTGCCTATGAATTTCATAAAGTCATTGTTTTTGATAGCTGAGTAATATTCCATTGTGTAGATGTGCCACATTTTCTGTATCCATTCCTTTGTTGAAGGGCATCTGGGTTCTTTCCAGGTTCTGGATATTATAAATAAGGCTGCTATGAACATAGTGGAACATGTGTCTTTGTTATATGTTGGGGCATCTTTTGGGTATATGCCCAAGAGAGGTATAGCTGGGTCCTCAGGCAGTTCAATGTCCAATTTTCTGGGGAACCTCCAGACTGATTTCCAGAATGGTTGTACCATTCTGCAATCCCACCAACAATGGAGGAGTGTTCCTCCTAAGATTAGAGTTTTCTTAACAGAGTTTCCTCTGCTTTTCCTTGTTGAGTGGGGAGAATGATAGAAAGTAATGTTGGATTTCATCTTAAGATAGAGCACTTCTTCTCCTTCACAGGTTTGTGAATTGCAAGTGAGTTCCAAGAAGTCATAGGGAAGTATGGGTCCCAGGCATGGTGTGAGGACACTTGTGAAGGCTGTCTTCATTTTGCGTTTA
Source organism: Rattus rattus (assembly GCF_011064425.1). NCBI lineage: Eukaryota > Metazoa > Chordata > Mammalia > Rodentia > Muridae > Rattus > Rattus rattus. The sequence goes on along the minus strand of NC_046157.1, from coordinate 142,010,600 downwards.
GTTTTATTGTTGGTGGCTTGATTCTTTCTTGCATTATCTTCTTCCTGCTTCCATTTTCATTTCAGCAACTGTCCAGTCCTTTGAATTGTTTCTGTGTTCTTTTCCTTTTTTTCTGGACTCTTGGGTGGCTGCTGTTGCCTCTTTCCATCTTTCCATATGGCCCAGCAATTCTCTCAGCCACCTTTAGACTGAAGGGCAAAGAGATCTCTGGAGAGTCAACAAGAGTTTATCTTCTAAGTCATGGATGTCCTATGAGAAACTGGAAAGCTGCCTCTTCCCTATGAGCTAGAAGATGGGATGTCTGCTGCCATGCAAGGCCCATGGTGCACGACGCTACTAAGTTTCACAATTTAGAGTATGTTTGTTTCCATGCACAGTAGCCGCCATCCATCATTTTGGACAAAATAAATTATAATAAGCTCTGAGACCTTTTGATGCAGACCTGAAAATTATTAAATTATGTGAATAGTAATTTTAGTACCAACTCGAATGGTTTGATTCCTAGCAATATCCTATCAATTTGATACTTTTTCGTTTGAAATATGGCTTTTGTTAGTTTCTTTTCTCTTAATTATCACTAAATACCAGAAAAGAAGCCACTAGCGTGAAGAAGGGTTTATTAACTTTTCAATTGGAAAGAATATATTTCCATGTGAAAGAAAAGGTATGCTGGCAGGAGCCTGAGGGCGGCATTGTACCCATTGTCATAAAGCCAAGGAGCAGACAGGAGATCAGCTAGCAAATCCCAAGGTTAGGCCCCTAGGGACCCACTTCTTCCAGCAAAGCTCCATCCCCCAGAGATGATGCACCTAATTAAACAGCTCCACAATATGAGGACCAAGTATTCACATGCATGACTATGTCAGGCAGTTCCCATTCAAGCCACACCATGGCTACTTTTCTTCTGGTAGACATTAATCTCTTCTCTAAGGTGCTAAGAGAGAGATGTATAAGAGAAGAATCACTTTTAAGTGAGGAAAATAATGATTCTTTAACATTACATATTTTAGAAGTATGAAGTATCATGTGTATTTCCTATTACTTATCCAATATAATTTGTGGTGCCTTAAATAGAAAAAAAATGAGTGATGTGCATCCTCAGTAACACGTTTTCCAATTTATTAACACTGTTTATGAATCCGTGTATTATTATAACAATCTTCCACATTGATCCCTCCATGGGCCCAAAGAGAGAGGCTTCTTCAATGGTGTAACTATCAAGGTCTTCCTTTTGTATCTGAGAACTTGCCTCTTCCTCAAGAATTAGCATGATGGATGTATGCTGTCCCAGAACATTCCATCTCCTGGCCTCATGAAGAAATAGGCCAATCTTTATTAGTTTCTTTCTGGAAATCAACTCAGAACAGATCCATGGAAATTAGCCACCCATGTTTGTACTTATGCAAAGATGCCATTATTCAGCATAATAGAAGCATATTCCCATTTTAGAGATTAGAAGGTGAAGCACGGACAGACTAAGTTTGTTTTATTTTTACCTTTCACAGTTCTTTGGCAATGTAATCCGTAATCCTAACTTCTTTTATTCCAAGCCCAGAGTACACAGTAGAGGACACTAATTTTGTATTTGTAAAGAGATTAAAGCTTAAAAGTGGAAGAGAGAATGGGCCCCTGGCAGGAGTCCACTTTATATAGCTCTAAGAATGCCACACCTGTCAGGATCAAACATATTTTACCATGAGCAAAGTATTTAATAATATGGTTATAGTCTCAGAATAATTAATTTCCTTTTTCCATCACTGCTCTTATTAAGCCACAAAAGGCTGCACATACTATAGGTTTACAAAAGAGGCACTTAAAAGAACAAATGTGTCAAATTTTCCCTGTTGGAAGCAAAGGCCCTGTAACAATAAACTCATGAACTGTTCAGTAACACACAGCCTCTCAAAGAAGAGCGAACCCCGTTAGAAAGTGTATTTTCTGGAGCATGATTGGACACGGTGTAAATTTCCCTGGTGATGGTAACAATAGACAGACCAAGGTTGGTCTGTTAAGTGCAATGTGAGTGAAAACTAGGCAGTTCCAAGTGACTGCTGGCGCAGTTTGAGGTGTCCTGCCAGCCTTCAAACCCACAGGGTCATTTGGCAGTCAGGTGTCATTAGTCACCCCTCTCCCACTTTCCCTCTTCCCATCTGTTTTCGTCTAGCCTATTTGTGTAAATTACCTCTCAGTATGCAGCAGGGCTCTGGCTCCTCATGTATTTTCCTCCTACTCCTTTGTCCTTTTCATCCCCGACTGCTCATTTAGACTTAGACCAATCATTTGACCCAAAATTTAACACAAGAGGCAAGATAATGGCAACGATTAATATTACTACTATTACAAAACATCCCTTATGACTATGGTTAAGAGACCACTAAGGACTGGATAATAAATGTCAAAGATATGGCTTGCCAGTGGACATTTCAGATCACGATGATTATCATCAGAGGCCAAAATGTAATGATGCCCTTTAAGAAGATGTCAAGCTTATGAAAATTTGTGTGGATTGCCTGCAAAGTTAATAGGCAAATGAGATGTTTAAAGAGATTGCTGTGCCTAGTGTAAAAACAGTGATGGTTTCTAGAGAGGAGAAGGACAAAAATACCTTTCTATTGAGTTTGCTCAATTATTCACTAGCCTATAGAATGCCCCATCTCTATTCTTGCTTAGAATTAAATCAAACTGTAAATATATCTGTGAGTCTGTCAAGTACTACAAGAAAAACAAACAAAACAAAAACAAAACCACAAGGCCCACCCTATATTACCTGATCTGTATGACTATTGCGTTGCACAAAAAGGGAGAACCAAACACAATTGCTTATACCAAAGCCACAATAGCAAAGATCTTCTATTCTGATCTGTATTTAGATTTCAAAGACTATTTGAAAATTGGAAGGTGAGAATAAACTATAGCATACCATTCTACAGGCACATTTCTTGCAATAACAAATAATCAGGTTGGAATAACCATTACAGGAATATTACATTGATGTTTAAATTCAGATTACACAGATTCACAGAAAAGATAACCTGATCGAGAACCTTCTGTTTATGAACCACTAACATAAAGATACTTGGCACATTGGCTCCATTCGTCAAGTATAGATTTTGTTACCCATGGTCAAAGACTTAGTTCACACTTTTCAGGCCGCTGTTATTTTGTTATACACAGTTGAATTCAATAGAAAAGGCCAGGTTATGCATTGCTAATATTTAAGCTCAACGTTCTTTCATTTTAAGTACTTTAAAAGTTATCTAGATTATTACATTTCGTCGCTAAGAATTTTATTCTCTGAAACAAATGTAGAAAGTAGGCTGACTCATATTCTAAAATTGCTAATGATAAGTGACATATCATATTTTCAGGTAGAAATCTGTATATTTGTCCTTTTCTTATCAATATCCACACCTATATTTAATCAAATTGCTCATTTTATTTGCCAAGTTTTCCACATCAAAACTCAACTTTAAAATAATACATAGATCATGCTATCTGTATCTTTAGGGAGACAGAGCTCTTAGGAAAAGTGTTGTGATGAAGCATGTGTGCATTTACTTGAAAGTGACTGAAGTATGTAAGACTTGGCATCATATAGCATACAGAAGGAAAACAAGAACAAAAGAGAACAGTCTATAGAAGGTGATCTCATTGGTATGACTAGAGACTATCTATGTGGTATTTTTAACATGCATATATTCCTCCTACTCATTCTTTTCCTCTTCCTCTTGCTGCTCCTCTATTCCTAGTTGTGTCCTTCCGTCTTTTCTTTTTGCTATTCTTTTAAAAAATATGAAATCAAATTTAGCCTATAAGCTGTACAAAAACATGCACCAAGTCAGCTCCAGCTTAAAGCTGCTGACCTTGTAGATCTCTTCCTTCTCTTTCCATCTTCTGATTACATATATTCTTTATAAAAAGTATGGAAAGACAATAAATATTCTTAAGTATGTTTTCCCTGTCTTAAAGCAAATATCAGTGGACATGTCTCCTACTATTCAAAATATCTCCATCTGATAAAATATGGAAAACAAATAAATATGATACAATGAAAGCAGAATAATTTCTTTTTAATATTTAGCATAGAGTTCACACACCCCCAAAATGATTATCGTACACCATACAAAAATACAAATTGCAAAGCTAATCTCCAGTTCTTTCTTTTTTTAATTGGATTTTTTTATTTACATTTCAAATGTTATTCCCTTTCCCGGTTTCCCACCGATAAGCTCCCCCTTCCCCTCTCCCCCTTCTTTTATGAGGTTGTTGCCCCTCCTCAACCACTCCCCTTCCTGTCCTGACATTCCCCTACACTGGGGGTTCCAGCCTTGGCAGGACCAAGGGCTTCCTCTTCCATTGGTGCCCAACAAGACCATCCTCTGCTACATATGCAACTGGAGCCATGGGTCTGTCCATGTGTACTCTTTGGGTGGTGGTTTAGTCCCTGGGAGCTCTGGTTGTTTGGCATTGTTGTTCTTATGGGGTGGCAAGCCCCTTCAGCTCATTCAATCCTCTCTAATTCCTCCAACAGGGATCCCATTCTCAGTTCAATGGTTTGCTGCTAGCATTTGCCTCTGTATTTGTCATGCTATGGATGAGCCTCTCAGGAGACAGCTATATGAGGCTCCTGTCATCATGCACTTCTTGGCTTCATCAATATTGCCTAGGTTTGGTGGCTGTGTGTGTGTGTGTGTGTGTGTGTGTGTGTGTGTGTGTGTGTGTGTGTGTGTGTATGGGCTGGATACTTCAGGTGGGGCAGGCTCTGAATGGTTTTTCACCAGTCTCTGCTCCAAACTTTGTCTCTATATCTCCTCCTATGAATATTCTTATTCCCCCTTTTAAGAAGGGTTGAAGCATCTGCACTTTGGTCATTGTTTTCTTGAGCTTCATGTGGTCTGTGGATTGTATCTTGGGTAATTTGAGCTTTTGAGCTAGCTAATATCCACTTCTCGGTGAGTGTGTGTGTGTGTGTGTGTGTGTGTGTGTGTGTGTGTGTGTGTGTGTGTGTGTTTGTGTGTGTGTGTGTGTGTGTTTGTGATTGGGTCCAGTACTTTCTTATCTTTGCTAGAGATTATCCATGTAAACATTTCTGTAAGAGAATCAGGAAGTAGGTGTGAACTGAGCCAACTGATTCTTACAATAAATACCTCCTCTTTGCAAAAGAGAAGTGTGGTTAACAGATGGAGGTTGTAGAGAAAGGATTTCTAATCTTTTCCTGGAAGAAGACTGTATCTACACTGAGTCAACAAGTGAGCAAGCCTTTTCTCTATTGAAATCATGAGATTTTGTGGTTGAGTGTGGTTGAATTTGTAGTTCAGCCAACCCAATAGGAGTTTGAAAAATAAATGATAAATACAAAATATTCCTATAGCAATTCTATTTGTCTTCATGGGACAGTTAAAAATTCAGATGCAATATTTTGGCTAAAGTCCTCCCTGTTGGGTCCTGGGAACCTCTTTGGTCCCTGGCATCTGGGACTTTCTCGTCGCTACTCCAAATACCCCCCCCCACTGCTACATTCCTTCTTTCAAATTTCTGACCTTCTGTACTTCTCCCGCACCTCCTACCATATTTGAACTGCACCCCCTTTTTCTTCCTCTCTCCCTCCCAGATGCCTCTCTCCCTCTATTTCCCAGAGATTATTCTCTTCTCCTTACTGAGCAATACTGTAGCATCCACATTTTGGTGTGATCTTTTTTCTTGAATTTCATATGGTCTGTCAGTTGTATCATGGGTATTCCAAGCTTCTTATCAGCCAACCAGACACCCCAATGCTCCCAGGGACTAAACTACCAACCAAAGAGTACACAGACGATATCCATGCCTCTAGCTGAATATGTAACAGAGGATTGCCTTATCTGACATCACTGGGAGGGGAGTCCTTTGGTTCTGTGGGGGCTTGATGACCCAGAATAGGGGGATGCTAGACCGCTGAGGTAGGAGTGGGGATAGGCAGGTAGGGGAGCACCCTCATAAAGGCAGAAGGAGGGAGGAGGTATACGGGGCTTTTGGAGGGGAGACTGGGAAGTGGGATAACATTTGAAATAGAAATAAATAACAGATTTTTTAAAAAAGAAATGCAGGTGCACATCATGATCCACCCTGTTACTCTCCATTTATCTTCATTAATTCTGGCTTTCTTTGCATTCAGCTCTATTAGTTTCAGGAGTTTATGTCTTCTAGAGTCAATGAACTTTCCCTCTACATCCTATGGTTAGATTTTCCTAATACAGAAAACCAGAAGGACTCTAGTTTAATTTCTGCGACTGTGTAGACTATTATCAGAAAGTTCTTCAGAATCTCACATTAGAAACGGTGCTGTAACTACAGGATTCATCTGCTCCAAGATGAAAATCCTTTCCCACCCATAGCAGGGGAGGCTATTTGGAGAGGGGTCTTGTACTCCTGCTTACAACTATGGTAATTTGCAACTTTAAACAGAAAGGACAAGTCTGCAGACTATTTCCTGTATTAAATTGATGTATACAACCAACTAGTTCAAGTATTTGATGCTTAGTATTACAGTTATAGACAGTAGACTTTGTATTACAGCTATACATAGTAGAGTTTGTATTACAGATACTTTGTATTACAGCTATACATAGTAGACTTTGTATTACAGCTATACATAGTAGACTTTGTATTACAGCTATACATAGTAGACTTTGTATTACAGATATACATAGTAGAATTTGTAGTACAGATATAGGTAGTAAGGAGTGCAAATAAGTACAGATAAACATTAGTTTAGGGTAGGGTAGATTCTAACTGCATAATATTCTATTTTGACCTCATCTTTTCTTACTTATTTTGCAATAATTTCCCATTTACTGAACTTAAATATTTATCATGGAGATTAGAGTAGGAGATGGCTCGGGAGTTAAGAAAGCTCCTTTCAGAGGAGCTGAGTCTGGTTCCTAGTACCCACACTTGGCAGTTCCAAAGCAACTCTAACTGGAGGTTCAAAGGACCTGATAGCCTTAGGGCCTTTGGAGGCACCCACACACATACATTTGATAAACACTGTACACATACACACACAGAGAGAGAGAGAGAGAGAGAGAGAGACAGACAGACAGACAGACAGACAGAGACACAGAGAGAGACATAGAGGGACATAGAGAGACAGACATATATAAACATACAAATACAACTAAAAAGAAATGTTTACCAAAATTTAGTAATTAGCATAAGAATGGGAAATTTCATATAAAATAGTCCAACTTGACACTTTTCTTTGTTCATTTTAAATGTGTGAATATTTACAAAAGGCAAAAGATCATGTGGTCAATTAGGATAGGAAATATACATATTCTGCTTATTTTGATATTCAAGGGAAATAATTAAATCACCATTAAATTAAACAGCAGTAAGTACATTGCTCTAAAGTTTGTTCTTATAGCAGTTATGTTACCTAGGAGGAGTAGGTTGGACCAATTTTGAAATCTCCTGTATTGTTCTTGATGCAAAATTACATTAAAATTTATGTGTGAATTTTTTATGCTGAAAGAAAATGGCCTGCAAATGTATTTACATATGATGAATATTCATTTCTCATTTCCTTCCATCACATGGGTCACATATAACCCCTTTCTTTTATTTATGCTTTTTGTTATGAAATATCCTCCTTGCCTTGAAGTATGTATATTGTAATGAATATAACCAGATTGCAAAGCAGTATTAGAAACCTGTTTATTTTGATATTATTTAATTAAATTGCTACAGGTAAGTTATACAACCTAAGCCATACAAGAATTAAGGAAGATGACATTTTTAAAAGCTAACTTTGTTAACTAATGAGTTTGAACTATATAAAACAAATACAATATGTTTGTAAGAAAAGTAGTTCATTAAATGTAATTAGTGTACAATCATATGATAGTGCATTTGGAAGTCTAAAATGTACAATGCTCTTCCAAAGAATAGGGCATCATTTACCACCAAGATATTTTCACAGGCCAGTTGAAATAGCTTGACTCTTTAAACTCATTAGTTTTAACCAGACATGGTTAGAAATCCCAACTCTTGTAATCCCAAGAGTTGGTAAATTGAGCAGGATGAGTACAAATTTGAAGCCACTCTGGGCTACATAACAACAAGCTGTCCCTGAGGAAATAGTATGAATAAAAGAAAAGGAGGGAGAAAATGAGAAGATGGAAAAAAGAGGAAGGAGGCAGCAAAACAGAAGGAAGAAGGGATGGAGGGAATGACAGAGCAAGGGAAGGAAGGAGGGAGGCTAGGAGGAAGAAAGAAAGGAAGGAAGAAACTAAAAAAGGAAAAGAATTTAATGAATAATTTAACAATATACTACAATTAATAACAATAATATCTAGTTCCTATTAAAATGTAAACATGACAGGAATGTTTTGAAATTCCTTCAGTAATTATGACCAGAGTTTATATCATGATAACAGCTACTTTAAGTTGATCAAGCTTCACACCATTATTTGGGGAGGCAAGTCAAATGGTGAAGTCAAACAGTAGAGACAAATAGTAAAGCCTTTACATGCAGGCAAAGCCGCTCTTCTCCTAATTTCTCCTTCTTCCTTATTCAGCTCCCTGTTGTGACATGAATTCAATGAAAAATTCATGAACCGATGCTACCTTCATGTAAAATAAAGAGTAGCTAGCATGTATCTAGCTCTTATTGAGTAGCAGATATTTGTGAGCTGTTTAATTTTGTGTTGGTCCTGCAGGCTAGCAAACACTGTCCCTTAATTTATAGATGTAAAAAACTGAGACAGCTAGCAGTTACATAATTTCTTTGTAGACCTCAAATTCTTTGTCCTTGACTCAATATGGTAGAGACAGGTTGTAAGGGAGGCATAAATATGGGGGATTGTGAAGACTAAAGCCAGAGGTAGTCATAGAAATATTTTTTAAAGTAGCTGAACTCACAGATTCTTTTGTGGAGGCAAGTAACTAGATTAGTATAAACGACAATAAAATAAAACCGGTCATGTAGGCCCAGATGCAGGATCTTATAGAAAACTGTTGAGAGAGGTAGGATTTGGATCGGCTGCCTGAAGAGAAAAGGAAGATGCCGTTGCACCTCTCTGTGATTAGCAACAGAGGAAACATCAAAATAAAATCCGCCTCCTCTATTTGGGATCGCTAGTTGTGGTGGTGGGAATGACAAATGATTTTCTAGATTTTAGAAGTGCCAACAGCTTGCAAATGTCTCTATAATGCACACCTTGGGTTATTATGTGTTGTGTGGGACAACAGTTCTCTCCTCTCATATAATTAATACAGACTTAGTGATTTGCTAGGCAGGGAATAATAAACACGGTCAGAGAGTGAGTTTTCTTCTAGGTCAAATGTTCCTTTACAAAGACTGGAGGCTTTTCGGAAGATACAGAGAATCTTCTGTAAGTGAAAAACACTCCAACAACATCATTTACACTCCCTGTATCCTTACAGCTTTTAACAACAAAAAAGACACAAGAAAAATGTTCAGGACAAAAAATCCTTATTTCAGATAGGAAAACTGGAACCCACAATAGCAGAAAGACTGATTCCATGTAATCAAACCATCAAAAAAAAAACAGTTCTAAGAACTACACCAAGTCAGTGATGAGGGAATCCAAACAAAATTTTATGATTGTGGAGTATAGATTTGGTCTATTGGTGCCCAGTATGATATATCTGGATTCTTGCAGACTCTCCTAGTTCATGGAAATGTCTGTGGAAGTTTAAATGATAAAATCTACTCTTAATCAGTTTGCCATGTTCATTCTTACAAGGGCATAGCTTTTTCTAGAATATGAGCACCATCCCCAAATTAGAACAGTTGTTCACAACCTGTGCACTGCAACCACAACAGGGATATATATGACCACATATCAGAGATCCTAAATATGAGATATTTATATCATGATTCATAACAGTAGCAAGATTACAGTTATAAAAAAGAAGCAAAGATAATTGTGTAGTTGGGGATCACTCATGAGGAACTGTATTAAAGAGTTGCAGCATTAGACAAGTGGAGAATCACCGCCTTAGACGCATGGAAGAGTGTAACTTCAAACATTCAGCTATCAGTCTCCCAATGGAGGAATTTCCTATGCTGAAGAACTTGATCTATTTGTTATAAGCCTGGCCTAAGTAGTTGTAGCCTATATGATCAGTCGCCAGTGTTCTGAGTGGCTGCTTATATGATATCCAGGGTGGGCTTATGTTATTTATTACATATCTACCAGTTCTTGATGCCCCAGTAATACTTATACTGCTAAAGATAGGGTAGTCCTTCAATAACTCTGACTAGAATTTGCAAAAGCATGATTTCATTTTCCTTATTAAGTTTCTTTTTCTCTTAGTGGCTTTGCTAAGTGATTAAGAACAAATGAAGTCATAATGTGTCTCAAAAGAGATCCCAAGAGCAAAGACAGAAAATTACTATGTTTTCTACACATATAGCTATATGGCCGTGGAAATATTAAAATATTTGTCATACTAGTTAGTAAATAGTCATTGTCTCAAAAGGCCTAGACATCTGCATACTACTGTGCTCAAGCTAAATGGTGCCTCTATCAGGGGATTGCATAATCCACCAATTAAGGGGAAATATATGACATAGCAGAGGCAACAAGGGCCCCTGCCTCCAATTGTTCTCTGCCCTGCCTAACTGTATTACCCTAACAGAACAGTGTAGAAAAGAGCTTAAAACCTAATTGCTGTAAGCCAAACTAAAGATTTAACACACCTAGGGCATTTAGAGTCAAGATGTCCACCTTGAACTAATTGGCCTTTCTTTCTTATCTTGTAATTTTCCATCTAATATCCTAATCTAATTCATGTTTTCTCACTCAACAAACATTATCTCTTCACAAGACATGTAAACAAGAAATTTAGAATAACTCATGAACCTTCCTTTCATGTAGTTAGGCAATTTGAAAAATACAACTTTTCACCTGGAGCACTTCTACTCCAAAACTTTGCTTCAGAATTTATACAACAGAAGTCAGATTTGCATCCCAGAACCTTAGACTCATACTCTTTAATAAATTTGACTATATGATGAATCCTGGAATTCCCATAGTCCTTGGCAAGATTCTTCTGAATCTCCCTTTCTCTTAGCTCTCTTGAGATCCACCCTTTGCCCAAGCCTCCACAGTTTAGGTCTTGGGAAACCTGCAATTACATTTTACTTGAGCAATTTATTGTCTGTGTCAAAGATTTGCCTGGAATCCTCCTAGACTTGGTTCATTACATAGATGAGACTTGTAATTCAAATCTATTTTTATTAATTATATTATTTAATTACTTTATATCCTAAATGTTGCCCTCATCCTCGTCCCCCTCACAAAATCTCCCCCCATCCCCCTGCCTCTTCACTTGATAGGGGTCTCCATGCCTTGAGTATCCCCTCACCTTGAGGCATCAAGTCTCTACAGGATTAGGCACATCCTCTCTCACTGAGCCCAAGGCAGCCCTCTGCTACATATGTACCTGCAGCCTCAGAACAGCCAGACTATTCTCCATTGGGGCTCAGTGTCTGGGAACTCTGAAAGGTCCAAGTTAGTTGGACTTGTCATCGCCTTCAGTTCTTTAAATCCTTCCCCTAACTCTTGCATAGGGGTCCCTGAACCCTATCCAATGCTTGGCTGTCAATACCTACATCTGTTTCAGCCGCTGCTGGTAGAGACTCTCAGAGGACAGCCATGCTAGGAGAGCCCTGTCTTCAAGTACAACATGGCAACAGAATAGTGTCACTGACTGGTGCCTGCCCATGGAATGGATACCAAGTTGGACCAGTCACTGGCCAGCCATTCCTTCATTCTCTGCTCCATTTTTGTCCCCGCATTTCTTTAGATAGGAGTAATTTAGGGTCATTATTTAAATCTTTAAATCTTGCTTGATGGAGCATTTCCTTCTTACAAACAACCAACAACCAGCAACCATAACCTATGATCTCACTTTCTGTCTCTTCTATCTCTATCACGGTCTCCCTTTCTCCTTCTCCTCCTTCTCCTCCTCTCCTCTTCTTTCTCCTCCTTCTATCTCTTCATATGTGCATCGCTATGGCTACAAACCATGTCTCCACCTGTTTTATGTACACACTACTACTAAACTACATCTCTTGCTCATTTAAACGGATTTCTATCAAAGCTCCTATAACAATTATATTACACCATTTGTTATAGCTCTTATTTCTGCACTAAGAAGATTGGAGAAAAACAAAGCATATGTTTTCTGTCTTCATCGCTTTGAGCACAACTGAAAACACATGAAGTATGAGGTAAAGGTGGTACACTGGGTGAATTGATGACAGTATTTTTCAGGATATATGGTGCTAAGTTTTTGTCAACTTGACACAAAACTGAACATACATGGGCAAAGATAGTCTGAATTAAGGATATCTTCCATCTGATTGTCTAGCAGGTAAGCCTAAGGAGCATTTTATTGGCTGATGGAGGATGGATCACATAGCTTACTAGGGCCTAGATCACTCTTCACCCTTGGGCCAGTGGTCATAAGAAAGCAATACAACCCCACATGTGGCCCATGCATATTCAGCCATCCAATTAGATAAGATTGATGAAGTGCAGGCCGACAGGGATCTCTCAGCAAACACAGAAGAATGCCAGCAAAACAAGACTGAAAATAGGACTCCTCTTGAAGGAATCAGAAAAAGAACTGGAAGAGTTTGAAGGGCTCGAGACCCCTCAACCAAGGCTTCCAGGGACTAAGCCACTACCTAAGACTACACATGGACTGACCCTGGACTCTGACCTCATAGGTAACAATAGAATTCCTGTAGAGCACACCAGTGGAAGGGAAGCCCTTCTGCTAAGACTGAACCCCTGAACTAGTTCGGCTCAGGGGAGGGGATGTTTGGAATATCACCGAAATGTATGAAATGTTAATAAAAAAAAAAATAAGAAAAGTGAAAAATACAAAGCTCCCACTTCAGTTTCCTCAGGTTCCTGTTTAGTTCTTACCCTGATGTTCCTCAGTGTTGGAATATCACCTTGATGTGTAGGGTGAAATAAATCCTCTCCTCCAGTGTTTTATCACAGCAGTAGGAAGCAAACTAGGACAGTGCCGATGCTTCTAGGGGCTATCTTTGCATAGCTGGTTTATCTGGTATATGGCAACTTGTTTAAACTTAACTCTTCTGAATCTACTCCGAACATTTTTCTTGTCAAATGATCAAGGGATGGCTCCTCTTGAGTGTGAACTTAACTTGCATGAGATTTAATCACTGAAGACTTTCCCCAATTAAATTTGCCTATGGCTATGTCTTGGAGGTATTGATTTCTAATTGATATAGAGGACCTAGTCCACTGTGGTTGGTACCGTGCTTAGGCAGGTAGGCCTAGGAAGGTAAGTGATTGTGAGCCTTGGACAAGCCAGTTGGCAGTGTTCCTCCATGGCCCTAACTTCCATGGTTGATGAACAATGATAAGGACAGTGGTAGGGACATGTGAGACCAAAAAAAACTCTTCTGTTCCCAAACTTTTTTTTGCCATGGTACATGTCATAGCATCAGAAAAGAAAACAAGAACAGCTCCTTCACAAAACATTAGAAAATTTTAAAATGCCTGAAACATGAATCAATTTTTAAAACATAAATTTGGAATCACGCAGGTTATAAGTGAAACATACAATTCCATTGACCATAACTTGAACCTTTCAACTTTAATGAATCCTTACTGTCACTGTCCAAACAATTGTGATGGGCTTCACAAGATGCCATATCCGACAGTGGTGGCTATTAACCCATTTCTTGCTTCAGCACTCTGACCCTGCACTGTGATGCTCTCCCCTGCTGTGTGCTACCAAAGAATAGATGAGGACCAGGAAGTACCAAAGTCTTACTGATCTAGCAACTGTAGATTCTGTAAAGATATCTTCCCTTGGGTTTGAAAAAGAAGTTTTGATTACCAGTATCTTCTCACAGTCCTCCCTAGTCCTGAGCTGAATGCTGATAGATCTTACAAAGGAGAGTTCTTTGGGGCAGTATTAATAGACCTCACACATAAGGTTCAGGCTCAGGTAAATAGATATTTTCAATAGGAAGAAGGAAAGATGCTCAATAAAAAGTATAGGATCAGAATCCTACTTCACATACACCTACTGCAAATGAAGAAGGTAGATTTAAACCCTTGATCGATCTTCTCTAGGAATAATTTTCTAACAATATTCTTTGATTTCCTGAACAGGAAATGTTACATAATTGATAGCTAGGGAATTTTAAAGATGTGAAGAAATGTATAAGAGACTTCTAGATCTGTGTTGATATGAGGAAAAAGGATTTATTCAGGATAGATACAGTGAGACCACCTGGTTGTTTCAGCCCTCAAGATGTTTGCTAGTTCCAGGCAAGAGGCTACACTGTGACACTGTGAGAACTTTTACGAGCAAACAAGCAACCAAGTGTATATATATCCAGTTATATAACAAAATAAGTTTCATAATTATGAAGTATATCATTTTTCCATCTGTATATTCCTATGGTTCTCAGTAGAAAATGTCTGATTTTGTGAATAGTTCAAATATATAAAGACATAAGAGGCTGTCTGCTGATTATGATTAATTTCAGTGGGTCAAAGTGGGCCAGACATTTCTATGCATAGTATTTACTTATAGAGAATTTCTGTTGATTTCCTTGGAAAGATTTTTCTGGGTGAAATTATGAAGCAGAAAGATTTAATATTTTTAATTTCTTTAAATAATCACAGTTCTTATTTGTGTAAGCTTTTATTCTTCCATATGAGCGTGGGAACTCCTGTCTTTTCACCCTTGGACAGACACCAGACTACTACGCTGAGTCACTCTTTAACACAATATGTGAGGCTATCACTCTCTCGGCTTTTCTTAGAAGTCTCCATCTGACTGAGAGCTGTTAATTTTGGTAGTTTCTTTCTTAATCTTCATTTCATGAGAAAAAGATTCATAAGCTGAGCTCCTCTCATCTTCATGTAAAAATTCAAAAGTTTTTCATTCATCAGATGTTTCAACCAAGGAGTGGGCCCTCAGTAGAATAACACGAGCAGTTATAGGTATTCTTATTAGTTCACTTCCTTATTTATGTCAGACACAAATACACACACACACACACACACACACACACACACACACACACACAGAGAGAGAGAGAGAGAGATCTCAAAAACTGTAAATGTCCACAGCTAGAGAAGAAAATACATAATATAGGAACATAACTTTTTACTTCAGCAAGCCAGTATTTTGTGAAAGACTGTGAGAGTCAGATCGCCAACCAGAGCGGATCCACTCTGCCCAGATCAGAATATTGTCTAATGCTTCAGCGCGACCCAGAACCAAAAGCCTGACCTCATCAGGAAAACTTATTTTCTAGTCAGTGATTAATTTCTACTCGACTTCTTTTATTTAAGCATATTTTCAAAACTTGTGGGGTAACTATGGCAATGGACACCTAGAAGGGAGAAAGATCTTTGTTATTAATTTCTACATGCAGAGATAGGTCAGGTGTTGGCCGTGTTATTATGCAAATCTCCAACCATGGCAGTGTGTAACCTGCTGGGAATGTTCTTTCCAGGAACAAAGTGCCTTTTCAAAGACATTTTCTTTGAGGTTAACGGTTTTTGTTTACATTTAAAGGCATGGTTGGTTCTCTTTGAAAAAGTATATTTTCTGAATATTAAATAAGTCACATTTTTATTTATGGGAGGGAATTCGTATAGTTCAGGGGTTGTTTTCAGAGAAAGTGTTCCAAAGTTGTTAATTTAGATAGTTCATGTGTAAACGGCCAGAGTGACATCTGATATTATTGCAGAAAATATGGAACAGGAAAGACAACAGCATTAGGGGTGGAAGAAAAAAACGTGTACTTATAGTTTACTAATGAAATCGGTAACATGCAGTTTATACTCTGAATGTTCCTCAAACCTGTATGTAGCCTCTACCACAGAGCGTTATGCACTGATTCCTGTATTTCCAAACGACTAGAGCCAACTGAAGTTCCATAAAGATTGTTCCCAGGTTTTCCAAAGAATATCCTTATATTTTACATTTAACTTGCATAATATGTTTCATCATAAAAATAACGACCTCAGTAGTAATTTTCAAACTCAGCCTGGCATTTATGAAAGTTCCTTACATCTAACCAATAGTATTGAGTGGCCTGTGAAATCCCAGGTCTCTATAATTTATTTCAAAAACTTGGCGATAAGATCTTTTGTGCCATGGAAGTCATATATTCTGCCTTTCCAATGACACCCTTTTAAAGCATTATGATTCCATGAGCTAGTAATCCACTAACCAGTTTCTCACAAAACAATGGCATAGGAGGAAAAACGACTTCTGAATAGTTTAGTTTCAGAGTTACCATGGAAACCAGATACATTTGCTTTATTAACATAATCTTTTCCTCCTTTTTTCTAAGTCCCTTTACTTTCTAGAAAGACGTCTTCTTTGATACGATCACAATTAAACAATGAATTCTGAAATTGAACTGGCATTTATAGAAGTTGGTAACAATGTAAAACAATTTTGCTTATCTGAAAAGCATTCTGCTTTAAAAGAAATTTATAGATAGCTTTTCAAGGTTTGTCATTTCCTATTAGGGTTGATATGACTCCAGTTTAGTTTGCTCACAGTGTAACATCAGAGGAATTTTCCATTACATTATTTTCTTTCAGTAATGTTCGGTTCATTCATTTTTGTGTCAGTTCTGAGAGTATCAGTGTCCCTTTTGTGTAACTTTTCTAAATGTATTTATCCAAGAACAGGCACAAATTCATGCTGTATAGCACCACTGTAGTAAGTGGAAATGTTCACGTTGCTCTAGGGTCATATCACCTCTACTTAGCATAACTCTTAAATGCTCCTACAATATGCAAAATACAATGCTGACCAGTGTTGAGGACACAAAAAGAATTGTACATATCCCCAATGTTTAAGGTGTTTGTATTGCTCTGCTTAAATCACAGTGTATTCTCCTTTGGCATGGCCCTCCCGAGGCAATTGTAATCTAATAATGCATTGATTGCATAATTAATTTATAGCTGGTCAGATAGGTAGCTAGTCTAGTGAGAATTGTTATCTTTCTGAGTTTTTTTTTAAGATTAACTTTAATATTTAGGGTAGTGCTCATGTGTATGTATGCATGTGTGTGTGTGTGTATGTGTATGTATGCGTGTGTGTGTGTGTGTGTGTGTGTGTATACCTATGTACATTGAGGGGGAGACAGAGACAGAGATAGAAAAAATGCATAAATGTCTGGATAGTACAGATGAAGTTCTCAGATCCCCTAGAACTAGAGTTACAGGTGGTTCAGGGCTGCTGGATGTGGGTGCTAGGAATTGCTGTTAGAGCCTTCCCAAGAACAAGACTCTTACCCTTGGGCTATCGCTCTACCTCAACTGCCCCCCTTTCATTTCTTGTTGTTTCTACATTTTGATGCTTTAGCATTCAGGTTTTAATTTTAAGCTTCAGATTTTATATATTTTATGCTTACAAGTAAAATTGTTCTTAAATAATGGCTCAAAATATGAAAGCCTGCAACAATATTTAAAATTATGAAAAGAAAAAAATGATCATAATCATCTCTTAAAGTATGGGACATTGTTATTAGCATTTTTTACTTTGGAAATTTCTCTTAGAAAATGGCAAATGACTGAAACGAAAAGGATATTTTTTGAAAAAATTACTACAAAATTGAACTTATAAAGTAAGTAGAAAGCTATGAAATGACTTAAAAAATCAGAGCTTTTCAGAAATGCTAGTAAAACATTTTCAGTTTGTTTCAGTTTTACGTTATATTTAAGCAATGTGCTTGAGTTATGCTTACTTTATATTTCAATTAGAGTAGAAAGTAAATATGGAGCTAGAGTTCTCTACTCTTCACATGTTAGTAACAGCCATCTTTGGGTCAAAACCAAATAATACTTTGGCATTTTGTCCTACTCAACAACTCGGTTACGGTGATGGAATATTTGAAAAGTCAACCCTAAAGGAGCAAGGTAGATTTGGACTCTCAATTTTAGAGGTTTGAGTCCACTGTCATCGAGTGCAATTGCTTTGGAGCTGGGGGAGGGTATCGCTAAAATACAGAAGACATATACACAGATGAGACATCATGGTTTCCCAGTCTAAATTACTAGCTCATACTCTATTCTTTTAAGTGTTCCAGTAACTCGTACTGTGGAGTTCAGTATAAAAGCATCAAAAAGTACAGCAGGGCTGTTTCCATGACACGAGGCACATGTGTGCCATAGAAAACTGTATTAATGGAAGTCTCCACTGAGTACATGGAAATGCATCTTTAAAGGAGTGAAATTATTTACAGTTAGGTTAATTAAGTATGCATATAACTGATTGAGGGTTAATAGTTTGATAAAAATAAGAGGATCATTTTTTAAATAACAGATAACTTTGAGACAGATATACAGCCCATTTCCTATTATGAGCTTTCTTCTAATCCTAGTTTGAGCATGTCAAATAGCAAGCTAAGATTTCCTTTGAAAACATGGATGAAGTCATCTTCACATGTGTTTGTTATGACACACAGCAGTATGTTGTGAGCCTCAGGAAACCATATAGACTATTGGTTGTACAGGCCTCATAGTCCAAAATCTTATAGTAAGCTTTCACAATGCTATGTGGAGATTGTGTCTAAGTTTACATATAAGGTATCTAGCCATGACTAATGCTAACAATAGTTTCATTCATCATGTTTTAAGTAACAAGAAAGTCTGGGAGGCTAATAACTATACCCAAGTTATTAATTAATAAGTGTTCTGAGATATCTAATGTGGTGACACATTATTTAAGCCCCTATGGGCATTGTTTTATTATAGTAAAGTAATTGGTGTTGATAAAAAGGATTGTAGGTTAACAACATAAAAGACTGGGTCATATTTTGTATGTTTGTTTAATGAAGAAAGGTGTGTAATGCATTTTACAAAATTTAAAAGTGTGATTGAGATAAAATCAAGTGAAATGATGGTGATATGTTTCTATAATTATGTTTATTGCTTTATAGCATGAAACAAATATATTATTTCAGAATGTGTATGTACTTAGCCTTGCGAATATATGTGCATTCAGAAAGATTAATGCAACTATCAAATCACAACTTATTGTTTCCTAAAACACAAAATAAGTAAGTTAAATGTTTTTATTCATGTGCTGCTTATTTCATAAACTTTCCTTCATTAAAGTAAGATAACTTTGTAAATAATTTGTCTTCCAAATGAGGTATATATATATGCCCTTACCTTTTACTTTCTAGAAGGTGCTAATCATTTATTTATTTCTTATAAATTAACTAGCTAATGTTCTTTAATGGAATTGCACATTATAAACAGATAATGGCCTCTGACAATAAATATATATGCCCAATCTCCCTAAAGTAATGAGAGGAAATAAACTTGCAGACCAAAGAAGAATGTTTTCAAAATGTTAGATTGTTACAACCATTCAGTTATAACCTTTAATTTCACTAATGCCAATCCTATTATACCAACTGGTCTTTCTTTGAAAAAAGTGAAATAATTAAAATGACCCGAATATGCAGTATTCACAGTAGGAGATGTATCCAAGCACTATTGTCAGAATTCCTCATGTAAAAACAGAAAAAGCCCTCAGCTATACACAGCTGAATTAGAAATGCTAACCATAACCTACTTCTAGATGCTAAAAGAAACAGATTTTCTTATTTTCAAAAAACAAAAAAAAAAAACCCAACCAAACAAAAAAACCCCAAATCAGTGAGTGTTTAGGTATTGAGTTAATATTTCTTAAAAGTGACCTTAAATTACATGTCAATAGTTCATTGATAAGCTAATGATGGTGAAGAAATAGTTTGAGTGAAAAATTACTTTCAATTATTATTTTCATGTATCAGACCCATATTTTATAGGACCAGACTTACTAGAAAGTTAAACATAAAATCACCCTTACTATGGGTAATAAGTCAAATTTCAATTAAACTGCTCATTTTTATGGGTTTTTTTCCTTCTAGTTAAACCCTTTAGACTGTTATCTAGCGTTCTGAACATTTGCTATATAACGCAGTGAAGTTTTTTTTAATGCATTGATATTCACATACCAGTGGAAATATCATACCAAATATTTGAATAAGTAATGGGTTTAAATTATACACTTTGCAATGGTTATAAATGATAAAGAAACTATGAATAAGATTATGATTGCATCATTTTAGAACGTAAAGGCCAAGGAAGATATTCCACAAACACGTTATGAAAATGAGCCCAAAATGTTGCTCAAAACCCAATTCTCTCCAATAAATTTTATATGTTCTGTTCTTTGATGTAATGATGGTACAATTGCCCATCTAGAGACAGTAAGAGGCCATCACTCCTTGCGGGGTACACCGCTAACCATTATTTCAGTGTTTTCCTGTTTTCCCAGCAGACTCATCACAGAGTCTGTCTGACACAGAACTCACATTTCTACAGTGTTCCCTACAACGTGATTCCAGAGATAAAACCGACAACACTTTTCTCCTGCTTTGATTTAAGTATGGTCAATCTCAAAACTAGAACTTAAGGCTGGTGACAAACAGAGCAAGGTCAAAGTCAAATAGGGGAAGACAGCACCCTGAACTGATTAAAGAAGCCCAGTGTTTATAATCGCATACCTTCTTATAACCTACACACTCTGCAGTCCCCAGATTCCCCCTGTATCCAGTCCACCTGCTGAACAGCTAACTCATCCTTTTGCGGAGATATGTGTACAGTCACCGGAGTTCTCTAAGTCACAGCTTTTGCATCTCCAAAGTAATATTATACCATTAAGAATAGTTGGGCACCGATGGGAGGAGAAGCCCAGGGAAAAGCAATGCCAGGGCGATGGGAAGGGGTGTGGTTGGGGAAGAGGGAACACCCTCATAAAAGAAGGGGAGGGGGATGGGATAGGGAGCTTATGGACAGGAAACTGGGAAAGGGAATAATATTTGAAATGTAAATAAAAAATATCCAATAAAAACAAAAAAAGAATGGAGGTCAAGTACACTTGGCCCAGAGACTAATACACAGGAGGAACGTTAAAAGTGGACCGGATGATGAGGAAAAAGAAGAACTATTCACGAGTTCACTCCCAGTAGGTCTGTGCTAGTGGTTTACAAGTAGAAATGGGGCTGGCGAGGTCATTCCCCTCTTAGACACCTGCATAGTAATGATATTTTGAAGTAATTATAAAGAGTAATTGTTAGTCTCTTTCAGTAGCTCACTTGTGCTTCTAAGAAGTGTCCACATTTGCGTTTAGTCAGCAGATCCCTTCTTAGAATTTTACTATTGATATCAGTCTCAGATTTTCTTTTTTTTTTTTTTTTTTTGGCAAATAAAGGGTTTATTTTGAATGTTTTAATGAAGGATAGAATTACATCATAATTCTAAAACTTACAGAATTAACAGAGTTGTATCATGTATACTTCTAAATGCAGAGGACAGGGACCTGTCTACACGTTGTTTAAAATAAAAGTTAAAAAAAAAAGTTAAAAGTCAAGCTCAAAAAATGAGGCTGTTTATCTAGTTTTAAGTGTGAATACAATGACTTCTGAATTCTATCATTCATTCGAACTGCAACAATGATGGAGAAAACAGAGAGCATAGAATTCCCAAGGAACACAGACATTTCAACCATGACTATTTTGAGTATTTTTCCTGTGCCATTCTTGGAGGTCTCTCATCTCTTAGACAATCATTGTGTTTTCAGGCACTACGATTTGTGACAATCAGAACAGTCTTCTTTCTAATGGTTCTACAGTGTTCAGAGATGGATATAGATTTTTTTATTTCTTTCTTCTCTTTTTCTTTTTCCTTCTTTCTCTCTTTCTTTCTTTCTTTTTCAGTTATCTTAATATGACCGTATTTATCTCTCTTTTAACTATAACATTAAAATAATTTAATCAGAGGACCATTTTAGGGACAAAACCCAACCTTTTAAGTTTGCTGAGCAATTTGGTAAATAAAAGCATGACTTTTCTTAAAATTTTGATTTTATTTTATGCATATGGACATAGCCTTGCAGATATATCTGTTCTCAACTAGTATGTCTGGTGCTGGTGGAAGCCAGAAGTGGACGCCAGTTCCCTATAACTCCAGTTATGGATAATTGTGAAATTCAATATCAGTGCTGGGAATTAAGCTTGGGTCATTTGGAAGAGTAGCCAGTACTGTTAGCCACTGACCCATATCTCCAGCTCCAAGGGCATACCTTAGTGATGAATTTTATTTTGTATTTCCCTGATGAAGTCAACTGTTTGTGTTTATGATGGTTGGGAAAATATGCTACAAAGTATCTTCAATGGTATGGGTCCTGCATGGATAGCCTGAGTTTGATAGATATGAAATAGTGTTTGTATTGGTGGAGATGATATTTAGAAATGATAATGAGAAGCTTGTCTTGATAATAACATTTACTAATATTATATTTGCACATTAATATTTGTATCCATGCATTAATATTAATCTAGCAAATACAAACAAGTAAGTATTAATCGCATGACCTAGAAATAAAAAATTCTTCTAGTATAATATTTCTAATGCCTTGGCATTTATGTGTTGACAATGAGCTACAGATTTTGTCTACTGAAGGGGTGAGTGTAAGCCTTTACTCCCTCCCACCACCACAAACAAAGTTCAAAAGTAACTTGGAATCCTAGTTGTAGAAGTCACGATTGCATATAATCATGTGGACAGAGCAGTCTTTGGAGACATATGAAAAGCAGTGGGAGACACACAGCCTCTCCATAGGAGAATGAGGTTTCCTCTGGTTCTCAACATGGAATACTGGCACAGCCTCTGTTAAAATTTAGCTCTCTTGCTGATAGGGCACAATGCAGCCAGCCATGTGTGAGCCACCAGCAGAACCAAATCCATAATATATGACTTTTATCATACATATTTCACCTTGTTGCTAAGCATTTAAACATGTTGTCTTTAAATTTTCTTATTTCCTGCTTTTCCATGGGGGAAAAATTCTGTAAAAAGTTAAGCAACTTAATATTCTTCTTTCTTGCAAAGCAAGAGATTTGCTTAGTATATTTTATTTAGTTGCTCAAATATATAGGCCTTATATGAAATAAATTATCTCACTGATAAGAGCTTCAGCCCTCTAGTAAATATACTATATCTCATTCCTTCAATCCTCATACCATAGCCAATAATTTGTAGTGAGTCTTAGTGTGTGCGTGTGCGTGTGCGTGTATGTGTGTGTGGATTCTATGAGCTAGTGAAGTAGGAAATTGGATCTAGGCCTATGGAATTCTTGGAAGTGGTACAACAGAGACTATGGATTTTGGAATTACAGCTATTTGGGTGGCATTCAAAAGTAAGAGCTAGTATAAAATCGTATGGGAGTGATGGTCGATTAAAGAGTGTAAGTACTAATCCATCACTGACAGATGAAGGTTCAGCTCTAAACAAGGCATTTTTACCCTAACCTTTCAGGCTCATTGTAAGAGGAGATGAAGAGATTGTAAAGGACAGGAGATAGAGAGACAGAGTAGGCAATGCCCTGAGCAAGGCACAGCCGTTATAATCATGAACACTAGTAGGGCTGGATTCCTACACTGCACCTGCAGAAGAAAAGACCCTTCGACAGCTATGCATGAATAGGGAAGTACTGTATTCACTCTTAGATGTTTTGCTACTGACAAGTTCAACCAGATGGGAATTCACTGATGTGTGAGCCCACTGATATCCCCACCAGGACCCAATGGATTGGACCCAGTGGAGAGTTCCAATGCATTGATCATACAGATACTCTGGCTAAACCAAATAGATCATGAAATAAGATCAAAGGTGAAAAGACTGCTGATATTGGGTTGATCGAGTTGGGAGAGGGATAAAAGTCCATAGAACAGCAATACAAACCAACCAGAGCTCCCAGGGACTAAACCACTACCTAAAGACTACACATGTCTGACCCATGGCTCCAGCTCTTTATGTAGCAGAGGATGACCTTGTTGGGAAGAGAAGCCCTTGGTCCTACATAGGCTGGAACCCCCAGTGTAGGGGAATGTCAGGATGGGGGGAGGTGGGAAGGGGGTGTTTGGGGAGGGGGAA
This sequence comes from Rattus rattus, assembly GCF_011064425.1. Lineage (NCBI taxonomy): Eukaryota > Metazoa > Chordata > Mammalia > Rodentia > Muridae > Rattus > Rattus rattus. Next base: position 141,986,577 of record NC_046157.1, on the reverse strand, counting down.
CACCCTCATAGAAGAAGGGGAAAGGGGATAGGATAGGGAGCTTATGGATGGGAAACTGGGAATGGGAATAACATTTGAAAAGTAAATAAAAAAACATCCAATAAAAAAAGTACATAGAGGAAGAAAGTAACCAGAATACAATGCATGCATGCTCAAAATGTCAAATAAAATTAATAAAATAGAACATATATAAAATCTTTAACCTGGGAAATTTATTTCATATTTGGATATCTAAGACAAAGACTACGGATTATCTAGACAGTAGTAGAGAAACTCAGCTAGCTGAGTTTTGCCAACCAGAGAGTGCAGTGGTTTGAATGAGAATGGTCTCCATAGGCTCATATATTTGAATGCTTGATCTCCATTTGCAAACTCTTTTGTGTCAATATCTAGTACATTGGGGTCCCAAGGGTAGAGCCACATTAACAGGACACAGGGGGTACACAGCCATAGTCAGCCAATGCACACTTTATTCAAAGTTTCAGCATCTTTTAGGCAGAAGGCAGAATATTTTCCACAGTTTCCAGTCTACACCAGGTGCTGTTTACCTAGCGATAGCTTATCTTGGTTCAAAGTGACCCAAACCTCCTTGCAGACTAAGAAATTTGTCTGCAATCCAACTCCTAGATGTGTTGCTATAAATGTTACTTTCTCATGAGAAAAGGTTCATGAAGGCCACTTCCTCATATACGCGTCTTACTTGTCAAAACATCAGGCTTCTCTGAAGAGAAAGCATGCCAAGGATTTACGCTAAGATTAACAGAAATCCTTCATTGCCCAGCAGCTAGCAACCTGGGAGCAGTCTCCTCATGCCATTTCTTTACTGATGGGAAGGACTAGGAGGTGTGACCTTGTTGGAGGAGATGTGTCATTTCAAGTTTCTATTTTTTTTCTGTATTTTAAATTTTATTTTTTAATTTACATTTCAAATGTTATCCCCTTTCCCAGTTTCCGCTCTGGAAACCCCATCCCTTCCCCACTTCCCATTCTTCTATGAAGGTGCTCCCCCACCCATCCACCCACTCCAATTTCCTTGCCCCAAATTTCCCCTGCACTTCAAGTTTCGAAAGCTCTCATCATTTCCAGTTACTGTCTCTCTGTCTTCTACATGCTGATAAGGATATATGCTCTCAGCCATTGCCTTGGCACCTTGTCAAACCATTATATAGATTTCTCCTTAAATTATAAACAGTTCGCTAATATAAGATTTGTAAACAGTATAAAGTACTGTAAAATTATAAAATAAGTATTACAGTATATTAATTAAAACCTATTTTATAAGATTATTTGCAAACTATATCTGTTCACCTCATTAGACTTACAATTATGTAATACATTTGGGTGGTGATGATTTCAATCTCCATCTTCAAAGGATTCGTTATGTTTGTTGGCCTCCAAAATGAAATGATATTTGCCTAATAGAGCAGCCAGTGTCTTTGTTACTGGTTTGTATTAGAGAGATTTAAATACCAGGCAAGACTAAATAGTGATATCATGAGGTTACAAGAAGGTTAATGTTATTTAGGCAGATGGTGAATTGCATATCAAACCTGTTGTCACAATAATAATTATGTGTAGAAATACTAGCATCACACATAAAAATTGAAATAGTATTTTTGTCCACACATATACACAAATCTACTAATAACAGTTTTCATAGCACAAGTAACTATTTGGCACAAAAATTGTTATGTTCTTATTTATCAGTCATAACAGTCAACATATTTACTATATCTTTAACTATTATTTTGATGCACATATCTAGATAGTAATGGCGTGAGCATTTATTCTTTTAAAAATTATGAGTTAAGTATGTTTTCTGAGTCATCATAGCAACCCTTCTGTATCAAAGAACAGATTCTAAGACAAGATTTGATCACTCAATTCTGTAATATCAGTATTGGAAATGAAGCCTGGCCTACACAGTGCATTATAGGGAAAGCCTGGGATACCCAGTAATCCAAGGGGAAATCAAAGAAAAAAAATCAGATTCTAAATTATATTCTCCCCTATTCCAGAGATGTAGTTCAAATAAATTATATTTCAGTTGTGTTTTCTATAATCACCATTTTTGTTACGTTGCTAGTATATTTTGTAGCGAAAGTCTCTATATCTGTTACTAGAGAATGCTCACTTTTTTCAGAACGTACTTCAGTGAATATGATTATCAGGTTTACAAAAGAAGAATGATATTTCAAATTTCTGTAAAACAAGCTCTACCCCAATGCTTTGAGATGTTTGTTCTCTGATTTTAAAAAGAATGCTGTAAATGTTGGCATGTTTCCTATTAGAAGGCATGATTTGTTTTCTAAAGCAATTCCCAGGGATAGTCACAGTGAATCCTTGTGTACATGAGATGACTGTCAGATGAACAGCTGCCCTCTGAAAGCAACCAATTAAATAACACAGCAGTCTGAAGCCATCACTCAAAACCACTGCAGCTCGTCTCAACGAGTGATTGAAAAGTCATGGTAAACATCTTTGAAAGGGGAGTCATGAAGGTAGCTGTCTCAGACTCAGAGAATCATTAGATGGCAAGTAGGTAATTAGTTGTAAATAGTCTTCTCTCTAAGGCAGAGATTCCTCAAAACACATTTTCATGGAGCAAAGAAAGGCAGCTGCCTAGTTCTGTGTTATGGACTGAGAGCGTACTAGCAAAGCAGGACAAGCCAAGGGGAGTGCTGAATTCTATGGTCTTCAGGGAAGTAAAAAAGCGAGATTATTGGCTGGACTTGTTCATTGCTCTGGTGGTGTGGCCTTGGAGATTTACATCTGACCTCTTTCAACCTACGCAGTTATCATCTATTGACTTTATCAGCATCACCTTCAATACTCAGTTAGGGGGATAACATATGCCATATGAGCTTTGCTTTACTTCTTACTTTTCGTGTGTGTGTGTGTGTGTGTGTGTGTGTGTGTGTGTGTGTGTGTAATATGTAAGAACATGCATGAATACCCTTTACTATAGTACCTTTAAAGAATAATATGTATGAATCTGTGTATTATATATGCTAACATAAAAATTACTATCTTAACACATATGACCACAATCATTAATTAGTATGACGTGTATGGACTTCTTCTGCTATTAAAGTTTACCTATAAAAATTAACTTATATAGGCATGTGTAAAAAAATAAATTTGAAATCCATCAAAAAATTTCATGTAAACCATTGATATTTTATATTTATAAACTTTAACAGAAAATATATTTTAGTACTTCTAAGACTGTATTATAGTAAATTTCTTTAATAAGTATTCTGGAAGGAAATACTCAGTGTAAGAAAAGTTTTAAGAAACACGTATCCTTTAAATTCATCACAGATTATTCCTAAATTGCTTCATAATATACTAAAACATATGACTGTACAATGAGATAATTGTAATTTGTTTAACCTATTATATGTTAGAATGGGCACTGTAAATTTATTTTTACTTTTGTAATAGTCAATGCTAGATATGCTAGATATGACTATTGAACAAAATCATGAGTCACTAATAACAGAACGGCCTCATGTATAAGTAGGTGCAGATGAAAATGAACCATCCAGGCTTACAGGATAATGGCTTAACTAATATTTGAAGTATTTGTATGAGTAGTTAGTTCTCATTGGAAATGTGCTATCAGAAGTGGAGCTTGCTACAGGCTGACACTTAGCAATGCTATCCGCCACAGCTAAATATGGGCTCCATGATAGATTTGCCATTTACTTGCTGAGAACTGAAAGCTTTCTTGTTTTATGAATTCCTACAATCACTTCACCCTTTTCTGCTGGAAACAACCCTACATCTTTCTATTGTGTTTGCTGTACTGTCCTAAGCATTATCCTGGACCTCAACAGTTACATTCTACAATTACTTGGGGGAAGCACTTCATAGCCAGGGCAGTAAAAGCAACATCAAAAAAAAAAAAAAAAGGTTTCCTCTAATGCACACAGTAGAGTAAGAATTATTGATCATTGGACAGATGGCAAACTTTTTTTACATAAATAAGATCTGGAGAAATGGATGTTCAAAAGATTTTAAGAAGTATCGGGGCAATGGTTATCCAACTTTCACTTATCAAATTCATCTGCAGGGCTTAGAATACTGCATTTATGAACTCTTATGCCAGTGTTTATGACTGTATAGCACTGTAGCACTTGTATGGTGAAGGCATTTCTTGAGGAAATTGACTAAGTACCCTCTTCTAACACTGCAGGGGGAGTGAAGCCAGTAGTTTCATATTTGCTGCGTAGGGAATCTCTGTGACACAAATATGAGAAAATGCTGGTTTTATTTTTATAACCTGATTTATCAGCATAGTACAGGTCAGGATAGGCAAGGTTTGCATTTGTACCAGATTTTCAGATGTTACTAATGTTATGAGAGTCCACACCGTAAAAACCATTCAGTGAAGGAACTTCTGTAGTCAAAAATACCTTTGATTTCTTAAGCTAGTTAATAATAGTATGCTTTCTAGAAGCCTTGCATTTCCAAGCTCTAGGAAACTGGCTCATATATCATTGCAGAAAAGAAAGTGGATATATTATAAGAACCAGAGGATCAGTATTTTGATAACAGATTGTTTTTCCTAGTAATATTAGAAGGAAGCTAAATTCATAAAAAAAATCCCATCAACATGACTGCTTAAACATGAACTGATCAAGGATAACAATAATATGCTAACGTAGACACTGGGGATGGTGGGTGGTATTGAGACACAGATGAGAAGACCACAAGGCTTCCACTCTACACAAAGAACTAGGGGCAACTAAGGAATTCTGAAAGCAAGATATACCACCTTCCCCAGGTTATCCAGTATCAAGTAGTCAGCCCTGAAAATGTGCAATAAAAGTAACATTATACAGGATGAACAGATTGTATTTATTTATGCATTTAAGAATATGTGTACACACACACACACACACACACACACGTAAAAAGATTAATGAAAAAAGAAGAGATGAATTTAAAAGAGAGCAAAGAATGATTGAAGGGAGGAAAAGTAAGGGTTAAATGATACAATTAAAAATAATCTCAAAAAATAAAGAAAGAAAAACAAAAGTAATGTTTATGTGTAAAAATAAGGGCCTAGAGAGATGGCTCAGCAGTTAAGAGCACTGACTGCTCTTCCAGAGGTCCTGAGTTCAATTCCCAACAACCACATGGTTGTTGTGCAGATCTGGTGCAGTCTTCTGGCCTACAGGTGTACATGCAGATAAAGCACTCATACATTATAATTAATCTTTTTAAAAGATTAAAAATAAGTATAATGATGAAAATGTTTGCACTGAATTAACAAAGCAGACCTCATAGGGGATCACAGAGACTAAAGCGCAGGCACTGGGGTAGCTGACTGTATACCAGTTCTGTATATGTTGTGGGTTTGTTAGCTCTGCGTTTTTATGGGACTGTTAACAGTGGGCGAAGGTGTGTCTTTGATTCCTTTGCCTACTCACAAAACTCTTTTTGTCCTATTGGGTTGCCTTGTTCATCCTCAATATGAGGGCTTATTGAATCCTGTTTTGTTGAGATTAGTTGTTGTCTCTTAGAGGCCTGAGCTTTTCTGAAAGAAAATGGAAAGGAAGTGGATCTGGGGGAAGAGAGGAGGGTAGCTAGGAGGAGTGGAGAGAAGGGAAACTGCTCCAGATATATTGTATGAGAGAAGAATCTATTTTTAATTAAAATGAATAAGTGGATGGATGGATGGATAGATGAATGGATACATATACATATATACATACATACATTCATTCATACATACATAAATTACATACCAAAAATCTGTAGCTTCTATAATTATGCTCCAATGTGGATGGTACACACACAACATTGTTCCAACCATCTGTGAAATCTGACATTCCATTATTATGTGAATCAGATCAGAATAAAAAAGATATTAGGATTATAAATGCCTATGTCTATGTGAATATTTTATTTTTTAAATTTAGTCACTTATAATAATTTTGTTCCAAAACTTTTCCTTCTTCATTTCACGCTAAAGAACAATTATTTCTTTAAGGAACCAATACTGTGAAAAATAAATTTAGCCTGACTAAAGAAACCAAATAGATGTGGTTAATTGCAACATGACAAGGTTAAGAAAAAAAAGGAAATGGTGGAAATAATACGTATTAGTATTATTTCTATCCAATATATTAAGTTTTTCATTTTGCCCCTAATTAGCTTTCTATCTAAAAGAAAAAAAAAATAAATCAAGCATCTATCTTGCGGAAGATAGAAGTATAAAGATTATTTTAAATGTTATAGATTATTGACAGGAGATCCAAATTATACCTCTGTAGAACTTTGAATGAAAAGAGGTCCAATGTAACCCCAAAGAAGTTGTAATAAATCAGAGTTAATCATCAGTGACTCCACCAACACAATGCTGATCCTATCTCCGGACCACTTTAAACTAAACAGTTACTGATGTATAATGTCAGAATGCCAGTTATTAATTTACAAACTATAATATCATCTAGCCTAGACTGTCAAGGGGTGTGTGTGTGTGTGTGTGTGTGTGTGTGTGTGTGTAATGGGAAATATTCCAGCTCCAAGTAAACTTACTAGGAAATTTAATACTGTCACAAAATGACTTCAGTGAACAAAATTCAGAACCAAAGAAACCAAAAAGATGCGGTCAATTATTAGCAAGTCTAAAACACTTTTTAAAAAATATTTCTGCTACTAGTAATAATTCCTGAAGGGTATTTGTGTGCCAGTTGCCTCTTAGAAAAAAAATGAATAAAAATTAAGAGACCAGACTCTGAGGACTGTGAATATGATTTTAGATCATTTCTTCATCCTTGGTTGTATTGCTTCAGGTCTTTGCCCTTTACTGGGAGGTTACAAAGATGTAAGCACTGTAATTTGCCTGCTTTTGTGAAGTTCATGTTGTAGAGGTTGTATAGCTCTAAATGCAGTCCTAAGTTAAACATTGGTGTAAAATGCTTCACAGATTATCTACCACAGATGTGCTAGAGAAAAAGTAATCATTTGTGTAAAATGTTGCATAGATTATCAGCCACACAAATGCTCTAGTCAGAGAAGGGACTGAAGACATGGCTCAAGGATTAAGAGCCTGAATTGCTATTGCAGAGGACTCAAGTTGTAACAACATAGAGTAGCTTACAACCACCTGTGAATCCAGCTCCAAGGGTCTGCTCCCATCTTCTGGCATTCACAGGCAACTACAACATGGACACACAGGCATACACATAATTAAAAGTAAAAATAAATCTTTAACAAATTCCTCAATGGTAGGTCCATTATTATTGCTCTCTCTCATTTATTCATCACAAAAATTTCTTTATTTCTATATTCATTCTTGGTTGATTTTCTAGATAAAAGGAATGAAACTCATAAAAATACTGCCTTGTCCAGAGTTTTACTAGAAGTGGAGGAACCAACATTTGAAAAACAATGCGTCAGCCTAAAAGTTGCATGTACTCAATTGTTTCAAAATAACAGAATCAGGCTGGAGAGATGGCTCAGCTGTTAAAGGGTAGGCTCAAAACCAAAATAACAGAACCTATTATCTAACATCTCTCCTCTATACCCAGGCAGTACAACCCTGGTTGACTCCCTTTTCATTTTGCCTATTATAATAGTTTCTTCTCAGGTAAAAACATACACTGTCTTGCTTAAGCCTTTTCTGCTCCTAAGACACGGTTGCACATCTTTGATATGGTTGTCTTTTATGCCCTGAACTAACCACTATGTGATGCCCATCTTCATTTTTTTAATGAACCACAGAATTGAAGATCCTTGGTACTGGCTACATCAACCTATTAGTATCATATTTGCATTTTGGCTTGCCTATGTCCCAGGCTTTAATAATGTCATTATCATTAAATATTTATTAGGACTTTATGTGTATATTCATGACTAAAAGACTTGGAAAAAATGCAAGTAATGAAAACCAGAAACCAAAAAGAAAAATATATGTTTCTATAAGTAATATTTAAAATGGTTTCACTGATCTCATCTATGATTGACTTAATTGCTAAAAAAATAAGAAAATATACTTTATTAAGACTAATTTCACTCTTAATTTCTACTATGATTAATATCCTAAAGGCTCCATAGTTTATTATTTATGATAGGATATAAATATCAAATTCAGTCATTTCTTTAGCATAGTAGGTGTTCAATAAATATTTGATGAAAGTTTTCTAGAGAGGTGTTCCAAAGATGGTAAATGGATATCCTGCAGATGTATTAAGTATGTTAACTACTAATGAGCACTTTCAAAAAGAATATTAGACTTCATTGACATGAGTTCTGGTGTCTTTGTTTATATCCACATATAATAGAAGAAGCTTCAGTTTCAGGCAGGAAATACAGTTGCCATCACATATTCTGTCACCTCATCTCTCTTGAGGTGACAGAATAAAACACAACACTACATGAAATATGTTTTGAGATCTGGTCCATTTCTTATGGTCTTATGGTAATGCTTTTAAAGGAGGTGGAGGGAAAAGTATGCCAGGTTGTCTCTAAACCATGAAGGTAAGTTGTAGAATCAAACTTGAATAGATCTTTGATTTCATGTGAACACATTGTATCCTAGACACATAAGCAATAATCATCATCACCTGGTGGTTTGTTTAAGAGACCTCACAAGTTCCACGGGAGATCCTGAAGTAGGCAGTGGCACTTTTAGAATTGCAACAGGGAGTGGGGTGGGGCGGTTAACAGTGAGAATACTTGGAATACTTCATGTTAATTGAACAGGTCCTGAAACACCACACGATTCCTTGTTCTGAAAATGACTTACAACTGGAGTTAAAGATAATCAGCTCTTATAGCTCATTATGTAACAGCTTCCCAGAGAACAAACAGCCAATCTACATCAAGATCTCTCTTTTCTTCGTGTTTTACAGAGCTACACTGGCAATTAGGCTACAGAACTGTAAGGAAAGGGAAGGGGAAATGAAATGAAATGCAAAGATTATCTGAGGCATACTTTCAAGTCTACTTTTGACACCCTCTTACTAACCATAGGCACCTGAGACTCACATTTTAAAACTGGGTTAATTCTCCAACTAGATTTCACTCTCTCTCTCTCTCTCTCTCTCTCTCTCTCTCTCTCTCTCTGTCAATGTAGCTTGCAAAAGGATTTTCACTTGTTTCTCCCCATTTATAAGAGATGAACTAAATAAATTAATTACTCCATTACTTTAAATTCAATCATTTGGCTCCCAAAAGAATCATCCAAGTAGGTACTGGGACTTACCAGGAAAACTGATGAGGACTCAGTCTCATAGAGTTTAATTGACTACCGGGATAAACTGACTGAATAGAAAATGGCTGCAAGTTTCACTTGTTTCTACTTAATAATACAGAGAACACATAGTTAATTTTGGTGAAAATTATTACAGGAAAAACATATAGTTGCAAGGCCTATATGTTAATTGATAACACTTGCTTGGGAAATAGATCTGAGATATCAATAAATCTCAGCAGTATCCTGAAATGTGAGGAATGGAGATATAGGAGGAAGAGATGAAATGTCAACCTAAGGAGAACTTAGCAATTTTAACGTGGGTTAGGGGTAAGGCTGAGAAGGAGCTGAGTCATTTTATGAAGTCAGAAACCAAGTCAGTATCTAATAAAAAGGATTTTAAGCTGAGATTAATGTTAGACTCAATACTTTTTCAAAGAAGTTGTTTTGATCTCTCCATGGAGAATAGATTGGGAGAGAAAAGAATTGAGAAAGTACAGTATCCCTGACATAAAAGATTAGGGAGCTTTAATGGCACAAATAGGAAGAAGACTGAAAAGGTAAAGAAACACAAGTTTGGACAACCAGCATTCCGATTAGATGAGGTACCTACAGGAATAATGTGAGCATTCATGCATGCCTTTTTCTGAGAGTATATCAGTTGCATCATGTTTGACGTGTCTGGGTAGATTTGCTGTTTATTGATAAAGGAAAATCGAAGTGCATGGGTTTGAGCATCTGGAAAGACTTGCCACATAAGGACATGTTACATCTTAGAGGACTGTAGTGGCTTCTCATCGTAATGTCAAGCAGGCCAATAGAGTTATGCTCTTACCTAGTCATCTTTTCTGAGTTCCAAATATATGTCTTGTGTCAGTTCCATAGAAGTGGAAAAATAGTGGGACAAGACAAGCTTGCCTTCAGAAATAATACTGAGTCCCCAAACACTCAGGGACTCGGGAGTCTTGCCCAAATGGGCAAGAGAGAAGTCAAGGGAGAGACACTGAGAGGAGAAATCAGAGGAAACATGGGAGACAGAAGAATGAGTGTGAGAAAGGCCAGGACACATTACTCAGAATTGCTGGAAATCAAAGAACAGAATGTAGTTCCCTAGTCAATACAAACCTGGTCCTAATTATTAATCATGTACACATATGCACACGGTATTAACATATTTATACCCACACTCATACATATACAAAATATATACAGCACAAATATCCATAACACACACATAAATGTGTATATACCACACACATACAACACCTCACATTTATACACACACATACACACACAACATATACATTATATATGTATGCAGAACATACATACATATTTACCACTAACTAATTTGTATGTTTTGCATGCAGTACATAGTGTAATATATACCACTCACACATATGTACATGTTCATATAATGTACCAACACAAATGCACATATTTAAGAACTGGTAGGAATGTCAGTGCCCCTTAGATAACCAATGGAGATTATACTTTTAGGGTGATATTTTATGTATATGGCATTGTCACTTTTAAAGATATATGTATGAGATTTAAGCTAATAATTTTTCAATCACGTTTCCCTGGTAAGAATTCCTAGGAACATGACTATGTAGAGAAAGAGAAAATTTCTAATAATATCTTCTGCTTTGGTAAAGAATGACTTTTAAATTACAAAAATAAATAAACCAATAATTTTCAATATAAATGATTCCTGTTTTTACTATATATTTTAATTACTAGCACTGACCCTGGTGTAGGAGACAAAACCACATCAAATTTGTTCTCACTAAGGACTGACAATATCTAAAAGTTCAAAGCCTGCCCACATAGAGGCTCTCTATCATTTTGATATTAAAGTCTATTCTCAAAAATGGTCCCTTTTTAGACTTCAACCGTGAAGTAGAATGGAAGACCAGATCTAATTGATTTCTTCACAGTATAAGTATATAAAGATAAATTTCAGTGTCTTGCTGATGCTATTATACAGTACTATAGACTGGATAGCCCAAGAGCAAATGAAAGTATTTAACAATGATCTTTTTACAGTATCTTCATATAGTAGGAGAATGAAGACAGGCAAGAGAAGAATACAGCTATGAGTCATGCGCTGTGAAACCTCTTTCTATAAAAGCTTTAATCCCATTCACAAAGAAGGAGAACTGCACTCGGTTCATCTCTTAAAAATCCCACTTTATAAAGTCTTCTTATTGACAACAGCCGAATTTTAGAAGGAACACTCAACTCCTAGCAGATATGTTGTGTCCAGTAGGCAACATACATTGAAAAGAACTTTCTTTCACTTTAAATTAAGATCTTGTACTTTTGACCACTGTTGATATCTCCTGAATATGATCTCAGCAATACTTCGAGGTGTGCATCATTCTAATTCCAATGTGCAATGCAGGAACCAGAGTCACAAAGAGAAGGGTTCAACTGCTCAAACGTCATATAACTATTAAATAACAGAGCTAAGAACCAAATTCAAATCCTCTGGCTACCAAAACTCAGCTGGTTGTCAGTGCATTAGACTATTTTATTACAGTCATAATGAAAAATTGTTATTAGAAATAATGTCATTATCCCAATTATAGAATTAATGGATGATGATCAGTCAGTGACATTGAAAAGATTCTTGTCCCAAAATCATTACCAATTCTCTTCCTCAAATTGAAAAATTGCCTTGTTTGTTCTTAGAAATCATTTTATCTCTGTCTTGAATCTAGCTATGTTCTACTTGGGAAATTCTAAAGATTAGCTTTTGTTTCTTTCCAGCCACAGAGTACTATTTGAGTAAATAAATATTTACCTTTAATGCAATCTGATTAAAGAGCAAATTGGAGAATTAGTGCTACAATTAGTCATATAGACACAACTGCTTAATTCCAAGAGCAGAGTAAATACATTGGAATGGAATCGGAGAAAGTGATTTGATTAGCCTCATCAGTACAACATTGGCGCTCTCACCTTTGCTCTGCAAAGTCTGTGGCTTAATTTCCTTCAGAGTTTACTTATGCAAGAAAAAAATGATAACTTCTCCTTTTCAAGGTGAAAACAAACTTTTGGGAGGAAATATGATTCATATAGAGAGACTTTCTTTTTAAGTAAATTCTGTTGTTTTTTCCACAGAGAACCTAGCCTCCTGGGGTACGTGTGAAACATCATACTATTCTCTTCCTAAATGAAATGTTGTGCTTGAATGACTTTAAGAAATATTTAGTCAGCATTTATGAGTCTCAGATAATCTTGAGGGCAATCACTGTACAATAATGAGCAAGAAACACAGTACCTCCACATTCTTGGTGCCTAAAATAAAATGAACTAATAAACCAATGAACACCTATATAAGTAATTTCCAGTAAGTTTTATATGGAAGACAGAAAGCAGGATGATTCAATGTGGATTCAGCTAGGGAGCAGACTCTGTATACAGGGCCCAGGATAGCTTGTACTAAGAACCAGGCATTTCTTTGCATATGTAACAGAGGTCGCATGCTGGGTAGGGAGTGGTCTGGCACTTTTGGTTTTCTGTTTGGTTATTTTTAGCTCAGTCTTTTGAACTATTTGAAATACAAATGCTATTCCGTAAATATTTTAGTGTAGCAACACCAACCACAAAATGTGTTTCTTCCAGGCAAACACTGTGTGCGGTAAGAGTGCTAATTTTCTTTCAGAGAAGCACTGACATTTCTTAATTACTCTCCTCATGAGTAGCCATGTATAGCGATTACTGAAGGCTCAGCGGAGCGTTGTTCTTCCCACCCCTTGGAGAACAATAATGCTGACAGTTCAGGGCTTCAGTGTCCAACACACTTCTCCTTTCTCTTCATTACCCCAGCTAATTACTCTGGCCAGTGGCTATTGTGCAGATCTTCTCCCTTCCCATAACCCCTGCAGCCCTCTCTACTGTCAGGGAAATGTACAGTAATGCCTTAATATGGCCTCCCAGCCATGCTTCTCTGAGAATTCTTTAAAGGCACCACTTTCTTTCACTTAGCATCTGAGTCACTGTACCAAGTGACTGATACTTGAAGTCTAGACTAATGGGCACATGGCAGTATCACTTGTTCTGAAAACAAAGAGCATCTGTTTTCCCAGAAATTCTGACTTTTAGAATGAATAATTTTAAATGTCAAGTTGCTATGCCAAAGGACATATTTTGAGTATTTGTCTACTAAAACCAATGTTTCCCCCCAATATTTTTAAACTTAGTCGAAAAGATTTGGCACCGTAGAGATGCTATAATGGTATTGTGACTAATATTTGCATTTATTTTTGTTATCAGACTAACTTGAGACATTTGGACTGTATGAAATTCTGCCTATTTTTAAAATACAATGGTGAAGAGTAAACAAATATTCTTGTGTCCGTGTATGCATGTGAATTTTTTCACGGCCTTATGTCGTTTAGGCTGACCTCAGGATTCTCTTGCCTGTTTCCCTGGGTTACAGGTGTACACAACAGTACCTGGTTTGTAAGGTACTCAGAACCAAATGTAGGCCTTTGTTCTTGGAAGCAAGTACTCTGCCAACGGATCTAAGTTCTCAGGTCATCAAGTACAACCTACAGAAAAGATAATTGAATGTTTGTTGATGCATTTGTTAAGTTATGAAAAGAAAATGGGAGCCAAGATCAACCAAAGAATGAAAAATATTTGGAAAATATTTTCTTCTAAATTTCATATACCAATTAGCATGAAGTGGGTGTTTTGTGTATTTAATCTCAACAAATGTATCTCTGGCCCAGGTGCTAATGTCATTTCTTTTTCGTTAATAGAAGAAAACCTGATAGTTGAAAGGTTATGTAACTTCCACAGAGTCATATATAGTGACTATAAATAGCTGAGATAGGATTAGACCACAAAGTGAGCCTGTACGTTCCAAACTTACATGATGCTTTTTCATATCAAAAGAGAAGCAGTACTAAGAAGTTAATCTCATTTTCCTACTTTGAACTGAACAGTGGCCGATTATAGAAAAATAGAAGTGACTATTGTCACTTCTCTTGGGATTTTCTTCGAGTCAACAAGAACTGGAGGTGCTTGCAAGGTCTTTCAGAATTTTAAATGGGGTAAGATCAAGTTAGAATCAGGTCACTCAAAGGAATGTTTCAGGGAAATCCGTCTATACCATGCAGAGTCAAGAAAGTGGCAAATATTAATATTTAATATTGTTTCTCATTTATTAATAGCATTCATTAACTATCTTTTTGCACCTGGGAATGAAAGGCATCAAGTAGCACCAATTAAAATGGAAAAAGGCAAAGTACTCTTGTTTGCTGTAACTATGGATATCAGCACATACAAAGTTCCAAGAAAGATAATATGTGCTAATGTCTGTAAACTTCAATTATCATTTTCTGTGCTTAATTATGACTTCTTGCTACGATTATAGCTATAAAGATTCTAGACCTTAGATAAATAATACATTTACATATAGATACAGAAATGTGCCAATAAAAACATGAATTGACTGAATTTCATGTCTTTATTTAGAAATGAGTTGGAAACCAGAACACAGTCTTCCATATAAATAAAATTAAATTAAAACCACTCAGCTGCATAAATATATTCATATGTTCATATATTCAGTAGTGTCCATATATTCAATAGTGTCATGGATGCATATTTATGTTGTACCAACTATTTACAGGATCTCCTCATGCTTAGGAAGGGGTATATCCCATGATAGTCAGCAATGCCCAGTGACCATATAGACTTTATTGTCTTTGCTGGAGGACAGATGTAGAAGTAGGCATGTAATAGTAACTGGTGGTGGCTGTACATACCTTTAATCCCAGGACTTTGAAGTAGAAAAGGGAGAGTTAGTAGTTCATGGGAATCCTTAGCAACACAGAAAGTTCTAGGCCAGGCAGGGGCCCATGGTATCATGTAAAGAAAAAAGTGAGCACATGAGAAAGAGAGAGAGAGAGGAGAGAGAGAGAGAGAGAGAGAGAGAGAGAGAGAAAGAAAGAAAGAAAGAAAGAAAGAAAGAAAGAAAGAAAGAAAGAAAGAAAGAAAGAAAGAAAGAAAGAAAAGAAAGAAAGAAAAGAAAGAGGGGAGGGAAGGAGGGAAAGAAAGAAAGAAAAAAAAAGGAAAGAAAGAAGGAAAGAATTAAAGTTACACAATATTATAAAAATGATCAAATGTCAAGTTAACAGTGAAGACAAACTATCTTTAAAAAATAGACACAGCTCTTGGAAATGGATATAGTCTTAGAGGATTTACAATGGAAGCCAGAGTTAAACAGGGCCAGAAGAAAACTATAGGAAATCCTGAGGCATGGATTCTAAATATGGTTGAGTTATGAGAGTATGAACACTCTCCTGCTAGTGCACAGGTTGTGAAAATACAGGAGTCAGCAAGAACAAGAATAGGCAGGCAAGGCTGGAAATCAGAAACCAGATCAATACTGTGAGCTTCATTGTGCTGTTCTGTGCTGCTCCAACAGCTGCATGCAGAAGCAGTCTGTAATGCTTCAAAAAGTCAATTAAAAGTTGAAAACCATGCTATACAAAAGGAGAGCACAGGGCAGCATGAGGGAGACGGCAAACAGGCACTGTGCAAACGAGTCACTTTAGTGTCTGCTCTTTTTTAACTCTGGTGCCTACCGCCCTCCAGCCTGTGTCCAAACACAGATGCTCAAACAGCGCTTAGCGTTCGGATATCAGACTTCTTTCTTTCTCAGTCAAGTGTTCAAACTATTTACGAGTAGTTAATATATGACTGAGGAAATTAAAGTACCCACTGGAGAAGTGAAAACGTGCCTAGGTCCTGGGGATATCTGTAGTAAGAAGGGGACTTTTCCTAGCAATTGGACAGACTTGACATATAAAACTACAAAAACTTCTGTGTGTTCTTTTGCAGTTGTTCTATCAGTGGATGAGGTGCAGGAATTATATTTCTTCTACTTTATGTTCTAAATCAGTATTGCTTCTGTAGTGTTATGTGTGTTTTGCCTTGAACTTTTGAAACTAAGGTAATAGTGATAGTGAACATTGTAATGTTCCTCCTAAAACCTGACCCCTTTATTATTATGAAATTATACTCTTTCCCCATTGTAATATTTTGGCTCTAAAATTTACTCTGCCTTTCATAAATGTACTCATTCCACATTCATTTTGATTTTTGTTGGCTATTTATTGTGCTTTGCCAGCATGGCATGTTTGAGATCTATTGTTGTATATGGTTTTTCCATGTGACCCTTTGTGTTTTGTTGTTCTGGGCTCTTTTCTTGTTATTTGGAGATTATCTCCAATATTGGCTCATTAGCAGTAATTCTATATTTTTATTCCAAACTGCCTTTCTTGTTTTCACTTTTATTCCTCGTGATAATTTTTAAATTGTAGTTAAAACATTACATTATTTCCTTTCTACCCTCCAACATGCTTCCATGCCGTCTGCTTCCAACCCCTCCCCTGCTTCTTCTTCCCCCTCTCAAATTCATAGCCCGCTTTTGTTGATTATTATTGATGCAGATTATTACTTATGCAGAAACATGTAAATGCATCATGATGAGTTTGTTCAGTGTGGATTGTATGTGTATGATTCCAGGCCTAGTCACTTAGCTACCCCAATGGGATAATCAACTGGGAGCTCCTCCCTCTTGAAAACTAGTTCTCCCTCTCTCAGTAGTCTGAGTGGCCTGCAGTTCTTCGTCTTGTGGTAGGGTCCCTTGAGATTTGGCCTGTCTGTGCTAGAACGACTACTACTGTTATCATTTTGAGGGCCTTTTTTACACAGCCATAGATTGCAGCCTCCTGAGTGTAGCTTCCCTGTTGTTCTAGGAGTCATAGCCTCACAGCATTCCTGTTCCTACAGCTCTACAAACCTTTCTGCCCTCTCTTCCACAATGTTCTCTGAGCCTTAAGTGCAGGAGTTGTGTTACATGTATATATTGTTTAGGCACCGCAATAATCAGTATTGCTACACATTTTGACCAGTTGAGGTTCTGTGTTGGTCCTCTTCTGCTGCAAAGAGTTGCTTCATAGATGAAGGAGGAGTCTACTTGTGGATGTAGGGGTAAATATTGATAATAGGAATTATGCTGCATAGTATACAGTATATATCATATAGTATATAGTAGTATATATACGTATATGGTTTATAGTATATACCATGTAGCGTATAGCATATAGTATATAGAAAAGTGGCAGTAGTTAAGTTCTCCTCTAAGATACATGACTCCACTCTTCTTGAGTATTAGATTAGGGTTACAATACCATGTAGAAGTTTCCTCATGTTGAGTCATCTTAAATGCAATTAGACAGCTACAGGCTACTACCAAGATATGAGTGCCACTACTGTACATTTAAAGTTTTTTTTATATGATGCTCATTGCTGGGGTTCATAGGCATCACAGCTGGGTATGACCATGGATTGCCTCTCCCCTTTCACAGCTTGTATAACATCTTCTGGCACCATGGAAATAGTCCTCCGGGAAGAGTTTTTCAGGTTAGATCCAGGTTTAATTTTCTGAGTCTTTTCTGAAACACTTGGTATCTTCAGCAATAGGGATCTGCCTTCTTTCTCTGGAGAAAAACATGAAATCATTAGCATATCCTCATTGTATCTGGGAGTCTTTGAACTTCCCTGTCCAACAACTCAACAAAGAGGCTTGACGTACTCGGTACTGGGAATTTTGAGCTACATAACTCATTCAAGTGTCCCATATATTATATTATATATATATATAATGTATATATATGTATGTATGTATATAGTGTGTGTCCACATATGTGTGTGTTTAAATATGCATATATGCACATGTATTTATATGAAGTTTATTTATTTATATTTATATGAGTATTCTATATAGTGAGAATAGTTTTTCTAGCTATTGGTTTTATGCTTCAGTTTCTACTTCTTTGTGTACTTTTGGTCTTTGATCAGATAATTAAATGAGAATTGTTAGTAGTTGAGGACCACATTAGTTTTTTTTCTTACAAAAATTATCAAGTATTGTTTTAAGGTACTAGAAAACGAATTACGAAGCTTGCTTTGAAGCTTCATTAGGTCAGACCTAAACTGTACTACTGTACTTATCTGAATTAATTTTCATACTATTGAGTTCTTTCTTTAGTTTTTAACTGATGCATCCTACCTAGTTTTGGCATTTTCTGCTTTGACTATTGAGAATAGAAATTCTTCAGGGCACAAGTGAAATCCAGGCATTGTTCTCTGAGGAACTTGAATACTTTCCAGCCTGGCCTCCAGTGATATCAACATATTCACATACAAATCTTGATAATGACTCCTCATGGAATGATAACACACCCCAGTTCTCTAGGTTCTCAGTTTGCAACTCCCTTAACCACTAACCCCATGCTATTCTACGGTATCTAGATTCCTGCAGAGTTTTGCCACATGACATAAGAGGGGGGAAAAATGTCTTTTTTTTTTCTTTATACAGGGAGCCTTGAAACTTACTATGAAGACTAAACTGGAACAGATTTAGGCTCCATTCCATAAGGATTAACCCAACTCCATTGCCTGTGGATAATTGGGTCTTGAATAGCATTGCTTGATATGTTTTTGTCTAGTTCTAGTTGTTATGCTACCATCTAGAGTTCTTGACTGGATTTGTTTGCTCTGCTAGTTAAAGTATTATAAACCAGGAAATTCCTCAAGCAGGATAGGTAACAGCAGGGAAGAATCTCAAACACAACAAAGAAAGTCAGCTGAAGAAGAAAGGCTTGAATTAGAAAGGAGGAAGAGATACTGAGAAAGAAGGCAGCCATGTTAGATGTTGGTCATCTTTATTACCTCAGCTTGGCCTTTCCATCAACCTATCAGGTCATCCACCTACCTTCTATTCCTTCTGCGAGTGGTTCCTTCTTCTTGATGAAAAAGCTAAAGCTAAACTAAGTTTTAGCCTCAAGTGGTATCTAGATTTTGATTCCTATAAGAAAAATTCTGAATTTTATCTGAAAAATAAATCCATCTTTATTCAACAATTTTCCTACAAATATCTTGTAAAACATGTTATGCTAGAAAACTATGATAGTCAGACCCCTGAATCAGCAGTTTCATTCATTCACACATTCATTTATTTGTTATTTTGTATGTATGTTTTGCCTGCATGTACATATGTGCCATGTGTGTACCTGGTGCCTGCACAGATAAAAGTAAAGTGCCAGGACCCTGGTAAATGGAGGTATAGACTGTTGGGAGCTAACGTATAGAAGCTGAGAAGAAAACCCAGGTCCTCTGTAGGAGTAGCAAGTGCTCTCCACCTTTGAACCCTCCCTCCATCCTTGAGCAGCTTGTTTTCTCATGGAGTATGTAACCATTGTCATATATTACCTTGGCCTAAAATCACGCCAATGCTTCTAGAGAGTCGATCCTAATTAGTAAGGAGGAAGAGGGGTAGAAAGATGTTCCCAGCCCTGGCTTGTGAATGACTGGAACAAGTCCTTTCTCAAAACAGCAGATTCTTTACTTAGAATTATTCACAGCATTCATGCAGTATTAAGTCTGTCCTATATTCAGGATCCTATAAATATTCAAAAACAAACAAGCAGGGGACCATGTATAGGTACGAAAGTTTCAGCTGGAAGTTAAAACTAATTGAAATGCACTGGCGTCTTAGAACTCAAACTTCTATATACTCTGTGTGTGTGTGTGTGTGTGTGTGTGTGTGTGTGTGTGTTTCCTGTTTTGTTTCATCCCTTTATATCAATTATTCTTTTCTTTAGTGTTACATTTAGTGTTTCATTTGAAATCTCCTACTGGGTTTTGTTCTAAGTTCAAAATAGCTTTCAGTCTCTTTTCAGTCATGTCCTATTAATAGTCAGGAACTATTAATAGTATCCTGACCATGAAAACAGTGCTATTTAAAATGAAAGTGATGTATACTTTTACGTGTATAATTGGTGATCCAATCAGTTACTGTGAGTCCCACTTGAGAGCATTAAGCAATAATGTCATAATGTAGTGCTGACAGGAAAAATAGAAATGGACATTTATGAACTAAATATAAATCAATATAATAACTATAATAGGCATGCTTTGCCTGACTCCAGTAAAAACTTTCACTGATTACAATAACTATTTAGGTGCCTGTATATTCTTCTAAAAACCTAAAAAAATAAAAAAAAATAAAAAATAAAACTTTGAAGAATCAGAAAGCAAGAAGACTTATCTCCCTGTAATCTGATGAATAGCTGCTTTAAACCCTAATGAAACAAAATCTTCTAATTAGATAGATAGAGGTAAGAAAGAAGAAAACTGCAATATGGGACTCTTCTTCCCACACAACCCTTTAGGCAATCATGTCACTTTCCTAAAGGGGCAGGAAAAGAAGCATTCGGAGCCGTGGCATTTCCAAGTTCCTGCACAATAACAAAGAGGAAGGGGAACCTGAAAGTTGAAATGCTGCTGTATGGACCAGTTCTCTGCTCAGTTCTTTCTTGGGAAAAAAGAAGTCATACCATACTTCAGTGTGCCATTTTCCTGCCAGGTTGTCCTGCATTTTCTAGAATATTAAGAAGCTTTCTTACTGAGCATCATTTTGTTCTTATGTTTATTTTGTTACTGAAAGGAAGGAGAAATGACTGTACACAGGAGACTTAGACAGCTGATCTCATGATCTCATGATCTCGCATTGTTTGCTTTCCATCATCATCTGATGAAATCCTGTAATGGAAAATCATGACTATTTCACCCAAAAACATAGGACCATTTGCAGTGAAAGTACAACCACAGTGGCCCCAGGTCCATGGTCAGAGCATGAGCACCTACAAAGTAATAACCAAGTTTTACCCATGTATCACATTTACAATATTATGTGACCTAATAGTTTTTTATAGATGAATCCTTATATCTTCTTTTGGGTTCATTTATTTAGTAGGTACAGGTCTTTACTTTGTGTTTTCTAGATTACATCCAGTAGTTTATATGGCCAAAATATAATCTTAAGAATTGGAAGGTAGTTAGCACTCTCAAAGAATGTACAGACCACAGAGGAAATATAAATTTACTATATATGTATTTGAAAAAAAAAGAGTTATTTACAATGTGAAAAGAACAATAGGACACAGACTCCACCAATGAGATAAATTGTCTTAGTAGATTCATCCAGAAACAGTAAAAGACAGTACAGCATGAAGCCTTAAGAATTGACTGTGCTACACAAGAGATCAAACTTAGATTCAAGTTTCAATAGGGGTTCATAGTATAACTCTTAGGAAGAATTCTAGTGACATTAAACCTTACTGCCGTTGAGCGAGTCAAAAACACTCAGGCTGGGCATGGAAATCTGTGTCTTAGTCCTATGGTAATTCTGTTCCTCACTTGTGTTTAAAAGATGGAGTTGGAGTAAACCTATAGAACAAAGGGACAAAATGGATGAAATATGTATAAGAGGGCTTGTGTGACTTACTAAAGGGGAAATAAAGATGATAGATTATGCTTGCAAGCCCAAATATGGAGTTTGGATAGCAGAAGAAGGACTGAAGTTGCCAACATGAGGGCCTTTAATGCTATTCTCTGGATAGTATATATTTCAGGGTTTATTTTCTTGGTAACAGTTTTGCTTGAGACATAGAGTGATATTATCATTTGTATCTGTGAGACATATTAATACAATAACATTTACCAACAATCGAGGTGAGTCGATGAAGAGTTCGATCCATAGTGTCTCACACAAGAATTCTAAGTACTCAAATCATCATGTTAAAAGCAGAGGTGGAGAGAAGCAAACAGGTTCACTGAGTTTTATTTGCTTCAGAAATTTGGATTCATGAGGCATGTTGGAATCACCTGACTGGAGAGGAAGGATAAAGATGAAGGATACAATGAAAATTTATTTTAAAAATTCAGTTGGATTATATGCCATACATTTAGTGATATTGGGAAGGATGGAGAGGAGTCCAGTGGAGCACACAATAATATTAGCACATGTACACGTTTCAGTTGTTACAGCACATTCCAGGAGTAGCTAACACATACCTACGGAAACAGGTCGCTCTTCAATAGAGGGACATTCAACTCTTTCACTTTTCCCTGATGGATGTCACTTTCTGGTAGTTCATATTTCATCAAATCATCTTTAGTGATTTGACAAGTTTACTTGTTTGTTTTTAACCTCAAGCATTTGGTCCACACTGGTATATATACGGTTCTGAAGAAGTAGTATCCTCACAGAACCTTGTTCGGTTCACCCGTAGCTTTTACAGACTGCTTGTACAGATCCCACTCACACAGTTGGCATCTTTCTATTTGGCTGAGTGTGCACGGCAGAAGCTAGCTGGCAGAGTATGTGGCTTACCATTGGCTTTGGGTGCCAACAATTCATGAGCAAGAAGCATTCTAGCTTACATGGCACAAGGGACAGTTCCCTAACTGATTTATGACTTCAAACTTACGAACTGTGAATTGTACTCTCCCACCACCTGATTTCTCTTTTGAATTGAATCTCTGACATCTATTATGCAAAAAGACTTTTCAGTGTTATTGTGCCATTATTTTTTAAATAATAGGTCACTTGTTCCATGGAGGCAAATGTTATACAATAAAAAGTTACTTTTGAACTTTACTGCTTAAAACCCTGAGCAAATCTATGGTTTCCAAGGTAATTATTCTCTGATTTGAGTTAGCTATTATTAATAGCTACTGACTATTATTATCCTCCTCCTTGATTTTTTAAATTATAAAATTGAGCACAGATGTAAAAAGAACTACACAATCATATGCACCATTTAATATTTTTATAGAAGGAACATTCATGTTGCTAGCACTGAGTGAAGATCTCCTGAAAGTCATTCTTGATGCCCTATCTTAGTTGTGGCTCTCTCCTCAGCTCTCATGAGTAGCCAATAATATGATTTCATGACAATCACTTTGCCTTTCTTTAGAGTTTTATAAAAGAATCTTTAGGCACTATAATTTTTTTTGTCTTTTTATTTCTTGTATACATATCCTAATTTCCTTTTCAGTTCTAGTCTGCTAATTGGAATCAACATTCTCCAAAAAAACAAAATGGGAAGATTATAAATGTATATATCTCTCTGTATATGTATGCTAGCATATATACATATACACAAATTCACAGGAATACATGCACAGACAGAAACAACAGAAAAAGATATGGGGAAGAAGAGAAATTTGAAGTTTTGTCTTTTTAATTCCCTTTATACATATCCAGCTCCATTGGGCTAATCATAATTAATTTTCTCCAGAGAAGAAACAAAAATGAACAGAAAATAAATTTATAAATCTCTGTGTGTATGTTAGCGTATATTTATATGCACATCTCCGTATAGACATATGCACATTTAAACAGAGATAAGTAGCACAGACATAGATGGGAAGAAGAGGAAATTGAGGATAGAGGAATGAGGTTTTGTTATTTCTTCCTAGTTTGAGGGAGCATCATTGCTGTAGTGGGTTAGGTACTTGAAGTGTAGCTCACTCTGGCTTTAAAATTGTCGCAGTCTTCCTGACCCAGCCTCACAGGTGCTAGGATTATTGCTATATTAGACATCACATCCAGCAAAAGTGTTTAGTTTTTGTTTAGCCTTTTAAAGACTCGTTCATTCAGTCATGCAGGCATGCTGAGTCTAAATTCTATGGAGTAGGCCAGAAGCTAGATATGCAGGTCAATCCCTAAAGCAACCTGCTGGCAGGATTTCTCCTAGTTTGTGAGAGTTCAGTCTTTATTCTACTGAAATATTGACTGATAAAGTCTACTCAGACATTATGGAAGGTAATCTGCTGTACTGGAACTCTACTCATTTCCATGTAAATCGCATCCAGAAAACACCTTCACAAAAACACTCAGAATGATATCATAACCAAACACCTAAACACAGAATCTTAGCTAAATTAAGGCCTAAATTAGTAATCCCAGGTACATACATTCTTTTCTCCCTGCCACCTTTAACTTGGGATTTCTTTTTTGAAGCAATTAGAGGTTTTATTGACTTGGATATTTCCCAGAGATACCTGATTATCAGGGAGTTTAGACATCATTCTGCTGCTAGGTACAAGAGCATTATCATAGTCAAGTTCTGTCTTACATTTTTTATTTGGTTTTACAACAGAGACCCATATGTTGATTTAGCATTCGGAGTACAAGGAAAACTATGGTAGGTCATATTTTACATTGACTTTTATTCTTCTAGGGACCTCTATATTTATTTGCAAAGTGATAGAGCTAATTTATATCTATCGGCAGTATAAAAGACGTTCTCCTCCCATTGTCTTCACCTGCATTTATTGTTTTTCCATTTATCTTCTCTTTTTCTCTTTTTCTTTTTGACTACAGATTTCTGTTTATTCTAAAAGCACCGGTCTTCAAATGTTCATTTTTCACTTGTTTTCTTAATGATGGCTCCTCTGATAGGGATGACAGAGAAACACAATGTAGTTTAATTTGCAGCTTTCTGAGGGTGAGGGACAATGAACATATTTCCATGTTCATTGGCCATTTGCACTTTTTTTGAGAACTGCCTTTTCATTGCATTAGCCCTTTTATTGGTTCAGCCACTTGGTTTCTTGGTATTTTAATTTTTAGTTATTTATGTGTTGTAGATATTATTCCTGCTATCATCTAAGCAGTGGATGCCACAAAGTCATACCATGATGTATCTCATGTCATATTGGGGATGTTTATTGGGGAGAAGTTATATAGAAGTTTCTTCTGGATGAGAGTAGAAGGAAAGATGGAGGTGGGGAGAGGAGGGACTGGAGATTTATATATATGCTGGGGGAGCATATGTGATTCAAAGGGATATGTCCCATCTGGGCAGCTGGTGATGGCTTATCTTGTCTCTGCTGGGTCCTTGGGGCAAAAGTATTGATGCCTGGTTGCTAATGATTCCTCTTTTCAAATTAAAGCTAATGAAGATTTTTTTCTCCAATTCTTTGGGCTATCTCTAGACAATATTTCTTTGGCATTTTAGAGCTCTGTGAGTTTATGTATGCCATGTGTCAGTTCTGGGTCTTATTTTCTGAGTAACTAGAATTCTTTGAGAAAGCCCTCCTGTGCCTCCCTCTCAACGGGTCTTTTCTTGTAGTGGTTTCAGTTTTAGGTTTAACATTAATGTCTTTTGTCCATTAGGAATTGACTTGTTTTCTTTACAGAGTGAGATGTAGTGATCTAGATAATCTCTTGTACATATGGATACAGTTTTGGGGTTACATGTTTTGAAGATACTGTTGCTTTTTCCACTGTGTATTTTGGGAATCTTTGACAGTGAGGAGAGGGCATTGTTGCATGGGCTTATACATTTTCCATTGCGTGGGTTTCCATTGATTTATGGATTTGTTTATGGTGTCAGTGCCATGTTTTGTGTAGTACTATGGTTCTTTAATAGCTGGAATAATGTATGATTATATAATCATTGCTGTGTTCAGAGTTACTTGAACCATTTGGAAGAATTTTGTGTTATATTTGAAAGTTAACACGTTTCTCACATTTTTTTGAAGCATACTGTTGGTATTTTGATGGAGACTACTCTGAGTTTATAAACTACATTTTGTTATACAAGTCAATTCTGCCAGCGCATAATCTTTCTCTTTTTATCTTTTTATTGGGGTGGTGGATCATGTGCATTCTTCCAAATTTCTGCATGGAGGATTTGCTTGGCCTTACTCTGTACCTTCCTTTCATCAACTGTTATTTTTATTTATTGTTTATTATTTTAAAACTTAATTGGAATAAATTTCATTTAAGACTATAATTTTATTTTATTATCTTCATTACTTTCAGATGATTGCTTTTTAATAGAACTTAAACTGTCAACAGAGTAATTTAATATCTGTTATTATTAGTCCAATATTGGAAGACAATAATATTATCTCTCCTTTTGTGCTCCATAAAAATGCAAATCAGATATAAGATGATACCATTAGGTATTAATAAAGAGTCAATATAGACATTAGTGGAAAATCTGTTGTGATTTTCAATATTTTTTCTATATGGTACAAGTTCAATGTTTGTATTATCACAGTTTTTACATTAAGATTAAAATGACCCACTGATAAGATATGTTCATATGTCTGTATCAATGTTCATTGTTCCTCACCCTCATATAGTTTTATTTACTGATTCTTTATAATGGTTGGTTACATTATGTGTCATTTCCCTATTCTCCTTACCAGACCTTCCATATACCCACCCCTCCATGATCTCTTTCAAACTTTTGGCCTTTTTGTCTTAATTATTCTTACTTGAATGTGTGTATAAAACATATGGAAATGTTGCAAATTAGTATTAGATCCATGAAATCAGTGCACACAGTGTGAGCTCCAGAAGCAGCAATCCACTTTCTGCAGCCTATAACACTGGTGGGGGACATCTTCGAATATAGGTTTAGCTGCAATTTGCCTTTTTGTGCAGATCTTTACAAAGTAAATTCAACATTTGTCTCATCGAGCCCTTTGTAGAAATGTCTTTATGAAATAAATATATTCCTCAAAGCCTCATCAGTGGATCCTGACCTAACTTAGCCTTTCTCTCTTCTCTATTTCTCCAGTGCTTTCTTTACCTTAAATGTCTCCCCTGGAGGGTTGTTGCTTTGGCCTCTTTCCTTTTTGTCTACTTTTCTTATTTATATTTTCCTCATGTACTTAGTCTTTATCAGTCTTCTGCTCAATGCAATTTCACCAGAATGTGGTCTAAATCAAAACTTTGACTTTAAATATATAAATATTATATATATATGTGTGTGTGTATATGTATATATGTATATATTGTCATACTCATATATACACATTATATATATTATCATATTCACATATAATATATATATATATATCTTTTGGTACTTGAAAATCAAGTGGATGTAATCCTTTTCCTAGTCAAAGGCATTTCGTTCTTCCTTGCTAATAGAGGTACCCAATGCATTTGTATGCCACATATTCTGAATCACCACACAAATTCATGATTCAAATCCCAAGATTTAGAATCAAATATTTTCAATAAGGTATTCTATCTACACTGCACAGTGTTAATGTGATTAGAATAAAATTAATTAAACTTTTGAAAGCTCAACTTTCTCATCTGTATAATATGAAAGGTAATAGGTTTTGAAAGTGCTTTGATGGGTATTGAGTTTTTGATATTTATCCTCATTACTTTTATTTCTAGTATTCAAGACATCAGTACTACTGTCTAAGTATTAAATATCCCCAAACTTCCCTTGTGTTGGACACTTGGTCACAAGACTATGGTGCTACTGAGGGGGATTTTTAGGTGGAACCCAGTAGAAGGAAGTTAGGCCATTGAGTGTGTATCTATAAGGAGATATTGGAACCCAGATCCATTCCTCTCCTTTCTTGTTTCTGGAACACTATGTTGGGAGCAGTTTGCTTGATCAGGTGCTCAGCGTTGTGATGTTCTCCCTCACTATGCACTCAACAGCCTATGGACTGAATCCCTGAAACCAGAAGTCACAGTAAAGCTTTTGTCCTTATCAAGTGGTTCTCTTGGGCATTTTGTTATAGCATAGACACTAACAACACTCAATACTGACTAAGTTGGCCTCTCTTGCTTCATCCTCACCCCCTGAGGACACATACCAAAAGCTAGATAAAAACAGTTTTACAACAGTTGGATACACAGAGAGAGAGAGAGGGAGAGAGAGAGAGAGAAGAAAAAACACCACATTTTAGTCAGGAAAGAGACAACACCCCATCACAATTTCTGATGGTGGTAATTGTGGAAAGCATGGGCTCTTGAGACAAGGTCAAGAGAATCACAGGTCCTTCCAGCATCCAGGACCTTCTCTAGCATCCAGATCCCTCCATGTTCTTTTGCTCTCTGCATCCTAAAAATTACCATGTCACTCTTCAGTTGACTTTGACAAGGACCACCACAGTCACCACAGTTGTTCAGTTTCAGAATTACTTCAAGCATCCATCAGGTTCGCTATTCCAGGCCTTAAGCTTCATTTGACTTCAAAATATAAAAGGAGATTGAGCTTCAATTCTTTAGACTTCTGAAGAGAGTTACAGAAAGACCTAATCTAGGCTATAAATATTTTGCCTTTACAGGTTGATCACACCAAGATTTATTGCCCTCCAAACAAAGCAGTTACCCTGGTAAATGGTGATAGACTTAATCTTTGTAGCATAAGAAAAGAATTAGTTGCAGTGAAATTAAGATACACATCATCTATCTCGGTATCATGACATGTCTACATAACAGAAGGTCAGCTCTTTATACAAGAAAAATTCAATAACAATTAATTTATCCTTGTATTAATTTTATATAGGGGGCTGTAACAATTTGCCACACGCTGATGGCTTGAAACAAATGAGATTTAATTTCTTATGATTCTGGAAGCCAGAAATCTAAAATGAGAAATGCTGAGTTGAAATCAAAATATTGGCAGGAATTTACTTCCCGCAGAAGCTGTGGGTGGCTTGGGATGGGAATCCATGTTTGCTTCTCTTCCAGCTTCTAATAATGTCTGCCAGCCTTCCTGGCTCATGGCCTTAATAGCCTTCTGCCTCTGTCTTCGCATCATCCTTTCCCAATATAGATCTTAAGAAGTTGTCCTTTGTCTCCATCTTATGAAAGCACAGATGTTGAAGTTAAGAGCCATTAAAATAATCCTGGATAATTTCTTATTTTTCTATTTTTCTTACTCAGTTACATTTTTAAAGAACCCATTGGTTCCTAGTATATAGGAGCAACATGGGTCTCCAGGATTTAGGCATGCATATCTTTTAGTGCTAGAAATATTTTAATCTACCATCTCCCAGAGTAGAAAATAAATAACTCTTGGTTGTTATTATTAGGGATGATGATTATTATCAATTGATGTTGTGATTCTATTACTATTATTGGTAATTATTACATCGATGTTGTTACTCTCCTGTCACTTGCTATCATCATCAAAATATCTTTGCAAGCATTGTTTCTACAGTAGAACATCTCCTTGCCAGGGTATGACAATTCCCAAGATTATCTCTCTTCTCAACTTATCTATCTTCAGCCATTTTCACCAAAGCAGCTGATCTTTTCAAATATATGTTTGACAAATAATGAGATAGCTCAGGGAGGAAAGATACTTGCTGCCAAGCCTAATATGACCTGAATTCAATCCTTGGAGCGACATAACATCGATAAGACAAAAGCACTTCTGTGGAGTGATCTCCTGACCTCTATACGTGGGCTATGGCATGTGAAAAATTATTATGTATTTGTATTGTTAAACAAAATCCAAGTTTGGTCAGAAGTACTTTGTTGATTTCCAAGTTTGAAGTGACACCTCAGTGCTTGTTGCCTCCCACTCAATTATCTCTCTCACTTCCTCTGCCAGCCTGCTCTGGGTGGCTTTGTTGAGTATTTATCAACCTCCTCATCAGGTGTCCTGATAAAACACAGAGCTCATTGCTAACCCCCCATCAAGACCCATGTCAAGCATCTCTTCATTCAGAAAACTTTATGAAACATCATTCTGTGAGGCCTCTCTGGCACTAGTTCCATTCCTTGTCAAATCCTGCTTCTTATTAACTAAGAGTCATAGGCAAACACTAAAGTCCTCTTAATAGATCTTCATTTGAAAAAAACTGGCTAAGTTATATAGTAACCTTATGGGAGTCGTTTAAGCATTAAATAAGATACCTTAAAGTATTTTACAAAATATCTAGTACAGTATGTGAATTACTATATTTTATCATTCATATATATACATGATTTTATATATATATATATGTGTGTGTGTGTGCGTGTGTATCATATATTTGACAAATGTCAGAATATATATTAGTTTCACCTGTTTACAAAGAAAAACCCTCATTTATTTATTTGCAATACATTTAGTGGACATTCCTACCACAGTGTTTGCTATGTAGTAGAAATCCACCAAATATTTATTAAATGACTAAAATAATAGTTGCTGCAATGAACTTTATCCAAAATTTTCTAGCACTTCAAAAATTGCACAAAACTTAAGAGTCTTCTCAGAGCATCTCAGTAAAATGCACTGCTTCTCAATTAATTAGAGGGACGAGCTAGGGATGACACCCAGTGCTTGGTCGTCTAACAGAGTTCAATTCCTAGTATGTCAAAAATAAAAGAAGAAACAAAACACGTGGATGAAAGTACAAATTCAACACATTGCTGACTCACTGAGTCGTTATTTCCTACATAGTCCAAATTGTTAGCCTTTCTCTTTCTTAGCATACTATTTGCTTCAAACGTTTAAGTGAAAAAAAATATCATTTTCCACTACTACACCTAATATCTAATATGTGGGAAATTAGAGAACTGGAGAGGCTCATAGTCCCCAGGCGCTTAGGGCCACTAACAATGCCATTTTCAGGAATTCTAAGATAAGCTAAATTACAGCAATGCTAATTAGGAACTCAATTTTCATGTCAGGGGATAAGCCCCTTTTGAGTGTGAACCTTTGACTTGTCAGCAAACCCCAAGAAGTGAGATGGGGTTTGTTTTGTTTTGTTGTTTTGTTTCTAAATAATCACTAAGAGCCTTGAGAGAGGATTAATTATTAATTATAAATGTTTTATATTTTAAATTAAAGGCAAGAAAGCACTTGTGCTTTCTCCCCCTGTTTAGAAGCATGATTATAACCAGAATGCCCCAGCTTCTTCCAGTGTAGCTCACAGTCAAATTATGTAACTTCGCAGTTGAGTCTCCCTCCCAGGCCCACTCTTATGCAATTTCATCCCATTGCTTCCCATTGGGAAGCTGCGAGCAATGTCTTTGTTCCACTAAACCTTTTCCTGTTCTTAAGAAGAAAGAAGGGAAGAAAATTCACACCTTTCACTGACTACAAGGCTAGGGACTCCTTTTCTTTTCTTTTAAATGTTTTTATCGATTATTTTATTTATTTACATTTCAAATGTTGCCCCCCTACCAGGGACTTCCCTCTGCAAAGCTCCCATCCCATTTCCCCTCCCCTTTGCCTCTAAGAGGATACTTCCTGTCGCCCCCACTCACTCGCATCTCTGGTTATGCTTTCACAGAAAAGATTCATCTATGACTGGGATGTAACCTGGATACAGCAGATTCCAATGCATGCCCATGCCAAGGCTCTGTCTATTTCCCTTTCATTTAAAAACAATTCAGTTCCTAACCAGCCCTGTGCACAGAGCCAAAATCCTTGCATCCTTATAAGGTGTTGTTCCAGCTTTAAGGCTGAAGAACCTACTTTGTTGGAATTAGGAATTGCTGGCTTGGACGTAATCATTTGCACATGACTATTTGTTTAACTTTTCATGTCTGCCTCCAAACCATGAAGATTTGCCTGTGTGAGTCTTATTTAAGCACGCCTCCCTAAAACTTTGATGGCATCAGGCACGAGGCGAACTTGTGATAGATGTTTCATAAATGCAAATAAATGCATATATTTGCACAGTAGCCCTGAAGGCGGCTGACCTACTGTAGTACATGGGAGGCTTTTCATGTCGTTCCTGCTGTTGCTGGGATAGAAGGCCACACAGAGGAGACTGGAGCATGACAAGCAGGCAGCTGCTGCTCCACTCCTTACTCTGAAGGAGCTCGCAAAAGGAGCCTCCCTCCCATTCTATTGGGTCTCATTACATGCGGGATCAGGTCTGTGCGGTTCCGGACTTCTGCATGCAGCCCTCAAGAGGGCTGTCAGCTTTCTCATCCCTGTCAGACGAGTTGACAATGCTGTACATGGAACACAAGACTCTCCACCTTTAAGGTTTTTGTTTTTAACTGAAGAAAATATACATATGTATTTTGTAGAAGTGTGTGCAGGGTTTTAGTTATTTTCAGTGTTTGTGGGTGCTATTTCCCTGCAGAATCCAAAGTACCCAGAGGCACACAGATTCTGAGCTCATAATGAAATGCCAGAGTGGTATTCTGTGGTTATCTTATACTTTGGAATGTGAAAATATGAAACATTTTTCTTTCCATAAGAACTTACTCTTCAATGTCAGGGGTAGCTGTCCTCTTCTACTGCCCTTGTTTGTTCAGTCCTTGAACAAATGACTCTTTTTGAGTCATGCCCAGGCTGGGGTGACATTTCTTCTACCTCCTTATGTCACAGGATGTGGACCTTCCTGCCAGCCAGTCTCCTCAGTGCCACTTACAAATTTCCATAAAGACTTTACAAAGCACAGTGCTTTTTGTCATGCTTCCCTCATTATTTGACACAACAAATCCCCATGTCACATAGCCCACACAAGCTGCCATCCTCAGCGGCCTTTCATAAGGGCCAACACTTGATCCTCTCCACTCTCAGCAGAAAAAACTCAAGTAGTTTTGTTCTCTTCTCTAGGGTTTCTCTGACAGAGTTCTGGTTTATGGAAGTTCGCAGATAATTTATCCCCCACCTTTTCTTCTTTATTTTGCTTAATTTTTGCCTCTATATAGTTTTTCATTACTCAAAAAACTATAAGCTTTGCTTCACCATTGTCTGTTTCTACCTTATTTAAGGTAGGAGAAAGGTGTTATTTCTACATATGTCTAAAATGATACTTCCCTCTGAATGCCTACTTTTCAATAGATGTGATCCATCTAGGTAAACTTTCATTTCTTTCCTTAGACTTTTGTTTTAATTTAAAGTTGCTTTGAGAATTTCAGACATGGATACCATATTTACTTAATTTCTAGTTCTCTAACTTTCCCTATTTCCTCAATTTTATGGCTTCTTAATTATTGGAGGGAGAGAGAGGAGAGAGAGAGAGAGAGAGAGAGAGAGAGAGAGAGAGAGAGAGAGAGAGAGAGAGAGAGAGGCTCTACTCAAGGTGGGAAAGCTCCCTTCACGTTTTTTGGTCATGGAGGCTTTCTAGAAAATTCCCAAAACTACACAGGCTATTACCATTACTATTGCCATTGCCTGCCTTCCAGAAGTTGAAGGTAAGAGCTATCGTTGAAGACACCGCATGCTCAGGACACAGGACTTGGATTAAAAGACCTGGAACTACCTGGAAGCCTGTGGATTTTTCCAATGCAATGTGCCAAAGCCGCCTACTGTACAAAATCTGTGAACTTCAACAATATCCTGGCAAGATATGGCCAAAGACGGTAATTCCATCTTGAGAATACCCAACAGCTATTGAACTGAACTTAGGTCCTACTCATTTGGAGGGAATCTGTGCTTGGCACTGCCAGCACATCCAATTAACTCTAGGTAAAAAGGTCATAGTCTTAAAGGGGAGCATACTACAGCAATTTTCCTAAACCAATATAATTTCTATTTTTAAGTACTTATCCTTACACTTACAGATAATTGTAGCTTATTACTCCTCACCAAAGAAGCTTTTTTTTAGAACAGATAAAAACAATTACAGAGATCCAAAAGTTGTCAACATGCAAAACCAAGAGACTTCGAAATGGACAACACCAATTGGGTAAAACTCCTACACCAAGGGTTCGGGGGATATCAAACAAGATGGGACTAGAAGACTAAGGGCCAAAGGCCCAGGACGTTTGTCACTGTGTAGTGCCTTCTACATGTGGCCGGAATTCTTGACAATACTGCCGACTAAACGAGACCTGAATATCAACAGTACCAGTTGACATGCCCACTGGATATCAACAGTACCAGTTGACATGCCCACTGGATATCAACAGTACCAGTTGGCATGCCCACTGGATATCAACAGTACCAGTTGGCATGCCCATTGGATTGGGGAAATTTTACCGAGTCCCACACTCAGATGAAGAACTACAGGGAGAGTGTGAATCAGTTTTCTCCAGTTGTTCAGCCTCTCCAAAAGGAAATGCTTGCTTTTCTCACCAATGTAAGAACCATGTTAGCCAAAGTCTATGTTTTGCAAAGTCTTGTGCTTAATGACTTCTGGTCTGATTAAGGTATTATTGATAGTTTACTGTTTTGTGGATTGCAGGGACAGGAAGGGATTGACAACTTCCACAAGGAATGTAGCTTCAATCCTCCAATAAATCTCAGTCTCATTTCTGCTGTTTTCAATAACATAAAGTAAAGAGATATGGGCATGATTGCAAGTTTCCTTCTGTATCTCCCTGCTTCCAGTTTTTCTAGTTTTACTGACTATTCTATAATATACTATAGGGATTTTCACTCTTTCCTGATTTGCATTCTCCCTGGAGCAAGTATGGGTCTTACAAAACAAAAGCTGCTACTTTCTAATGAATCCGTTCCTTAAACTCTCTCTCTCTCTCTCTCTCTCTCTCTCTCTCTCTCTCTCTCTCTCTCTCTCTCTCTCTCCCTCTCTCTCCCTCTCCCTCTCTCTCCCTCTCTTTTCTCAAAGTGCTTCAACAACAGTGCATTAAAATTTCTAATACATTTGAAATTTCTTCACAAATATTCCCTACCCACCAACTTCATATTCTTTTACTTTTTCTTAAAAAAGGAAAAGAAAAAGGAAATAAAACAAATCTCAGTCAGAGAGAGAGAGAGAGAGAGAGAGAGAGAACAAAACAAAACAAAAAGTCCCCCCATTCACATTCATACTAACACAGATGGAGTCAGTCTTGCACTGGTTAACTACTCCTGAGCATATACACCCAGCGTATTGGTGAAAACTGACTTCCCCTTTCACAGACTGTATCAATTGCAAATAGCTTTCTAGTTAGGGGTAGAAGTGTGAGTCCATTTTCCCTTCCCAATGCTATTATTTTGTCTGGTTTGAACATATGCATATCCTGGGCACTGTGTCACAATCCTGTGAGTTCCTATATGCATTCAGTCTGTTGTGTCTGGAAGACCATGCTTCCCTCAGTGTCATATACCACATCTGGCAACTAGCTGTCATCTTGTCCTAGATTCAAGGGAAGTTAGTCTTTTTCGTCTAGAATTCCTAAAGAATAGCAAGGAGGTTAGGCACAAATTTGGGGGCAGTGAATCTTATTCGTAAACCATTGTATCTCTGAATTCCTTGGTTTAAAAAAAAAGTAAATCTACAAAAAGATGAAAACATGTTACTTACTTGTAGTCGAAAGATACCTTTTACCTTACAATGAAAAGCTGCCCAACCTTGTTGCTTAGGAAGTTAAAGCTATTGTGTCGAACAACAATGCCACCTCAGAGGACACAGAGGCTTCCTATAAAAGGTTAGTGATATCTCTTTTAAAAATGTCAAGGCGCTTTCAGAGTCGAGAACATGCCCATGGAATCATAATAAAACGCCTTGCAACTGGACTTTCACAAGGACTTCCCTACTTTGCTCTCCTGCTTTTGCCAAATGCAAGATAAAATGCCTCTGACCCGCAAATGCCCGCACAATGCAAGTCTGACCTTTGATTATTCGGAACTTTGCTTCGGGGCTGATTAAGAGTCCAGTTGTGATTTCAGTAATACACCTTATTCATCAAGGTAGATCCCCACTGGTAAATCTGGAAGTTGCTAGAGGATTTGCTCCCTTTTAGAGGCCCTAATCATCAACAATGGTCCCCTGCTGAAGGGTACTCCTGGAGTTAAAGAATGAATGTGCAGAATGGCTCTGCTTGTGCATTGGCCACTCTCTACTAGCAAGTCCTAGAATCCCGTATACGGCTTCTAAGTACAGTTTTCTGGCCACTGCTGCCCTTTGGTCAACATATATTCCAATTATATAGTGACTTACAAAATGGCTCCTTTTGGGGCTCTTTTTTCGGGAGAATAAGTTGTACCTTATAAACTAGCCATCGTTTATGCTTTAAATATAAATGATCTTGGTGCACATCTGATTTCAATCTAAGGGTTTTTAAAGATAGATCTCCTCCCGTTGTTATCTCTCCTCTTATTTCATAATATGTGCAAAACTCCTACCACAGAGGCACTTTTGTGGGGCTATGATATCATTTTTGAAAATGCAATGATTTTAATTATTGGTTGTTGCATTGTAATCTAGCTGAAAACTTAGATGCACAGACAACATATATTTCTTTTTATTCTGTAGTGGATTTCAAAGTTAGTTGAGAATTGCTTCTGGTTTAGGTGGGGAGTCTCACGCTGCTTCTACATTGGACAGTGAATTTATGAGGGCAAGTTCCATATTCACCCATCAATTCCCTACATAATCTCTCCCCACTGAAGAGATGCTTGAGTCTCATCCCAGCATGGTAGCGAGCTTTTAGGGAGAGCAAAGCTCTAGCACGTATGTGCTTGTCAAGCCTCTGCTTGCAGTGTGCCTACTAACATAACCACAGCAAATCACTTAAAAAGTCTCCAAGGCAGCGTGGAACTTCATAGGTACATCGAACCATGACCCATTGGAAGCCATCACTATCCTCGTGAACTCTTTATACCAGGCTAGGATGTTCAATGTGGGAAAAGGTAACTGTAAACTGAAGAAGCACTTACTGTTATTGTCTGTTTTGTAGCTGAGAACATGCATCATGTGTAAGTGACACAGGTTTTCAACTGTGTCTATGAATAATCAACATAGCACAGATAACAGAGAGCAGACTGTGGTTTGAATATGATCCTTTGCAGTTGAAGGACACTGTTGGCCCCCAGCACAAAATGGCAAAATATCTGTCTCATATTTCTAGAAAGTTCTCGGAAATAGTATTAGCATCTGTATAGTTTTTTGAGCTTTTAATGAGCGGTTGCTGTGAGGTTTGAAATTGAAGAGTTTGAGTCATATTTGTTGTAATGGTATTCTACAGATACAGATCTTATACAGATTATACCTCCCATTGTCCAGATTGATTTAATATCAGAACACCAGCCTGAATTGTATTCAGTTTTTTGGGTTTTATACTTTGGATAAGTCCTATTCTGTGAGTCCTGCTATCTAGATTGGTAAGCGTGAATAGTGAACAAAGAAAGACCAGAATAACTGCTTTCCTCTTGCGTATGCTCTATTAAAGACAATAGAAAGTTATCGCTGAAAGACATTAGTGACAGAGAAGGCAGGAGCGATTATATCTCGGCAAAATCAGATGTAGAGAAAAAGAAGCTCCACTAGTGTTCTATTGTCTCCCTTTTTTGTCAGTCCCACACCCCAGTAGTCCACAGAAATGTGCACTGCACACTCATGGCAAAAACTCCTTCCTCATGTCCCTCTCTAGAAACACCCTCATGGATAATTAACAGTAAAGATTAACTACCACTGAGAGATTTGAGTCTTTGCTTCAATGAAGACTAGAAGTCACCACTGGTAGAGGAAGCTACTTGTTTAAAAAGGCTAATGCTTCCTCGAATCCGGAGAGTGAGAATTTGGGAAATGGGGGGTCATATAATCTGCATTTTAAATTGTTCCCAGCTGCTTCTTGTGTTCAGTAATTTGGGGAGCTACTGTCTGACCCATTAGCACATTTCAGCTCCCGAAGAGGACATAATCAGGCCCAATTTTGCCATCTGTACACTGCTGAATCAGGTCCACTTCTGTAAATCAATGCTGATCTAGCACCTCTAGAGTCTGCCATGGGAGCCCAGGGGGTGAAATATTTGAAAAATCACTGAGATGCTGTGTAGAATGTGGAGAATAGCATTATATTAGCTAAAGCAAACAAGTAAGTAGCATTATTATTTGTACATGGATAACCCCTGCTGGGCTTCAAGGCAGGGATCTTGAAACCAAAACCAAAGCTGTGGATTTTAGGTGGTTGGTGCTATTTTATGGTTTTTGACGTTTGCTTTTGCTGATGAAGGAAAGTTATCATTTACACAGACAAGCAGATATGCGCACGTATCCTGATTTTTCAAGACTGGGGACTGTATCAAGCCAGAGCCTCGCAACATGAGGCTGAGGAGTTATTCCCTTTGAGTCCTTAAGCCACCAAGAAGTTCTTTCACTAAGCGCAGTGACTCTCAACCTTCCTAATGCTTCAACACTTTAATACAATTCCCCATGTTGTGCTGACCCCAACCATAAAATTATTTTTGTTGCTAGTTCATAACTGTAACTCTGCTCCTGTTAGGAATTGTAATGCAAATATTTTTTGAGGTAGAGGTCTGTCAAAGGGGTTGCAATTCACAG
Organism: Rattus rattus; assembly: GCF_011064425.1. NCBI lineage: Eukaryota > Metazoa > Chordata > Mammalia > Rodentia > Muridae > Rattus > Rattus rattus. The sequence goes on along the minus strand of NC_046157.1, from coordinate 141,948,530 downwards.
GTTGAGAACCACTGTCAAAGTTATATAAACATGGGTAATCCCCCTACTTTTCAGAAGTATTTCTTATCAGTTCTTTGAGAATGTCATACAATATATTTTGAACATGTTTATCTCCCCAACTCCTCCCCTTTACTATTTTCCCCAAGCCTGTCTTTTCTCACCTAATTTAGACTTCTTCATCTTCTTTTTGTTTCTTTCCAAATAGAGTACAGTTTGTGTTGTCAAGCTACTCTTGTATGAGGCCTGCCTTGGTATTGTTGGTCACCTTACCAGGGGCATCCCATAGTTAACAGCTATCAAATGCTAATAGCTCTCCTCCTCAGCTCCTGTTGGAATTCAGGTCCAACTTTTGTGCTTCTGCTAGTGTTTTGTCTGACTGGAGCTTGCACAGGTCTCGTGTATGCTGTCCTAACTGTTCTCAGTTCATTGGTGCACCTGCCCTGTTATGTGTGAAAACCACTGTTTCCTTGATAATATTGTCATTGACTCCCTCTGGTTCTTACAACTAGGCTGTCCCCTCCCTGTTCCAAATACTTTGGCCATTTATCTCTAAGAAACATTAAATTGTTATTTATCGCAATTAATTTTGGTGCAACGTTCAATGCACTGCTTCCTTCTTTATGAGAAAAGAGAACTACAAAATATGTTTTGAAACTGACTAAAAAGAAAGAGAAACCAATGTTGTTTTTGAGCTCTTGTGTTATAACTTCAGATTTAATACAAGCTAATTAAATAAAGACTAAGCTAAAACCTTGGAACATTTGATAAGATGTTTCATCTTAAATGGATAATTTATTTCAAAATATTTTTATAAAATGATATTAATTCAAATGCACATTTTAGAAATGCGAATTTTTCTAGGGATTCTGAGATTCTGAGAAACAAAGTACCCCATTACAAATTAAGACCTAGAGCAAACTAGCTTTAAAATGAGAGCCTCTGGTCTGGACGAATGGCTCAGTGGGTAAAAGTGTTGCTGTATAAGAATGAAGACCTGAATTTGAATCCCAAGAATGCAACTAAAATTTGAATGCGATAGTGGAAGAGCCTGTACACCCAGCCCTCCAATCGGAAGATGGGAGGTAGAGACACGGAAATCCCTGAAAGCATGCAAACCCACTAGTCTGGTATATACTCATACGGAAACCAAGAAAAACTGGTCTCCAACAAGTTACAGGTGTATTAGATGTTGTGTTCTGATCTCCACACTTGCCCCATGCCACGTGCACACTCATCCTTACAAATGTGCGCACGCGCACACATGTGCACACACACACAGACACACACACAAACACACACACACACTCCCACACACACACAAACACACAGACACACACACACACACACTCCCACACACAAACACACACACAAACACACACACACACACACTCCCACAAAGAGACACACAGAGAGAGAGAGAGAAAAGGAGCTATATTTTTAAAAGAGAGGGAGTAAAGTGATCTTCACATTTTTTTCGGCCTTTTACAATGGCTCTAAATAAATTTATATTTCTTTTGCTCCTCTCTTTAACCTAATTACCTAATGCTAACAAGACACCATGCACCAAGGGTTCGAATGCACAGATACATGTATTATCCTTATAATGGCTCCAATCAATGTCCACTCTGTGGATATCAACAATGATATGAAGAAAAATTTACACTTTCCTTACTCAGAGCCAAATAAGATATTAGTTTATTTCAAACTGATTCCTTAGATTCCAAAGTAGTAGAAAAATGCTTTTGAAATAATTACATTTAAAATTTTTAGTTTTTGTGTATGAATGTTTTTGCCTGCATGGCCTGTGCACCATCTGCATGCAATACCTGCACAGGACAGACAAGAATGTCAGCTTCCCGAGGACTGGAGTTGTAGATGGTTGGGGGTCTTCATGAAAATGCTATAACCAAACAGGGATCCTCTGCAAGAGTAGCAAATGCTATTAACCACTGAACTATCTCCCTAGCCCTAATAGTCATAATCTCTTTTGATAAATACAAGTGAAATACTAAGATGTTCCAAAAAAGGCCTTTAATACAAGAATGCAGTTGGTCAATGACCTAACCATTTTCATAATTATTCTAAATTCTTTCCTGAAACGAGATGGATTATAAAGTATAGCAAGAAATAGGGTTCATGAGACAGGAAAAGAAGACGTTTCCAGAGAAGGAATTGGGGAAAATAGAAGAACACAAGAGCTAGTATTGGAAAGGAGATTACTGGGAGTTAAAGAGCACTGAGCCCCCAGTGAACGTAATTGTTGGGGGGAGGGTGGTAATGAGGGGAGGATGGGGAGGGGAACACCCATAGAGAGGGGAGGGGGAGGGGTTAGGGGGATGTTGGGTCGGAAACTGGGAAGGGGAATAACAATCGAAATGTAAATAAGAAATACTCAAGTTAATAAAGATGAAAAAAAAAAGCATAGAGCAGAGAGAGAGGAGAGACCAAGGAAAAGGAGGTGTGCATGTAAGGGCCACAGGAAAACCTTCTACTCTGCAGCATAGTTAATGCAAATAAAAAATGAAGACAGAAACATATCTGTCATTTCAATCTTTTAAAAATAAGTGCTACTGTATGATATGCATGTTGTAAGATGAGTCACTTGTGAGGTGGTAGACTGAAGCTTTAGATGAGGGCCAATGGTCAGGAAGACTGGAAAATGTCATTTAGGAGTTTCTGTGGTGGTCAGTGTTTGCTTTCACTTTTTAAATGTTGATGGTAAGAGAAAGAAAATTAGCAATTAATTTCAGAATATTGTGATTTTTAACCACTTTACTGCACAAGAAGAGAGAAGCCCTGCTATTCTACAATACTGAATCAAATCAGTCACTCCTGTTTGTACCTCCCTTGCACTTCAGAAAGTATGGCTTTGCTTGTTTCGATGTTTGTAGAAGATTTTAGGAGTATTGGTAAGGTCTGAAAGATTTCATTGTCTATTTGGTTTGGATTTTCTGTTTTTGTCAGTACTGTGTATTTTAGTCTGAGCGCTCCAGAAAGGAAAGCTTAGGGCAGAAGCTTGCGTGTGTTCCTCTTCAGAGAGTACAATTTCAGGAAAGTGATAATCAGAGATAGCGTTTATCTTTCGGGGTGATCTTCCCGCCATCCAATCAATCGCAGCTTACAAGGAGGAGAAAGGTGAAGGAGCATACTTCGCATCCTGTCTCCCATGGGTTAGCTTCCCACTCTTCAGGTTCGCGCATGCGTGGTAACTGGGCGAGTACATAACTTCACGGTAAGCAGAAATATCTCAGGGAGAGAAAGAATTGCGGGGTATGCAGAGGGAGAATGAACAAAGGCACTACCTGATTTCCTTTGTGGGAACTTGATTCGAATCCATGTAGAACGGTCACTGCCATTCGTGTGGAGCTGATTCTGAATTAACAAGAGAGTTAAAGTGAAGCAGGATCTTCTTGGGTTAGTGCTTTGATCTGGACCAGAAGAGAAGAAAGCTGTTGTAACAATCTCGACAAAGGAGATTGACGGGTATACCCTCTGGAGATTCATAACCAAAGATGTGAGCAACAAGAAGACTTTCCTGTGTCACACTTTCCCTGCGAATGTAACTACCTTGTGTGTTAGGTCCATCCGACTGAAACATAGCTCTCTAGGGCTTTTACTTCTCAATGGGACATTCAAGATTAGTGGTTGACACACCCAATGGCCCTCGCCTGCCAACTCTTCTTCAAGGCTAAGCGCTAACCTGACCTGTTTGATGATGGATGAGGTTATGCTGCCTCTCCAAAGGAAGCAAAAACTAAAGTTGCCATGTGGTTCCTCAGGGTTGATCTTAACAGGAATAATAATCAAGATTACATCTTTTTCTTGGTTATTAAAATGACTAGCCTACGTGGCATTTAGTCAAAAAATGTAAGATAGGTGAGGAGAAGATTTTAAGCAACAGCACACAGATCGGTATCTTTGAAAGAATAGCATTTAAGGCAAGCTGTTCTTTTGGCTGAGTAACTGTGAACCATTTAATCTAGAATGTCTTCTAGTTCAGATGTAGGCTTACTGTAGCCGGGATGGATTAGCCAACGTCAGGGAAGCCACGTGTTCCTAGGTGCTTCCCATAAGATGTACCGTGGAAGGATGATGAATCAGTCTTCTAAGTTGTGAAGTCTCAAGTTTCTTGGTATTAAGTATTTTTCACTCAATAGTTACCAGGTTTTAAATGAATGCATGGATGTATTCATGGAATCTTCCTAAACAATGAAGTGTCATTCACAGTTGCCCGTGTGAGATGATATGAGGTTATAAGCCACTGGGATATATTCGTGTGAATCCTCTGTACAAATTTAATTATGTGCGTGTTTTAAAATTTGAATTTGAGATTTTGAGGATTTCTTTGACTGTTAGTAAATGGATATTGGGACATCCTTCTATGACTGACCATTCCCATTTTAAAAAAATTGTAATTGTTCAATATTTCAAAATTATGGTGCACCCTCCCTACTGCTGTGATTAGAAGCACGTGTCCTCTCTTCCTAGCTCCTGTCACCCTCTTAACAGATGAAAAAAAACCCACTAGACTTAATAAATAGATCTTACATGCAATTCCTTAGTTAATGTGGGTAGAGTTTAACAAACACACATGAACATATTTGCAAGAAGCTGCACATTTGAGTGCCCATGCAAAAGTAGATGCTGTGCCAGTGTAAGTCCCCATATGCTTAATGCCTGAATCCTCGAGAGATTGAAATCTTATGCTAAGAGCTGAATAAAATGCCTGGTTATTTTCTTAAAACGTCAGCCAAAGCAAGTTTATTACTAGGGGAGTTAGTAAGATATGTAAAATTTGAAGAGTCTGAGAGGGTTCTTAAAACTCAAAATGCCTCTTGAAATTTCTGAAACTTAAGGACATACAGGCACTTAATTTCTGAGTGCTTCACTCATAGATGCACCCAACGTTTGTTTGTATTTTAGTTCAATTATTAAAAGCAAGGCGAAATAAAAAGTAAGCATGTTTTAATAAAGGAAGTCATATGGTAATGTGGACTTGAGTGAGTTGATTCTTAGGGGGACTCATCTTAACTAATATTCCTAAATTACAAAAAAGAAAAATCCATATGGGTTTAGCACTATAAACATGAAAACATTTAAAGTTTTTTAGAAATAAGAATAAAAATTAAAAATATTACTGTTACTATTATTATTACTCTTGTTATTCTTTTGGCTCTTATGGTAAAGAAAGTGATTTCTGTTGTCAAAACAAAAAACAAAGCAGAAGTGTCCAGGTTTGAAATGGATCTCCAGGTGGTTCTCATTTCTGACTCTGCTCTACTTTTTGTCCCTGTCTTTGCTTTGGACAGGAACATTTCTGAGTTAAAAACATTTCTGGCCCCATCCTTTGACTGGGGGCTGGAGTGGTAAGGAAGGAGTGGTGGGTAGGTGGGTGGGGGAACACCCTCATAAAGGAAAAGGGGATGAGGTGGGAAGGGTAGATAGGATGGGGGCGTTGTGGAGGGATAACAGGGAAGGGGATATGATTTGAGATGTAAACAACAGGAATGATTAATTTTAAAAAAAAAGCAGAAGGTAGCTGAAGAGTGATGCCACCTGCTGCCCACAGAGCTGTCAAGAAAGGCTTGGAATCTGCAGTCCCCATAACCTTGGCATATTGATAATTTAGGTATTTGTAATATTCAAATAGGCATCCTATTGAATTCCCCACCCACTCAGCTCCCAAAAAAATTGCTTCTTAGAGAGCTTGTATGGAAGCACTACCCTAACTCCACCAGAGAGCTTCAGTTTTCAGTCAGTAGTGAATAGCAGATTACCTAGAACTGTGGAGAAATATAAGCCATCTGTGTCAGAGCACTTTTTATTAAAACAAATGATCATATTAAGCAGGGGTACTTCTGTTCCAGTGTGCTAATGACATTTATTAGCTACAGACGTGGAAGGTACCTGGAGGAGCTCCACAGAGGACGGTGCACATTCTTGGCTTTTGGTTAACCATGTGCAATGAAAGAATGGTTCCTAGAATTTTAAGTGTCTTTTTTAGAAAATGGTTTAAAACTTGCCAGGCAATATTGACAGCACATTCTGTGTGCTGGCTGGCTAGCTCTGCATTCAAGAAAGGAGGTAGAGCTATCCTGGAGAGAAGGCACAGACAAGCCAAATGAGAGTTGGCCACGGTCTTTGTTTGCTTAATAGGAGAAGTTATTACCTTTGCTTGTTACCCCAAGAAGGCTAATGGGGCCCTCATGGGTCTCTCTTTCTAGACACTAAATACCATCAATTACAATGATCCCAATTAAACCAGGACAAGGAGATGTGAAGTTAAAAATTAAGCTAATAAGCCCTGACTGACATCTACTGTGGCTTCCTCTTGACTTGCAAAGTCTTTAAAATTCTGCTCTTCTACATTTATCTTCTAAAAAAGAAATCCATAAACTACTAAAAAAAGGACTTAAGGTAGAAATTCATGTGCTGTGAAATCTTAGTGTTTCAGGTCTTATGCCTTCTGGAAGAGGATATTGGAGAGCTGATGTTAATGATACAACATTTAAAATGTTATTGAAGTGGTAAATGTAAAGTGGGAAGATGCCTGGCTATTGAATCAACTGAGTTCATTTCCAGTTTGGTAATGATTTAAATATATAAAATCTCGAATGCTTAATGTGTTGAAGCTTTTACCTATGAGTTCATAAGCATTAAATTGGCCATACTCTCAACATAAGTATTCTCAAATTACAACCATCCTTATAGGCAGACATTCTATGTAAGTAGTTAATATAGACGTCTTTATTAAAAAAGGAAAAGTAAAAAGAAAAATGTACCAAAGGAAAAAGATTGAATATGTTCTAATATTAATCTGTAATATTATCCCAATCAATAAAAACTGTTAAGTTGTATTTTACCAGTCGAAAAAGATTGGGAATCCATACACTCCAATTTCAGGTAATGTAAGTTAGAATGTGTGTGGTTGGTTCATTATTAGATGTTTCCTCTTCTGAGAATATACACTGTTTCTGTGTTTTAGTACTGCTTACAAGTAGTTAGTGTCTCGTGCATTTTCCTAGACAGCTTCTGAAGCAGTGCTGGTGCACTGTGGGATGAGATGTGGAGGTACATTAACACCGATAAACAGCTCCACGAAACAGCAAGCGAGCAGATGGCTTGGTTGCCATAGCACATTTTTAATGGTAGCCTGAGCCAACACGAAGTACACCTATTGTCCTGGGAATCCTCTCCGCTTCTCTGCTTGTGAAGAAAATGAATTATAACGCATGTGAATGGAATTAAGGCCAATGCACTCTAATACAACTACATAAATTTAGAAAAGTGTTAGTGCTTTTTGTTTTGAAATACATCTAGTCTGTGTGGTTAACCACAACAATAACAAAAAAAACATGAACACTTTAGTCTAGCATGCTACTTTGTCTCTTACATGCTTGCTCTCTCTCTCTCTCTCTCTCTCTCTCTCTCTCTCTCTCTAAAACAACAATTATTTAGGAATGATATTAAAATAATCATAAAATATAAAAACTGAAAGATTATGGAAATTAAAAGGAGACTGATTAGCCATGAAACCAAATAACCCATAAATTGTAGTGTGAACAACTCTCAGGAGTAATGTTATATCCTGGCCCTGAGAAACAACTAGTGTCTTAGTATATTGATCTCCGGATTGCAAAATGCTTAAGTGTTAAAGAATGAATTTGGTTATATTCTTATTAGGTGAGAAATATATGAATTTTTTAATTTAAGTCAAATTCAGGAAGTGTCATTATTTCATTGCTGGCTGAGACTACCAGCTAGCAACTTGAATGAAAAGACTCATATGACAATTAATAAAGAGAGCAAATCATTGCAAAGCTAGACGACAAATTTTCTCATTACAACCTGGTATTAGGGAACAGATATTAAAGATGAAAATTATTCAGTTCCCAATGTCTTCTTCTAACTAAATTAAAACACCAGGAGACGTATTTAATCACTTATTACTGCCGAGATTAAGTCATCTATTTTCCTATACAATGCAATTTTATGTTGATTTAAATTATCTTGCATTCACACACTTATTATAAATGCTGGATCAATTTAACATGTGTGGTGATAACAGTATTTTAAGTAGTCACCGTTGAGGTTCCCTCTCAATGCAGTATTCTTGAAATATCTTTAAGGCTATATGATCGGCAAAGATGATGTCTGAAGGTCTCAAAGGAAGAACTTAGTGACGTTACTTACCGTGATTCACTTTGGCCAGCACCATGTCAATGTGGATAATCAGCTAGAATTTGAAGTTTGTAACAGGACTACTTTATTATTTTGTTTTTGTGTGGATCAGGCATTGATTCATTAAAGGACTTGAGAGAAATAGTTCAAAGAAGGAGTAATTTTTTATTTATAAATAAAATTTAGCTTCTTTATATATTTTTGTTACATATATATTCCATGAAACAGAAACCAGAAATTGAAATCCTTTTGGTGCCCACAGTAGTACATAACTGGAATTCTAGGCTTCAGAGTGCTAAGGCAGGAGGAATGTGAGACTTAGACCAGAATGGGCTTCTTAGTAAAGCCCACATCAATGCCCACCAATACGAAATTAAATTTTCTCTTTGGCACAAAGCTAGTTGGTCAGCTTTAAATCAGTTATGAGTATGTGTGAGGATTCTTAGGAAGATGGGCTGTTTTTCAAGATGAATGGTACTTCTATGTAAGTACATACAAAAGCTAAATTTCTTAGAATTCCTAGGTCAATCAAATATCCTGGTGATGGCATGACAAAATAAACCAAGAATACATGTGATAAAAATTTACTCTTCATAACTTAATACTTCCAATATCTTGTATCTAGTGATTACCCACTATTGTTTTTATTATTAATTTATTTATCTACTTTATATCCTGACCACAATTTCACTTCCCTCCTCTTCTTGCAGTTCTTCTTACCCCATCTCTTGTCTTCCCCATCCACTCCTCCTCTCCTCTTCCCTTTCTCTTCAGAAAAGGAGAGGCTCCCATGGAAATCAACCAGCCTTGGCATGTCAAGTTGCAGTAAGACTAGACACATCTTCTCCTATTGATGGATAAGGCCACCCACCTAAGGGACATGGTCCCAAAAGCAGGCAACAGAGTCAGAGACAGGGCTGAGTCACACATGAAGACCAAACTGTAGAATTCTTACATATATGCTGAGGTTAGGTCAGTCCAATGTATGTACCCCGGTTGGCGGTTCAGTCTCTGTAGGCCACCATGGGCCCATTAGTTGATTCTTTGGATTTTCATGTGGTTTCCTTGATCCCTACGTTTCTGTAAAATTACAATAAAATACAACTGTCTTTTACCCCGCACTAGGTCTGGCACCATAGTGCTCCAAGATATCTGGTAGATACCTTCATCTCAGTCAGCAAAGCGTCTCACCTGCTTTGCTCTATTCCATATCACACTGTTGATGACCTCTCTCTGAGTCTGGCAACAATCTCTCTACCCATCTAGCTCCCAAGGCAGGTTGCCACCATGTCAGAAATATACATCCCAATTCCGTGGCGGTCTAGTGTCTCCAGCCAGCACATACTCTCTTGAGCTTAAATCACCACATGAAAGAACACAACACGATAACCTCTGATCCAATTAATAAGGTATAATTGCACACCTAGATAATACACAGTTTACCCATCTAGGCATACAAAATCCTATACAAATCCATGCCCTAAGAATATTCATAACAACCTGTAAATGTGTAGAGAGGATTCTCAATATCCGCCTCCATGTTCAATCAGCTGCTTCTCCTTTTACTCCAATCTCCTCCTCTCTCTAAAACTTTTCTCCCACCCATCCTTCCTTCTCTTCCAATGACAGGCCTTGTTTTCTCTTGTACCTGCCTTCACCTGTATGACATCATGCAGGTAAATGAACAGAAGGTTCAAATAGTGTCAGGTGGTAGCAAGTCCCCTGAAGGAAAATCGGGCCTTATAAGAATTTAAAAGCATCCCAGTGGGAAGGTAGTGTTCCAGTTGTTGGAGCTGGAAGAAGGCATGTCTGAGTAGATGATATTTAAGCTCAAGCCAAGGAGCACACGACCAAGTCCCACATATTCACCACCCCATCAGTAGCACAGCTACAAATCCAGAACTATCCATGACTGTTCCTGTCCCTCAGGTTTCTATTTCTCCAATATTAGGTATCACTAATATTTTCTCTTCAATTTTTTTCCACTCTACTTCTTAACATCCTCACCCCTATACTGTGGCTCTGCCAATTTTGGGCTACACTAACTCTAGTTTTAAGAACACTATATTCCATATTTCTCATATTTCTCATGTATCTAACTAATTTGGCACACTGGGATGAAGAGAATCTCCCCAGCATGTCACCCAGTCACTCCCTTTACAGTCTTCCCAGTTATATCACCTGTATGACTCCCATTACCCTTGAGAGTCAAAAGCCTTAGTGTGGACACCAAGATCCCATGTGTTTGTCCCTATGCACCTCTAACCATGTCTTACACCCAGTGTTCCTCCTGCCTAAACCTGTGGGCTTCCTAATAGGCTTGGCTAATTCTGTAAGTCCTCTAACTAACTCTTCTGCAAGTGCTGTTCACTAGACCCGAGAACAGATTACTTCAGTTAAGATTCCAATCCTTTGATGTTATGGGGGATACTGACTTCACCACTTTTGTCTCTAGTTTCATTATCTGCAGAGTGGGACTAATAATAATATGGAGTTTATGGAGTTATGTAAAATGTGTGGGAAGGTACTTATACAAAGTAAGTACTATGAAATCGTTTTCTATTACATAAGTGCTGCTGTTATGTCATGTGCCTAGAATATAGTAGATTCTAAATAAATACTTATTGAGTCAGAGTCTCTTGGGATTTGTTCTTATTTCCTTTAAAGCCTGGCTACATGCATGTTATCTTTGCTTTAGCAAAAATTATTGTAGCGAACATCTCCAATATTCTTGTAGGTAACATCTCGTTCCCTTTATTTTTTTCTTTTTTACATGAAACCCAGTTTTGTGTTTTATAACTTGTTTTCAGTATTGACTTGGCTGTTATACGTGATACATATTAATTAGGAATGAGGGTGTTTCTTCACAGATGGTATATGCACTTTCCATTTTATACACAGATTCAATCTAAATTGCATAGGAAAGGTGTCTGCTCAGCTTTAATACTGAATATTAGCTACTTACTGTCCAGCTCAAAGGAACAATTAACACTTTCATGAGTTAAAGATCAATTTAGGGTTAAAGCATAATGAATACCTATATGATAATTTAATAAAACCCTATACCTTAACTGAAAACTGTTCATGGGTAAAAATAGAAACTGAGACAGGAACTAGTTCTAAAGTAGAAATGATCAGACTTCATCCAGTAGTTAAGCTCTTGAGGGAACATCTTGTTTTTATACCTGTTCTAATACTCTACTGTCCACACAGTGCTATCCAATGCATATCTTAGATGATGAAGTGAAAATGTGACTTTCTTTACTTAATTCTGCCACGTGAGTTGATTAGAAATTCACATGAATCAGCAGTAACTTAGCAATTCTAAAACTGTATTGCAATCTACATTAGACCACACTCTTAGGTAACAATATGCATTTTATATGCATATAATCCTAGTTTATAAAGATGATTGAAGTTGATACTGAAAGGTAAAGAGTATATGAGCAATAAATGTATTGGTTGGTCTTACCTGGAGCGTGCGGCTACATTGTTTATCTTTAACTGAATATGACATTTGTCCATAAGATATTTTAAATATTTTAATATTTGGAACATAGCCATCAATCAGCAAATTAAATCAGTTCTAAGCACAACATGTTTTTTAGTGAAGTGATATCTTTAACACACACACACACCCACAAATATGACCTCTATGTTAATAGACATTTATTATAGATCTATAATACTTAAATATTTATGGTAAAAAGTAATTCCTTACTAGAAAATTTTGTTCATAGTGAAGAAAAAGGAGTAGTTTTTACTGACACATTTGTAGTTCTAATAAAAATAATCTTCACTAATCCTTCAAAATGTAATTGGAGTTTCCCTCTGTTGTTAAGAAGCAATTTCTCCGTTCATTTTTGGTTTCTTACCATCTGCAGTGAACAATCTATGGATGGGAGGAGTGGTGATACATACATACCATTGCTTAGACTTTAAGTTTCTGCACAAGTATTTTCCTTTATGCAGATTATTCTCTAGTACTGACTACGTTTAAACTCATTGTCTGGACATGAGAATTTAAGAGTTCCCTTAGAAATATTCTCATATTTATTTAAAAGTAACAATTATGATATCTATAGAAATACACTATGACCATTTTCTTAATAACCCAAACCACAACTACATTCCTCTATATTTTTACAGTTTATTTACTTATGTGCTGTGTGTGTATGTGAATATTCTATTTGCATGGATGCCTGTGTGACAGAGGACATTAGAGAGAAGGGGCATCAGATCCCCTGGGAGATGGTTGTGAGTCACCACGTGGCATTGAACGTAAGATATCTAGAAGTGCTCTTAACCGCTGAGCCATCACTCCACCCTCATACAACACTCTCAACATAGAATTTTTAAATAATGTATTTAAACTGTAAAGGTTATAATGTAAAACATTCAACTGAGTCCTGAAATTGGCTTAGGTTTCTGTGCAAATTTTATATAACACTTCATTTTAAAATTCAAATAGTGGGAATTTCTTGACATTGCAACCATCATCTACTTGTCATCGTCACAGCATGAAGCAAAAAAAAAAAAAAAAGAACAGAATTTGTTTGGAGAGAAGTGAAAAATATTTGCAAAGTCTGAACAGAAGTGGAAGTAATTTACAAAAGTGCTACCATTGAGTATAGATTGTCATGATTCCAGAGAGTAAAAACATGTATTAGGAAGTAGAAACTTCCAAGAAACATGGATTTATTGTTGTGTGGGTCTGTGTGTGAGTGCATGTGTGTATGTGTGTGTGTTATTTAATTCCAAAAGAACTGCTATATTTTATCAGACATTATAATTTTTGTCACAAAAAGGTGGATTTCTTTTAGAATACTGAAATTAAAAAAAGTTCTCACTTTTATTTTCATATCTTTGCATAAGATTGTGTTTATGGCACCATTATCCACAAAAGCCTTCCATGAAGTATTTTTTTCTTGTAATTAAAACAGTAGGAATTAATGACAGGCTGGGATGCTTGCTGTTTTGTAATAATGAATTGAACTATTTGAATGGGTAAAAAATGTTAATACAGTGATTATTTCAGAGTGAGCTAAGTCTTGTCATAAAAGATAAAAGTATTAAATTTGCATTAGATGTTTTAAAAATGAAATCGAATACCATAAAGTCAAACAAAGGGAGTTCAGCTTTGCCAAACGTGATCATAATTGCAAAGGAATATAGATGTAATGATTCAAATATATTCTGATAGCAAAATAAACCTACTCATTTTTTTTCTTTAAATCTATTTGGTTCCATAGCTTGTAGGTATTGTTCTATTGTACTACTCTTAAGGGTTTAAAACGTCTGTGATTTTATTAAATCTAGGACCCTTTGGCTAAATGTTGGTTGTATATAAGTATAGAAAGAATTATTAACTGTAAGTTTGCAATTTTCAAAGTGTCACTTTGGAATAATTGATTTTTATTTTTCAAATATGTCAATATAAATTAATGTTTTGTGGCCCAAGTTAGGAATAAGAGGTAATTCCCCTAAAGAAGGAATCAAGTCCATAAGTACTGCCCATGTCTAAAGCATATTTTGGGTTGTAGTGTTTGTTTTATATTGTTGTACTTCCACACACTGGTTTTACCCAGTTGTCCTTCTCTCCATCTTCTTGTACCGCTAACAAACCTTAAGTTAACACACATACCCAAGTCCTCTGTGTCTCTAGCTCTGGTGACAGTGATGTGCTACATTCTCTATCTATCACCTGTCATCATCCCCTGCACTCCATGTCTGCCTTGGTGTGAAATTAAAATTGTTTCCTCCCTCAGAATATGTTAAATCTCCTCTCTGCCTTTTTTTTTCTCTCCACTCTGCTCATGTGATATGAACTCCCCACCCCAAGTCACTGCCTCCCTATCTGTTACAAACTGAGAACATTAATGACTATAGGATGACACTTCTCCATCTTTGTCCTCTTCTAGTTTCCAGCTTCCTTATTACTTTGGAAGAAGCATATTTCTCCTTCAACAAGGCCTGCCACCTTTCCTTCAGTCCTGAACACATCCTTACAGGAGCTGGTCCACATGCTTTCTCCTCTGTATCATCTTTCTTCTCCCCTATTCTATAAACAAAACAATTGTTTCATGGTGTAAGAAATGCTCTATCCAAACTTTGCTCACCATTGAGTCACTGCATATTTATTTGAGTAAACCACACTTATGAATCCCTACTCTTCAAATCCTTGCTTGCTTCTCATTTGATGGTAATCCAGTGACTCTCCATGTCACCAATTGTTCTAGTGTCTTTCTATTGTTGTGAGAAAGTACTGACCAAACACTTTATGGAGGAAAGGCTATATTTGGTTCTATATCCCCATCATGGTCCACCCAGGGAAGGCAGTAGAAGAACTCAAGCAGGAACTAAAGCAGAGTCTACAAAGAAATGCTGCCAACTGGGTTGTTCAATCTAGCTTGTTCGGTTGCATATTTACCCAGTCCAGGACCATGTACACAAGGGAGGCACCACTCACATTGAGCTGGACCCTCCCACATCGATTGGGTTGGGAGGCAGTGATTGGGGTCCATATCATGTGAGCAGTTGTCAAGAAAATGCCTCACAGACCCATCTGATGAAGACAGTTCAACTCCTTAAATAAATTTCCCTCTTCCTAAGTGTGTCAAGTTGCCAACCACTATTAGTCATCACACCAGCATGACCATTTCAGATTCAAGGTCTGTCCCTCTTCAGTTTTCCAATGGGACCCTACAGTACTTGACAGTCACAATCTTCAGTCTTTAAAAATTCCTCATCTCTTCTTCAATGCCACAATAACAATCTGGCCTTGACCTTATACTAAAACTGGATCCACTTCACTCATTTTCATTAGCTTGCCTTTGTTGTTGTTGTTGTTGTTGTTGTTGTTGTTGTTGTTGCTGCTGCTGCTGCTGCTGCTGTTGTTGTTGTTACCTATCTACATGATAATGATGTTTTTCTTGAGTTGCAACTTGGGAAACTGCAGGCTCCTGCTAGTGTAGGGTTTCGTAGTCAAGGATGAGCCCCATCTCTGTCTGCTGCTCTCTACCTACGTGTCACTCTCCAAGTTACTACCATGCTCAGTGGCCATTGCTGTCTGAACTCATCACAGCAGTAACTGAACCCCTTGTTTCTTTCCGCCTTTCCTCTCTTCTCCAGACAGCTGCTAATTTTGATTGTGTCAGTTTGCTCTGGCAACCCTTATTTATTTAACTTTTTTGGACTGGATTCAATACATATTTTAATGAAAACACTTCCTTTGACTAAGAATGATTTGCATGTTGTAATCTGAGACCGCTGTGCATTTGATGTTGCTTCCTGCTCCACAGGCTTCAGCAGTCACTGCAGTACAGAGTCCCCTGCGCTCCTGAGGCACGCAGCCCATACACTCTCTTCTGTAGGAAGTCCTTGTGGAAGCTGCGGGGGCTGGATTCTTTTCAAGTTTTTAACACTCTTAATTTTGCATTCAATGGTGGATATATTTAGGAATTTGAAAGGCATATGCTTTCTGTTGTCTAAGCACCTTTATTGAGTCTTTATACTAATATAAGCACCATTTTGTACTTATAATTCTGGTAACAGTATGCAGTTTATGAGGATGCAATGGTGATCCCTGAAACATTTTTTTATAATCTTCAGGTTGAAGATGAAACACTTCATTTGGAATTCTTGATTGGTAGATTTCTGCTAAATACAGTCTGTGCAGTAGAGAGACTCTATACCTCTTTTTCACAGTCTATACTCTTCCCAGGAGCCTCTGAAATACTGAACACAGAAAAAAAAATCCTATTAGTATAGTGAGTTTTCAAAGGCATCATGAAGAAAAAGTTAATGAACACTGCCTCCACCAGCTGATTAGGGTTAAATCACACGAGCAGTGACTGGTGTTGATTGAATATCGGTCAGAGCTCCATAGCCAGACATGGTGCCTGGCTATTTAAATGTCCAACCTGAAGCTCTGGTGGCTACCTTTGTATGACTCTGTAGGTAGTCACAATGAAGTTATACCATTGTACATTGTCCTCTTCCTTTCCATCCTAATAGAATGTTTTCCACTTTTTTATCTAATTCTTTTATGACTCCATGTTTTTCATTGAGTCTTTTGAAAAACATATCATATTTAGTATACACTTTGCTTAATTGAGTATGGCCTTAAATTCGAACATTGATTTTTCATTCACTGTCAAGCTCAATTCTGCTTCTTCTAAGATACTCTCTGCATAGAAAACATTCCATTCTCTCATGTGTACTTTTCAAATGCTTCCTTAACAACATCTATTAATGTCTATGTATGGCTTTGTTATCAGTCTATTTTCTTGTGCTATAAGAGAATACCTTGGACTTTTAAAAGAACTGCATTTATTTAGATCATACTAGGCTGGGGAGTTCAAGAACACAGCACTTGTGTCAGCCAGGTCCCTGGTATAGGATCTATTCTGCATCACTGACATAGCGAAGAACTGCAAGGATGTATTTGGAAAGGATGAAATCAGAAAATATTTTATTATATAACAATACTCTCATGATAACCAATCCAGTCTTTAAGAAGTGAAATAATTAACCAAATCATATAAGGGGTCATTAATTCATTTTGATGTTTATTAAAAGTTTCACACTACCTCTCAACTTTAGTTTCTTTGGGGACCATATTTCTTCTTGAGTTTAGGAAGAGTTGAATTACAGCATTCTCACACATGGGAATATGAATGACTTAAAGAAACGCCATGCCATCTTTACTTGTAAAATAATTTGTAGAGTTCCTGGCACATATTAGATATCCAGCAAATAATTGCTGAGGTAAACAGGGAAATTTTTCTTCATCCTGTTTAATTATATAGAAATTATATTATATATACTATATTCTATATATGCCATATCATAGAAAGTGACCAAAAACACAAATACTTAAACACAAATATTATGTTCTCTTGATTTTCATATATAATGTGATCTTTAGGATAAAGATGAAAAAAAGTCTTAATTTGAACTATAGAACCACAAGGGGCAGATTTAATTATACAGGTTTTCCTTTTAACTAAAACACAATGATACATTTAGGAATTAGTATAGGTAATTAAATTTGCCTAAATACTGAGAATACACACTGATACTAGCCCGTCCTCAATGAGAGCACCGTAGAGGCTAAGTTACATTGATGTCAGTGGTCTTTGTGACTTTTCTGTCTTAATTGCATTCAACCATGAGAACATTTTACCTGCCACTTTCATCTCCTATCTGTTTGTGGACTATCAAGGAAATGTCACTGAGTGACTGAATAGAAGGTGTAAGTGTATATGTAAAAGGAAAAGTTTAAAGATGGCAAGAGTGTTGAAATTAAAGTACCACAGGAACGAGCAGTACCAGGATGAACATCGTTGCCTGGTCATGGATGGTCTTTGAGGTTCTAAGTACAAAAATATGTGTCAGATGCCTCAGGTGATTGAACATTATTTGAAAGCAGAATGTTTGAAAAGGGACTGTCTTCTGTAACATAAGTGACAATAGTAACTAACAAAGTTGAGTGCTTACCCTTGGCCAGGCAGTATTCTTTGAGTTTAGCATGTAATGGCTTTTTAATTGTCAGAATAACCTTTGAGATGGGTACTATTACTTTCCCCATTTAATAGATGGAAACATTGGTCTGATACCCTTAACATGCCTAAGGCCACACAGCAGCATATGGTGAGTGGCTGAACTAATATTGAAGTCTTGCCCTAAACCAGCAATTTTAATTACTTCTCTCCCCCTTCACTGACAAAGACAAATAGGAACAGGCTGACAGTGACCCTCTGCCATACAGTGTTTATGAAATTATAGTGTGTGCTCTCAGCCTTCTTCCAAATAACATATTAACTGCATAAATCAGCAAACGGAAGAGGAAACCATTGAAGAGGGCAGTTTTCAGACTCCATTTTGGCAGTGGATATAAACAGCACTCTTCACCTACTTCTGTGGGATTCAGATACTGCTCAATAGCAAACCCTGAGTTCTCTGGAATTACAGATATCTACAAGGCATGTTACAGTATTTATGCAAGGGAGCCTGAAAATTAGCAGATGTTTAACAGTATTTTTTAAAGAAAGAGATAATAGAATAGTAAAGGGTGATAAACAATATAAGTTACTATCAACAGTTTCAAAATGTTTCATCCCATCTCCTCTTCCTGAACTTGTAATTATTAGACTGTATTTCTTTGAATGCTCTGGTTATTTCTGTGATCCGTATCTCTTAATCCTATGATTCAAAGGCAATTGAAGAAGATATAGAAGTCGTACGGAGAGCGCAATTGACTACAACTTTCTAGCTATCCAAACCCCAATCAATTGTCAAATGTAAAGAGGGACAAACTGAGTTGTGTCATCTAAGCAGAGCATACATGTGGGTAACAACCTATAAGGTTTATAGCAAGTCATGAAAGGGCATCAATAATATTAATAGTTAAAATGCCATATAGTATTTCAGTAGTTTAAGCTTAGAAGACACAACCCAATAAACAAATATATCTTCTGTCTTATAAAATAACTTTTATTTGCTGATACAAAAGAATTTTTTAATGTTTGAACATCTCAGAGCTTTTTTTCTCAGCTAGATAGATGATATTGCCTTAGTTACTATTCTATGGCTGTGAAGAGACCCAATGGCCAAGGAAACTCTTATAAAAGAAACCACTTAATCGTGGGCTTGCTTACACTTTCAGATGTTTAGTCCATTGTCATGCATACGAGCATGACAGCAGGCATGGCCCAGATGGCAGTGGAGAAGAAGGAAAGGACCACAACGTGATATGCAGAAAGATGGGGTGGGGGAGACTGAGCCCAGTGTGGACTTAGGAAAGCTCAAAGCTCACTGTCTCCAATGGCAAACACATTCTGTCCAACAAGGGTACACCTGCTAATCTTTCTTTTCCATTCAAAATAGTGCCACTCTTTTGTGACTAAGCATTCAAATATATGAATGTATGGGGGGTCATTCTCATATAAAACAACACAGATAGACAGATAATAGATGATTAATAGATAGATAGATGGATGGATGGATAAATAGTTGATAGAGAGTAAAAGTGGCAAAGTTGTGTGCTGCATTAAATAGTAATAGAGCAAGTCATTTTACTTGTGAGCAGGGACAATATTATGATATTTAATTTACTATGTAGGAGGGAGGAGCTTTGGTCCAGCCTGTCAGTACCATGGCAGGAAGACTGTTGCCATTAATGAATAGTGAGGGGTATGCCAGATAAAAGAAATAATAAGTAAAGAGTAAAAAACAGTAGAGTTTTCAGTGTGCCTTAGCCATAGAGCTGTAGGTTAGAATTCCAAGCAAAGCTTCTTTGATAGATATTTTAGTTGCCTGAATATGTTCCCGTGTCTGTGTGTGTGTGTGTGTGTGTGTGTGTGTGTGTGTGTGTGTGTGTGTCGTAGAGTACGGGTATGTGTGCATAAATATGCTGGACAGTAAGAATGGATAAGAAAATAAGAGCAGGCACATGAGGTCGAAATGGGAAAAATAAACTGAGGGATGAGACAATCTTTCTCACCGACTTCTTGTGCTAGATCTAAACCTTAACAGAGCCAGGGGCTAAAGCTGTCAAAGAAGTTCCTTTCAATGGCCCGCTTGTCATTTAGTGTCCCAATAATAGCTATTAATGCAGGGGACATGAAGTTCAGGAGCAGGGGAGCACTTCTCCAAGGTTCTGTGGAAGACAGCAGCATCCTCACACAATGAGGTGGGACAGAAGGACACCATTCCCTACTGTGAAATATTGAAAGTGTCAGATTGTAAAGCATGAAGAAATAACCCCAGGAAAGGAAACGAACATTTCCCAGGTTCTGTGGATGCTGGAACGAGCAAGGAGCACTCAGAAATAGAACCAATAACATATCGATGAGTGTCCATGGGACATTCTGGAAACTGCAGAATTCAAGAAACACCTTTTAAGTCATAAGCACCTACTCTGCATGTAAATTGAGCCAAAGAATGATACTTTTAACATTGTTATCACATCTTGGATGACCATAGTTATACTTGTGAAAACAACAAATATTCAGATAAGAATATCTCAACATTTACAATCATGCAAGTGACTATTCACTAGTGAATGCTGACAGCATCCTGATATAGGTGTCTCCTGAGAGGCCCTGCCAGAGCTTAACAAAAACAGCAGCAGATGCTCACAGCCAACCATTGGACTGAGAAAGGGCCCCCAATGGAGGAGTTAGAGAAAGGACTGAAGGAGCTGGACTGGTTTGCAACCCATAGGAAGAACAACAATATCAACCAACCAGATATTCCAGAACTCTCAGGGGCTAAATCACCAACCAAAATGCACGTGGAGTGACCCATGGCTCCAGTCACATATGTAGCAGAGGATGGGCCTTGTTGGGCATCAATGGGAGGAGAGGCTCTTAGTCCTGTGAAGGTTCTAAGGAGATGCCCCAATGTAGTGGAATGCCAGGGTGGGGAGGCAGGAGGGAGGGAATGGGAGGGTTGGGGAGCATCCTCAGGAGGCAGGGGTGGCTTTCTGGAGGGGAAACACGAGAGGGGATAACACTTGAAGTGTAAATAAAGAAAATATCCAATTAAGAAAAGGAAAAATTAAAAAGAAAAGAAAAAGTTGGCAACTGGAAGCTGTGGTTCAGCTTCCTCAGAGGATATTTTTTCCATCTTTATTAAATTAGGATATTTTATAGAAGAAAGAACCTAAGCAAAGAGAGTATGGAGCATAGCAGGCAGCTGGAAAATGTCTGGGTGACTTTCAGAAGGATGGCCATGTGAGCATTTTCAGGTGTGTGTTAGGTCCATTAAAGCCAAGAGGAGGCAGAGGAAGGCTTGACTGATTGGCACGGATTACAACTTCTTATCCAGAAACCAAGTTGGCTCAAATCTCCAAAAAGCCTTTGCTACTCTAAGGATTTAATTGAAATATACTTATGTAAAAAACAGTCAGCAGGGTTTGAAGAGATGTCTTAGTGCTTAAGAGTATAGGCTGCTCCTCCAGAAGAACAGGATTAGATCATGAGCATCCAGGTGGTGGCTCATAACCGTCTGTAAATCCAGTTCCTGGTAACTCCACATCTGGCCTCTGAACGTACCGGACAGACACATGGAACTCAGAAGTACATACAAACAAAACATATATATATGTTTTGTTATAAACTTAACTCCCTAGATTCACACTATATAATTTACATTTATCAAAGTGGTTTTTGATTCTTTAAGCTCTTTACAATGGCAGATTTTTGCTTTGCAATAAGGATACCTTGTAAAATTTGGTATAATTGACAGAAGAAGGAATGTTCTGCACATAGTGTTTCAAACCCTGAGTTTTACATCTATTTTAGCAGTATGATCTAATACTGTGAAACCACAAACGACTGCACATGAATCCTTTCTGCTCAATTATAAGCGGGTCATACATTCAACCTTCTGTCTTTTGTGTTGGAGTATATTTGCACAACATGTATACCCAGAGAGAGCATCAGCTTCCACGGGTTAAACTAGAGGTTGCTGTATTAATAGGTTGCACACTTCATTGATTTTTAATTAATTTCAGGAGAGACACAGAGGATAACTACTACAGCCCACAAACATCTCCTTTCTCATTGCAATCTACATCTTTATTGATCGGCTGCTTAAGGAGCAGAAGTAATCCATTTTCAGTGCGCCTCCCGGTGAGACTGCAAACACAGTGGTGCTCCACAGTTCACTCCTCCCATTGTTGGCTAGAGGTCACCGGCAGGGGACTGCTGTGGCCAGTCAGCTCTTCTCCTGGTCCAAGCAGATGAGCTTTTTGACTCACAATTATTCCTTAGGAAAATAAAAAGGTCTCATTTTGCCCTGTCAACGTCACTTTTTCATTTCACAATGAAAAAGGCACTAGGAAGTTGTTTTCAAAGTGGGTCTTTTCAAAAGATTGGGAAGAGTGATTAAGTCTGATTTTGAAAGGAAATACAAGAAACCGGACGGGAAAGTTCTGCTCTATTCCCCAGCTCTAGAAATCTATAGCTGGGATTTCCATTCATTCCCCTGATACTCAAATTCCAAAGTCTGGGGTCTTCCTAATGCCTGCAGGGTTCATCTTTTCCACACTACCATCTGTGGTGTAAACTTTAAATCAGCTCTGCCTCACCATAAAGAAAAATTGTTCGTGCCAGGCAGTTTTACAAAATTGTGGTCTTCTGGTTCATTTAATTCAGTCATAAACATGACTTTAGTGCTGGTTTGAACTGTAGAAGACACACGGTCAAATGAACAAATACAACAGAGTCTGGGCCCGAGTAGCACAGTAACTATGAGGTTCTCATGTTTGTGGTAATGGGGTATAAAGAAATAAACTTTGGCTAGGGATGCTGGCACCTGTCCATAATTTCTAGACTTGGAAGGTAAAAGCAGGAAGATTGATGCAAGTCCCAAGTCAGTTTGATCCGCAGTGTTAAACTGACTTAAAACAAAAAGAAACTTATTTTATAAAATACTATACATACGTTTTATACAATATAGAATACTTGTATATGAAAATATATGGCAAATTTACAGGCTCATGTATTTCCTACTCTTTTGTCATGACTGTAGTTTATTCCTTCTATTTATTAAATCATATGACTAAATGATCGTCATTGCAGAGACTCATAATAACTTGTCAGTGTGTGGAGAACAATGATTGCTGAAAACTGAGCCCTAAACGGGTGTCCATATCATCCAAAGCTCAGGGCACATTACAGAAGAAGGAGTGGAAAGAATGTTAAAAACTGCAGGATGGCAAGGAATGCTACTCTCTTCTCTACACGACCTGGATATTGCATCCATGAAGTCACAACATCACAAAGACCTGTACTAGAATGGGCCTATGTACATTCTATCTAGATAGGACAAGAGATCACAGGACATAACTCTCCTAGAGGAGCTATAGAAAGTTAAAGTTTGCAGCAGGCGAGGGAGTCACAGTCCTCAGAAATGTAGTCAGTGACACATTGCTTCATGCAAGCAATTAACCCTCCCCAGAGCTTATGTAAGCAGCCCTAATTAAATATAACACACCCGCACATGCACATGCACACACAGGCACACACATATCATATGTGTGTTTTTCTGTGTGTATATATGCATAAATATATGTATACATACATATATTTTTTTAAAGAATTAAGAAGTTTTATTGAAACAAGGTCTTAAAAAAAACATGTAACTCAAACTGACTGAAAACTTACTGGGTAGAACAGGCTACTCTTAACTCACAGATACGCCTGCCTCTGCCACCCAAATGCTATGATCAAAGGCATGTACCACCACATCAATAGAAATTTAAAAGGAAAAAGAACATTTAAATCTAGGCCATTTTATTTTGACAGCAGCCTTGTTCCCTTTGATTCACTGAGTCTCTTTCTGGATCACGGTTAAATCATACCATCTAGGTTTAAGTAAGTGTGTTCTGTGATGTTTGTCTAATGGCGGAGTCGCCTAACAAGCTCCTTCCTCTACGGGTCCCAGTCTTTAAACAAGGTATCAGCATCGTTTTATTCTAAAGTAGATCCAGGGGTTCTATCCTTACAGAATCCACCAAAGCTAAACAGTTGTATATGTTAGCTATTGCTATTTATTCCACAGGGAAGTCTTCTCTTTCATCCCTTACAATACTCGTGTCTCTATAACAGTCTCTTAGCGAAACACACACTCTTTTTTTTCTCCATCCTTATTAACTTGGATATTTCTTATTTACATTTCAGTTATTATTCCCTTTCCTGGTTTCCAGGCCAACATCCCCTAATCCCTCCCCCTTCCCTTTTTATGGGTGTTCCCCCCCATCCTTCCCCCCCATTATCGCCCCCCCCCAACAATCACGTTCACTGGGGTTCAGTCTTGGCAGGACCAAGGGCTTCCCCTTCCACTGGTGCTCTTACTAGGCTATTCATTGCTACCTATGAGGTTGGAGCCCAGGGTCAGTCCATGTATAGTCTTTGGGTAGTGGCTTAGTCCCTGGCAGCTCTGGTTGCTTGGCATTGTTGTTCATATGGGGTCTCAAGCCCCTTCAAGCTCTTTCAGTCCTTTCTCTGATTCCTTCAATGGAGGGTCCCACCTGTTCTCAGTTCAGTGGTTTGCTGCTGGCATTTGCCTATGCATTTGCCGTATTCTGGCTGTAAACACACTCTCTTGATAATGTTCTATATGAGTTTATAGTCTGTTGACTGTAGTTTTCTTCTCGGTAGTCACATTGGGAAAGGATTAAGATCATTGTTTTTGGAATCAAACACTCTATATTTAACTCTTGGTCCTGTAAGGCATATTATACATTAGTTACAATCAGGGAGCATTTTTTTTTTTACCGTTCTACATATCAGTTGATCCTCTTCAGATAGAGATAATAAAATACTAACATTTACATTCACCTTCGGAATTTGTGCTTTTGTATGCATGAAGTGCTTAGGGTGCCCATCATGGAATACATATGAAATGTATGTTAACTATTCTGTGCTTCTAAGTGATATACACAAACATACTTGATCACAGTTTATTTTTCCCACATGACCTCTGTGTCAACTGCTAACCAGAAACCTCTCTGTGTTGCTTTTCTACAGTGACTACTGCAACTTGCCTAAAATATCTCATATTAGAGCCAACAGATTATATTGTTAAGTAAATTTAGATCATTATGCATGTAGATGCCTTAATGTTAAAGAGATACAGAAAATTAAATGCTAATAGAAATGAAAAAGAACAATAAATCAATAAGGATGTGGATTATATTTGTCTATATATCTGACCTTCTGTGAACATTTAATGCAACACTGAAAAATAGTAAGTTTGATTACTTATCAAAATATATTTGAATTTAAACAGCAAAAATAAATCATGACAGTATAATTCATGAGCTATGTATTAAAAATAACATGAAACTCAAGGCCCATGATGGTATTGCGCACCTTTTCTCCCAGCACGTGGTAGATAGAGGAAGGTGGATCTCTGAGTTCAAGATTAGCCTGGTCTACAGAGTGAGTTCTAGGACAGCCAGGGCTACACAGTGAAACCCTGTCCAAACAAACAAACAAACAAACAAACAAACAAAAGTAGGATAAAACTCCACAAAAGCAATATACTTAACATTTAATGAAGATACAAAGGAGAGATTGGAAGGATCAATATTAAAAAAAACAAAAAAAACAAAAAACCCAGCATGGATTGTTTCCATAGATAAAGGAATGGAATATTAATAAAATAATATAGGGAAAGTATGAGTAAAGTAAGCTTTAAAAACTCCTATCTGTCAAAGATCTGGATCAAAAGGACATGGGGATATTACACAAATTTCTTGTAGAAAGCAGTCTCTGAGATGGATTTGTATTTGAGAAGGGTTGTTTGGGCAAGGGTTCTTAGGACTAGCATTTGCTTCAGTAAGAAAAATCAGTATTGGACAGAAAAAACAGTGGGGTTAGGACAAAATTGTATCTTTCTCCAATTCCATGGAGGATGCTGGAGCTGGAACACTCTTCTGAATGATCCAAAGAGGGGTAGCTTTCTTCCTTGGGAAAGGGAGATCGCCCAAGCAAAACAGCTCTGTGTTTGGTTTGGGGGAGGGGTCGGTGACTCAAGATTGATGCTCAACACTATGAGATGAAAGGGTACAGTGGTTTTGAACTGGTTTAAGGAAGCACATAGCTGGACCTACTACAGACAGGGACTGAGACTGCTTTACTTGAACTAGTTTTAGAAGAAAAAGAATATTGAATTGAAAAGTATTTTATTCCTTTTTATTAAAATGACTGAAAACTGATGTTCTTGATATGTAAAATATTTAAGGTTTGTAGTTTACAAAATCTTTGAAAGTGTTTAGCTACAACAGGAAATATGAGAATTAACCATAAGAACTAACTCTGAATGCTCCAATTATCACTTCATCATTTCAGAGAAATAATAGACAGCAGAGAAAGAAAAAGAGAGAGAGAGGGAGGGAGGGAGAGAGAATGAAGAATGAATTTGAGGTTATGTATTTGTCTTAGAATATTGACTGTTCAAAGTATTTTCATTATGTTATGCACCTGAATTCTCAAGAAATTCTAATAGGGAAGGGAAACAGACAGATGATGACGTTTGAAGTGATTGGCTTCACTTAGCTAGTGAGTAGCCATCGTTTATTTCTGTAGTATGGTTTCTTAAATTTAGGATGAGTCCAACTTACTTTATGAGACTATATTCAAGCCCCTTACCAAATAAACTTTGGAAGAGAAAGGTCTATCCCACCTGCTTCCATTGCGAGACTTTCTTAGCCCTACAGTGTTTGAATAATGACACAGAGACTTAATTTTTATCATAGCTTAGGCCTTAGTTTAAGCTACCTCCCAGCTAGCTCATCTTTCTTAATTAACCTGACTATATTAGTCCATGTCTGCCACATAGCCCATTACCTCTCTCTTACTTTGGGTATGTCCGACCTCCTCTGTGTCTCACTGGTAAATTCTACTGCACCTGATTCTTCCCACAGTCCCTATCTCTGCCCAGTTCTGCCTTCCCTTTCCTTCCTCAATTACTGACTGTTCATTTTTATTAAGCCAATCAGAAGTGAGGAAGGTATATGTTTACAGAATACTGTCAGGTGATGAGTCATAAGACTAACAACACCAAAGTCCAGACAGTACTCAGTTCTCTCGGTACAGAAATCAACATTTAGAAAATAAAAAGACAATCTTTAAGATAACATACAAATGGGGTTGGCGATTTAGCTCAGTGGTAGAGCGCTTGCCTAGCAAGGGCAAGGCCCTGGATTCGGTCCCCAGCTCCGAAAAAAAAGAAAAAAAAGATAACATACAAATATGTTACCGCAACCTATTTCCTTCTCTCTGTGTCTAGTATTGAGCTAATATTTAAGTATTTAAGAATAGATATATTTAATAATTCCTTCCAAATGTAAAAACAGGTTAGTTGTAACATCAGAGATAATTTAAAGTATTCTGTCATGTTTATTGTTTGTGTGAAGCGAGTACCTATGACCAATGGCTAAATGACTATGGCTAATTAGCAATATGCCAACTAATTCTACCCATCGACCTTCCATTCTCTGTGCTTTCTACCACAAAACCTAATGGATGAAAGACTCCCCACTTGACTCTTCTCAGCACCTCTATAGTTTCCTCTCATGCCCAGTTGGGATTCATTAAGGGACTTCACCAAAAATCTCCCTTTCCTCTCTTGACCATACTTATACCTTTAACCCTACTACAAGCAAACATTATAGCTGATGTTTTCTTTCTAAGAGCAGCTTTTAGAAGGACAGATGGAAGAAAGGAGAGCTTTTCATTGTAGGTTAGATTTCCTGAAGTTTCCTCTTGTATAGAAAGCGTTGGGTTATTAGAGTGAAATTTGGTTATTTTTGAAGGGTGCTTTTGCTCACTCCAGAGATTAATGCCCAAGTGCTGACTGCAGTCTGAAATTTTTAGCCCCACACATGTGTTTGCTGAAATTGTGGCATGGAAAATATGAGAGAAGCAAATATTTATTGTCCCAAATAGTCCAGTGTCTGCTGACTTCCTTTCACTTCCTGCAGCTGGGCAGAATGTATTTTTACATTTAATAAATACATAATAGTCATTCATTTTAGCTACATGGCTGTGACTCAGATGTCTGACACGGGAAAGAAGGTCATAGCCAAGTGCTCCTCTATGGCGGCAATTTGGAAATTACGTTTTTTGGTAATTTTATTTCTAGAGTTCATATGATTGATTTTAAACCAGAAATTTAACGTAAATTAATTATGAGAAAATTTTCTCTTGGATGTTTGTATCAAAGTGTAATTTCAAAAATCTAAAGCCAAATTTTATCTTTTACCCAGTTAGCTGTGTTTTTACCCTTAATTAATGTATTTGCTTTCCATCCTGATCACAGCTTTCCTTTCCTCCTCCCAGTCACTCTTTCTCGCCTCTCATCCACCCACCTCCTGTTCCATTTCTCCTCAGAAAAGTGGTCCCTGCCCCACACATATCAACTCACCTTGACAATAGTACTAGGTGTGTCTTCCCCTAATGAGGCTAGACAAGCAGCCCAATTAGAGGACCAGGATACAAAGACAGGCAACAGTGTTAAAAATGTTTTAAAAAAAACAGTTGTTAGGAGTCCTACGTGAAGACCAAACTAAACATCTGTTACATATGTGTAGAGAACAGAGGTCTATCCCATGCATGTTCTTTGGTTGGTGATTCAGTGTCTGTAAGTCCCCATGGGCCCAGTCGAGTCTGTAGGTTTTCTTGTGGTGTCCTTGACCTCTCCAGCTCCCTCAAGCCTTTTTCCCCCTCTTCTGAAAGATCTATACTTTAAGAGGTGTGGGAATGCTTGAAATAAATCAACGTTCTATCTGGAGCAAGCAAGGGGAAATAGGAAGTGAGGCAACTGTTATCAGTGTGGATAAAATCAGATCTGTAAGACTTCAGTCATGAAGTCAAAAAACATTGCTCAATCACATTTTCCTAAAATACCCCTCTGTGCTCTGTGATAGGAGTGAACAGTTTGATCATTTTATTAACTCCCAGAAAGCATCCATCAGCATCAAAGACTTTCATGGCTATTTAATTTGTGACATTTTTCTTCAATAAGTTCCTGAAATCTCTGACATATTTGTGAAGAACACCAAATCTTTAATATACTTTCTAATTAATTTTATCCTTATATAATAACTTTGAGAGTAAAACATATTAAAATGAGATTTTGAATAGTAATAATTCTGAAATTTGTACCTTCACATTAATCATGGGGGGATAGGTTTGAGGGTATTTATATCACTCAAAATGTTTGTTGAATGCCCACCATCCCTCATAGATTTCTTTGTAATGGGTAGCTGGACTTACAGAGAGTAATGTTTGCTTAATTGAGGATTGCTAATAATTATCTGTGGCACACTGATGAGAGTTTGAGTGTTTTACAGTTACAATAAGGCACTTACTAAAGGTTTTATATGTGTTATTTTACTTGATCTTCACAATAAGCTGAGCAAAATCCTTATATAATAACATGGAGAATGGAACATTATTAAAATGAGAATTTGAATAGTAGCAATTCTAAATCACCTACATATTAATAATAGCAGGTATATTTCAGGTACTTGTATCATTGTAAATGCTTGTCTATTATAAAATGTGCTATTGTCTCCCTCTAAAGAAGAGGGGCGTGATGACAGGGAGGTACAGCTGCTTGCTCAAATCACATATCTAGAACTTCAAAGAGCTAGAGTTTGAACCATGCAATTGCCTATAGAATTTATATTCAGACCCAATGCTCCATTTTCTATACAATATGGCCTAAGCAAATTTAGAATCTCAAAATTTACGTAATTAAAAGTTTCTAAATTGTAAACAACTCTGTGATTTAGTTACATGTTAAATACAATACTCCTTAAAAGTCAATCAACTGCATCGTGCATGAAAGTCACATAAATCTCTAAGAATATTTTTTCTGCAACAGTGCGTTTTATGATGCTGTAAGTCTTATCCATGTTTGCTCATTTCTGTGTGCCCAGATTTAAATATGTAGGTTTTGGAATCCTAGCCAAAACAATCCAATCCCTCCTCTACCATAGATTAGCTAGATCATTTGGACCTGGTAACATGGCCTCTGTTAACCTTGGCTTTATCATTTCTTTTAGAAGAAAAACAGTGCATGGTCCTAGGGTTACATTGCTTCAGTTATAGAAACATTTTATTTAGCACCTAACATGTTCAAAGTGTGCTGAGTTCATAGGAGCTGTGGTGTGGATGTTCACATTATGCTCGGCCCAGAGCTGGCCATCCTGGGTCATAACAGAAGCCCAAGCAGAGGACAAGTTTTCATTCCCAGAGGGTGTGGTGTCCTCTTATGAGGAATAAACTCTCTTCATTCATCCTCCACTTCCAGGGACATCTTTGAGCTTCGTTTTGTCACATTTACTTCTAGTAATTATCTGCCTTGCATCCCTCTCATTCAAAGAATAATTTTATTTTGAAAGAATTTAGTAGAAATTTTGACTCTAATGAGCTCTTCAAGTCAGAAAAAATGCTGTCTTAATGGCTGTATTGTGAAAAACGTTTTATAAGTAATCCAAAGATGATTCGACACTTTAATTCTGGGTGGGAAAGCAGAAGTACGGTGGCAGCTAGAGCTGATGTATATATCTGCACAGTGATGCCTCAGAGTGGCAAGCCACCATACAAATGGGTTTTGATAATTTAGTAATGGCATATGCTTCTGTTGTTGATATTACTGATTTTAGTCAAGTAGACAGGGAAAAATTATATAGCTTGCCATCAGGTTTTTTGACTTGAGTTTTTATTATTTTGATGGAAACTATTTTTTCCCTAACAAGAGGTAGTAAGATAGTAGTAAGATAAAAGTAAGATGCTCTATTACCCAGTGGATTTTTAAAATAAAATATAGAGTGTCAAAAAACTTTCATGGTTTTTTTGAACTTTTCTTTGTATTATAGAATGTGTCATCTCACCAGTGTCCTGTCCTAGGGCATAGAAGTATAACTTAGCAGCTAAGAACACATACTACTCTTACAGAACACATGATTCCAAGCACCTACATCAGGGAGTTCGCAACCATCAGTAACTCCACTTCCAGGAGATCTGATGCCCTCTTCTGACCTCTGTGGGCACCTGCATACATGTGCACATGCACATAATTAAAATAAAATCCATCTTTAAAATCAAAGGTATTGTAGTCAATCTGACTGCTATAACAATATAGTACAAATAAAGGGGCTTCTCCAGAATAAAAATTCCATGATGATCGAAGGTGGCAAGCAAATTTGGCCCCACTGATGATGTGCTTTCTAATCCTAACGAGACTTAACTATTATTGCACCCAGTGATTTAAATTTGTTCTCATTGCTAATATTAGATAGATAGATAGATAGATAGATAGATAGATAGATAGATAGATAGATAGATAGATAGATAGATAGATAGATAGTGAGAAATGTGTAAGTTAGGACTGGAGAGACAGATCATCACTTTAGAATACCCATTCCTCTTACAGAACACACAGGTTGAGATCCAACATTTATACAACAATTCAAAGCCATCTGGAACTCAAGTTCTGTAAAATTCAATGCCTTTATTTGGCCTCTACACAAATATAATAACAGACACAATACTCATACATATAAATTAAATAAATATACATAAAAGCTCTTAAATACATAAACTACATTTCCATTTGGATGTTGGAAGAATCTCTATGATTTAAAAAAAGAAAAAGAAAAACAACGAACCACAATCACTCTCCTTTTATCCAATTACCAAGGAAAGACCTTTCAGTCTGTAACTGTGCCTTGCAATTAAAAGATGACTTCCTGATCATAGCATCGTAGAACATAAACTCTAGAAGTCAAGACTTACATCATGTCTGTGACATATTCGTGTGCTTCGTGGATCTCTACCTGTTTCAACTCCCATTGCTTACCTCTGCATGTGTTACTGTTCAGAGGGACAGAATCCTGTGCCTTTGGCCAAGCACACATATTAATTACTCTCGATGACCATTCTTGTTCTCTCTGCTTATGGGTTTTCCCTCCAAGGCTTAGCTTGCTCTGGGTACCCCTCTCAAGTCTCCCCTCTCATGTAAACTTGCCACACTGTCCCTCAGAATACAGCTTTTCTTACATGTCCTACATCCTCCTTGCTGTATCCATCAGTTTTCTTTTCATTTCTTTCTCCCCAATTCAGTAATTCACTGTGTCGTCCTTTAAGGTGAAGACTCTAAGTCTTTTCTTACCTCCCAGTATCTAGCATGGTGGGCTGAACATAATGTGTGCTACTGTGTACATGCAGATCTAAGTAACAGCACATTGACAACACGTTTACTGTGTCTTGCTATATAGGTAGTCCTAAGGGAAATGATTTTTAATGAACACATTTTAAAAGAAAGTATTCAGGTGGATGTGAAAGCACATCATCTCCAAGAAAATAAGCTTATTTAACTCTGGTCCTCTAAATCCTGCCATAACTGTATGCTCTCGGATTTACTTTATTTTTGGAATATCCCACCTCATGTCCTAAAACAGCACTACTTAGGAAAGAGGGCAAAAATCCCATAAATACCATTTGCGAGTTGACTTCGGAAAGCACCAATAAATGTGGTGTCACCTAGGTGTTGACTGATTGGACCGACCTATGAGATGCTATCTCTACCAGTTGTGTTTGATGGGCATTTCTGTGGAGGTTGGCTCCTGAAGCCCTGTGCAGCAATCTCCTCTTTCCACTACATCGGGTATAGAGTTCATAATGGTTTGACCTGTGTGATTTATGTGTCTGTTTTCCACGGCTTTTGTTTTGATATCAGAGACCATTAATCCTTCAAAGCTGTGCAGTTGTAATGCTAACTGCCAACAGCAATGATTTGTAATTGGAATGAAAATGTGCTTCGGCCCTTTTATAATAGTTCTGATTTGTTTTCAAATGACCACATTTTACTGCTGAGAAAAAAATCAAATATACAATTTACCTTAATTCCTCGATAAAAATCATGGTCACGCTTATCAAAGCTAGGCCTGAATTTTCTTACCTTGCCATTATGTAAACATCTTACATATGATATAACAACACTATCTTCTTGCTTACTAAAATATAACTGAGAAACAAATTATTATTTCTGTGGGTCAACACTTTTGTGAATTATTATAGGGATTAGCATTTTGGTATGATATAAAAATCAAGCTTTCGTTCGCACCACCCTATCTCATTAGTAATCAGCAATAAATTTTATTTTTAATTTCCTTGTGTGGTTTTATGAAGATAACATATTAAAGGCTAATTTGTGGGTCATTATAAACTATGTACTCTCACTCCTGAGTTCCTATAATGACAACTAATGTCATAAAAGCCTTTTATTTGAAATTAGACTTTCATGAGCCCCCAGGGTATCCTTTATTCTTTGAATAAAGAGAAAAGCAATATAACTCTTCAGCCTTCAGAGACTCCATGAAGATGATTTTGGTACCATCAAACCTGGAATAGAAGGCCTTTGGGTTATGGATACCTGTGTTTATTTGGAATGACTTGTAGGAGGAAGATGGCACTAAGCAAAAATTAGAGACAAGAAAATATTGAGGAATGGTCAGCCCAAGTATATATATTAGCTTATCCACTAAGACAACTGCTCACCTCACTAATGAAATGTTTGCAAAAGGATATCAAATGCCCCAAAACTAGGTATATATTTTATGCCAAAATTTATCTGTGGCTTGCCACACCCTCACAAGTTTTTTACTTATTTTATTTTATTTTTACTATATTCAGGAATCTGTCTTTTCTTTGAGAAAAAAAGTATCCCATTTTATAACATGAAAACCTTCAGCTTCTAAGTGACGCCCTGTGTCGAACTTGGTTTGTTATTTCAGGGAATGATGTATCTGGAGGAAAGGCGGCTTGTTCATCGGGATCTGGCAGCCCGCAATGTGTTGGTGAAATCTCCAAATCATGTTAAAATCACAGACTTCGGACTGGCCCGGCTCTTGGAAGGAGATGGAAAAGAATACAATGCTGACGGTGGCAAGGTAGGTGGCGCTGAAAGCAACAGATCTTGAAAAGGTACAAACACACCTCTGTCTATCACGGGAACAACGGTGTGACAATTCTTAGAGACTCAGAAAGGGAACCTTTACCACCGGGCTGTAAAGATCGTCTCATTGATCCAGAGTCTAAAGAACTTTTATAGAATGATGGTTTCTCATGCACCACTGAGAAATTTCGGTACTACCAACAATCACAATTCATACGAAAGCTCCAAAAGTGATCCCTCGTGATGATCTAGTGTAGTAGTTTTGATTTCACTCCTGTCACAGTGAATACATTGCTTGCCAATTGACTGTACCTCAGAATATAAGCTAAGCCACTAACATTGAAGATTAGACTCAGTTACATCCCTAGCCATGTTTTCCTGCCCTCTAACTGCAGTTCTGCCTGAAAACTGGGTTTCTGCCTATCTCCCTATCCAAACAGTTTCATATATATCTGTTATAGATCTTTTGTTTATTGATTAATCCACACTCTTGCCTAATTAATTAGGGAAGTTTTATATGTCTATCTTGATTAATTGAAGAGAATTATACAAGAGCAGGTCAGTGACACAATCCCAAAAATTCTTCATCTCTGTTGACCTATGAAGTTATGATTTAAAAAAGATCATTTTTATATATATGAATTTGTTAATTATACCTTACCATTCACAAGTAAACATTTGGAATGGTAGAATTCTAAATACTTAGCAATGCTTCACCAGAGGCCTTTACATAATTGTCTATATTCAAATCTTACCCAAAGTAAGATAACAAAATTTTATAAAATATAAATAAAATATAAATAAAAATAAATAAATTAAATAAATAAAAGTTTGAGAAACGATCTGACCTTTCTCCAATTTTATCAGCCTATTTTGTCTATTTACTACGAACTGCAGTGGTTGAAAAATCACAGCTATGAAATTTCCAACAAGATTTCTCCGAAATAGCAGACTATAAATCATATTACTTCACCCGTCTTAGGAACATACAACTGTAAAGTTTGTCTAAAGCAAGATTCATTCTAGCTTTAAATGCCTGGTCACCATTAAGTCTTCATCAAGCCACATATGATTTAAACTTACTTCTGTAACAGGGTGTCCATACGCTATAAAGTCTGCTAACTCCTTGCCCATAGGGAAATTACTTTCAATGTGTCTTCTGTTCCTTTTCAGTGAATCCCATGATTCTGTCATAGAGTTACCTTGGTGTCACCTTGGTGAGCAGCCAACCTCATGATTTCAAATGCCTATTTAGTTTTAAGCTTTCAACTGCAAAGTAGAAATGTTTATCTTTATTTCATAGAATCTAATTATATCCCCCAGCTACATACCGCTGCCCTTTGGGTTGAAACGCATTCTGCTGACCCATCACCCACAGGGGATGTGGGTTGAGTTGTTTCTCTTGTAGCAATGAAGGATTTGTGCTGATCCCCTCACATTCCTTTATGTTCTGAGCTCCTATTTTGAAAGCAGTATATATTGCCCACTCTGGCTCACCCAGGCAAGGGAGATCATCTGTGGTGGAAGAACAAAGCAAAGCAAATGTTGGAATTCACGATATTAGACAATTTGGTGACCAGAAGAGGAAGTTGGGGCAACTGAAGAAACAATGGCTCACATCTGTGGTTAAACCCATATCAGAAAGACAAGCAGGGTCACTGAAACTGAGGGGGTCTCATTTTTGAGAAAGCATCATTTAGAAAGACTGTCAGATTTTATATTGCCAGGCATAATGCCAGCTCAAAATTTAGATACTAGATGTTAAGAAATAGATAAAGTATTTTCTACATTCGGTTTTCTTTGTATCATTTCTAAAGCTTTAAAATGTGTCCTTTGGTTAATTTACTTCATAGATTTTACAAATTTTAATCCATTTGTTCCATATCTTGAAAAAATAACTGGTTTATAGCAATGCACACTCCATCAGCTCTAATGGAGGTCAGTCCAGAGAGTAGCACCTAAGAAATATTTTTTAAAAATGGTTCTTGTGTAATTTTTAATAATTTACTTTTCATTCTTCTTATAGATGCCAATTAAATGGATGGCTCTGGAATGTATACATTATAGGAAATTCACACATCAAAGCGATGTTTGGAGCTACGGTAAATAAATCTTTGTAAATTTGTACTTTCAAAGAAACATAAATGTTTACCTCACACAAAATAGTTAAAGTCGTATGTTGGTTGTACTGGAAGCCCTTATAAATTAAATTTGATTTCCTAGAGTAATTAACACACTTTGGTCTCTCATTTAAAAATAAATCTCCAAATCACAATTTTATCTGTCTTTTTGGTGATTTATTTTGTTCTTCTAAATCTGAAGTACACAATATCACTGCTAAGTTTCTTCTATAAGCTATGGTTTGAGAATAATTTGTCTGATTAATCTATTCTTACACACACACACACAGAGAGAGAGAGAGAGAGAGAGAGAGAGAGAGAGAGAGAGAGAGACAGACAGACAGACAGACAGACAGACACACACACACACACAACCTAACCAAAATTAGGAAAAACTTCTCAGGGCCTTAATTTTCAACAACTGTTTAGTCATAAAACTCCGAAAGTACTCAATGTTAACAGGTAAAATAAAAGCAAAATGTTATTTTTTTGCTTAAAGGAATATATATTCTAATGCTAGAAAATATACTGGTTATTGTAGCAACAGTGGACCACTAATAAACATACTAAAGTGGCAATTGTAAAAATAGTAATAGGAGACTGCTAATCGTAGCTTGGATTTTCATTTATAAACCCATTTTAGGATGACAAAAATAAAGTTTGAATGATTGAAGAACATGAAAGAGAGATTAATATTTATGATTAGAATTTCATTTCATCATTTTGAAGTCAGTTGCTAAGGTGAACTAGCTAGCAGCATCTATGTTTACAGCTTTGTCCTTTTAAATTACAAGATGAGATCGATGCTTTGTCTAAGTTTAAATATGCCATGAAAACTAATATTAATTGAGTAAATATGTCCAAAGTGAGTAAAAACCAATGCCTCTAGGCCTGTAAGATGCTTCGGAAGGTGAAGGTGCTTACTGCCAAGGTGTAGAGAGTGAGCTCAACCTCAGAAATGACTTGGTGGGAGGAGAAGACCAACTCCTTCAACGTGTCCTCTGTCCTCCAGTCATGTGCTGTGGTAGATCCTCACGATTACACACACCCATAACTAAATGCGTGTAAAAGAAGAGAGAAGAAAAGAACACATTCCCTGATGTCAGTACTCATGTTTAACTTAATACTGTCCTTCGCAACAGCAAACATGACTCCATGGTTCAATAAAATGTTTCCTGTGTGTGTGTGCGTGTGTGTGTGTGTGTGTGTGCATGTGTGTATGCGTGTGCGTATGCGTGTGTGTGTGCCTGTGTGTGTATGTATGTATATATGTATGTATATATGTTTGTATGTATGTATTATGTATGTGTGTATATATGCATATATGTGTATCACACTGTGCTTGACTTGCTTAAATAGATCAATATTTTCCAAGCCTTCCACTGAAGTGGTAATATTGACACTTTGAGCAACTAGCTCTTGATATAAATAAGGATTTAGTAAATGCTAATCTGCTGAAATATGTTACTAGTTGTACATATATGTGACACCAAAAATTTATAAGATGTAAATATTAACAAATAATCCTGTGTTAACGATTCTAGTCTGAACGTTTACATATTTTTGTTTTGTTTTCAGTCAATAGTGACTGACAGATATCAGTTTAAGAAAATAAGCATTGCAGAGATATTCAGAAAACCTCGCCCCAATTATTCAGTTTTACAAAGGGTTACCTACGTATGCATAGACTCGTATTGCAACACAATCATGCTTACGTCGTATTTCTGTTTTTAAAGTAGTCTGGTCTGAGGATAGAGCTCAGTGACAGAGAATTTACCCTCTATAGTGAAGAAGTAATCTGTGTTGTGAAGCTATTTGTGTTCTTGGTTTTGCTTTTACTCATTTTTTTTTCCGTCATTGCTCAAGTGATTCAAAAAAAGTCATTTCCGTAGCTTAGAAATAAGCTGCTCTTGATTTCCTCATTTCTCTTTTCTACGGATACCCACTCCTATACCTTCTGTCCTCCATATGGATTGATCCTCGTGCGGACTCCTGTGTGTGCTCAGTGAATTGCTCTATGCCACTTGTTTTCTTTGTGTGGGCTGAACAAGGCTTTACCATAACAACAGCCACCTGCAACCCTCTGCGACTACCAGCTCTGCCTTTGATGATGTTTCTTACCAAGAGACTAATTTAAAAATTAATCCATGTCAGGCTTTTCCTGAAACCATATTGATTTGGCATTAAACACAGTCAAGGCATTGTATCCGGGATCTTAATGCACATGAAACCATTTTCATCAATAAGCATTAGCATTACTTTTAGGTACAAATGGGAAACTTGGTTTAAATTCTGGTATCTATTACCTATTACAAATCTTTCCTTCTGTGCATTAAAAAGTCCAAGACAATAGTGAAAGAATTCTGGTACTGGTCCCAGGAGCTTTGGGATTTTTTGCAGTGAGTGACAGTGCATGAAGGAGATTCCTTTAAGTTTCAACTGATGGCTTCGTAAACGAGTAACTTTATATGTGTTCATTCAAATTGTGATGGTAATTTGCTTATGTGAGAATAATCTTTTCAACTAGGTGTCACTATATGGGAACTGATGACCTTTGGAGGAAAGCCCTATGATGGAATTCCAACGCGAGAAATCCCTGACTTATTAGAGAAGGGAGAGCGTTTGCCTCAACCTCCCATCTGCACTATTGACGTTTACATGGTCATGGTCAAATGTAAGCCTGGAAAATAATTTTATCACTTGCCTGCATCATTATTATTAATAAAATAAAAGTTTAGATTGTTCTACCTGAAAAGTATTTCCCTGCATTGCTAAACATAGTAGCAAGAATACTTAGGAATGTGGAATATAAATCCATGTTTGTTGTAATTATTATTATGAGGTAATAGTATACCTCTAAGCTACAAAGTAAAAATTGTATCATTCTTGCTCATATGTTTTATAATTTCCATACCCTTCAAAGTGGGTCATAAAGAGAAATTACTATTCATAAGGATGTTAGTAATAATATTAATGTTAATCTTCATGGGAAAATATCTAAACATCACTGATAGTCTAAAAAAGAATTAAATTGGATATAGGCTTAATTAAAAGTAAGTTAGCAGAGCAGGTTGGGAATCAGAAGAGTGGAATC
Source organism: Rattus rattus (assembly GCF_011064425.1). NCBI lineage: Eukaryota > Metazoa > Chordata > Mammalia > Rodentia > Muridae > Rattus > Rattus rattus. Next base: position 141,909,650 of record NC_046157.1, on the reverse strand, counting down.
CACATTGAAGCAAAGATTAAAATGTTTACCTTTTTTAATTTGATCATTTGTTTACATCAAATATTCCTACTTTTCTTTCCACTCCTATACTCCAGGCACATATGTTTTATAAATGTGTTTTTTTGGAAGCCTAGACCGTTAATTTTAATAGAATTAAAGAAGTCTCTGGGGTTTCTGACTTAATTTAAGTGAGATTAACAGGCAGCCATCTCTCTTGTATAATCTGGGGTTTTCTAGTTTTGATTTACACAGGGTTAAAGGAAGACAGGAAGTGGTGAAGGTGAATAGGCATTTTATTAATAAGAGACTCAGAGACTCTAGGCCCAGGTCTTCTCATATTTATATTCATGACATGTGTGATCTATTCTGACAGGAAGGGAAGAAATAAAAAATGTTCCTTGCAGTGCAGGTCAGCATGCCCTTTTCTCTAAGCATAGTTCTATTTACTCAATATTTAGTTAGGGAGAAACAAATATCTCGCAGTGAAGGTAACCTTTTTTGGCTCTAGTAGCTTTGCCATTAGCATCTTGGCATTAACAAGCATTTTTTTTTAAATGAATACCCATAAGATGCAAGTGTTTGGGCTTGCGAGAGGAGACACAAAGGATGTATAAGATGATACCCAGAGGATTTCCAAAACAAGAATAAAAATGAACTCCCTAGAAATAGAAAAAGAGCTCCATAGCTGCGTTAGATCAGTCCTGGTTTACTCGGTGACCTGGAAGAGACCTTAAAAACATTCCTACGTTATATGATAATTTGATCCCATCACCAGCATCAGATGTGACTAGAATACCCCAATGTGATGAGGGAAAGGCAGGCAGACATTTGGCCTTATTAGATAAACCATAGACATGGCTTCACCTTTGTTTTTCTCGCTTCCCCTGGAGAGTTTATGCTTTAGAAAGGGATCATTTGGCAACGACATCAAAGCGAGCTTGGCGCTGTTATTCTTGTCATCTCATCAGCTAAACAGAGCGTAGGGCGTTAAGATCCATTTTATCTGAACTTCCAGATAAAGAAGGCTACCTACCTTGAACACTAGTATTTTTATTTTGGGAAAGCTAATTCTAAGATAAGTGAAATGAGTATTGTTGAACACACATTAGAAATCATGTTGCATTTTCCTTCCAACCAGGAACAAACCGGCAAAAAGCAGTTGCTTTCAGAGTCCCCCCTTTCAATCTTTTGTACCACAGTGATAAGATGGCAAGCAAATGCTTTCGACCATGTAGTCTTAATTTCTATCTTAACTTCCATGTGTTCTTTGTCTACCTCTGTAGCCATCAAAGAATGCTTTATTGTTTTATTATCTTAATACTCCGAAGCAAGAAATATAAAAATCGGAGGTTTTAAAATTTCCTAGAGTTATCCTAAAATCTATTTTTCTAAGCCAAAGATTGAGTTTGAATCCCAATGAAAATTTGGGATCCTGTAGACAAGGGTCAGCGGTCAGGAGCTTGTGATGCTCTTGCAGAGGACATTTGTCTGGGTTTCAGTGCCAAAGTCAGGCAGCTCTCAACCACCTGTAACTCAAAGCTCAGGTGAGCCAATGCTCTTTTCTGGCCTCTGTAGGCACCTGCCCCATGTACACATACCCACACAAAAAACATAATTAAAAATAATTGATTTTTTAAAAAATTGTTAATTTATAGTATCTTGTATTCCATGACCAATGTCAATTAACTGAGTTACAATCTGGTTTGCTTCCTTTGCTAGTTTTATTTTGCAGAATATTACTAAAACTATACACATAGTTGCCCCATAATTACCCAAACTTTAACCTCACTTTCTCCAAGCATAGATGCACTAATATTTTACTGCGTCTTAATCTCCAGGTTGGATGATCGATGCTGACAGCAGACCTAAATTCAAAGAACTGGCTGCTGAGTTTTCAAGGATGGCTAGAGACCCTCAAAGATACCTAGTCATTCAGGTTGGTTGTTTTGATGTTGCTTTTAAGACTTTAAGAACAAACTCTATCTAAACTTTACAATGTTGAAAACATCCGATAATAGAATGACCATGTGAAAAACTTGTGGATTCGTGGATCTGACTATGGTTCTATGTATGCCTAGGAGACAATTCAGGCTCAGAGAGGTAAATGCTGCCTATTCTCTCTCATCTGTATAACTTACCCGTCTACATATACACGTACACATGGTATAGGCCACAAAACTAGAAAGAGATCATTAGAAAGGAAAAAGAAGTTCTAAGGGAAAGGTAAATTAGGAAAGAGGCTAACAGAATACCTATGACATTTGAGCAACCAGGGGAGAGGAGTACCAGAAGGTCATAAACCAAAACAATATATGTATGAATATTTTATCATAATGCTATAACAAACCCATTTCTTCATATATTAATTTTAAAAGTCCATGTGGATTGTTTTATTGGGCAAGGGGTATCGTCTCTAAGCAATAACTCAATTCAGATGAATTGATGCTTACCTAAACCATAGAACAAAGCAATAGGTATTTTGCATTCAACATCAGGAACCCTATGGATTGGCTCATTTAATTAATATAATAATGTCTCAGTGCTTAGTTTCATCTAAAGCAGAAGCAGTTGTACCTTGAAGTGTCTTAATTCTTCCTCACTGAGAAGAGCATTTACCTTTTAGTAGACTAACATGAAGAACAAAGCCAGACGTTAGAAGACAATCATGTCACAAACTGACACTCTTTACCAGTATAACAAATTTTGGAAAAAGTAAAAGTATTTAAGGCATGATAAATGGAACAAACCTTAGCAGAGGTCATATATCTTTTCATACCCACATATGCTCTATATGTCACTGTACTATGATTTTAAATGCCATCACTTTGACAATGATGCCATTATACTACAAGGTCAACCATGGATGTCTCTGTCCTGACTAAGCAGAATAGTGAAAATGTATTAATTTAAAACTGATATGTTGATGGTCTCTTATTGTCGATTCTTTTTTTAAATTTTTCCCATGATTTTACATAGCTTTATTGTACACTTATTTTATGGATATTTTATGTATTTACATTTCAAATGTTATCCCCTGCTTCTATGAAGATGTTCCTACTCCCACCCACCCATTCCCACCTAACCACCCTGGCATTCCCCTACATTGGGGCATCAAACCTTCACAGGACCAAGGGCTTCTCCTCTTACTGATGGCAGACAATGCCACCCTCTGCTACATACGCGGCTGGAGCCATGGGTCGCTCCATGTGTACTATTTGGTTGGTGGTTTAGTCCCTGGGAGCTCTGGGGGGATCTGGTTGGTTGATGCTCTTCCTATGGGGATGCAAACCCCTTCAGCTCCTGTTGATTGTTAATCCATACCCCTCCTTGACAGAGAACTGTTATTTTCAGATCCGAAGTGGAACTTCCCACACTTAAAATGTGCACAGACCCTGGCTGTGTTCTTTTTCTTGCTGTTCTTAAAATCATCGCATTCTTCTACTCCATTTCTGTTTCATCCCTTTTACTATCTAACCATAGTACAGGATTCTTTTTGGATGGTAGGTACGCTAAGACTGTTTTTTTTAAATAAGCGCATAAATGCTCTAGCCGTTTGCCTTTCTAGCATAAAAAATGACTAGTGAAACCATGTGTTGTGGAGGAAGGAATAATGGTTGTGGTTATCTCTTGGGCAATCTTTCAGGGGGATGATCGTATGAAGCTTCCCAGTCCAAACGACAGCAAATTCTTCCAGAATCTCTTGGATGAAGAGGATTTGGAAGATATGATGGATGCTGAGGAATATTTGGTCCCCCAGGCTTTCAATATCCCACCTCCTATCTACACATCCAGAACAAGAATTGACTCCAATAGGGTAAGAATAATCATACACAAGTACCATGATACTTGTGAGAGACAAATTGGTATGCACTGATGGTGAGGCATAAAAGTTTCCATAGATATATACAGGGTTAGTAATGATTCCAGTCTCTGCCTGGCTAAAGAGTGAGATCTTGTCTCAGCAACTAAACAAAAGAAAAACAATTTAAAATAAGAAGAAAGAAGAGAGGGAGGTAGGAGGGAAGGACCACACTTCCAGACCACGGTTTACTTTTCTTTGTGCTGAAAAAGAAAATATGTAATTGCGAATCAACCTGAAAAATTTTATGGTTCCAATAGGAGCAGATAACATAAAGCTTTAAAATTCTAATTCATAAGCCAGGTGGTGGTGGTGCACACCTTGAATTCTACCACTAGAGTGACAGAGGTGGGAGGACCTCTGAATTCTAGGTCATCGTGCTGTACAGACTGAGTTCTAGTACACCCAAGACTACACAGAGAAAAATGAAAAACAACAACGACAACAAAAACCTCTTTAGAAAAAAATAATTCCTAGGTAGATTGTGAATATCAATCTCTGTGGGAAGTAGGAAAGTCTGGGGTATGACTGGGGTAACTTCCCTGCTCTCTCTATATAGCAAAAATGACCAAACGTCACTAGTGCATTTATTGTTCTAAAAGATAATTCATCACTTTTTGGGTCAATAATTGATTTTCAAGAAAAGTTCTATTTCTTAAAGTGAAATTCCATCGAGATATGGTTTTATTTTTCTATTTTATAAGGATTCTCAAATTCTTCGGTTTTGTTCATTTTAATTTGTAATGCTTAATGCAAGGAATTCTTAATAACATTTTGATCTAACTAAACAGAACTAGACAAAGCAGGAATCTCATGGGAAGTCCTTGACCTTTAGTCTTCTTCTCTTGTTCTGCATTTTGATTTGCTACCTACAAACTTTTTTTTTTTTTAGTTGTCAGTGTCTGGAAAGTGAATTGTACTTAATACCACTTATTTTGGGGGCATAATAAGTGTGTCTGTGCTTACACACACACACACACACACACACAAACCCATACAACACACACACACACACACACAACACACACACACACACACACACACACACACACACACTGCATGTTGTACCTGTGGAAATTCAAGGATACCCTCAGCTGGTATTTCCACCATCCATCTTATTTCAAAGAGACTCTTTCATCCACTGTTGTGTGTGTGAATCTTGCTGGCCTGTGATCCTCCTCTCTCCAGCTCACCTCTCTCCTTAGGAGCGCTAAGATTATAAACTCATGCCAGTGGGTCTGGCTTTACCTCGGTTCTGTGATCCCAACTTGTGCTTTCACAGTAAATACTTTGCCTACTGAGCCATCTTTCCGGCCCACAAAAGATCATGATCATTTATATTGCCCTAATTTTAAATATATGGTTTCATAGAACTCTTATTTCAACTTATAACATGTTACAAATATTATTTCCCTATTTGTCTACAGTGTTGCTACATTATTTCATAGTTACTTCAACTTTAGTTTCTGTGGTCAAGTTATGTAATAAGGGACAATGATTAAAGTGAATAAGGATAGAAAGCTTAACATACTTGATAAATCTTTACTAGGAAGTAAATACTCAGTTTTTAAATGCAAAATGCACACATAAACGTGTGTGTGTGTGTGTGTGTGTGTGTGTGTGTGTGTGTGTGTGTATGTGTGACTAATGTTCTGGTTCTTTCTATAGCATTATTTTCTCATTTTTAAATTAATACAACTGTACCTATCTATATGAGTGACAGACAATTACGAATCACATTTTCTCTAGTGAATAAGCATTAATAAACATTAATCTCTTTAGAACGAGACAATATTTATGTTTACTTTTTATTTATCATAACATAATTACAGATACATTCTTATTAGGCTTGCTACTAATGACAAGCCTGTTGATGTGTTTACTCTTTAATTCTGTGTATGTTTCCCTACATCAAACAAATGATAGCAGTCTCTTCTGCAATGTGCTAGGTTGTTCGAAATTTCACAAGGGGGTCAGCAAGATGTTTCAGCAGGGTATGGGACTTGCCATTAAGTCTCATGAACTAATCTGTATTCCCAAACCTACCTACAGGGTAGAAAATAACTTATTCCTGCAAGTTGTACTTTAACCCCCCCCCATACATGCACTGTGGCTCATACAGGTCTGCACACAGGAAATAAGCAAATTTAAAAAATTTAAACTTTAAATCCACATGGATTTTGATCAATTATGACCTTCAGATAATGAGTAAAGTAATAATACAATGCTGACATTTGTCCAGACTGCTAGCAAAAAATAAATTTTAAAACACTAGACAATTGTCGTTTAATCTATAACTGGTACTATTATTATTAGGTATAACTGCAAAATGATCTTAAATACTGTTACCAAAATAATGTATCCATTGAATGTACTCTAATATTATGTTAGCAAGAGAACATAAAAAGCCACTTAAGTTCAGCAATCCTTAGGTTTCTACATCCATAAACAGTGTATCTAGGGGTGGAGTCATTTACTACCTGCTTTGGGAGGAGCTTCTACTTTCTTTCTTTTAATGATAATATGATTAAAATAAACTAATCTGAGGGCTGGAGAGATGGCTCAGTAGTTAAAATCATGTGCTACTATGCTGGAAGATCTGAGTTGTGTTCCTGGCACCTACATCAGGTGTCTCACAACTAGCTGTAATTCCAGCTCCAGGGGATTTGAGGACTCTGGCTTCCACGGCCCTTCCCTCCTTCACTCACATGTAGATGAACAAGTACACAACACACACACACACACACACACACACACACACACACACAGCTTTTCAAAATTAAAAATAATAAAGTAGATTCATTAACTAAAATAAATTGGAAATCAGACATGACATTCCAGAACCAGTCCAGGCCATATTGGGCGTGGTGGTTGTCACGTCATTTAATCATGTTCATGTCTTTTTCTTTAGTCATAAGGATACTGCACTGAATTATATGTTATTCCCTCACATTAAAATTGTTTTATAAACATTTTGGCATTTTGAGAAATTATATTCCAGATATATGCATGTTTTTTATTGTTAGGGATATTTATTCAGAAATTGGCCCAAAGCAGACTGAGTTATGCCATTATACAACCATCTTCCTTCAGTGACAGGATGTAGGCGAGAGGATCCTACAGACACAATGTAAGTAAGGAAGCATAGCGCTATGACACAGCAGGGAGGAGTTAGGTGACACAACAAGGTTACTCTTGTTGCAATTTACCAAGGATCAATATTAATTCTACCAATAGCTGCTTCTGGAGGATAAATGACTGCAGTCTCGGGATATTGGTTTTACATTTTGTCCAGGATCTATCAAGGTTTCCTGCAGTTTATCCTTGACAAGAGGCTTGGGGTTTTTGTTTGGTTTTAATCTATTAAGCCTGATGTAGTAGTTCTTATTAGATTCCATATCTCACACAGTCTTTACTCAACAGCTAATCCTCTTAAGGTGTTCCGTATAGTATAGTCAGAGTAAATAAGTCAATATATTTGAATCAGAATAAATACATTAATAGCTTTGAATCTTTGTCATAGGTTTGGCACTGAGGTGGGCAGGGAGAATAGAGTTGGGAGAGGAAGTTCTGTCTTCAGAGTCTCCGTCTAGTTAAGGACTTTGTATTAGGAGAGAAACATCAGATATTGTAGGGAAAAGGTAAAGCAATCATATCAAGATGAGAGGTTGGAGGAAGCCATTTTTGCTGTGTCTTTGTGAAGGAGGAGTATCAGGCCCAGAACAGGGTCAGACAGGAAATGAAGCGAACCAAACAAAGGTCGACATAAGATAATATATGTGCATGCTAGTCATTTTCATCATCTTCATTATTATATTGTGCAGGTTTGAAAACTATCATCAGACATGGAAATGTCCTTTCTTCCATTTGTCACCTTTTCTTCCCAGTGATAAATCTCTGTTTTAAAGGCTCCAGCTCCCTTATAAAGGTTCCAACCTAAAACAAAATTCCTTTCAGCCTCTATGCAAAGCGCTTTAGAAATTCCCTTCTGTTTCTCTTGCTACAACTCTAATTCAGACTTCATCACTTTACAGATCACACTGCACTGTCTAAATATGCAGGTCTTAGTATTTAGACTTGATTTTTCTTTCTTCTTTTCTTCTTTCTTTTTTGTTTCTTTCTTCCCTCCTTCCCTTTTTCCTTCCTTCCTTCTTTCTTTCTATCTAGTGCTAGGGATCAAACCCAGGGCCTCATGATTCCTAGGCAAGTTTTCTGCCACTGAGCTGTACCCACAGCCAGTGATAGCATTTTGTATTTATATAAACTTCTTTTAAAAATTAATGTCCTTACATTGCACCAAAAATGATATTAATGATTCATTCCAGTGCCTGAGCTTTTATTGGCACTAATTTCCTTCTCTTTCCTTCTTTTATTCATTCCTTTTTCCTGTTTCTTCATCTCTTTCTTCTACTCTTCTTTCTCCTCCATTTTTTTTTCATCTTTATTAACTTGAGTATTTCTTATTTACATTTCGATTGTTATTCCCTTTCCCGGTTTCCAGGCCAACATCCCCCCTTCTCTATGGGCGTTCCCCTCCCCATCCTCCCCCATTACCACCCTCCCCCCAACAATCACATTCACTGGGGGTTCAGTCTTGGCAGCACCAAGGGCTTCCCCTTCCACTGGTGCTCTTACTAGGCTATTCATTGCTACCTATGAGGTTGGAGCCCAGGGTCAGTCCATGTGTAGTCTTTGCGTAGTGGCTTAGTCCCTGGAAGTTCTGGTTGGTTGCCATTGTTGTTCATATGGGGTCTCAAGCCCTTCTCCTCCTTCATTTTTACAGTAAATTTTTGCATTCTTTTCATCAATGGGAAAACCTTGAGTGGTGTATATTTTATTAGATCTCTCTTTACATGGTATATCCTTGTGTCATTATCAGTTTAATAACCACTGAACATTTATCCTAAAAGTGCCCTCCCATTCCACCTGACTGGTCACTGTAATTTGCTTTTCCACAGCTCGCACACAAAAAGCTGACCAGAACTGCAAGCATTATCAGCACGTGACTCTCAAAATGTTTATCTCTTGGAATTTTCTTAGTATGGAACTGTGGATGAAATGTTTTTTAGAAATGTCATCTCTCCTATAGATGACAGAACTTTCTCTTTTAAAATCATGTAATAAAAATTCCATTTTTCTTTTTGTCCAGGTTTTTTGGGAATTCTAGAGATATCAAGAATACTCTATCTGTCTGATTGTACATTAACAATATATTTAAACCTGAGACATTTCATCCACAAGCTTGAGGATGCCGATTGATTGTAAATACTAATATTTCTTTAAGAATAAGTTAAAATGTGTTAGTTTCCAATTATAAAATTTCATATTCGTACTTACATAGCAATATTTTCATTATTTAGCGTTATCAGGCTCTTTTTACAATAACCTCCACACAATCTCTTTTCTCTCCCTTTCTGCTTCCTGACCCTCTTTGTCAAGTATGATTTTCTCTAGAAAGTTAATTTACCTAGAAATCCTCTGAACAGGAATGTAAGCTGAGCTGTTAGTCCTCAGTACCATTATAGAGAAGAATTCTAATCCCAGAGGTTTAGATCACTGTATTATGAGGTACATGCATAAGGTACTAACAGACTTTCTAATACAACTTTTTTCATTTTATGGAGGTGCAAACTAATACTGGCAAAACTGGCATCTATACTCCACTGTCCTTGCTTTCAAGAGTGGGTGAGGGCGCTTACTCCAATCTCTTGGATCTTAATCTAGTGTTCAGTCTTTGATTGGTTCTGTTAGTTTGTTTTTGCTGGTGAAAGCCATGGATGTCTTGATTTTACTTCTAGTCTAATGAGATTTAGTATCAACTGGCTTAAAAGGCTCCTGCTGGGAGTGCAATGAGAAGCCAGAGCCCCTGCTGCTGTTTGCCTCCTCTGTTTATGCTTCCGAGAGACTCCCTGTAATCAAGAGTTAATGGTTTAGGAAGATCAAATGGAATTGATAGAACCCAAATCGAAGCATAAGAGCAGAGCAAGCGGTGTCTGCATTTGGAATCAGTAATGACGTACTTGACGATAAAGTGATCTTTACAAGTTTAGTAGATGTATCAAAATCTCCAAATGCAAATCTAAATATGGCTACTGTTTATTGATCTTTATTTCCATTCTAAATAAAGTTTATACATATACTACCCTTTACTTTCACAACAGGGTAGAGAACAATACTATTCCCTTATTGGCTGAAATAGAAACTATGGAGAGATGTCCAGCTCCTATGGTGAATAGTGAGATTCGAATGCAAATCTGACTTGCATGCAGTCAGTACTTTTAATTAGTAAAAGAAAAGGAGAATCAAGTTACCATCACCAATAAGCAATGAATACTTTGTAAGTATTAGCCTAAATATTATTCAAATGAACTCATTAAAATTTGGCTCAGACTAATACGTTTCTTTAATTTTTAAAAATAGTCGATATTTTTCATATTATTATGAAAATATTTTCACTCTAGCCTACAAAGTAATAGTTTGAAAGGTAATACCATCACATTTTTCTATACTACAAGAGGCAATATAATTATAAAGTCACAGAGTGACTCCTCTTATGATGGTCACCTGTGTAAGTGATGGCTGATTACTGTTGTAAGGTTACAGAGCATGCTGTCATATAGCGCATTTTACTTTCTTTAAGGCAGCTTAATTGTCCAATAGATGAATTTCCAATCACCTAGATGACTTGTTAATTTTGTTAAGAGTTTATCTACTCAAAAGCCAAACCACTGCCAGGTTCCATGACACCAAATGTGCCACATGAGCTGCTTAAAAGATAGAGAGGTTTACTTTAAGAGCACCAGAGGCTTGTCACTGATATCAACCTTTCGGTATTGAATTTGGGACACTGCTAGGCACAGTTCTACAAGAGTCAGCACATGCAGTAGATGCAGATTTTCAGTGAGAGTCTGTCTTTAAAGCCCATTTCAGTGGTATTTATGAAACTATTTTATACTTAGTAAATGTTAACAGCCACAAAGCCAATCAACAACCAAAATGGGTTTCTTCTCTTTATTGTTAAATAGTACTAAAGAACATCAGAGTCCAAAAAGGGAACAAAGAGTATAAAGAGACATCTGAAACAGATACATAGATTTAGGACATTAATGAATGTGTTATCTAAGCCATTTAGATATTTACATTTTATTATGTCACCAGATTCATAGCTCTCTTAAATTACTGGACACGTCTCATCAAGAAATCTATTCTTTGTGATATAGCACCAAAGCAAGACAATTAGCAATTTCTTCACCTCTTCTATAATGGAGCTGGGACATTATCATCAACTTCTTATTCAGATTTTTGAAGGTTATTTCATATATATTACAAATCTGTCCTTGTCTGCCAGAGTTCCTTGTCCAGTCCAGCCTGTTATGCTGATTGATTCTGCAAAGGCTTGAGAAAGTGTTGTTCTATTTCCTTCTCAATAAGTATTGATGGCGTTTTGAGAGGTTCAGAATATCCTTTGATTACTCTGCGAAATGGAACAGAGAAGATGACAGTCGGTCGTAGGGGGCGGGCTCACTCATCAACTTTCCTTTGTACCCTTTCTGTCCTTGACCATTCCCTAATCATAAGCACCTTATGGCTCTGTTCTTTCTCATCCTCGCCCGGGTCAATGAAAAAGTTCCCTTCTCAGTTCAGAATTCTGACATACCAGAATGTTCTAAACAGAAACTAATTTTCCTCTGTGGCTTTCACTCTAGATGAATGTCTGTGGACCAGCCTTTCATTACACCCATGCAAAAGCTAAATTGAGAGACCACCACACCACTGTGAGAGCATTTCCAAATACAAAGATCATAATTCTTGCTTCAAAATATTCTTAGATTGAGTAAAATAAGTACAGCTTATCAAACAGGGAAACAAATTGGCAATTCAATCCACAACCAATTTGTTTTGATTTTTCCAAAAATGATCATAGCCATTATTTAATAACATACTTAATTGATTCATTCTTCAGAAGAAAGAAATGCTTAATATTCTCCACACTGAAATACCGAGACGCACATAACTCATATTCACTGAATGCCTGCTGTGGCCGACTTTGAGTTGCAGCCAGGCGCTGTGGTTCTGTGTTAGAGAGATATGCTATTGGATACTTGTGAGGTGAAATGACAAATTCATTCGTTTACTCTTAGTATGTGTGTATATTTATAAGGGTGTGTAATTATTCAAATACAGAATAAAAACACGGGGTGCAGACTGATTGGCACTCACTTGTCTCGAGTACTATATAAGTGCTGTGTACTCATTAGTTTGTTTAATCTCTGGAAAACTTTGCTTTAGTTTTTAATTCATTTACCACTTATTTTCCTCCATTATTTTCTTAGTTTTTACTATTCCAAGCGATCTACTATTCTACACTTTCTCATCTATTTTGCATATTTGAAAACTGAGGCACAGCTCTGAAATGATAGGGCCCAGCATCCTTTCCAGGGACTATGCCTTACCGAGTAGTGCATCACTTCTCGTGTTGCCTCTAAGATTCCTTGGTTGTGTTATCATTGATATCAAGTCAGTTCTTCGTCCTCCTCCTCAGCACTGGAGACCAGTCCCAAGCCCTTGAATATGCTAAGCTGATCACCTGCTGGCAAGCCACCTCCACAGCCAGTGTTCAGTAATATTAAAGAGGAGTGTATCAGGGAATAATGTTGCGATGTATTCATTTTTATGTGTATGGGTGTTTCGACTACATGTATGTCTCTTTATCACATGTGTGCAGGGCCCATGGAGGACAGGAATGTCATTAGATCCCCAGGGTCTAGAACTGTTTTAATTAAGGTTTGTATTGCTGTAAAGAATGGCAACTCTTATCAAGGAAAATATTTAATTGGTACTGTCTTATAGTTCAAAGGTTTACTTCATTATTATCAAGGTGGAGAAACATAGCAGCATGCAGACAAACATGGTGCTGGAAAGGAGCTGGGAGTTTTACATCTGGATCAGCAAGCAGGAGGAAGAGAATGAAACACGCTTCCTCCAACAAGGCCATACCTTCTCATTAGCTCCAGTCTCCATTAGCCAATGGTGGCCATTGTCTCTCAAAGCACTAAAAGGCTTGTAGCTGTTTATGAGCTATCGTGCGTGTTCTGGGAATCCCAACTGTGTACTCTAGAAGAGAAATCTGTGCTCTTCAACACTGAGCCATCTCTTCATTCTTCAGTACAGAATGTGGGCTACTTGAACCTTTGAATCATCAGATTCTTTATGATGGTAGTGGTCTTCAAGGGACTGTCTTAGTAAGTGCTGTTGATCCATCAATACATAAATATCTCCATTACCTCTCCTAAGTTACAATTTCAGGCAAATAACAACAACAACAGCAGAAAACCCTTCTTCAGTTGGTAATATATTCATTAAAGAGTCATTAAGGAAATTGCTATCTATCTAGTTCTTCTAGGACTGCATCTAACCTGGCCCTCAAAACACTTGGCATATAAGCAAGTAGCCAATAAAACACAATGAGCAAGTGTTACATTAGGAACAAGAAGAGTGCATAAGGGATATTGAATAAAGTGAGCTTTACAATGAGAGCACAAGTCATTTTGGCTTCTGGTAAGACCATTCTGACAGCCTTTTAATATCTGAACTGATGTAGAGAGGGAAAGAATTTGAGGAATACTATGGGGAGTTTGATAAAAGTAGTGGTTTTGCAATAGATCCGTGGGATCTGGATATTCATTGAGTAATATAGAATGAGAGGGGAATGTCAAGTTCCCCTCTGCAAGGGCACAAATGTTAGCATTGTGGATTAGAGCATAACATAAGAAGAGTAGAATAAGAAGATGAGTGGATGTTTTGGAATTTAAGTAGATGTCATCACTAGTCTGCCAGAATGTATTCCTAGAGCAGCAATGAAGCTGTCATGTGTGGGAAGCCATTTTTGTGTTGTTTCAGGGCACATTTTTATTAGTCCTTCTTAGCAGTTTCAGCATAACATAAGGCTAATGGAGAGCCAAATATGGTTAAATCATGATCAACATTGAGAAGTGAAATTCTCTTGGGTATAGAACCTACTAGAAACAGTTTACAGACACAATTTAGTATACTCGATTTTATTTCTGCTTACTTTGTTTTATTCCACAGTAAGATGAAATATCTGACGGCCCATATTTAAATATGGATCCAGTACAGGCTGGCTTGTATAAGCCTTGACTTTTAGCTACTTAGTTTATTGTTCTTCAAACTGTGAATAAAGACCATATGTACCAGAGAATATGTGAGGAGCCAGAGCAATTATATTATGAGGTATCTTGAATTAACAGCTCGGTAACTATTTTTTCTTTCTCTTCCTGCACCCCAGTTTCCTCACACAGTGCTCCTCCACACTCCGTTTGCTCTCGCCTCTTTCTTGACTTACACAATCTCCCTCTCTCATCTCTCCAATAACAAAAGTAATTCACACTAAGGCTTTGTGAGTTGATAGATATGATTGAAAACAGAAAGGATGGACTAGGTTGAAAGATCACATTGTAGAGAATACAGGCTCCTATTCAACTCTCTTTTTCTTCATTGTCTGCCTGAGTCGACTTGATTACCTTACAGATTCAAATTGTCTCATATATTAGAATTTCCCTTCTCATCTAAGGGCTTGGCCCGTATGTTAAATTATCTACTAACTACTAAAACACTCAGGATTTACAATGTTTGAACAAAGAGTCAATTGTCTCTTCGGAATAATTTTAGTCTACTTACAATAACAAATTTTCTGTGTTATTATAATTTGTGGGTTAAATTGAGAAACACTAAGAGACTGCCAGCCTATAGAAGCCTAGAATAAAGAGCAAGGCTATGGAGGAACAGAGGGTGCAAACATGTCATTGGGAGAAAGATGACTAAGGCTTGAGTAAGTGCTCTGTTGTGACAATCAAACAGACTAATAAAGATCCAGTAAGGATTCCACAGGATGGAAAAACATGGCATTTAGATGTGTATACTTGGATGTGCAATGCTTCTGCCTCAGTATAGGAACTATGAACAAAGTAGAAGAGACAAGAGATAGCAAAGGTGTGAGGATGTACATCAGTTGTAAATGAAAAAAGTCAACAGGACAGTAGCAGTGGGAAGTAAAGGCTACCTGGAGGATTAATGCAGTAATTAATCAGGTTATACACAAGTTCTTTCCTTTGATCTAACTGCTTAGTTTTATATACTTACATAAATATGAGTGTTGTGTTCCTGTTATGGGCAAGATAACATGTTAGGTTCTTTACATACATTCTTACAAAGTATATTGCTAACCTGAGCACAAAGCATTCTTACCTCACTTTAGGTTAAAGAAAATGTAAGATTCGGTTTGTGAGTAGCTTGTTATATGTGTGAGTAGCTTGTTATATATTGTGAGTAGCTGGTAATATGTAGTAAGTAAGTCAAGACTGCAATCCAGATTTAGATTGCCTCAAGGCACCTACTAGAAAAATGTAAAAGATCTAGAAACTGATATCCTGGAAAGGATGCAAAGGAAATGATTAACTTAAGAGAAAAGGATCATGACAAAACAAAAAGGCTATGGTTAGAGAAAGGAATTGCTTTCCGTGGCATTTATAGTGGGAGTTTTGGTGCTGTTCCGGCATAAACATGTGATACTTAAACTGCAACTAAGGTATGATCGTAGCCGTGAAGAACACTCCAAAACACTGGCACTTATCCAGAAATGACTGAGTAATTATGAATAGACATGAGCCTTCGTAATAGGATATTGCTTCCAAAGACTGTAGAGAATACTCAAGTGTGTAATGACCTGTGTGTGTAACTTAACATGAGACCCAAAATGGGAAGGGAATAGACTTATTTTGGAAAGCTGTGATCCAAAATCTTGCAGAATATTGACTCTGGCTCAGAAAAATCATAGAACAAACAGAGAGTAGGCAAGGAAGAGTCTGTATGTTGAAGGTGGCTGCCAAAAGATGTGTGTGGTGGCTAAGGCACAAATGCAGCAAACATTTTCATCATCAGGCAAGACACAATTTTAGGTATTCTAAAAACACTCTTGAGTTTTTGAGTAGAGTCTAAATAAAAGATATGGACCTGGGGAGCTAGCTCGGTGGTAAAGAATACTTGCTACTCTTTCTAAGAATATGATATGAGTTTATTTCCCAGCATCCTGATAGAGTGGCTCACAACAGACAGTAACTCTAGCTTTAGGGATCAGACATTTTTTCCTGGCTTCTACAGTCTACTGCACATATCCATAATGTGGCAAATGCACACAAGACATATGCACACACACACACACACACACACACACACACACACACACACACACACAAATAAAGAATACAAAGAAAAGAATACAAAAGTCCCATTTTTTTTCTGTTGAAAACATTATGAAATCATAAAGCAACAGGAACTGGAGTCGTGGTTATTACAGAGCCCTGGGAAGATTCTCTCATTGAAGAGCTAGAAGCCGAGGCTTTCCTGCTTAAGGGTAAAACCACTGTGGGTCAAAAGAATGTGAAAACAAGGGGCAAAGCTAGAGAGAATTAATATTCATCTGTTTTCAAATCACATGTTCCTGAGCACTTCCTTTGAGACTTCAGATATTTAGAAGCTCAAGATGGATAGTGTGGACCCTGGAAGTTTAATATAATAACAAAGACCTTTTATTTATAACATTTCCTTCCTCCATTCTGGAGACAGCATGGTCCTGCAGATTTTAAAATTTTATTTGTGGGCTGATAAACATTTTATGAGTGCTCACCTGACGTATGGTCTGGATGATCTTCCTGCTTGCTTTTGCTCTTCTCTTGGTCAGAATTTCCAGGCAGGAGCATATGAAGGTGTTTAAGAGAAAATAATTTACAGGCTGGATTTGTGCCATGCTCTCTCAGATGAATCTTCTCCTCCTGCCTAATTGTCATTCAATATGATTATGGAGGACCCCAGACAGTAGGATATCCAGAACTGTGCCCCGTTGCTAAGATTACTTCTAATTGTTTTCACTTGAACTTAGGTCACCATTAAATAGGCATTTTGTAGAAAATGCACAGAAATTATCAAAATTCCCTCTTCATTTTGTTGCTTTGGGCAAGACTTAATCACCTCAATTGGAGATAATAGGTATTTTTATTTATCATTGCTGTTTAGATAAATAACATTAGAAGAAACTGGACAGAAGAAGTACTCACATAACTTGTTAGTTAATCTATTTCAGGAACTTGTCTCAAATATAATCATGATGAGGTAGATACATTATTTAATTTTTTTCAATATTTTGGCAAGAAAGACAGCAATAACCTACTATGTGATTTTATTCATATGACTAAGCAATAATATTATCTTTTTTCCAAGATTTCTATATCTGGCCATAAATCTTCCCTTAAGATATGATAAATAAAGCCAAGTATGGTAGATAGACCATAACTATAATCCCAGAATGTAGAATACCAAGTTAAGAGAATCACAAGTTCAAGGCAAGGGGGTTATGGAGTAGTTTACAGACTAGCCTGGGCTACAGAGAGAGACTCCATCTGAAAAGACAAGAGCCATAGTTAAACTGAAATTATGGATAGTATTTGTGAAAACTATATGGTAAAGAAGAAAGTGCCCTGGGAAATATTCTAGGAGTTTACCTTATCTGGTAGGAACCTCTGGATTGTTCTTTTCTAGTCTCTAGTAGAAAGGATGGGGTAAAGGTCTATGTATGAAAAAATTAATATCTTTTCTGTTTCTTCCAAATTCAATTTTTTTTTATCGTGTCAAGCCAGGAGAGGAAGAGAGGAAGAGAGGAAGAGAGAGAGAGAGAGAGAGAGAGAGAGAGAGAAGAAGGAGAGAGGACCAAATTCAATTTTTATCAGATTATATTAATGTCACAAATTCCAGTGCTGTTCTATGAATTGGCTACTTTCTAAGACTTAACTTTCTTTAAAAAATCTTAATTGAACTTTTAAATGTTTCAGATCTTAATTTTATTACAAAGTAACTCAGCAATTGTCTTTCAACCAGACACAAACATTCCCTAAATGGTGTTCTCTCTCTCTCTCTCTCTCTCTCTCTCTCTCTCTCTCTCTCTCTCTCTCTCTCTGTGTGTGTGTGTGTGTGTGTGTGTGTGTGTGCGTGATCTATATCACTATCATCTTCCTTTCTCAAAGTGTCAACACTCTGAAAAGACTGGCATTCACATGGAAGAAAAATTTGATCTAAACACTTGGGCAGTGCTACAGACTTCTCCTTGGACTGTTAATAATGCTTAATAATGCTTCAGTATGAATTCTGAGAAATATCTCCTTAAGAATCTGTCTGCATGCTTTCAGCTGCTCACTAGAAGTAATTCAAGAAAATTCTACAGAAGTGGGAATTTCTAATATTTGGGTTCTACTGACTCTGGTCACTTCTCCATGGTCAAATGGCCAAAAAATTTAAGGAGCCTAACATGTATCCACTATAGCACCATAAAAAAAACAAAACATTTTTAGCTTTTCAGTGAGTATTGATGTTAAATGATGAATTACTCAGTGTGCAGTCAACTTCAGTGTCTTATCGCAACTTTGTTTACATCAATAATTCCAATCATTTTGAAAGTTTCGAGTGATAGTTGCTATTGAGGTTTTTACCTCAATAAGGATAGTTGCTATTGAGGTTTCTACCACCTGGGAACCAAGCATTCAAACATATGAGCCGAAGAGCTCAGTTATCATTCAATCACCACAGTGTACTTAAGATTCTGATTCATCAGAATCATGCATGCATTTGAGTTTATGTTTCTTCCTTTCTAGCCACCTTTTCCTATGTTATTCACTGATGTCTAGTATATCTTTATCTGGCCATTCTCCAGACTCTGTGCTGAGTACCAGTGTTATAAATAAAACTTTAGAGCAATTCCACTTCTAAATGCACTTAGAACTTATGTTCATGTCCTTTCCAGTTGCTATGCTAAAATATACTGGCAGTAGCTACTTAAGAGAGAAAGGGTCTGCTTAACTAAGGGTCTCCCACTTATAGGTAATTATTGCGGGCTAATTAAGGTGGTTGGAAATTGAAAACATTGATCAAATCACATCTGTATTCAAGATCTCAGGGTAATGAATTAATACATGCGTGCTAGTACTTAGTTCGGTATTTTTTGTTTGTTTGTTTGTTTTGTTTTGTTTTGTTTTTTTCTACCAGGGCAATGCTACCATCCACAATGAGAAGGTTTTCACCCTAAGACCAAACTCATTTAGACAATTCCTCATTGAGTTGCTTCCTGGGTGTCTTTCTCCTCTCCTCTCCTCTCCTCTCCTCTCCTCTCCTCTCCTCTCCTCTCCTTCTCCCTCTCTCCATCTCTCCCTCTCTCTTTCCTTCCCTCTCCCTCTCTTTTTTTTCAACTCAACAATTAAAGCCAACCATCACATTGCAAATAAAATAAAATAAAATAAAAACCATACTAATAAAAAGCTGGGATACCATTGATGTGTTATTCCCTCGAGATAAATAATGATTTCTTGGTAAATATTTGATGAATCAAAAAATTAATGTAATCAGGATAAAGATAGTTTCCCATGTGGTGATACAAAATCAAGGCAAAGTAGCCCTCAGGAAATATAAAGGGAACAGAACCTGGAGAGATAATTGAGGGTAAGAGAAGCAATCTATGACCTACTGATAGGTTACTTTATTTAGAGGGAGGCTTACCTGAGGAACGTTGGGAAGGGGAAGTTGGGAAATGGACAAGGATTGTGATTAACAATGGCCTTCAGTACCAATGCAATGGAACTTCATTTAACCTGAGGGCAAGGGGAGTGGCTGCAGTTTTGCAAACCCAGAAAGTAACCGATGTAAAAAGAATGCCTAAAACAAGATCAGCAAGAATGTTATTACAGTACTCTAGTCAACAAAAGATAACATAATTAAATTATCATAAACTCTAGGCTTCTCTAGTGAATTCTGTCTTACCCAGTTCCCCTGCTAGAAGTAATAATACATTTCCTTTACTCCCAAGTAATTATTACGATGGTAAGATATGTGGATCTTTAACCACAACAGAAAGATGAAGAAAGTGTCTAGTTTTAGAGTTTAGAAGATGTTTTAAGAAGTAGAACTTGGGTGCTCAAATCTGAGGAGTAAGGTAAAGAAGAAATCTAGGAAAACATTGAGATATCTGATCTGCGCAAATGAATGAGTTATTATTAATATCAATCACTAAATGAAAAAACAAATAGATTTGATTTGTGAGGAAAGCATATGGTCATTTCCACTAGAGATTACAATTTTGGAAATCCCGTAGGATAACCCAATGGAGATGCAGGTCAGTAGCAGTCCATTATGTGGGAATTGGCGACCAATATTCCAGTGTTACCTGACAGTTGGTCCACCATGAATTATGAACACTAATTCAAGGAACTCTTAGAATTATCTGAGAGAGAAATAGATTTTTTTTTTTTGACAGAGAAGCTGAGTCCCTGAACAGAGCAAATGAGAATCATTTAGGTCTGTTTCCTTCTTTCCAGTCACCTTTTCCTATGTTGTTAACTGATATGTAGCTTGTCCTTATCTGGCCATTCTCCTGACCCTACAAGGCCCATATCAGTGGCCCTGGAACTGGTGGACAATATGGTTGTATCTCATAGAGAAGCAAAACAGAAACAAGCTTAGAAGCCTGTTAGAGAATAATGAGGATTTCATAAGCCTAAAACTGAATAATCAGCCTTGGTGAGGAACCAGATACAGACCTCATCATCTTTGGAGTACCAGCCGGGCCCCTTCTGACTCAAACATGATCTCAGGATCAGGTAGCTGAATTGTCTGTTCCCTGAATCGAGTTATAAAAGTTGTTTTTCTACCCAGACTTCCGGAGCTTTTCTTGTTGGTTAGTAGCCATCTAACTTTCAGGAAAGTAACTTGCTATCTCTGTAGGCCTGGCAGAAAATAGTGTGTGTGAATGTGTCACCGCTGGCATCCATGTCAGACTTAAATTATACTGTCTGGTTTATTTTAGGTCTGCTTTATTTTTGGTTTATTTCTTATTATTATTGAAAGAGAAATGTTAACTGTTTTAGAACTTGAAAGGAAATTATTATATCCCTGATCCTGACTAATCTAGTTGATTTTGGAAGTAAGAAGTATTAGTCTATTTATTCCCCTGAATTCCAGGAAATTCCAGAGCAGTCCATGAATAGACACAGGAATGCTTTGAATATTTTTTCCATCTCACTTTTTATAAGTGGCAAAGACAGATTTTGAGAGAGAGAGAGAGAGAGAGAGAGAGAGAGAGAGAGAGAGAGAGAGAGAGAGCGAGCACGAGCGAGCTGTTTGGACTTTTGTGAACAAGTAGGTCTTGGGGAGAGCATTTTTCTCTTGGGGTACTGCCTTCAATCTGATATTCATTTTGCTCAGATCCGTTGTAAATACCAGCCTGTTTCTGTGAAATGTAAGTGGTGTTTGCTCTGGGCTAGTGGGACAGCCGTGTGCTGTTTGCTCTGTCAGGAGCTCTCCTGGAGTATCCGCTGTACCTTATTCAGATCAGCTCACAGGAAGCAGCTGTCCTAATTCCAGGTGGACTGAGAGAAACCTTTTTCCTCACAGTCACAGCTGTGCCACCTGGTAGCTTAAAGAGCAGTAGTCAGGTGAATGAACCATTGTTACAAATTCACTTTTTATCTGGCAAACACTTTGCAGAAGCCGGCAGAACTGGAGGTATTTCCAATCTGGTCAACATAGAAATGATGTGAATCCAGCAAGGAGGTCATTGTCTGGGCTGAGTGAAAATGCTTGTGAGCTGCCAACACGTATCATTTAAAACACAGGATGAAATCTACATGCCAAAATAAGCTTTATTAAATTTGCAGTTCTAGTAATATTACTAATGTTATATTAATATTAATAATAATATTACTTATCCACTCTACTTATTAGATAATCTATGCCTTTCATATATTTTTACATTATTCAGCATTTATTGATGTAAATACTGCATATATATATGGTTGAGTGGGTTCAGTAAGCTTCTGCCATTGTATAAACTGACATCATCAGTAAAACTTCTCACCCGAACACATGTGTGCAGAAACGCAATAGGAAGAACTGATTTAAACAAGCCTTTACCAATAACACTAAGAAGAAATTATATCCATATCATGTCCTGGCATGATAAATTTTAAAATAATGATATCCAAACTCAGATTATTTGTAGGACATATTTTTTCTTTCTTAGTTCAAAGCTATCCTCTATACCGTTTATTTTTTAAACTAATTTTAATTGTAGAGATTACATAAAATGTTTATGTGTATAACATGAAATTAAAACATTATTGAGGGGCTGGAGAGATGGCTCAGCAGTTAAGAGCACACAACTACTCTTCCAGAGGTCCTGAGTTCAATTCCCAGCAACCACATGGTGGCTCACAACCATCTGTAAAGAGATCTGATGCCCTCTTCTGGTGTGTCTGAAGACAGCTACAGTGTACTTATATATAATAAATGAATAAATCTTAAAAAAAACATTATTGAAGTTTAACTATATTAAGTGATCATAAGCATGTATATATGTATTGATTTTCAATAACTAATTTGTATAGCTAGAATATTCAAGTAGTATACCCCCTCTGTGGAAGGAAAGCTGTTTGTAAATAAAGCTTCAATCTAATAAATAATTTTAATTAGCAAATTTATGGGACAACTTTTGGCTCTAGTATTTGCTATTACAAGATTGTCCTATAAACTCATAGTCTATTAAAAAAAAGGTTGATGTTTATGCAAAAATTTATTCTTTATTAATATATCCAAGTATTCCAATATATTTTATGTTAGAACAAATTGTAATGTGATTTTGTACATGTAGGGCAAATACTTTCACTTATATCATGGGGGAAATGAGGCTCCCTTTTAGAAACTTTTTAAAAAAGGATAACTGGAATAGTTTTCTAAAATTATTTAAGAAATGCCCATTTGAAACCATAAGTTATAAAATAATGTATAGCAAATGAGAATCAGAAAACCTTGTTCCCAGAACTATCACTAGTTGGTTTTATGACTTTGAAAATTAGTATCATAAATCATCATCAAGTCTCAGGCTTTTGAGATGGCTCAACAGGTAAAAGAGTTTGCTGCTAATCCTAATGGCCTGCGTGTTTGAGCCCCAGGACCCACACAGTAGAATGAGAGAAAAAATTCTCTGCAAGTTATTCTCTTACCTCTATGTGTGTACCATTTCTGTCACAATAAATAAATAAACAAATAATAAATAAATAAATAAATAAATAAAATTTAAACCAATTCTCCATTGTTAAATGAAATGTTTAAGTTAATAATTATTTCAAAATTATACCTTTGCTAATCATCATCCAAATGTAGTGTTTTTATCATGTGCTGCACAGAGGATATGGTTGATGTGTGTTCATAATTCACTGAAACACAATGAGAGGTGCTGACCATGACGGGGAAGTATTTGTGAGACAAATGTTCAAGAGTCTTTGCTTCATGCTAGTTACACTGCAAGAGTTAACTCTCAATCCTGTGAGTTTAAGGGAAAATATTCACTTTCTCTTCCAACCATTAGAAGGCTGAGCATGACTTTTTATGCCACCTGTCATACAGCCCATACTCCTTTCAGTCAGAAAAACTGGTCCAAGAGGTAGAGGAATTTATTAAATGCTCCATGATATAGTGAAGTGTATCCAAGAATGGGACCCCAAAGCTAGGAAGACTTTATGTAGTCCTTTGTTTGGAGTCTGTGTAACGTTTGTCTTCAAAAGAAGGGAGAAATTACATGATCTGACCAGAAGAAATAGGAAGAGGAGAATCCACCTGGCTCATCTAATAATAACTTTCTTGCAAGATCTAATGGATGGACCTCAGAAGAACAAAGATAAACTCCTCACCAGTCTGAGCCTCTTAAAGTCCCCCATACGTAGGAATTAACCGCCACACTAAAAATCGAGCCTTCGCAGTCTTAGTTGACGCAGTCAAGATTTAAAACACAACAGCAAACAAACAGAGTTAGAACTGACTCTAGGGCAAAGAGATAAATTCCAAACAATTACTAATCTTTAGAGAGGTGAGAAATATCTTATTGTTTACCTTGTACAAAGCTAGGAAATGTTGACTCCATTGTAATTTTTTCTTTATGCCCTTTCATTTTTGACTGTGTTAATAACACTCTTGAATTTCAGTATGTAATGGCGCTTGGAGCAATGACTTAAAGCAAAAAAGAAGACGGTGTGAAATTTTCAGTCTCACTGGACTGATTCATCTGGTGATGAAGATTTTAAAGTTAATTATCTTCTAGTGAAGAACTATTTGAAAACACTTGATGATAGGTGGTCAGTAGTTGATTTATCAATCATAGGTGATATACCCATAGTAAATATATGGTGATAAGTAATAAAAATAGATAAATAAATGTATAGATAGGTAATAGACGATATAGAATATATATGTATAAAAACATAAAAACACAGACAAGTAGAGTGATTAAAGTTAGTAATTGAAATATTAATAGGCCTCTCCAACATGGGTATATTTTAGAAGGTTTTCCCCAAGTACATAAACTTGTAAGGAAGGAAGACGGAGTGATACAGCTGTATATCAGAAATTGCACACAATGCAAAAACACTTTGTCTGAGTTGATATCTGACCTGTGACAAAGTGAAAATGCCCAGCAGACTGTTAAGCATACATGCCCTGGGGGATAAAAAGGTTGAAAATCCATAATAGTTACTGTGTGGAAGTGTCTAGGCAATATATTAGTGCTGATGGATTAGCGATGTCTTACAGACACATTCCCTTTCAGACGACAGGATCTATACTCTTGACTCTAGAAATTGCTATAGTTTGTAATACTTGCTGACAAAAATTATAATTCTTTGAAGATACTCGTTAAGCACGTTTAATTGAGATAGGCTTTAGGCATTTAAAGATGTGTAATTTATGTTTTCTTAGAACACACATTGGTATGATCATCTTTTAAACTACCAATAGCGGATTAATGGATTATCTATTTAAAATTTCTTGGGATCAATATTAAATGATACAAGCATCGATACTGTGCGTGTAATCAGATCAAGGTTCAAATACGTATCGTGCAACTGTAAGGCTATTTTTGAGGAATTGAAAGTGCATCAAACACTACATTTGCTGCACTTGCTAAGACTTGCCTTCTCTATAACCTATGGTATTTGGGTTCAAGTCAATCATACAATATCCCAGGGATAGGGCCACGACGTTAAACTTCCTCTATCCATCACCCTCACTAATCGCCCCACCATGAACACACTCCACATCACCCACCAGCCTAACCCCTCTCTTTCTATCTCTGTCCGGCTGACAGTAAATCCTCTCACCAGCTAATTGAATGAGTGCACCTGGTGCTGCCTCCCAAGGATCCACAAAGCCAGACTTTGATGGACAGCAGAAAGTGGCACGACGGGAAAACAAAGCCTTTTTAACTGAGAGCCGGGGCTTTGTTCTGCTCAGGACTCTAAGGTCACGCCAGCTCATTCTGGCTGTGGTGGGGATCTTAATTTTCACTCATCCAATTTACTTGCAGCTGTCATTCTTTCCGATATTAAAAGTTCAGCGCCTCGAGTGCCGAGAATTTAAGAAAGAGGGGGAATGGGATGCGCCTGTTGCAAACTAAAAACAGCAAAAGCAAGTGAAATCTGGCTTGGCTCTGAAGTACAAAAAGTTATTTTCAAAGCCCATAAATTATGACATAGTGATTAACATGTAATTTAAATATATTTAAACAACAATTATATCACATTTCCAGCCCAGCTAATTGGCCTCGCAGATGTTCCCTGGGAGCTGCATGGCCCTTCCATGGGGAAATGAATGAGGTGCTTTTTATCATGGAAACCAGATAAAAAAGCAAACAGAAAGAAAAATGGAAACAGAAACATAAAAAGCAGCCAGTAACCCTAAAAACAACGAACATGAACGTTAAGGGTTTTGTGTAGAATTTGTTTCCGTTTTCATGCTGAAAACCGGGAAGGGGAAAAAAAAATAAAAAGCATGAAGACATTCTGTTACTGCCATTCTGTCACTGGGATGCTGTTTGGCAGTGTGTCCAGAGAGGGAGCTGGCAGGTTGCTGATGGCGAGACTTGTCAAAGCAGGGACAGGAAGATGCATTCGACAAGACAGAGGATGAGACAGAGCCTCACTTCTCTCAGAGCAGGCTAACTGCAAAAGTCCAGTTATTTGCAATACACCACCTTGGAAAGTAAAGGCATTCTATTCCAGAAAATGTAGACAGGTAACGGGCTGTCTCCTGACTAAGAATGGTTTGTGAGTTAGTCCTTTGATCATTCATCTTTCAAGTTCAAAAAAAAAAATACAACATACAAAATGCACAGTCAACTCTAGCTTTAGCTGTGATTCAAATCGAGCCTTACCCACAGAACAGGCATTTGTGCCAAGTAAGAGGTCGAAGGAACACAGGCAATTACTAATATTTTGGAACGCTCTGCCTTCTCATGTGAATTCATGCCAGCAGCATGATTCCTTAGTGTTCATTTGTTTCTAATTGTATAATCTCAGACAATATCCGTTAAGTCTGTATAAATCCCAAGTGAACAGTCTGCGTCCACACCTCTTCTAGTGGGCCATATAGTATTTCTAACATCTGTAACAGTGACCAGTTATTGTTATCATGAATATTTAATAAATATTAGTCAAATACTAGTTTATCGGTGATTGATGATAATAAGTCTGGGGTTTGAAATGTTATAACGCTAATTCAGACAGTTCTCTCACTTTATTTCATGCCACTCCTCAATTTTACAAATCACTGAACTGTATAAAATATTCCTTTCTCAAATATTATGGACGAATAGAATTGATTTTCTGTCTTTATAAAGGACAGCAGGTATGGGAAGCCATATTTATGATGGTTAGAGAACAGATAAGCATTAAAAATGTATCTTCGATGGACACCATTGACATGAGATTGCTTGACTTCAGGATCCTTATTAGCTAACATATACTTATATGTTATATATGGTCTACATTTATATAATAGAACAGAACATAATTTGTCATTCTGAAGAACAAAGTAGTGACCAAGGATAAAGCTGGGGGTCTGAGATATTTTACAACTGAATATGTGTGATTCGACCTGGAGCCTAAAATTTCTAACCGGACAAAAGAATACATGTATAGTACAGTGGCAACTCTCGTGCACCGAATGTTAAATATATCTATAAAGATAACCCGAATGCCCATGCATTACTGAATGTGTGGTATATATACATCATCAGATACATAGATGGACCTAGTGCTCTTATCCTAAGTGAAACAAGGCAAGCACACATATGGCCTCACTCAGCTCTGTGTGTGATTGGAGAAGTAACCATAGGGTGCGATGCATTGTAAATTCATTAGAAAACTTGTTCTTTGATCGTTCACACAAGCAGCACTGGATAAGTGAAATTGTATGATTCAATTGCTATCGATTTACATTAAATAATTATTATTCATAGAAACAATCTCCTAAGATTGCTTTATGAATCTCTAAGTTGTCGGAACATAACGTGAGAGGATATTTAGCTTAGATATTTCATATAAATGGCATAGGTGGCTGGAAGGCATTTTAGTCATCTCCGTTGGGTTAGGATCAGATGTAGGGAGCTGGATCATAATGGCAGCATTATTCATTAGGCTCTCTACCAGCAAAGCAGAGACGTTCTCTCAGAGAAGGCAGTTCTCAGTTAGTGTGTTTAAAAGTGAGTGAATACATATGAGTATATTTCCATATTAAGGAGCACACATCCCCTCTTTCTCTTTCTAAGAAACATTGTCCTTAAGAGCTAGTTGTATTTTGCCTCCACTTTTATATAGCCTGAAGGATAGAATATTAAGCTATAAAAATATAGATTTTTAAAGCCAAAACTTTGTTATAAGTCTGCCTACCTAAAAGGAATAGAATGTATATTTCCAGTAAAGAATTATTTTTTTAAAATTTTCTTCCATCTCTTACTTTATAAAAATTAAGATGGCAGATAAAATACTGTGTGGTTTGTTTCTAAGGAGAGACTGAGTGGCCTTTATTGAAATGGTGAAAATAAATGTAGCTTGATAAAAATATTTTCAGACAAATTGGAATCCACCTGCTATCGCCTTGGAATCTCCCCCTCCCCTTTCTTTGTTTCTTCTAAGGAAACAAACTGGCATCTTGTGATGATCTAAATAGCAGGGAGCTGTTTTGGTCTTTTGATATGCAAAAACCAAACTATCGTTTATTTTAAAACATAGTTTCATTATTCCTAGCTCCCCACCCCCAGTCTTCTAGTGTTAGTCTGAAAAAAGTGATGATTCCTATATCAGCCTTATTTTTTTAAATCATTAAAAATTTTACTTTCTCAATCTGACTTTCTTTGTCTTGGGGTAGAATTGGTGTTTAAATTTGCTTGCTTATAGTGGAAATGAACACAGTTTGACTATTTAGGAAAAAAAACCACTGTTGTGCACTTTCCCTTTTGGCTCATGCAAATCGTATCTTTTCTTTTCTCTTTTCTTTTTTTTTTAAACTTTTCATCCATGTTGCCTCTTATTATATCCATCATTCCATTTTTCTTTCCTATTAGAGTGAAATTGGACACAGCCCTCCTCCTGCCTACACCCCCATGTCGGGAGTAAGTATTTCGCAATTGGCCTTCATCTTTTAGGAGTTTTGGTCTTCTCTCTTAACCTCATTTCTTCTTTTGTCTTTCCATAATTTCCTCATTTCTGCCTTTGCCAACAGTGAGTCAAGAACTGGCTGTAGATCCTGTAGCTGCCTGTGTAGAATGTACCTCAGGTGATAACTGGAGCTAAGATATCATACATCAACAGGCACTTTCAATAATTAGTGAAAAAATTCATCCAGCTGAGCGAAGATGTTATCTTCGGTCTCATGACTGTAGGTCATGTGCTGCAAGGTCTGAGTCTCTGTGACTGTCTTTTTGGTAGGGACTGGACACTCAAAGTCATAGTAGCCACAGACCAGAGGGTAGCATTGGCATTAATAAGGTTTAACTATACTTCTGCAATTAGGGCCATTTGTTGTAACATTTTTTAGCAAAATTATAACAAAACCAGGCAACTGTAGAAAAGGAACACAAAATCTTTTTTATTAGATCACGCTCTAGTTACTTGGTGATTTTAAAAATTAAACGTTCAAACTAATTCTCCGTGATTTTTATATATTAAGAAAACGAAGTCAGGACACAAAGAGCTAGAGATTGGAATTTCAGCACTGGAAAGATGCAGGCAGGAGATTCCCTAGGGCCTGCTGACCAACCTGTCTGAGGAAATAGATGGGCTCCAAGTACAGTGAGAAATTCTGCCTCAAGAATTAAGGTAGAGACTACATAGCAGCCTGTGGGTTGTGGCCCCATGGGGAGCACATATCAGGTAGCAAAATTACAGCTAAGAAGTAGCGAGAAAAATAATTTTATGCTTAGGGGTCATCACAACATGAGAAAAGGTATTAAGGTTGAGAACCACTGCTATCAAGGAAGACACCCAGCATTGACCTCTAACCTCCATATGCATATATATAACTTCACTCACACATGCACAGCAAAGAAAAATAGAATTTCACGTATTTCTAGTATTTACCTCAACTTCATTAGCCCGCAGGGAAACAAAAATTAATTGATTACTAAATTTGCAAGACAATGTGTTTGGTATCCATATGGCTAATAACATTCAGGTTTCTTCTACAATTTCCCTACCAGCTGATTCTCCCAATGTGTTTCTAATCTTTTAACAGAATCAGTTTGTGTACCAGGATGGGGGCTTCGCTACACAACAAGGAATGCCCATGCCCTACCGAGCCACAACCAGCACCATACCAGAGGCTCCAGTCGCCCAGGGTGCAACGGCTGAGATGTTTGATGACTCGTGCTGTAATGGTACCCTGCGAAAGCCGGTGGCACCCCATGTCCAAGAGGACAGTAGCACTCAGAGGTATAGTGCCGACCCCACAGTGTTCGCCCCAGAACGGAACCCTCGAGCAGAACTGGATGAAGAAGGCTACATGACTCCCATGCATGACAAGCCAAAACAAGGTACACACTGAACGCTCTAAAGTGACTGTGCTCGGTGATCGCCGCCATCAAACAAGCCGGGTGGAGAAACAAGCATCCAGCCAGCAGGAACGGTGACATTTGAAATCTATAATCCAAAAGGCCCAGGCCACTGCCACTTCAGAATCAGTGGTATCTGTGTGCCTAAGTATTTCTTTCAATAATGCTAACCCCAGGCTTGACCTGAACAAGAAATTGGATTTTTAACAAAATCCTGAAATGATGTATAAGACAAGGAAGCCTGAGATATGGCAACCTAACGCCATCTTTATTGTAGTAGTTGAATGAGTTATAATATTCTAGGACTTCAGAACCATTGCTATGTCGAAGTTGCCATGGAGGTTGGAAAGACAGGTGTTACTGGCAAAGGGCCAAAATTTTTTATGCCAAGGATAAACGAGCTGATTTATTTAAACCATGCAATTTCACTTCCCTAGCTTAGGGTTGGGGTGTGAATGTTGTAGACTGCTTTCTTAGCACACAAGAGAACTCAGATTTAGATCCCAGTATTTTACAAATATATATGTAAGAACTAAGTTTACCACAGGAAATTGTGATTTGTGTGTGTGTGTGTGTGTATGTGTGTGTGTGTGTGTGTGATGCTTTGAAAATAATATTTGATTCTGTATGTACTTACCCATACCACAATCTTGAAGATAGTTTGTTAGTTTGTGAATTAATAAACACAGAAAGGTTAAACACCCAGGTTAAATAACATTTCAGTTTTAAAATCAAACCCAAAATTTCTCTTTCCTTCTAATATATCCATACAAGTGGAGAAGAGAAATAATGGTTATTAAACGTAGGAATCAGGATGATATCCATCAGTATCATTAGAAGCCATATATGGTGCATTTAGAAGAGAACTGTGTGAAATCCTATGAAATCATCATTATATGACTTTGTTCACTGTTTATAAAACAGAAGCGACTGATCCCTAAATGACCTAACATCGTATAATGATGGTTTTGATGAGTATATCGCAGAATAGATGGTAGACAGATACATATAGATAGACATAGATAGATGATAGCTTAGATAAATGGTAGATGGATAATAAACAGAAATGAAAATTTCTACATAGAGGGTATTTTGGGGAAATTCTTAGTTTGTTTTTATATGTATACGTGCTTATATCTGTGCATTGGTATGTGTCTCTTTGTGTTCATAACTGTGTTTATGTCACATGTGTGCTGTTATTCTTGGAGGCCAGAAGAGGGCATCAGATGCCCTGGAGCTAGAGTTACAGGTTGTCCAGTGGTCTTGTATTGATCCTGGGAACCAAACTGGGCCAGCTGTAAAGTCCGCAAGCCTTTAACCACTTTCTCCACTAGCACAACAAGTATTCCATCCTAACAGCCCCAATAAAAGGAAGCATTTAGGTGCATTTAGAAGAGAAGAACATTTTAAAATATAGGGATTCTGCTCTTAACTTTTCTGTCACTATTTTGTTTCATTTGAGCCTACCCTCTTTCCACATTCCGATACAATCTTCAGGTTTTTGTTTTGTTTTGCTTGTTTGTTTTGTTTTGTTTCATTTTGTCTGAGAATTTATGAAAACAAATTCATGGCTCCCTTGTTCTAAAGAAACTGACCATTGCTGTTAACTTTAACCTGCTTAATGGTTTTCCAGAAGTAGATGTCTGAACGTAGTATCTTTGTATTATTTCAGAATATCTGAATCCTGTGGAAGAGAACCCTTTTGTGTCCCGGAGGAAGAATGGAGACCTTCAAGCTTTAGATAATCCGGAGTATCACAGCGCTTCCAGCGGTCCCCCCAAGGCGGAGGATGAGTATGTGAATGAGCCCCTTTATCTCAACACCTTCACCAACGCCTTGGGAAATGCAGAGTACATGAAAAACAGCTTACTGTCTGTGCCAGAGAAGGCCAAGAAAGCATTTGACAACCCCGACTACTGGAACCACAGCCTGCCACCCCGGAGCACTCTTCAGCACCCAGACTACCTGCAGGAATACAGCACAAAATATTTTTATAAACAGAATGGACGGATCCGCCCTATTGTGGCAGAGAATCCTGAGTATCTCTCAGAGTTCACGCTGAAGCCAGGCACTATGCTGCCCCCTCCGCCCTACAGACACCGGAATACTGTGGTGTGAGCTCAGCTAGAGTGTCAGGTGGAGAAACACACGCCCGCTCCATTTCCCTTCTCCCTCCTCTTTCTCTGGCAGTCTTCCTTCTCCCAAGGCCAGTAGTTTTGACACTTCCGAGTGGAAGCCTTAGAGACGCAATGATAGTTCCGTGCTTACCTAACTTGAATATTAGAAGGAAAGACTGAAAGAGAAAGACAGAGGGGCACACCCTGTTTCTTCATTTCTTCATATGGGTTGGTTAACAGAGTGTCTGTCAGAGCTAGAGAAGGTCTAGGAAGTGTAAGGCAATACCAATACCGCCTGCTGTCAAAGAGCCCCATCTTTGTTCTCTTTGCACTCTGCACTCTCTCCCTCCTTCTCTCCCTGTCCCCATCCCCCTTTAATCTATCAATGCTGGTGATGATTGGAAGCCCAGACTCTGTTCTAATCTGTAGCCATAGTCTTGTGTATATTCAAGCATCCCTGAAATCATTCTAAGGCTTCCATTAGAACAATAAGATAAGCACTTGGACACCATTTGATAGTAACTGAGATTGAGAAGCCAATTTCTTTCTCCAATAGTTTCTTTCTTGGCAAGTAAGAATGGCCAATCCAGCTTTTGTGAATTTTAAATCTCCATTATAGTTATAACTGGTAATTATGCTTGGAAGGCATCTCTGTGTACTTCTTTTCAATTTTGGTTTGCTTTGGCCTATTCCTTTATACCAGTTGCTCCCCTTTTGGCTGCAGTTTCTAATTGTAAAGAGGTTTACATAAAGGCCTCTTGACAGACTTCAAACAAAAAAATATGATACGATGTAGAGATTGTTATTTTAAATCATTCAGTCCTTAAAACTAGAAAAGAAAACCAAGATAGTAGTAAAAAATAGTATCAAAACTAGATCTCATGTTTCACACTACTGAGTTTCGTCTTCCCTTTCGTTTTCATTCTTTCCTATTTTATTCTTCCCCCAGAATGATTGACAAGGCAGTGGGAATCTTAGGCGTAGAGGGGATGCTAAGAAACAGTTCTGTGTGGTTCACAAAACTACTGAAACTTTCAGGGGTGGTCCCGTGGGGGATCCATGCAGTGGAAGAAACACTGGATTGGGTACGTCTACATGGAAGGTACTCAGAAATGTAGTTTGCACTTAAGCTATAATTTTATTTGTTCTTTTTCTGAACACCACTTTGGATTTTTGAATGAAGCAATATGGAAGCAACCAGCAGATTAACTAATTTAAGTACTTCATTTTTTAAAAAAGGAAAAAAAAAGGATGTAAGATAAAGACAGACTGTGGAAATACCAAACCAAGCCAATTAGGACTTTGGAACAGTACCCAGGGATTGTGGTGAGAGGGTCAGCACATTAGCTTCATACGATGTGACATTTGCTGTGTAAGGAAGTATGTTAAGTTTATACTCTCTGTGTGAACGAATGCAAGTTAAGGACTGGCTTGAATTCCATAGAGATTCTGGAATGACATTCTGTTAATATTGACTAGGTGACTTAACTCTTCACACCTAGGTTGCTATAATTAAAAGTAAACCATCAACATTTGAAGCCTATGAATAGGTCCATGCTTGAGTTAAAAGTTGTAAATAAACATGAAAACCCTTCTCATGCAATCATTTTATTATCCAGTATATTAATCTTTTAATAATTTATGTAATGACTCTTTCTTCATATACTACCATACTATGTCCAGGTTGTAGATCCCTCTGATAGGTTTAATTTTGAAAAAGCAACTATAGTGTTAAGGTTAGTGATGGGGACAATGACAAATGAATCTTTAGGAAATAAGGAAACAATACATCTCTCTTTTCTACAAAATTCTCCTCCAAGTCTTTTAGGTTTTTAAACATTTCTTTCTACTGTTAAAGTTTTGAGAGAACATTAGATTCACTAGCCAAAAAATAATCAATTAGATTAAAAATCTTCTCAGTAAAACAGAGAGTCTTAAGGGAGAAATTTCTCAAGGGAGTTTATGTTTCTACCTATTTTGAAAAAGTAAACCCTTGCATCCAAATCTAGAATCATTCAACTGATATTAAAAGTCTACTGAAAGTATGTGGGGGAGCGTTCAGATAAGTGAAACCATCCCTGACTTCAAATTTCAACAGTCTAGATTTATTTGCTGTGACATTCTTATTTCTCTAAGAGTCCAAGGAATCAGATTGTATTAGCTATTTTGTGAATGGATACATGGAACATTTTGTAAAAGTTTTCAGAAGTCATTGGGATATATTTTAAACATCCTTCAAGCTACTGAAGATGACAAATATAATCACCTCTGTTCTTTCTCAGACACAAACCGGACCACATGAGCATTACATCACTAACAAACTGATATGTCTGGAGTGTTGCCATAAAATCAGGTCAAACTCCTGGGAAGTGTTGGGTTTGTTCTCTTCTTCAGGGAAGAGAAGGCAAGCGAACTGAAAGTGAGAGTTGGAAACAGCAGAGGGGTCTGTGAGATCCCGTCTAGAG
Source organism: Rattus rattus (assembly GCF_011064425.1). Taxonomy (NCBI): domain Eukaryota; kingdom Metazoa; phylum Chordata; class Mammalia; order Rodentia; family Muridae; genus Rattus; species Rattus rattus. The sequence goes on along the minus strand of NC_046157.1, from coordinate 141,875,222 downwards.
AAATTTAGCCATGAATTTACCAGATGCAGAATGATCCGGGGGCCACAGCCTGAAAACCCAAAGTTCACCCCAATTCAGAGGCATCCACAAAGTACCTATTTCCCACGAAGAGTTAAAGTAAGCCTTTGTTAGTAAATAGATCCATACCTAACCATTACTGTCAGCACCTTTGGAATGCTACAAGGACTTTTTCTTTTCACTTAAAATATCCCTGTGGCTTCTAGTGGGATAATGAAAGCAATTATTTCATTAGTAAATGAAGGAGATAATCTCCTTGCTGTTAATGCAATGTAAATGTAGTCAATGAGGGTTGCCCTTTTCTTCCCTATAAGCACAGGATTTGCAGTTCCACTCAACTTCCCCTAGATGCAGGTTTGATCGAGAATGACCCCAAGTGCCATTTTTATCATTCCTTTAAATGACTTTTTAATATATACTTGATTTCAGTTTTTCTGGTATTTCTTGTTTATTTATATTTGACTACTTAGGCCCTGAATTCTAGGGGGAAATTATTCAAGTATGTATTAATGGGACAACAAGTAGGAATCATGGAGGATGTACACTCATTTGCTCAAGAGAACAACTTGTTTAACTCAGTAAAATGAAACTGTAAAACACTAATACTAACTCTGTAGATTGCTGTGCAATAGCAGGTCCCAAGACTGGGCAGCACCAATCAAAATATGCAGGATCTATTTGTAAAGCAGTAAAATTAATGTTAAATTTGAGCTTCCTATATTTTTTTAAATCATCAAATTGTAACGATCAAGCTTATCTTGGGAAATCCTACTTTCAGGGAGGAAATTTTTTTTTTCAGTGTAGTAGCCACTTAAAGAAGCCAGTCTTGAGCAGAGAAAAGTCGGGGGAAGTTCAGAGCTACCAAAGTGCTGCTATTCAAGCAAAGTTGATAACAAAGCTATGCCCAGCTGAACTAACTACATGGCAGCACAGGTTAGGTATGGATCACTCTCTCTAGAGGCATTCTTGAAGTGATGTGGAAACAATGCAAATTGCAAACTATTAAAAACAAAAAAAGAAAAAGAAAAAGAAAAAGAAAAATGGAAGACTTACTAAAACAAAAAACAAAAGATGGAAGACTTACTAAGTATGAGCCTGCTTTTCATAGGTCACAAAGAATGTCTGATAGGCTCTATCTTGAAAAAGAAATGGGGGACTTCTAAGTGAGACACTGTCATGTCCTATACCTTTGGAGAATGACACATATTGTCAATGGTGGAGAAAAGTTAGAAGAGGGATATGAGGCTTCATGAATAGATGAAGTTAGTGGAATAAGTGGTGGAGTTCCTGAAGGGTCAAAACTAGAAAGAGTAAACAAACGTGTTTATGCCTGTGCCTGACACAGAAAGTTGTAAATACAAGATTCTCTTGAACGGGCTTAACCTTTATTTAAAAACTGGAATTTGTTGTCCACCTGTAAGTGTTGATTATTTAACTAGTACATGTAGCTCATAAGGTAATAAAAATGGTGACCACACAAGCATGTGTACAACCGGACACAATCACGACAATGCTCTAAGACATAGAATTCGCTAGGCTAGTAGATGTTAAATGCTTTCAATAGTAATGAGCAAATTAAACTAGAAAAACTAGCCATGGAGCATAAAATAGCAAAATAAAATTCAGACTTTGAAAAGGTAGGGTGGATTTTGCGTAGTAAATAAAAGTAAGTTTCCCATTTAGATGGTTATTTGTTGGAGTTAGCAGATAGCAGGAATAGTGATGTTTCACCTGTAAAGATTGGCTTTATAGCGCTACAGTTGATTTTTCTCATGTCCTCTTAGCCCTTCATTACATTGTAATTCATTAAGTATAAAGCAGCGCTGTATTTGGGGACTCTGGTTTGCAGACATCACTTTGAAGGGTTTAGCAGGCAAATAAACCCCAGGAGAATTTTTTTATAATGAATAATGGAAATTTAAAAAAAGGGTCTATTGCCTTTCGCAATTGTGAAAAATAAAAAATGTGTGTTTAACCCAGTGATTTAGAAAGCAAGCAAAATATTTAATTTGTGGACTGTCCTTTCTTTTCCTACCATCTTGCAGATATAACCAATATGGACCCATTATCACTTTTATTATTTTTTTTTGATAAATAGATGCTAAAGCAAGAATTTTAAGCTATTCTATCGGTGTTCTTTTGGACTCTAGTTTTTTTAAACTGTTTATTTGTTATGGAGCAAATAGGAAATCCAAGAGCAGAGCTATGAGCAGTTAAAAAGCCAGACAAACCAATTTCTACTGCATGTATCCTGGGCACAGAATCTGGTTGTGCCTCTCTGTGTCTGAGGGACAGTCTTATACTGGTGTAGACACGCAACAGCAGGCTGTCATCCCCTGCTGACCATTGGTTCATGACCAAATGATATATGAATATAAGTGTGAATCTGACATAATTTTAAAAGATCTTTGACAGTTCAGACCTTCTCCTTGATGACTCTAAGATGAGGCCAGCATTTACATTTTCTGGTTGGACGCCTTTTTCTAAGCCCAGAGTTGCCTTTGAAGGTGTTCTCTCTCCTGTTATAAACATGAAGATTTGGACATTGTATCAGGCCAGGTGCCCTTGTGTTTGTGTGTATAAATCCATCCAACACAAGACACTGCTTTGCTTCTCCACTAAATGAAACTTGATAAAATGTTAAGACTTTCCGACTCTCTCTGTTGAAGTCCCACTCACTTAATCAGGAGACAAAAGTGTGTGGCGTGTCTCACCTCACTCCTGGCCGAGAGATGGTTTGGGCACAGGAAAATGCTTCTAGTGGCACAGGCTGTAAAGACTATATAAGCCCCAACGTCAAGGGAAGATTCCCTGCCTCCCCTGGAAAGAAAGCCTTTGAAAGCCAACTTTGCAAGTAAGTGGTCACCTTGTCATAAATAGGACATTTTGTTTCCCTCGGAACGTTTAGAGGAAAATAGCATCTTTACTTTCCCACCCCCAACTCTCACAATGCCTTTGCCATGTTTTTTTCTATCACAAGTTCAAAGTGGCTTTCCTGGGGTACCACTTTCTTAAGCCATAGTGGATCTCTGAAGAACCACATCCTCTTCTGAAACACAGACCCAGCCTTTGCCTCCAAATGCCTGATGGTTTTTTTTTTCCATTAAAATATCTAACCACTCTAGAACGTGTTTAAATTGCTTCTCAAACAAAAGACAGCACAAAAGATATATATATTGTTTAGGGTGTTAAGATTGTTTTTTTTCGTGACAATTGATTCTATCACTGTGGGCTTCTCTGTAGGATTTTAAGATTAGTTAGCTCTGTAATGAATCCCAAGACTCTCATTGTATGTACATACACTTCTAGATCTTACATTAATCTTTCCATGAAAACTATATATGTGTATATATAGTTTTTATGTATGTATATAAAACTAAGTTATTGCCGCCAACTAACTTATTTCCTTTGATCACATTATTTTATTTCTGATATAAATATTTTACAGCTGCTAGAGTTTTTGGGTTTTTTTTTCCAAATGAAGAATTTTATTATCACGAAGGTAGAGGCAATTCACCTGTGCGAACCTCCTGTGACTCTTGTTGGAACATCCATCTATCTAACAAATTTATAATAAGCACCGTTTCACTGTAATGAAAGTCTATGTTGACTGACAGAACTCTATCTACTCTTTCTCTACTTTAGGAGGAATTTTTCCTTTTAATACTTTAGTGTGTCTTCCCCTTGTCACTAAAAGTGTTTATATTTGTATAGATAAACAAGTACAAGAAAACGAGCTTTTGCATCTGTAGGCAATAGTCGAATTTGTCCAAACCACTTTGTCTTTACTGCTACTTTTATCCCTGATATGTTGATGTTTTCCCCGGGCCTGTTACCTTTTTGAAGAAAAGCAAACCACACTCCCTCTCTATTGACAGAAATCCGATGTTCAAGTATCATTTCCAGTGTTTTTCGGTTAATGGAGGGGTTGTGTCATTTTCCTTAATGTGAGAGTCATCTCCCTGTATAGTTCTTGATCTCTCAGGGGCTGGGAGTGGGGAGTGAGGGAACAGCTACCATAGAACTCTAAGAACCAAGAACCCTTATGGAATTACTCCGGAATCAGCTATGAAAGTTATTTTCTAACTGTAGATATATGTAAGCCGTTCTTTTTAAGTAAGGTACTTTGAAATATGTAGCATAAACTGGTACTGCTGTTAAATGGGTCGACTATTAAACTGAGCAGCTGTGCAAGGGGCAGTTAACTTTGAATGCACACCTTCCTGGCTGGCTTGTATCCATCTCATCACGTGGGCACCATGGCCTTCATTGTTGCACACCAAGAGTGTTTCTCCACATGCTCTGGCTGCTTGATCATCTCTCTCTCTCTCAGTATCATTAGAACAAGATCACATGTAAATGGTATTAATGCGCAAGATAATTCATGGCACACGCTAAACCTAGGTCACATTAAATTTTTCATAACTTCATCTCGTGCACGCACCACAGTAGTTAACTAAGATCAGTTTGGGTGACAAAGGGAGGCAATTTGCAGAAGAGGCAGAGTTATGTCCGTTCCCTAATTTTCTTGACATGTAAACAGAAAACCGGCTCTCTTTCCTCTGAAGAATCATCAAAGGACAGGGCTGTTAAAAAAAAAAAAAAAACAACTTGCTGGTAAGCCATCAGTGTTTCATTTAAATCCCAGCATTCAAAGTTAGCTGCCTTTTTTGAAACAAACAAACAAAAACTACTACTGTATGTTTGAAAATGTGAATAGTATTTTTATAGCTTGTTAAAGACATGGCTAGCTGCATTTGTAAATAGGGATAATGTTGCTTTGATTTTCTTTGATGAGCATCTTTATTTGGAACATAATTGTCTTTAGGGTTGATTTGTATATAAGTAATTGGCTTGTGATTGTTTCTCTTTTGGTTGGAAGTTATGGTTTTGACATTACCTGTGATTCTGTGTTCAGCACTATTGTGATGTGTCCAACCTCTGCACTCGCTTACACAATAGGATATGCCAATTGTGTGTGGTGAAATGTTATTTTCATTTTTTTTCTATTTTATCTATGAAGGATTATGCACTTAACACATACTAACTTTTTTAATGTTAGGTCTATTTTTAGTATAATTTCCCGATTCTTTCTTCTCCAACCCTTCAGCTTCTTTTCCCTCCTTTCCCTATTTTCTGTTGTTATAGAGGATGAGGGAGAAAATGTATTTTAAATGGATGTAATTAGGCTTTTTGAGGTAGTTCTCAAGGATCCTCTTTTGACTCTTGGGAAAGAATTGTGCGTGCACAAGGCAAGTATAGAATGCGAGCTGCTTTGCCTCATTCCGTACTGATCATCCCAAATGAACAATTTGAAAACTGTTCTGCCTTTTTGTTACATGAATCTGTCAGAAATATATTTTTAATTTAATATAAACGAAATTCAATAAAATATGAAACAAATGTTCTTTCTGTGCTAGAACTTTTTTAATAAGGAAAAAAATCAGTCGGGGAACAGAAAGGTTTGTTCTGCATTTAATAATCTGAAGATGTGAAAATTGCTTTATTTTTATTCATGCTTAGGAACCTCATTGATGATTCCTTAGAAGCCTGCAGTTGGCTGGACTGTGATCTACTCTATATGCTCTCACCATTCAGGCATATGCCTATTGACTAGTCTGCACAGACTGTGCTTAATGAACTGAGCTTGGTTTCTTTCACTGGGAATAAAAGAAATATAAAATATTTTGTAGGTGGAATCCAAATGACATTTTGTTTCTTTGTATCTTCATTGCTGTCCATGATGATACTTCTTTTTTAAAATAGAGACTGCAGATGGCAACACCATGCATGCAGAAGGAGGGGGACAGTGGGGAGAATGAGGCATTCAGTTGGTAATTAGGACTTAAGCCCACGGAACTCTGGGAAAGTGATATTGGATGCTCATATCTCTTGCTTTATCTTCTCATTTCAAAATTTAATATTAATCCTTCTTGCCTGTGAAGTGTAGAAATGTTACGGTTCCGATAATTTCTCATTATAAATCTATTACTGGGGAAAATTTCCTGAATAAAACACCAATGGCTTATGCTCTAAGATCAAGAATTGACAAATGGGACCTCATAAAACTGCAAAGCTTCTGTAAGGCAAAGGACACTGTCATTAGGGCAAAACGGCAACCAACAGATTGGGAAAAGGTATTTACCAATCCTAGAGGGCTAATATCCAATATATATAAGGAACTCAAGAAGTAAGACTCCAGAGAGCCAAACAACCTTACTAAAAATGGGGTACAGAGCTAAACAAAGAATTCTCAATTGAGGAATATTAAATGGCCCAGAAGCACCTAAAGAAATGCTCAACATCCTTAGTCATCAGGGAAATGCAAATCAAAACAACCCTGAGATTCCACCTCATACCAGTCAGACTGGCTAAGATCAAAAACTCAGGTGACAACAAATACTACAAACAATGTGGAGAAAGAGGAACACTCCTACATTGTTGGTGAGATTGCAAGCTGATACAACCACTTTAGAAGTTAGTCTGGAGGTTCCTCAGAAAATTGGACATTTTACTACCTGAGGTCCAGCTATACTACTTCTGGACAGATACCCAAATGATGATCCAACATACAACAAAGACACATGCTCCATTATGTTCATAGCAACCTTATTTATAATAGCGAGAAGTTGGAAAGAACCCAGATGCCCTTCAACAGAGGAATGGATACAGAAAATGTGGTACATCTATACAATGGAGTACTATCAAAAATAATGACTTCATGAAATTCATAGGCAAATGAATTTAATTAGAAAATATTACTGAGTGAGGTAACCCAATCACAAAAAAACACAAATGGTATGCACTCACTGATAAGTGGATATTAGCCCAAAAGCTCAAATTACCCAAGATACAATCCACAGGCCACATGAAGCTCAAGAAGAAGGACAACTAAAGTGCAGATGCTTCAGTCCTTCTTAAAAGGGGGATTAAAAATATTCATAGAGGAGATATGCAGGCAAAGCTTGAAGCAGAGACTGAAGGAATGGCCATCCAGAGCCTGCCCCACCTGGGGATCCAGCCCATATACACACAGCCACCAAACCCACACAATATTGCTGATGCCAAGAAGTGTATGCTGACAGGAGCCTGATAGAGCTGTCTCCTGAGAGGCTCAGCCAGTGTGACAAATACGGAGTCAAATGCTAGCAGCAAAACACTGAACTGCGAATGGGGTCCCCATTGGAGGAGTCAGAGAGGGGATTGAAGGAGCTCAAGAGGCTTGCAACCCTGTAAGAACAATAATACCAACCCATCAGAGCTTCCAGGGACTAAACTACTACCCAAAGAATCCGCATAGACAGACCCATGGCTCCAGCTGCATACATAGCAAAGGATGGCTTTGTTGGGCACCAATGGGAGAAGAAGCTCTTGGTCCTGCCAAGGCTGGAGCCCCCTAGTGTAGGGGAATGTCAAGATGGTGAGGCGGGGAGGGGCAACACCCTTTTTGCGAGGGGAACACCCTTATAGAAGAAGGGGAAGGGAGGAAGGGATAGGGCACTTATGGACAGGAAACCAGAAAAGGGAGTAACATTTGAAATGTAAATAAAAAATATCCAATAAAAAATGATAAAAGGGAAGAAATCTATTATTCTTTTTAACTACTCTGCTTATTTAATTATATATGATTTAGACTAAATCAAGGAACAGCAACAAAACTGTTTTAACACAATATTTTACAGAACATTCACTTGAATATGTTCAGTTAAAATCCTTTAAATATTCCTTTCATAACTGCTTATTTGGAATGGTCATGCTTACATACCCTCATACCCACCCTTGGATGTTTTGACCTTTTCATCTGAATCAATCAGTGTCAGTTAACTGTGTTCCTGGTGAAATATGTCAGGACGCCGTGCATCTAAACCACAGACAGACTAGAAAAGAGAGGAAACAACTTTCTCCTTTCGCTTTACGATATAGTTGAAATTTCCAATAGGACCATGCTAGTTTACATCACTTCTAATATTCGTCAGGTAAGTAAAATAAAACAAAAAGGGGAAAAGGTGTAGAGTCATGCAACTAGAACTTCCAGGTGCTACTCTGGGAGGTGGGTTTCCCATCTGCAGTATTTTCCTTTTGTCTGATGGTTAACGAGTTCTTTCGTCTTCTACCCAACCATGTGCACCTGCCGAATAAAAGCTGCAATCTAGTGGGAGCCTGCTTCATGGTCATGCACTGACTCCAGCTAACCATGATCGTCACTATTCATTAGTTTCTTAACAACTGATCTTCAAATGCAAAATACTTGGGATCACCTTACTTATAATGGACAATTAGATTCTCTTCATTCAAGTAATACATGCCATGTAGTCCTACGTAAAAAGCTCCCAAAACATAACCATGTGGAGGACCTGTACAGAAGAGTGCTAGAAGCCTAATTGGTAATGGTGCCACCCATGCCGCTTTGCATATCAAAGAATGTTGTAGATAGCCACATTGTTTTCCTGGTAAACTTGGTGCATGAATCAATACTAATAGGGGTGATACAGCACAGAAAGTCCCTGATTTATAAAGAAGTTGATGCATTTTCTAGGATTTGAAATGTGCAAAATGGTTACGGGGAACTTCTGGAATGTATAAGATCTTATCTAGATTCAAAATCATGACAATGAGAGCTGAGATCTGAAGCACAGACCCATGGTCCCAGAACTTGGGATTCTGGAGAGAATCAGTACTTCAAACAAACTTGGACAATGTAAAGATTTCCAAGCCATTCTGGTTAAAGAACTGAAGTCCAATGCAATCTGTACAAAAGAATTACCGTGATGCTATAGGATGGAGAAATTATAAGTCCTAGGAATACACTGGAAAGTAAGAGCCATAGTTAATGTTAAAGTCAAAGTCCCACGATTCTTATGTGCTTTAAATGTAAAAAAAAAAAAAACTTGAATTTACACTTATTTCATTTTAAATCCCTATGGTGGGATACATATACAATATGCATTCATACATGTAAAGATAGAGAGAGAATAAACTATATAAAATATTTGAAGGTTTAGTTTTACAAGACACCATTAAAAATACTTTATTCTCAAGCTATTTCACCACAAGGCTCAAGATATATATCATACTTCAAGTTACACTCCTAAGGCTGTATGCTGAGCAGGTGCATAGTTAGCTAATTGTATTTCTCTCCAATGGGCCATCAAGCTGCATGATAAGCCACGGAGAGGAAAGCCACTAGACAGCCATCTTAAGATTAGAAACAGGAGACTGTCACCCAGACAGCAGTTTGAAAACTATAAACAGAACAATTCACCACCAGGTAGCAGTCAAGGGACTGTGAAGCAAATGCCACACAGGGGATCAGAGATGATGCCTGTGCCTGCTCTTACATGTTCCCCATAGGTTTTTAAAATAAAAACAGCTATCTTGAAAATAATGAGATCCTTTTCTACTTCCTTATCACTTCAGAGAAATAGAGTTCTACTACATGAGATTATCAAAGATTGCTGCCTCTTTGACAGAAAAACCAAAGACACCAAAACCCACAAATCTTCCAAGCATGAACAATATGTCCTAATAGCTGCCCACTGTTCCTACTGAAAGAAGCACATAAAGGCACATACATATCAAAGATACCCTGAAGATTAAGATTTCATTCATCCTGTCCCCTTATAAGGCGGTTAAAGATACCTTCTATTTGTTCTGAGACTTAGAGAATCTCCTCGTTGTTACAGAGTGTGAAATTATTGCTCTCGTGTGGATTTGCCAGTGCTGCCACCTGGCAGCATAAACATAACAGAAACTAGTTGTGTGCTTCTGTAAGGTGAGCGTCCTTTAAAATGCTCACATACGTCCTCTTGTTCATTGTTTCCTGTCATCCTACTGGTTAGGTACTCATACTTGCCCTTGTCACAAGTGAAGGAAGTTTAAAACAATACATGAGCAAAGTCACATGAAAAGTGGACCAGCTAAAGTAGAAATCTACCTGATGCAACAGTACTTTTTCCCTTATGAGGTGATACAGTTGTCCTACAAGATTAATACTAAAATGGCCCCCATTGGCCATATTTAACTTCATGCTTGCAATTAAGGTAACTGCATGAGTTTCTGAAAAACAAAACAAAACAAAACAAAACAAAAAACCTCTTTTATAAATTACCGTATTAGTTGGAAGTAGAATGTATTTTTTTTAAATTTTTTTTTTTACTCAGCCAACTTTGAGAGGTCCTTCTCATCACCACCTCAAAGCAATTCTTCTCCTCTGAAACACCTTGAGCCACACCCCCACCATTCAAATCATCCTCTGAGCCACTGCCTTCCCCACTCCTACTCAAATGGCCCATTAAGACACATTTAAAGCATTTAATTGTTTTCTAATCCAAGATCCCAGATTGCAAATTCCTCCAAACAAAAACATGGTCCAGCAATATCCCAGTTCCTAGTACCCAATTTCTGTCTTTTATCACTGGGATGAGACACCACCACCACAGCAGCTCTTATAAAGGAAAACATCTAATGGAGAGTGGCTTACAGGTTCAGAAGTTCAGTCCCTTATCAACACTGCAGGAAGATAGCAATGTGTAAGCAGATATGGTACTGGAGAAGGAACTGAGAAGTCTACATTGTGGTCTACAGGCAGGAGAAGGAGATTACCACGCTAGGCCTAGCTTCAATTTATGAGACCTCAAAGCCCGCCTCCATAAAGCCTGCTTCCACAGTGATACAACTCCTCCAACAAGGCCACACCTCCTGAGAGTCGCCCTTCCATGGGCCAAGCATTCATACGCATGAATCTGTGGTGCCACTCCTATTCCAACCACCACATTTGCCTTAATAAAAATGCTTATTTCCTCTATGGTCTCACAATTCTTCAAAAACTTAACCGAGGAAGCCATAGTACTTTGTCTTCCAGCTCACCAGTCTAAACATTACCAAAGGATAACCATAATAGAAAGAAGTCTGGCGTCTCCTAGTGGGGTTTGTCATGTCACTCTCAAGGAATGACAGATGACTCTGTTCACATTCTTTTGGTTGAAACTAGGCACCTGGAACAGCTCAGGTTCAGAGTCCCCAGAGCAGTTAGATGGTAAGTGAACATGAATTTGCCTGACATGTGGCTGTTGTAGCAATGACATTGAAGGGAAAATCTAGTCTTTAAAGACAGTTAATGATGCCATCTGTTAGAACATACACGACAGCTCTGCACGCTGGTGGTTATTGCTACGCTAGTCTGTATTCCTCTGGGATATTGGAAAGCACATTCAACCACCAGCCGTTTGATCTAATGTACCTTTTGCTAGCAAATATTCTTCATAGAACTGTGGTACTCAAGACCTCCTGCCAACTCCTAGACATTTCTACATGAGACAGAAAAAATTGTTCACTCACAATGTTTTAGAGTTTAAAATTCTGATCAGGTGACTATAGCTTCATCCTAGTTCAAGATCAGGTGAAGCTCTCAAAGCCTATTTTCAAGTTTCCAGCAGAAAGTGGCGAATAAGAACTATGGAGAATAAGAATCAGCAAGATTAGCGGCGAAAGGCCCTTATCCCCAAGACTGACAACCCAGGTTCATTTCTTGAAGAAGACTACTAACTGCACAAGTTGGCGTCCAACCTCTCCATAAATTCTGTAGCACATGTATACCCCAACACACAAGATAAATAAAACACAAATAAAATGATTGTAATTAACAACGTCTCACAAAGCGAAAATACCAAATTTTGGAAGTCCCCCACAAGACTCTGTCCCATCATTTCTTTTCTGATCAGAAGGTCTTGTATGTTGGAAAATGGGATTGATAAAGGAAAGAAATACTTTTGAAGAATGCTATAAATAAAATTAACATTTTCCCAGCCAAAATTAGGTCTTTCACATTCTGTTTCCCCTTACACCATGAAGTTCTCCTGTGTTGTTGCCTGAGGAAAAAGGAAAGGGAAGATTGGGAAAGGGAAAAATAGCTATTCACTAGGCAGTGTACTAAACATTTTGCATGGATTTGTCACCAAATCTTTATAAATAATGAGGAAAGACCTGTCACTTAATATAAATCTCATTCTGACCTCTGTAGAACAGTGAGATGATATGAGTGGATGAAAAACAGAACTTATTGTCACTCTAAACTCTGAAGAGAATGCTGTGCAGGGTAACAGGGCATGCTACACTTGGGGAAGATAGGCCAGTAGCTAGGAATGCAGAATTTATTAATTGACTAATGCATGTAAGGGAGGGCCCATGTCATGGTGTGATGTGGACATCAGAGGACATTTTGTAGGAGTCAATTCTCTTCTTCTATGATATAGGTCCTAGGGATTGAACTCAGGTTAATAGGATTATTAGCAAGTGTCTATACCTCTGGAGACATTTTTAAAGCCCTTAAACAATTTTTAAAGTATTTTGCTGTTCACTGTAGGAATATAATCTTTTACCATTCTACAGAAAATGCTTTGCCTCACTCCTAGTCTATGCTGAGTTCCACCAACCCTTAGTGAGTGACAGATCAATGAGTGTTTATCCTAAGGCATTCTTCCTTCAATATTCTGTTGAGTCAGCTTTACAATTCTTTGAAAAGATTGCAGTTTCTACTAGAATTATCTAATCTCTTTAGCTACTTCAAAATTGTCTGAGCTAAAGAATGTAGAATGAAAGACATTGACATCTTTCTGTGTGGAATTACATGGAAGATCGCAAAAAAAAGGGGTGCTGGTGACAATATTTGTGTACATTGAACTACAATTCTAGCTCTATTAAGAAAGAAACTTGCTACTGTCACCCAAGAGCACATGGCATTGTATTAGTTGGGTATTCTTCAATTTACTGACTACTCAGTCAGGCTTATTGGGGGAGATGGAAGTGGGAGGAGATCTTATTCAGTTTATACTTGTATATCACAGTTCATTATCAAAGGAAGTCAGAAGAGTAACTAAACAGGACAGGAACCTGCAGGAGTGATGCAGAGGCCACGAGGGATGCTGTTTATTGGGTTTTACTCATGGCTTCCTCAGCCTGTGTTCCTTATAGGTCCCAGGACCACCATCCCTGGGATGGTACCACCCACAATGAGCTATGCCCTCCCTCATTGATCACCAATTAAGAAAGTGTCCTTCCAGCTTGTCTATAGCTTGATCTTATGGAAGTATTTTCTTAATTGAGGTGTTTTTTTTCCCTTTCAGATGATTTTGACTTGGGTCAAGTTGACATAAACTATGGTTAGGTTGATTTTTAAACTGAATAAAAGAGAGAATATATTGGAAAAGAAGAGTCTGGTGCTTACAATCAGAGAAATAAATTTGAATTCTTTTTGAAATGAGGATGATTGGTCACCTGCTAGGGTTAAAGACTACTAAAACAGCTCCAAATGAATACATGTTTTTCACCCACACAGGGTAGAACATGTTAGCCCATTTCTCCTTAGTATATTTCTTTTAATGTCTTTAAACTATTAAATGCATTTAAGAACAACAATTATCAATCACTTTTACCATTTAATAGATTGATAGATTTCAAATTCATAGGGCCCCCAGGGTAAGACTGCACTGAGCATGCATCCTGCCTAAAACCTCTGTTAATAAATTCTTCTTTCTATTACAGATCTAGATCTAAGTGATACAATATGAGACCAGTACATGAAATTTTAATCCAACTCAGAAAGGGTCAACAAGTGATGCCCAGTCTGAAAATTGCTTCCCAAAAGGAAATGCCAAGGGCAAAAGAATCAGAGTCAGAAGTAAATGCTGAGGGAAGCATCAAGTGTCTAGGCAGGAGAAGCTATTGGATAAGTATACTTACAAGTGACCACTGGTGACCACACCTCCTAAATAACTGTCCACAGCAATTGACACCAAGGGCCAAAAGCAGCAGTGTAGCCAGTAGCAGCAGCAGCACCCTCACACTGCCTTCTCTCTGTCCATGTCTTCTGGTTGCCCATGTTCTTGGCAGTGCCCATATTCACAGTTGCTAGCCTGGCACTTTGTCCGCTGTGACCTCCTGAATTCAGAATGAGCATCTTCCTCCCCCTATGTCACTGACTGTTTCACTATAGTAGCTTTTGCTGCTGAGTCCTTCAGCTGGAGGTGTTGAAGCACAAAGCCACAACTCCAGATAGAGATGAGGCCTTTCAAACGAGCCTGGTAGCTTTGATTGTCCAGCAATGGTGTTAAATACATAAATACAGCAAAATATCAAAAGTCATCTTTGGTAGAAAACAGAAAGGGCAACATGAAACAACTACCTGGACAATGCTGTGTTGTGGAACAGATAGTTTATGCTTTGCTGAATCTGCCTAACACCTTTGTAATCTTGTTCACTAGATGAACTCACAAGACTCAGTAACAGGTTATATTCGAAGGTTTATCACAGCAGTAGGGCAAGAGCAATGGGAAGAGGTTATGCATTAAAAACAGGCTAGAAAATTCATTGGAAAGCTATTGAGCTCTTGCCTTTTTATATACTAATAAGATCTGTCATTCCCTTGGTGTGGAGTAATAGAGCTAATGTAAAGAATATCTACCTGGGAAAGCCCACTGCAATTCCAGCATTCAAGGTTTCTATGGAGGAGTGATTGTGTAGGTGCATACATCCTGCTATACAAATAACCATGGTAACAAATTCAGGGCCTTACCAATGAAGCCAGGAACACCATCAATCTTGATGTTTGTGTAAATTAATTCTTACAAGTCCTGTCAAGTTGATAAAATATACCTGATTCCTTCAGGTCTGCATAACCACATCCACAGTAAAATCTTGAATGCCTTCTGAGGGCCATTTCCCCAGCAGTTAGCCATGGGTAAATGCTCCTTTGGAGATATGTCAGCATTGAACCACCAAACCTGATATGCCAATCCAATGTGGCCCATTTATCAGGAATGGCTATATTCTAAAGAAAGGTTTATTTATCCTCTACCTTTGACTCTCAGACTTTTGAGAAAATGGTCCTGAAGAAATTAGATTTTCCTAGAACTCATGCTGAGAGAAGAATAATGATGTCTCTTCCCAGCCACAGGAGGAATTTATCTCTTAGGTAGAGCTGTTACTTCCAACAATTTGTCTCACTAGCTTGCAGGTGAGGCTGGAGCATATGTAGTGATTAACCAGGTCTGTAATTAACCTTTACCTGACCTAGATGGCATAGCTAGGCATTCATCCCTCACCTAATCAAACCAAACCCTTATGTCAGGATCCTGAAAAGTCTTTGGCTGTTGTTAGATTTCTTTGCCCCTCATCCCAAGGTTACCACATTGAATAGATCTCCCTTTTATGTATTTTACTATTGTGATGGTTTGTGAGAAATGTTTCTCATAGTCACTGCCATTTAAAACTTGGTCCGCTGTTAGTGGTGCATTCAGGGTATGTTTATATGGTGACACCTTGCTGGCAAAGTTTTGTCACTTCTGGAGGGCATTGAGTGAAAAAGATTCCAGCCAATTCCAGTTTGATCCTCTCTGATTCCTACTTAGAGTTGAGAATGTGAGTCCTCAGCCTCCCACTCTAGCTCACATGATTATCTGCTGCCATGCTGCCCTGTCATGGTAGACTTATCCCTCAAGTGGTAAGCCCAAAGAAGCCCTTTAACACATTATCTTGGTCATGGTATTTTATGGCAGCTACAGAAAACTAATGCAACTTAATTTTGCCTTTCAATTGCTTTTTGAGGACTGGTGACGGAGGTACCAATGCACAGACTCTAGTAATTCAAGTAGCACTAATTATTTCTTTCCCAAAATCTTGGTACAAATAGGGGTGGGGAAGGGAGAATGATGTAGAAATATACATATTCCTTTCAGTGTCTTATCACAAATGTAATTTATTCATTCATTCATTCATTCATTCATTCATTCATTTTATTGACGTTCTTTGAGACAGTGTCTAATGTCACCCAGGCAAACTTGCTATGTCAATGAAAATCACCTTGAACTTTTGATTCTGTGGCTTCTATCTCCCAAAAGTTGCAATTTCAGGAATATGCCACCACTACCCAGGTTTACTTTTAATAGTTCAACATGCTCCTATTGTGTGGAAATGTATTTTCAGTCACTTTTTAAAACTTGTAATATAACAAGCACTTAATCTATACTCTGTGAGGAACCACTGACTCCTCACTTGGGCCCACAACGTGACTAAAATCAGGAGGAAGCCTGGTGCATCTTCTCTTTCCATTTGTCTGCTTTTTTTTCTTTTTCCATGAAATATATTTTCTTTTATTTATCAAATTTTATAAAAAAATGTTATATTTGGATCATGCTTTAACCTCTTCTAATAAATCCAATACTTTCCTTTTCTTTTTCTCCATCTTTATTTAATTGGGTATTTCTTATTTACATTTCAATTGTTATTACCTTTCCCGGTTTCCAGGCAAACATCCCCCTAACCCCTCCCCCTCCCCTTCGACATGGGTGTTCCCCTCCATTTCTGCCCTCCCCGCAACAATCCTGTTCACTGGGGGTTCAGTCTTGGCAGGACCAAGGACTTCCTCTTCCACTGGTGCCCTTACTAGGTTATTCATTGGAGCCCAGGTTCAGTCCATGTATAGTCTTTAGGTAGTGGCTTAGTCCCTGGAAGCTCTGGTTGCTTGGCATTGTTGTTCATATGGGGTCTCAAGCCCCTTCAAGCTCTTTCAGTCCTTTCTCTGATTCCTTCAACGGGGGTCCAGTTCTCAGTTCAGTGGTTTGCTATGTATTTGCCATATTCCGGCTGTGTCTCTCAAGAGAGATCTACATCCGGTTCCTGTTGGCCTGCACTTCTTTGCTTCATCCATCTTATCTAGTTTGGTGGCTGTATATGTATGGGCCACATGTGGGGCAGGCTCTGAATGAGTGTTCCTTCAGCCTCTGCTCTAAAGTTTGCCTCCCTATTCCCTCCCAAGGGAATTCTTGTTCCCCTTTTAAAGAAGAAGTGAAGCATTCTCATTTTGATCATCCTTCTTGAGTTTCACGTGTTCTGTGCATCTAGGGAAATTCGAGCATTTGGGCTAATATCCACTTATCCCATTTGTCTGCTTTATTTTGGCTCAGACCCCTTGACTCTTCACAAACATGATAAGTAGGTTCTATAGGATGTCTGTCTAACTAACCAATTTCATACCTTTTGAGGCAGAAGGTCCAAAGATAAGTCATTGTTGAAACTTGCTATCACTTTGGATTCCAGAAACAGATAACTCCAAGAGGACAAACTATCAACCCCACCCTTAATCCAGGATGAAGGCAATTATCTATGTTGTTCATTCAGAATGCCCATCAAGCTTGCCATTTTCTAGGAGCTAGATTGCTCCTTCCAGTAATGACAGGGTTAAAAAATCTCAGATGACCTTGAAGAACAGTAACAGAAACAATGCTCAACCTGACAGAGTTCAAACTAAATCTGTTTAATGATGCAAAGTTCTTGTTCTCTCTCCCGTGGCTAACAAACACTCCCCTCCTTTAAAACCTGTATTTCTTCTCTGCTACCCCAGACCAAATCAGGGAAGTGACCACTGACATTTACCCAAATTCTTACTGGTCCTTCTTATGCCACTCTCATGGCAATTCTGATTTTTCCTCTCCGATTTTCCCAAACCCTGGAATCCTAAAAGTCCTACCTCTACCTGTCCTTCCCAACCATTAGCTACTGGCATCTTTATTTACCAATCAGAGACAACTGGGAGGCGGGGTCCCCTCGGCATCTTACATGCACGGAAGCAATTTCGAGGACCAAAATTAGCATTATAACACAAATACCATTAGGCCATTCCACTTCATTTGGTGGCACCACAGCCAGTCACTGTTATTCCCCAGGCTGTGCATGTGCTGAAGCACTTTATGTCTTTATCATTTATAGTCATCTGGGAATAGTGACCTAGCCCTGCTTACTGGGTCAACAGGGGCCAGATCTTTTGTCTTTATGCCTTGTTTCAAGAACATCTGTGGTTTTCCAGTATCTAATGTCACTCATATCCCTTCAGGATAAATTCTTAGAAATGAAATTTTGTATTCTATCAGTGTTTATATATTTTTGACACTTTCTCTTTAATTGGATATGTCTTTTATTTAGATTTCAAATGTTATCTTCTTTCCTGGTTTCCCTTCCAGAAACCTGCTATCTGCCCCTGCTTCTGTGAGGGTACTCCTCCATCCACCAACAGACTCCCTCCCAATTCCCCACACTGAAACTCCCCTTCATTGGGGAAACGAGAAGGATCCAATATTTATGTATTTAAGAAACTCTCAAAGAATGTTTCAGTTGCTACAATTTACATGTTGCTTTGGAACACCATTTTAGGGAGGAAAAAAAAGAGACCTTTAAAACTAACTGAAAACCCACAGGAGGCCGGATTGGCATTCTGATCCTCAGAACTCAGAGGACCAGTGTGACTATGAATATAGATCTCAACCCTATGCATTCTGTTTTGATTTTGAGTGAGTCATGGAGAATTTCTCAGTAAAGAAAGCACTTCTCTTTCTTCACTTGAGAGTATTTTTTTCTCTGGGGACACTGACTTTGATTTTTAAAGCATGGTTTTGTTTTGTTTGTGACACAATAGAATAAAATTATGAGGCAAGACAAAACTAACATGAGGTCTAAACTAAAATGTTGTTGACTATAATGTTGTCCTTAGTGGCGGAGCCCCCTGAGCAAGACATGTATTATAAGGCTGGATGGTCAGGTAGCTAGTTAAACTCTTGCAGTGGTTTGAATGACAGTGGTCCCCATAGACTCAAGTTTGAAGACTTGGGCCCTAACTGGTGAAACATTTTGGGGTGGATTAGAAGATATGTCACTGGGTAGCAGGCTTTGAAATTTCAAAGACTGGCACCATTCCCAGTGTCTCTATGCTTCCAACTTGTATCAAGATGTATAAGATCTCAGCTCTTCCTGCAATCATGACTCTGTTCCACCATCATGAACGCTCGCCTGCTAAAACCATAAACCTCAAGTTAAATGCTACTTTTTATAAGTCCCCTCAGCCGTGGTATCTTATCACAGCAATAGAAAAGTATCTAAGGCAATAATCGAGTATTGAAAGTCATCGGGATGGACAAACAGCATATCGTAAAAATAGAAACTGAAACTACAGGATTGAGTACTGGTCAAAAGAATGGGATCTGAGTCTTGTTTCTGGCACAGGATGGGGACAGGCCATTCTGAACTGTATATGAAGATGTGGGATTATTATGATGGTCAATATTCATTATCAAGTTAACTGGCTTCAGGATCACATTTGAAACAAGCTTTGGAGCATGTCTGTGAGAGCCTTTCCATAGAGCTTTGAATGAGAAGGGAAAACTCACCCTAACTGTGAGTGCCATTCCATGGGCTGGGATCTCAGTTTGAATGAGAAGGACTAAGAAATTGGAGCACCCATGTCCATCTCTCTCTGCTTCCTGTTTATAGATGGGATGTGACCAGATGTCTCACACTCCTGCTGACATCCATTCTCCATTACTATGAGCTGTACCTTTAGACTATGGCTCTAAATAATATTTCTCTTTCTTGATTGCTTTGCTAAAGTATTCTATCATAAAATGAAATTATAAATACAATCTGGCCAAAGGCTTTCTGATGAATAACATAGACATCCCATTGATCCCTCTTGTGAGTATTAATCCAATTTTTGCACAGAAAAAAAAAAGGACTTTAAGGGGAAGTTGTCTCTATACTAGAGAATTTAAAACTAATATGAGGCTTCTTCGAATTGATATTAGGGCAAGGGCTCTTGGCTCTATCTACTCTTACCTCATGAAAGTTTCCATCTTACTTTGTAATAAACTCTACACTCTGTCATTAAATTCTTTCAAAACCGATTAGAAGGACTATAGAACTGAGAGAGGGCAGACAATGATAATATAAATATCATGGCCTAATTTGAATTGCTTCATTTTCTATCTTATAAATAACAACTTCAAGTTTGTAGTAGGGCCTTTCAATTTTCTCTTAGAAAATTTCAACCATCTTACTACTCAACCCCTAATTCTTTTCATATCTCTTTTAAAGAGCAAAAAAAAAAAAAAAATGAAAAAGATGATGATGATGATGAATAATGATGATGATATTATGCTTTAGGATCTGTTTTGTTGTTGTTGTTGTTTCTATTTTGTGGGGGTTTTTTATTAACGTCTCATTTCTGAAAATATGACACTGATAAAGAATTGAAACTTCTGCATGTTAGAATGAATAACAGGTTGTATCCCTTTCTTAATCTAAAGAACATGCATAGTTAATAACTACATTGTGAAAGCCAATAATACTTCCTTATATTTACTTACATAGTTTAAAGATGAAACTATATAAGGAAGTGGGATATATAAATCAGTAGTAGAGTGAATGCTTAGCATATATGAGACACTTAGCTAAATCTTCAGCATCAATACACACACACACACACACACACACACACACACACACACACACACACACAATTTGATTCCTAATAGTTTTTTGTTTATTGATATATCACTGTTTTGTATACTAAGCTTAAAGTCCTACTTTTAGGGCTGGAGGGTTAGATTACTGGTGGAAAATATGCTTAGCAGATGTGGCGTGTTGCACAGAACTATCCTCCAAACTAAACAACCCTCATCATTGGGCATTCATCTGTGCTGAATACCAAAAGGTCATCCCAGATGGGTTTCTTGACTGTTTATATCTCCTCACAGAGGGATGGGAAGAGTCACAGAACCCTTACCTCAGTATCCAGATAATCGCTCTCACCTGCCCTAACCACATATGGCATTGGAATAAATGGACCTAGGAAAACTAGCAGAGGGAGAGACTTTACCAATGCAGCTATGGGAAAGTTGATGTCTCTGCTGGGTAGATTTTCTTGTGTGGCCTTCTATGAGAACAGTGTACAACCCTGTAAATGCTCACTATGCTCTGTAAGAAAGCTCAATGAGGTCATTGGTTTTCCTGAGTGAACTTTTGTGGAGTCCTGCTTAGTTTGTCATTGGGACCTTACAGGTAAAGGTAAAGATGTTTGTATCTCTCTGTGAGAAGGGATTTTTAAAAGAGGCCATGATAGGGTCAATTTTTAGAACAAAAAAAAAGAAAGAAAGAAAGAAAGAAAGAAAGAAAGAAAGAAAGAAAGGAAAAAGAAAAAGAAAGAAGGAAGAAAAGAAAGGGAAGAAATAAAAAAAACAAAAAAAGGAAAAAAAACTATACGAATTGCAAAAATATCATTTTTTCTATAATAAGTAGTCCTAATAGGTAAGAGTTCTCTGAAAGCAGCTTATTAATTAGTAGCAGAATATGAACTCCACATGAAGCCTTACAAATATAAAAATTATAAATCTTCATGTATACTCAAATTATCAATCACACCTTCCTATTCATTTGAAAGGATTGAAACTCACAAGCTCACAAATGGTCATTAAAGATGCTTCCCTGCTTTTATCTACTCTTGTCTGATAGCATCATTATTTTCATACTTATTTTGTCACACTGACACTTATTTTTTGAATAATATGAAAGGAAAATAAATTGGCCTGCAGAGATGGTACAGTCCTTTAATCCCAATACTCATCTACCTATGAGTTCAAAGGAGCCTGGTCTACGTAGTGAGTTCCAACCATCGAAGACTACATAGTGAGACCTTGTCTCAAAAACAGAAATAAAGAAAAGAAAGAAAGAGACAAATTAAAGAATTAAAGTACAGATATTCTGAACTCAAGTAATATAAACATTTCTTCCAATTGTCTGTATGATAATTCCCCCCTTCCCCTAAAAAAAGGTTAGAAATATTTAAAATCATAAATAAGGAAAAACAAGATGCTGATGAATCAGAACCCACTCAACCTCTATTATGAACCTTTGGACACAGTTGGATACAGCAGGAATTTTAATTTGATTTTTATAAAAATTCCTTTTCAAATTCTTTTCTACATATTCAATAAGTATTATTTGTCTTCAGGGTATAAATGAAAAAAATTAATTTTATAATATTCGTAAGAAAAGTTCTGAAACACTACATGAGATTCCGGGGCCCATTTAGAGTTCAGAGTTGGCATGACGAGACTTTTAAGCTCAAAGACATTTGCGATTCAATGCATGTGAAAAGACACCTTTTCATAGCTTCTCTTATCTGACTAAGTGCAGAAAGGAAGAGTGCCATAAATCCCCTCTTCAGGAAGCCAGAGAATGGCAAAGAGACTTAACATAAGTTGCCTGTGGGAGCTTTACATCCTAAAGAAAATGGAGAGACCAGAGATCACACAAGTCAAACAGGTACAGACACACAAACTTCCTTCCTTCTCACTCTCCACACACTCCTTCAGTCTTCCTTTTTGCTTTTTGTTTTTGTTTTTTGTTTTTTTTGTTTTTGTTTTTTTGTTTTTCTTTTATTAACTTGAGTATTTCTTATTTACATTTCGAGTGTTATTCCTTTCCGGTTTCGGGCAAACATCCCCTCCCCCTCCCCCTTCTTTATGGGTGTTCCCTCCCCACCCTCCCCCCCATTGCCGCCCTCCCCCAACAATCTAGTTCACTGGGGGTTCAGTCTTAGCAGGACCCAGGGCTTCCCCTTCCACTGGTGCTCTTACTAGGATATTCATTGCTACCTATGAGGTCAGAGTCCAGGGTCAGTCCATGTATAGTCTTTAGGTAGTGGCTTAGTCCCTGGAAGCTCTGGTTGCTTGGCATTGTTGTACATATAGGGTCTCCAGCCCCTTCAAGCTCTTCCAGTTCTTTCTCTGATTCCTTCAACGGGGGTCCTATTCTCAGTTCAGTGGTTTGCTGCTGGCATTCGCCTAAGTATTTGCTGTATTCTGGCTGTGTCTCTCAGGAGCGATCTACATCCGGCTCCTGTCAGCCTGCACTTCTTTGCTTCATCCATCTTGTCTAATTGGACGGCTGTATATGTATGGGCCACATGTGGGGCAGGCTCTGAATGGGTGTTCCTTCTGTGTCTCTTTTAATCTTTGCCTCTCTATTCCCGGCCAAGGGTATTCTTGTTCCCCTTTTGAAGAAGGAGTGAAGCATTCACATTTTGATCATCCGTCTTGAGTTTCATTTGTTCTAGGCATCTAAGAAAGCGTGTCTCTATGTAGGTCTAGCTGTTCTGGTGCTCACTGTATAGAACAGGGTGGCCTTGAGCTCACAGAAATCCATCTGCCTCTTCCTCCCAAGTTCTAAGATTAAAAATGTGAGAGGATACACACCCAGCTCCCATCTCTCTCTCTCTGTCTCTCTCTCTGTCTCTCTCGCTGTCTCTCTCTCTGTCTCTCTCTCTGTCTCTCTCTCTCTCTCTCTCTCTCTCTCTCTCTCTCTCTCTCTCTCTCTCTCTCTCTCTCCTCTTTCTCTCTCAGACAGGGTTTCTGTGTAGCCCTGCCTGCCCTGGAACTCACTCTGTAGACAAGGTTGGCCTTCAACTCAGAGATTCACCAGCCTCTGCATTTAGAATGCCAGATTAAAGGCATGCACACCACTGCCTGGCCCATTTGTCTTTCTTAAGGAAGACTATTTGCTCTTCCATAGAAACCACTCTCAACTCTATGTAAGGGGGTAAGTTTGTGGTTGAAAGCACTAAACAACCTTTCAACTCAGTTCCAAAGTATGTGTGCACTCCATTCTCCTGTTAATCTGCCTTTCGTTTATTTAATTCAAGGGACTTGGGTATTGAACATAAGAAAAGGGAGAAAGTGAAGGTTCTCCTACTCTATACAGCTGAACGATATAAATATATACTGCTAATTATATGATTGTTTCCATGGCGTGGAAGTACACGGCTCTTTGACATAACCCTGGGTTCTATTACCAGATCTGGATATGGTAGAAGGTACATCCCATTTACTGCAAGTTTCCTTTATAGCTAGAAAATATCATTCTGAGAGAGATAACCCAGACACAAAAGAATACACATGGTATGTATTCAGTGATAACTTGATATTAGCCCAAAAGGTGACAATGCCCATGATACAACCCACAAACCATATGAAGCTCAAGAAGAAGGGAGACCTAGATGTGGATACTTCAGTCCTACATTGAAGGAGCAACAAGATGATAGAGGGAGATGGAGGGAGGGGGAACCTGGGAGGGAGAAAGGAGGGCAAGGCAATAAGGGGGCAGTATCAGGTACTGGAGGGGACAGGAGAGAGGTACAGAGGGTCAGGAAATTGAATAAAAATATGTAGCAGGGGGCATGAGAAACTGGTGATAGCCACTGCAGGGTCCCAGACCCCAGGGAAACAAAAGACTCCCAGGACCCAACAGGGATGATGTTAGCAGAGAAAGGATAGAACTTGTAGAGACCACCTCCAGTAAATAAGCACAGCCCTCAGTTGAGGGATGGGGCCACACACTCATCTCAAAGTTTTTAACCCAGAAATGTTCCTGTCCAAAGAAAGAAAAGGGACAAAAAAGTGGAGCAGAGACTTCAGGAAGGGCCATCCAGGGACTGCCCCACTTAGGGATCCATCCTGCCTGCAGACACCAAACTATACACTGCTGCCTTGACAAGAGGCACCTGCTAACAGGAAGCTGGCGTGGCTGCTCCTTGGGAGGTTCAGCCGGCAACTGACCAAGGCAGATGTGGATGCTTGGAGCCAACCATAAGACTGAGCTCTGGGACCCTCGTGGGGGGGCTGGCAGAAGGTTGCAACCCCATAGGAAGAACAACATCAGATAGCTTGACCACCTAGTGCTCTGACTAGACCACCAACCAAGGAGGGTACAGGGAGGGATCCATGGCTCCAGATACACATGTAGCAGAGGATGGCCTTGCCTGATATCAATAGGAAGGGAGACCCTTGGTCCTGTGTGAGTTTTATGCCCCACCATAGGGGAATGCTGGAGGGGTGGGGCAGGAAAGGGTGGTTGGGTGGGGGAGCACCCTCGTAAAGACAAAGTGGAGGGAGGATAGGGAAGTTGTGAGCTGAGGGGCTTGTGGATGGGTAACCAGGAAGTAGGATATCATTTGAGATGTAAATGAATGTAATGATTAACATAAAATTAAAATTAAGAGAAAAAAGAAAAGTAATGGCTGTTTGTGCTTTTTACTTCAAGGTTGTATTGCCAGAGTGTGTCTGTGTGTGTGTGTGTGTGTGTGTGTGTGTGTGTGTGTGTGTGTGTGTGTGTTGTTTATTTTTTATTTTCCACCTTGGAGTATTAGCTAGACAGATAAAACTGTGAACATGGCAAACTTCCTATTTTAGTGCTATGAATCTGGCAAGTCAAATGACTTAAGTCTAAATGCTTGAACAGCACGAATCAAGTTCTGCACAAAATGCTAATCTGGACGCAGGTGAGCATTTTATATTTAGTGAGAAAAAGTAAAGGTCATTTAGCTCTTCCAGGCATATTTTTAAATATTCCAATTTCCCGATGTGCCAACTATTTGTTTTTTCTTGAACAACCTCAATATTTTACATTCTCTAGCTTGGAAAGGTCATTTCCTCAAAATTAATTCTCTTAACTGGATGACCATGTCTCTCAACATTTGTTTGAAATCTAAGATGTGCTAACTTCCACACAACATACAAGAGAGAGCAATATGTGCGAAATCTCCTATAGTAGCACAGGTCGGAGGGAATTATTGGCGATGTGTGGCTGCTCTGCCATTGCACACATTTTTGGTTCCTTCCTTTTAAGTCCTGGTTTTTGAAACTTTGATTCTACCTCTGAATGTTGACATACTGAGCTTATAAACCAGATCAAACCTCCATGAATTCCATACCTTAGCATTTGTGGATGAAAAAGAAATCAGTAGGTGATTTTACCTCTTAAAGCACATATGCCAGGTGTACTTGTGGTGTATATACATATTCGATGGGGTGTGTGAAACTCATTTGAAGGCACAGGTCAAAAATTGGTGTCTTCCATTAATGCTCTCCAAGATTCTCTCCTTGAATCTGAAGCTCATGGGATTCAGCTGGCACTGGGAGGCAATGAGGTCCAGGAATCTACCTGCCCCCGCCATCCCAAGACTGGAGTTATAAGGAGCTTACCACCCCTCCTTGGTTCTATGTGGACACTCAGAATCTGAACTCAGGTCCTTGGCCTTGTACAGCAATCACTTTGCCTATGAAGCCATCTCTGCAATCTCATTTATATTTATAACGTCAGTGTTTGTTTTATGCTCAGACCTGAGACTTCTTTCAGCTCCACCAAGTACACTTCAGTGCCATCGTGTTCGTGAGGTCTCGCTTGATTTGGGGAGTGGAAAACTTTAAGAGATAGAAGTTGTAGGTGTTTGTAATGAAACGGTATTTGCTGGAGATGAGAGGGCCATTGCATACGCATGCACTCACAGCAGCATTGACTGGATGCACAGGAACAAGCTAGATAAAGATCACAGGGAGAAGGGTGCAGTTTGATAAACATTTATTTAACTAAAGAGAGTCAAAGCTGTGCATTCCAAAAAGAGTGCTACAGACTGCAGCAAGGAGGGAAACAGCAAAACCGGTTCTAGACTAAACTTTTGGAAAATCTTTATGAATATATATGAGATCAGTGTTAGAGTATCCAGAGAACAGTAGGCAAGAGCAGTCCTTCCATGCATAGATATGAAATAACTTTAGTTATAAATATACAAGAATCAGCCCTAGACTTTTGTCAGGGGAGAATAAATTACAACTGATGAAAACAATAAGCCCCAATTATAGTAGGTATAGAGAGGCAAAAACTAGCCTCCTTTTTTAGAACCCAAGATTTTTTAGAGCTTGAAAAAGTAATCATTAGTAAGCCATTAACTATAATTTAATCTGTTGAACAACAATGCAAGGCATGCAAGGAAAAATATTCTTGCATATATATGCTCCTGGAGGGGGCCCTTGGAAAGAAAAACCAAGCTCCTTTAGACTCCCTTACTAAGTTTTGGAGTCACTGTCCATAAATTAAAACTGCATAATCAATAAAAACTAATTTCTCAAAATTTTAAACATCAATTTTAATTTAAAGATTTTATTTTTATTAAAAAGTGCCATGTTGTCTATCATCTTTGAATAAATTGTAAGATGTTTGAATATGCTAAACTATGCATTATTTATCTTTAGTATATAGAGAAGAGAGTCTATAGTAAACCAGCTTATAGAACAACAATGGCATAAAAAGAGGAGAGGAGGAGGAGAACAACTAGAGGTCAATAAATACTAGTTCAAAGAGAGTCTTTTCAGTTTAGTAATAATGTTCACTTTTACAGAAAATAATGAATGATATCCATACTCCCAAGATTTTCTAGTAGAGCTTGAATTTAAAGTAGTTTTACTGTTTTAAACAAAATCAATTTATTCATTATGCAATATAATTTCCATCCTTTAGACATTTTACAATAATGTCACAAATCAATAAAGCCATGTTTCACAATATTAACTTGGACATTAGTGGAAACAGGACATGGTACAGTGAGTGGCTAAAAGTGTTCCCCAGGGCCATCCTACTAGATTTAAATCCTGACCTAGCCAGTTGGAAAGAAAAGTTATTCAATTTCTTAGTTCTTTAGTTAGACCTTTACTAAGTTGGGGATCATTAAAAAGCTCACCTAGTAAGCCTGTCCTATAACTAAATTGAGCAATGCAGGTAAAGTGGGTACTGCATAATCAATAAAAACTAACTTCCTAGTAAATATCTCCAAAGACTGATAGATTATTAAATAGATTAAAGATTCAATTATGTGTATTGACTTTGAATCAAAATTTGGCTATAGAGCCCCATATCAGAAAGGGGTGAAATCTATTAAGAGTAACCTCATGTTGGTTACTATTGCAGATTAAATTGTCTTAAATTAGTCCTGACAATATCTTCTGTCTGTGTGCTTCTCTGATGATATGACTTTGACAGCTATTCTGTTAGAGATGGGTCCTATGTTCCCTACCTGTGAAACTGGATGCGTTTGTGCCTAGAGCATAGTGAGGCTATATATAGCTTCCTAGGTCAGATCATAAATAGTGACAGTTATTCTTCTGGGGTTCTCATCTTTGGAAACTTCAACTAGCTTATAAGAAAGACAAGAACACTTTGCTGTGAAAATATTCAGAACATATGGAGAGCCACTGGAGATTTGCAGCTGGCAGCCCTGGCTAACATCCCTGCCAACTGATCACCTGGCAGACAGAAGATTCTGATTCACGTAACCTACATGAGGATGTTTCCACAAGATCTACCCACCTTCAGTTCTCCATTACCTCTAGTCTTCAAGTTTTCCCAGATAAGATTTAGATATGAAGGAGAAGCACAAATAACATCTACTGCCCAAATCCCTGACTCTTAGAAAACAGACTTAGAAGAAAACAATGCTTTAAGCCAATAAATTGTGGGTTTGTTTTTGCAGTGCTATGAATTATTATGATATTTGCAATTTACACGTGTTACCTTATTATTACTACAGTTCCTACAACTTTGTCAGTGGAAACACAAGGAGTTAAGGCTGTAAGACACATTGTACAAAGATAGCTACCAAGTAAATGGTAAAGCTAGGATTTTACACCGAGATAGCTCTGCCTTTTAAGACTATGAATTTTTTCACTAACCAAGGAAGAAGCACATTCATGCTGGCTCAAAAATCCATTTTAAGGAGTAAAATCATTTCAAGGTCTTGCTCATTATGTAATGCTCTGTCTGATTTCTCTTAAGTCCTCTGAAGATGGTAATTTTCACAATCAACTAGAACTATCCATGGAAACTGCCTTTCTAAATTTAAGGATGCTAAAATGATCATGTCTGAGATCTGTTAGTGAAGGTTGCCATGCATTGTTCATTGTAGGTCCACTAGTTAGCTCCCAACTGAAGGAAGGGCACCTATAACATTAATCCAGGGTCATCTGAGTGACTTCAACCCAAATCCTGTGGATAATTAACTGTCAAAGTGATTCTTAGTCCTCATGCTATGGATTTTTTTTTTAAAGTGAACCATACAAATCCATAGTATGCCACATTTTGTTTGTGTGTGTGAAAGAGGGGTCTTAGTTATGAGCTATCGTACCATGTGACCAGCGATAGAAGCGCATGACATCGCAGGTATCAGAGGTTCTAAATCAGTGGTTCTCTATCTTCGTAATGCTGCAACCCTTTAAAAAATTCCTCATGTTGTAGTGACTCCCGAACCATAAAATTATTTTCATTGCCTCTTGATAACCGTGACTTTGCTACTGTTGTGAATCAGAACTATTTTTGGAGACAAAGGTTTGCTAAGAGGGTCGTGACCCACAGGTTGAGAATCGCTGATCTAAGAAGGGAGAAGATAGAACACTATTTTTTTTTCTGTTCACCAACAACCATAGAACAAAGTGTAAACTCTTCATATAAACTAAGACTTTCCAATCATCTGACTCCTATGGCTGCCTCTAATTCTTACCCAGCACTTAGAACAAGTATTCTTTCCTCTGGAATTATTTATTGTAGTTCTAGTTCTACATAGTATCATGAACCACAGGCTACAGATTTGTTCAGCTTTTAATTCTCAGGACCCAATTTGATTCTTACTTAAGAGATTCCCCAAAATCATTAAATTAGTAAAAGGGTCAAGATTCAGAACCTTATTGTGTACTTTCCACAAAGATGACTTTCTCAGACAAAGACAACTAAACTATTCTTATCCTGTATCTACATTAAGACATCTGTACTTCAGAAACATGGACTCTGTAGCTTGTAATATTATATAAGTGCTATTATCCATTCCCTTTATCCTAGGGGGATGGGACATGGCTTTGAAGTCACCATTGCCACCATACCTGGACCTAAACTAGCTCTGTCTCAGGCTGGTCTTGAACTTAGGAATCTGCCCGCCCTTGTAAGCACAAACTATAAAGTTAACTGGGTGGCCTCTTGCCTTGTTATCACCACTCCCCAAATCTGTTTTATGTCCTTTAATATCTTTCTGACAAGCTGGCTCTTAGTGCAACTGTCTTTCTTTTCTTTTAGGTCTGTGAAGCCCCTCATACAATTCATATTGTATCCTTATATTTTGCATAGTTGAGAAATTATATATTTTTGAATTCATGTTTTCAGAGTTCTTTCCCATAGCCTTAAGGGCTATCCTGAAGGTCTCAGCATTAACCACCTTGCACCAGATACACCCTTGCCTCCTAGACTCATGCTATTTCTAATTATCATGGAGTCATTAACCTTGGTAGGGAGAACATTCCCCGATAACCTTGGCAGGTAGAATATTTCCTGAAGGAGAAACATAAAGAAAACTATGTACATTATTATACAAACAAGACTCATGCCTAGCAAGAGTCAACACACGGAGGGTCATGCCCTGCTGGTTCTGCTCCAGGGATGGGAAGCCATGTCACATGGTCATGCAGGAATCAGTAACAGAAGAGAAAGAAAAAACCATGACTATGGAAGATGTAACTCTATGACCAATCAATCACCAAATTCTAATAACCAACCTAATAATTCTTATATCTATCTATATGTCACCTTTCTATTGTTGGTCAGTTTGGATCCATATTAGTTTATTCATAGGCACCAGTGGCAATATGAATTGTCATCTAGTGTGTTGGCACTATTATTGTTGACTATTATTTTAAATACATCTGTTTCTAAGTTTTCATTTGGCTTTCATCACTTTCATCATAGAGTAAAATAATATTGCAACTTTATGAAAATACTCTAGTTTTAGGGCAACAGATAATTTCAAATGCAATCATCTTATGGTATGACCCAGAAATGGAGCAAAGTTCCTAAATGCCAATCAAACAGAATTGTTCTGATATATTCCAGGTAGAGACACAGTGTATACTTTTGGTGTGAGTCTTCCCTGTAGTGGAATGTTTTAAAACATATTTATTATATGCTCATCAGAGATATAGCAGCCAACCCACTTAGACATGCTACTCCAGTTCTCTAAGACATGTCTCCTGTTATTATTTTGTTTTTCTTAAAATTATTCTCCCTATCTGTTCTATGATTTCGAAGACCCTTAGCATTGTCCCTCATGAATTTCTGGTTTTAAAAAGCATAAGCACAAGGCATTGAAGGCAAATTGTGTAGTGTGTTCTTAAACACCTTTTACAAAATGACCAAGATGAGAAGATATAGCTATAGGGACAAAAATAGAGAAAAATGAAATTTAGTATCATCTGGTAACCTTCTCATCCCTGTAACCAACCCCCTAGCTTACATTTGGAATTCTTCTATTTGTCTCTGTACATTACTACTAGACCAGTTTGAAAGGTGATTTATTTTTATTTTTTATGTATGAGTGTTTTCCCTGCATGTATGTATATGTGCCATGTGCATGCCTACTAATCTTAGAGGCCAGAAGAGGCCACAGGACCCCCTCGAACTAGAGTTATCTGTTTGTGAGCTGGCATATAGTTGCTGAGGATTGAAATGGGTATCTTTGGAAAACTTGTATATTCACTGAACCCCTGAGTCATCTCCCCATTCCCTACTTGAGCAATATATAAAGTGCAATGTTTCTTTGCTAATAATTCTATCAATTCTGCAAAACCTTTACAAAGTTCTGAGTAGAACATAAAAGGATTTGGGTGAATCATGGTTCTAGCCTCTTTTCTTAACAAATCTTATTTTGTATACAGACTCTGGATGGTAGATGTCTTAGTCAGGGTTACTACTGCTGTGACAAAAACCATCATCAAAAGCAACTCGAGGAGGAAAAAGTTGATTTGACTTACACTTTCATATCACTGTTCACCATACAAAGAAGTTAGGACAGGAAGGGCAGAAGCCTAGAGGCAGAAGTTGATGCAGAGACCATGAAGGAGTGCTGCTTATACTGGCTTGATCTTCAAGGATTGCTCACTCTGCTTTCTTACAGAGCCAAGCCCTTAAGCCCATGAGCATCCCCACCCATAGTGGGCTGGTCCTCCATTCTCAATCACTAATTCAGCAGCAGGTTTGCCAGTCTTTTGTTTGCTTGATGTTTGGGTTTTGTTGTTGCTATTTGTTTGTTTTTCATAGTACTTTGTGTGCCCTCCACTCACCCAGGGTTTTTCTGTTTAGTCTTGGCTGTTCTGGAACTCTGTTGTAGACCAGGCTACCTCCCATCCCAATTTTCTCCAATGAGTCTAGCTTGTGCCAAGTTGATGTAAAACTAGCCAGCATAGTAGATATTCCAAATTACTCCATTTGGCCCATAGGTACTTTGGTTTCTTTTTGCTGCTGCTGTCCTACGCACCTCTTCTCAACTGGTAATCATTAGGGTGAATACCATGGCAGGGACATTGCCAGGATATCCGTATTTACCTTTTCTCAAGTGTAGGATGTTTCTCTTCTGTTTGCTTTCCTTGGCTACACTCAGTTTAGGCATTATTCCCTACAATCCCCCCAATCCTGTCCCAGACACATTCTTTATCCTTCCCTGTCCCTGTTCAGCAGCATAACATCTTCATCTTCTCAATTATCGTTGTTTTCTTTCCTGACTCCCTTGTTACCTCATAAGATGAGGACTATGCCTTTTTGTTTTTTAAATCTTTACTTCTCAACATCAAAAATATATTCTATATAAAAAGCAAACAGTATCAATCAGAAAATGACTTCATTAAAGTAATAAAAACCAAGGGTTTGAGTAAAACTATATTCCATCTCACAGCTAAATAAATCAGATCAAGATAAGTAAGTTTAGGTGTAAATACTGTTTTGGTTCAATAGCTCTATCTATATTGTCTCAGTTCCTCCTCAGAACATATTTATTTTAAATAATGGATGAATGCTTTATATGGTAAAAGTAAGCATGAGAAGTCTTTGTAGTCTACGTAATTTGACTAGTGCGATTTCACAGTGCATGGTTCTCACAGGCGCTATCTGCCTGTCGTAGGCCTGTGCCATGGGTAAAGTTGGCTCCTTAAGAATCAGCATTTCCCTACCATGAAGCCATCTAGTAGCTGGCACTGTTCTAAGGACAGATGACTGTGCTGGAAAGGCCTGCTCTGTGTCTTACAGTGACAGGTGATCTGGTCATGGGCTTGTATGGAACATGCAAACTGCACAAGAATGACTCAGAGCAGAAAAGGGAATCTCTTGTGTGGTAATGTTGTGGGGAAGGAAAATCAGGAAGGGCAGGCTCCTTTACGCCAAGGCTCGAGGTCTCACTGAACCTGAGCAGGAAGGTCTCATGGAACTTGTTCTGTAGAGCAGGCAGTCTCAAAGCTCCCAAGGTTCCTCTGCCTCTGCCTCCCAAGTGCTGGGATTGACCATGTGCAGCAACAACCAAAGTAATAAAAGGGAGCCTGCTGAGGAGCGTGGGGGACCTGGAAATGTTTTCTTTCCTTTCTTCTTCTTTCCTTAGTTTCCTTTGCAATTTATTTTATTTTATTTTTTGAAGCAGAATTTCATTAGAAAGGCCTAGCCTGGACCTCAGAGATCTGCTTGTCTCTGCCTCCAGAAAACTGAGTTTAAAGGCATATATGACCATGATCCATCAGCAAGATATTTTTTGGTTATTTGACTCTTCCTTTGACATGAAATATGTCCTGAGGTGATATCAGGGCGCATCAGTTAAAATCATGAAAGTTGATGAATGAAGTAAGGAATAAAGGGAGAACAAGGGAGTAAGGAATTTTTGCCTTAACAGTTTCCTTGAACAAGGACTTTCTGTGGAAGGGGTCATTTGGGAGAGGGTTGAGGACATGCTCTGAAGTTGTTTGACTGTAAGGACTTCCATAGACAAAGGGAAGTGGCCAGGACAATTGGACAGTTTAATTTTAAAAACTGAGTGATGGATTGATTGGTTGATTTAGTATGTGTTGGGGGTGTCATGGAGCATAAGAAGAAACCAAAGAACAAGTTACGGGAGTTTGAGTTTGTTCTTTTCTTCTACCACGTAATTCCCAGGAATCTACCCCAGACGGTCAGGCGTGATGGCCAGCACCTGTACTGTGAGCCATCTCATCCATTTAGGAAGCCCTGCTTCTCCTTTTGATTGGACAAGAGAAATTAAAGTTGACATCATAGGTAGCACAACAAGAAGGGAAAAACTAGTGAGGACCTACGGCTAGTGTTCCAGTTTCTTTTTTCCTGCCTAAGAACTTTTCTTTAGTAGACACTACAAAACATATGAGTTGCTAGAGGTGTTGAGGGTTTCAAAGATATTTCTGTAGCCAGAACACTCAGCATGCTTTTAAGTGTGTATCTGTAGAATTGATTTGCTAATCATTTTTTTATCTTCTGAAGAACATTTAAATGAATATCCCAACAATTGAGGACACCAATGGAACTCATTGCACTCCAAAAACAGCTGTCAAATAGTTGAATAAAAAGTTGACAGCTCCTTGGGTTCTCTCTCTTATCAGTTTATCGCTAGAGCCTGTCAGTACTGGAAAATATAAGTACTACATGTTTTACATAACTGTTTTCAGATGAATTAATAGCACTTGTACTGGGTCAGTTTTCTATCATTTGGAACCTGAATCCTATTATTCTGGATTATGAGACCTAACTACATGTCTAAATAGGAGCTCCTCCTATTTATGTCACCTGAAGCATGTGACACTATTCCTCTTGAAGTTTAGAAGCATTAGAACCTCTCGGGGTATTTTCAGAGTTAGATGCTAGAGTTCAGTCTGTTCAGCAAGTGGCTTAGTTGAATGGGTAGATTTTTTTGCCTAGGATGCATGAAGCCTTGAGCTTGATATCCAGCACCATACCATAGAAACAGTATGGTGGCACATGCCTATAAGAAAAACTCTAGAAAAATAGTGGGAGGAGACAAAGTTGATGGTCATCCAACCATGACCATATTGTGAGCTTAAAGCTACCCAGTGCTACCCAACACCTTGTTTCAAAGAACAAATTCACAAACAATAAAAGTAATAGTGGTTGTTAAACTAATTATTGTACTCATAATTATCGTATGGCCAATGTCTTCCTCATGTAGGCAGAAAATAGAAGTTTACTTTCTAGAAGGAAGAAGTAAAATTAGGAGTCAAAAGTATTGAGTTCCATTTTTCTGTCACGATTTTTGTTCTATAATTTTAGATAGATGTCTAAAGTTATTAATCTACCCATATTTGTCAAATTGGAGAGCCAGAAAATAACTAGACATAGGTGGTTTGGGCAGTCATTTTCTGATTTAAAATTTTATTATTTTACATGAAAAGAACTGATTCAATGTAATCCACATTGTTACTTATTAACAGTTGTGATTAAAATGTTGTTTGGGGAATTTTGATTGCTTCAAAAGCAGTTTAGAGATTTATTTCATTCAAGTATATAATTACCACAATGGTGGAGAGGCATGCAGAATAAAAACTATGCATGGAATTAATTCAGCCACCATGCAATAACTAAATAATTCCCATTCTCAGTGCTATGTTTGTGTTCCATAAATATTACGTGAACAACTGGCTAGATGGCTCAAATAGGTTTGATTGACCACTTAATCATAATAAAATACTTTATAATAATTGAATGGGGTGCAGCTTAGTTTTGGCAGGAAGAAGAGGTCTATTTGCCAATTAAATTGGCTTCTGTTTTATTACTTAACTTATTTTTAAGAGATCTCATTATTCAAGTGGACAAGAAATAACACTTTTCTTATAGTCAATCTAATGTTGACAGCACGTGGTGATTATGCTTGTCAAATGGACAAATGAATTCAATTGGGGCTGTCACTACCTGGAAAAGCAGACAGTTCTCAGGGTTAGGTTTTCGTGAGGTTTTGAGCTACTATTCAACAGCCTACAACTATCATCCAGGTATGAATTGGTCCAGTTCAAATGAGCTATGGGGTTCTAATTGTAGTTTTTGCATATACCAGAGGAAGTAGCCTATTTGGACACTGAGAAATCAAGTATTTGGTTTCTGTTTAGGTTTTGAGCTTTCCTGTACCCTCATCTCCCTCTGGGGCCCCTTTGGCTCTCAATTCTTATGATTCAAGTTGAATAAATATATACACATAGAATGAGGTGTGGAAAATAGAATGGATTATAGAATAATATGAAGTTCTCTCACACATGAGAATGGACAATGACAATAGGAACCATTCTGGAGGAAAACACTTGTGGGGTGAGAGTGGAACTTTGTGCCAACTCCTATTTAAGTAGATCTTAAACTTAAAAGTTCTGTAGCAGACAGCTTCTAGGAGGAATTTTCCTTGTCAGTTGTCTGACAGGCCCATTCAGATTAACTATTTTTTTATTACTACTTTTATTATTTTACAATCCAGTTGTTGCCCCAATCCCAGTCCTCCCTCCCACAGTTCCTCATCCCATTTCTCCTCCCACCTGTCTCCAAGAGGATGCTCCTTCTCAGGCCTCCCCACTCCCTGAGGCCTCTTAAGAAAGCAGACAGTACCTGTACTTTCTTTTTCAGCAAGTTTTAACTAGACAGTCATTTTAAGATTGTTAGGACAACTGAGAATATCCAGGCTCTGAGAGTCAGAGCTAGGACTCAGACCTCTTTCTTTTGAGCAGTAATCAAAGTCCTGCAGTTTTAATTCCTGCTTTTACAAGATGATGATTATGGGGGAAGACTCCAAACTCAATGATCTTGAAACCTTTTAATAAATTACTATCTAGTTAGAGCTCTCAATGAGACACCAGAATCCTCAAGTCCATCGTCTGCCTTCCAAATCTATCACTTTCCTGGCTTCCAGGAATCCCTAAGAATAATTAAAGTTATCCCCTGCTACCTCTTCAGAGAATCTTGATATTAAGCTACAGAAACCCTTTTGTGAATTTTAGTTTTGAAAAACAAACTAAATGACATTGAAGGTTCTCCACATTTTACCTACCCATCTGCAGCTGGTCCTGAGACAAGGGAATATTCCATCTGCCTAAATAAGAAGAGAGAAATTTGAAAGACAAGACCAAACAAACATCCACAACAGTACTGTCACCACCTCCATAGCCTGTGCTAACACTCGATCAAGGTATTCCTTAAAACTGTCTTTCTTGGTTTCATCTTTTCAAAATTATTTTGGCTAGGGACTGTGAAAATGCATGGAGTCAGATATCGAAATTTGTGCACCCATATAAATCTCATTTTAATATTCAGTTATTTTGTTCACACATTACTTCACTAGATAAGCACTATGTGACAATTAGTGAATATGATATTTTAGGAAAGATGGTCCTTTAATAGACCTACTAAGAGTAGGTGCAAAGAGACAAATGGATAACAGAAATGCTAAGTGAGTGTACCATGTTGAGGTCCTTGCTCAACTTTCCCTCCTCTTATTCATCTTGCCACAAGGGTTTATGGCTCACTTGCAGGAGAAATCGAATGAACTAAACTTTCAGGATACAAGCAACTAAATTTTACTTGACTGGAGATAATAGGCAACACTATTTCTTAGACACTGAGAGACAGCAAGGAGAGAAGAACCAACCAAAGGCAATCAACGGATAGACCAGGATGATAGGCTCTTCCTAACTGCTGTCTTTGTCATTTTCATGCTCCCTGCAGGCTACCTGGTTATGGGTTCTTTTTGCTGCTGCTGGTTTCTGTTTTCTAATACCTTACAGGTCCAAACTTTAGAGAAAAGCATAAAGGTAGGCTCATAAACAACTAATGTGGCCTTTAACTTAAAGTTTATAGCATGAAAGACTGAAACCTTAAGCCATCCATTGTGTCCCCAGGTTAAAACACTGTGGATACAATTGATATCTCAAACTGTTCCTGGAACTTCCCATAGGAAATATAGTGTGTTTGTCTTATTTCTGTCAGAGAACTCTCATTTGGCTTCTGAGAAGAAATTTGTTTGATTCTAAATAATACACAGAGTCCCCAATATAAAATGCATTTCCAGATAGTTAGAAAATATTTAATTTCATGTGGCATAAATTACTTCCCAAGAGCAAGATGTTCAAGTCTGATTATACTGTGTTCTGACACCAGGCCAATTTTTTTCTTAGATGATGAGAATATTTTTTTTATTAACATAATGGATCAACATAGTGCTAGAGGCCATGGCAAACACAATTAGACCAAAGCCCACAATTGGGAGAAATGTAGTGCTAGAGTGATGGTATAGTTGCAAAGAATACATACTACACTTGCAGAAGATCCAAGTTTGGTTCCCAGCACCCACGTCCAGTGATTAAGTTCTAGGGTATGCAAAGCCCTCTTCCACCCACAGGAGGCACCTGCACACATGGAACATACACATAAGAAGTCACACGCATACACATACACATACACATAGATAAAAATAATAAAAAAATTTATAGGAAGGGACAGTTTTTAAAGTCTAAAAAACTCATACTGCTATTTTCACCTAGATTTCATTTTTCCTAACCCACTGTCACAGATAAAATTGTCTCACTAAAGCCTTCACAGGGCATCCAAACCATACCTTCCTCTCTAGTTAATCTGTAATTAGTGGATAAAAGGGGGACAAGGGGGGACAAGGGGGAACAAGGGGGGACAAACTTGTAAATATGATTAGGATCCTTAAAATGGGCTAATTACCTGAACAAATCCTGAACAAACAGGGAGGGCCATCCTAAACACAGCCATATCTGAGCTTTGTAGAGGAGCTGATGGACAGAGGAGCAGGAGATGGCCACACAAGCCAAGAATACAGTGACATAGTGACAAGCCAAGGAACACATTAGCCACCAACACTGAACAGGGAGGAGACTTCCAGAGAGTGTATGGCCATGTTGCTATTTGATTTTTGCTGAGTAAAATTGATTATGGACTTGTATTCTGCAGAAATACACACACACACACACACACACACACACACACACACACACACACACACACACACACACATATTTAAGCCATTGACTTTGTAAAAATGTGTTATAGTATCAATCTCAGCTTTCTGACTCCCAGTGTTAGAAGAAAAATATAATCAGTTGTACAACAATTCTTATGGAGTGAAAATAAAAGCCTCAATCTATTCAAATTAAACAAGCCCATTCCCCACAGTAAATTCTAAAATTCTCAAGTGGAATTTCAAATGGGGTACAATAAGTGACACATCAACTTACCAGGACAGTTATGGAAAACATAGGCCTGACCTTCACCTGGTTTCCTCATCCCTTCCCATTCCTGTTTCATTTCGCCATCCTGCCTCCCTCCAACCCATTTTTATGTTTTATTGATTCTTTGTGTATTTCACATTGTGTACTGTAAGCCTACTGATCTTTCCCATCACACTATATCCACTCTCTGCCCTTGCATCCTCCCCACCAAAAGAAAACAAAATATGAAAAGAAAAACAAGACAAAAACAAAAAGCAAATCAAAACAAAAAGCCAGCCTTTTTGTACCACAGTCTGTTCCACAGATTTACTTGTAAATGTTCATTGCAATGAGTCACTGGTCTGACTGGAGGCCTCTGGCTTCGACTACACCATCAATACTGGATCCTCACTGGGACTCCTCTTGGATATCCTGTTGTTGTTCTGTGTCATGGAGCTCCTGCAACTTTGGTTCTGCAAGACTGGCCTCTTCATTTGTCCCAGCAGTTCACAGATGGGCTAGATTATTGCCCTAGCCCTCTGACCCCAAGTAGGTCCTTGGGGGTAGGGGTTAAAAAGGTGTGGAATCAATGACACAAATTCCAGGAGCCAGATGAAAATCAGAAGCATACTCATTTATTATTATAGTGGAGAAGGCCTTTATACCCTCTACCCACATCCCTTCAGTCAGTAACTGCTTGTCCTCCACAGTTGGCACCAGCCAATTGGCTGCCCAGGTCACATGCTCTGTCTTTGTTCATCTTTGGGTGTGCAGAAGGTTCTAAGGTTAGTGAATGTGGAAACAACAGCTGTACATGTGTGGGCCATTTTGGATTTCTAGTCAACAGATGCTGACTCACTCCTCCTACACTAGATGATAGAGTGGGCCACCTCTCAGCCCTGGATCTGGACTTAGGTGGTAGCCAAGAGGACCAGACTACCAGCTTTGGCCAGATCTCCTGCCTGCCCTGCATGGCATCCAAGGGACAGTTTTGGTTCTCCTAAATCCACATCACCAGGACCAGACCTACTACTGCCCAGGAAAGGTACCTGGGAAACCTATTCTTTCCAGTACTCAAGCCATCAGGACCAGTAGCTCTCTAGCACTGCCCCTTTGAGGGGAAGGATCAGCTCTCCTGAAAGCTACCACCAGAGAAGGGTGGGGCCAGCTCAGCAAAGTCCTGGGAAATCAACATTGGCTCCATGTAGCCTCCCAGGAATGCCCATATGACTTTTGGTGGTCATGGGACATGGACATCCACACAGATCCCTGCTACTGCAGGGCTATGCCAGGTATGATGCATGGTCTGGATATCATCTTGGCCTCAGGTGACAGGCTACTTATATCAGGTTGTTCATCATTGCCCTCATATCTCCAGTTTTGCCTCTCTTCCTACTGCACAAACTGCTCCTCTTAGGCTCTTCTCTCTCCACCACATACTTGCTCACTGTAGTGGTTCCCTTGTGTCAGCTGATAGGCTTCTCTGGCCAAATTCTTTTACGTGTAGACTGTGCTGACCCCTAGTTTCTATCCTTCTAGTCTGCCTTTCTGTAAATAAAACACTAAATCAGTAGCCCAAGTAGAAATCTAGTTTTGTGATTTTTGCGCCACCCATCTGTTTACTTCATGTTAGATGAAGGATGGTGTTGGAAATTCCTTGTGCAGGCACTTGATTGAGGTGAGGCCCTTTTAGTAGATTAGATCCAAGGTGGTAGGGAAATGTATTAGCATGGCCATTCATGCGTTACTTTCTTTGCTGTGGAAGAACGCAGAGTGGTTTTGTATATTCAGTGATTTTACTTCTGCCATTCTAACCATTTTTGTGTTTTCTAATCTCAAGGACTTTTGCACTCAGCTATCTTTTTAAGTGTTTTTAAAGTCTACATTAGCTTTATGTTTATGATGAGGAAGAAGAAAGTCTTCTCTTCATTTAACAAAATGTCAGGAGACTGGATCGTGTTTTCGGCTAATAATTGAAGAGTGTTTGAAGAACATGAATGCTTTCATATTTCAAGGAGTCAGAGAGATATCAAGATATCTAGGGAATATGAACATATGTGAGTCTCAGGGTGACTGGGCATTGGCTTTTTACCCTGGCATTGTTTCCATTGTCAGATAACAAAATATAATTAGGGAAACCATTGAATATAGGACATTAAAGGTTCATGAAGGTTTAAGTAATAACCGCACAAAACCTTATGTATGGACTACAACAGAGGAGTTATTCATATGCATAGGCTGTAACTACAATAGTAGTTCATGAAAGCTTTGCCCTGTAGAAGCATCTTTATCACTTAAAATTGCCTTTGAAGACTGACAGCAAATATCAGAGTAACAAGAAATAGATGGAAAATATGTCACATGCTTTTATGTCTAGATGCATGGTAATCTCTGCTCCTCTATATTAGCACTTCCATGGCTAGCAAGGGACTTACTATCAATTTCATGCAAAGTGTATGCTGGTATCATGTGATCTAAATACTTTCCTCATAAAGTCCTAAAGCCAGTCCTGGCATAACCTTAGTACTACTGGAGGGGAAATTGTTTCATGATCCTGGGACATACTGCAAACAAACAAAAAAAAAAACTTCAATACTTTCCTCCCTATTATTCATCTCTTTGCAGAATCATGTAGACAATTGAAGAGTGGGCATCAGAACAAGCCAGCAGCTCCCACTGCGACTAACAAATAAAGTTATAATTTTGCAACCTTCACATTGCTATTCTTCAACTCCAAAATGCAGTTAGCATGGCCGCAATCATTCCAAATTATAACTGTATAAGGTAAAATTATTTTTGAATGAATGCTATGTAGAATTCTTTGAAACCACAGTAACAATACACACACACCTTTAATGTTGAGGAAGCAATTATATTGCCCAATAACCTTAAAGGAGACACTGTTATGCGATAAAGTTTTAGATTATCATGATAAAAGTAAAAACAACAAGGGTGATGTGCTTATTAGCCAAAGAAATCCAAGGTGACCCTGGGCCTGTTTTCTTCCATGACTTCCTTCATGACAAGTATCTGTGCCCCAGGAGAGAGCAGCAGGTGCTGTCCTAGACTGTTGAGAACTTGGCAGGTTCTCCTTTGATCTTCTTCTCTGTACCAGGACCAAAGCTCACACCGGTGGGTAATGGGAGAAATGACAGCAAGGTCCTTTAGCAGCTGAGGCTTAAAAAGTGATTCCAGGGACGGTGGGGAAGCCAAGACTTGCTTTCATTAATAAAACCTCAGATCGACACTGAAAAACTCTTCCTGTTTTCTGTTGCTACCACCATGCTAATCAGTGTGATCCATGCATACTTTTTTCTTTTCCTCACTCTCCTTGGTTCTTTTTGGACAGATAAATGAATGAAAAAGGCATAATTCAATACCATGATGTTTTCAAATGGATTTCAGAGATCAGAAAGAGAAAAATAAGGAATTTATCACTTAAACTCGTGGTTTTAACAAGTGGGTTGTGACCATTCTCAGGTCACATATCAAACACTTGACATATCAGATAATTACATTATGATACATAACAGTAGCAAAAATACAGTTATGCAGGAGCAATGAGATACTTTTATGGTTAGGGTTGTCATAACATGAGGAAGGGTCACAACCTTCCTGTTAAATAATGACTTAAACAGGCAAATTTACAATTACAAGGGTTTCCAAGGCCACAGCAACAACAAAACCAGCTTATTTCAAATAGATAGTTTACTCATATATTTTTGGTTGTGAGCCTAGCATTTAACAGCTGAGCCATCTCTGACAGTATTTTCAACAAATGGTGCTTGTTCAACTGGCAGTCAGCATGTAGAAGAATGCAAATTGATCCATTCTTATCTCCTAGTACAAAGCTCAAGTACAAGTAGATCAAGGACCTCCATATAAAACCAGATACACTGAAACTAATAGAAGACAGATTGGGGAACAGTATCAAACATAGGCATTGGGAAAAATTTCCTGAATAGAACACCAATGGCTTGTGCTCTAAGATCAAGAATTGACAGATGGGACCGCATAACATTGCAAAGCTTCTATAAGGCAAAGGACACTGTCAATAGGACAAAATGGCAACCAACAGATTGGGAAAATATCTTTATCAATCCTACATCTATAGAGGGCTAATATCCAATATATACAAAGGACTCAAGAATTTAGACAACAGAGAACCAAATAATTATATTAAAAATGGGGTACAGAGTTAAAGTAAGAATTCTCAAATGAGGGAGAAGCACCTAAAGAAATGTTCAACATCCTTAGTCATCAGGGAAATGCAAATCAAAACAACCCTGAGATACCACCTTACACCAGTCAGAACGACTAAGATCAGAACTCCAGTGACAGCAGATGCTGGCAAGGATGTGGAGAAAAAGGAACACTCCTTTATTGTTGGTAGGATTGCAAGCTGGTACACCCACTATGGAAATCAGTCTGGAGGTTCCTCAGAAAATTGGACATAGTACTACTTGAGGACCCAGCTATACTACTCCTGGGCATAGACTCAAGAGATATTTCATCATATAACAAAGACACAGTGTCCACTATGCTCATAGCAGCCTTATTTATAATAGACAGAAGCTGGAAGGAACCCAGATGCCCTTCAACAGAGAAATGGATACAGAAAATGTGGTACATCTATACAATGGAGTACTACTCAGCTATTAAAAACAATGACTACTTAAAATTCTTAGGCAAATGAATGGACTAGAAAATATCATCCTGAGTAAGGTAACCGAGTCACAAAAGAACACACCTGGTAATCACTCACTGATAAGTGGATATCAGCCCCAAAGCTTGGAATACCTAAGAAAAAATTCAGACCATATGAAGCTCAAGAAGAAGGAAGACCAAAATGTGGATGCTCCATTCCTTTTTAGAAAGGAGAACAAAATACTCCTGGGAGGAAATACA
The DNA here is from genome assembly GCF_011064425.1 of Rattus rattus. Classification (NCBI taxonomy): domain Eukaryota; kingdom Metazoa; phylum Chordata; class Mammalia; order Rodentia; family Muridae; genus Rattus; species Rattus rattus. The sequence goes on along the minus strand of NC_046157.1, from coordinate 141,831,561 downwards.
GGGACAAAGAGTGGAGCAGAGATTGAAGAGGTCATCCAGAGACTGTCCCACCTGTGGATCCAGTCCATGTGCAGCCACCAAACCCAGTCACTACTGCTGATGCCAAGAAGACCTTGCTGACAGGAGCCTGATATGGATTTCTTCTGAGAGTCTCTGCCAGACCTCTATTGATACAGAAGAAGATACTTGTAGCTAGCCATCAGACTGAATAGGGGACCCCAATGGAGGAGTTAGAGAAAGGATTGTAGGAGCTGAAGGGTTTTCAACTTCGTAGGAAGAAAAACAATATCAACCAACCAGACGCCCTAGAGCTCCCGGACACTAAACCACCAACTAAAGGGTACATATGGAGGGACCCAAGGCTCCAGCTGCATATATAGGAGACGATGGCAGTTTCCTACATCAATACGAAGAGAAGCCCTTGGTCCTATGAAGGCTTGTTTCCCCAGTGTAGGGGAATGCCATGGTAATGAGGTAGGGGTGGGTGGTGGCAGGGGGAGCATTTTCGTAGAATCATGGGAGGAAGTGAGGGGGGCAGGAAAGGGGATAACATTTGAAATGTAAATATATAGAATAGCCAATTTTAAAAAAAGATAGTTTACCTTAGAGTTAAATGTGAATAACTCTGGTCCAGGAACACAGATTTTAGCTGTCTTAAATATATGCCCCAGTGTGCTAATCGGTTCATGAAGTTTTTACAGCAATGAGTAAAGAAAATTATAAACAGACACTTCTCAAAAAGACACTTGTAGAAACATCAAGTAGCTCCCGGGGGAGCCTGTAAACCTCTGCTATATCTCAGATGCTCTTTTAGCCTTTGGGTTGGTAGAAGCTTGGGGTCTGTGTTTCACACAGAAGTGGACAACAAGTGGCTGGTTCAGAAGCTAACATAGCCCAAGATAATTTGGCTCTTAATCAATAGCACTCTGGCTCTCTGCCACTGTTGACATGCTACCAGTCAATCAGCCTAGCTGGATGTTTGTCACAGGTGTGAGATTTCATCCTGTGAACTTCGGTTGACAAGATTTGCTTTTTGCAATTATGAAAATGTGTCAAATATGATACAATCATAGATGAAAAATATAACACTTTTGTTTCTTAACCTGAGCAGATCCCAATAATACCAAATATTCGAGTCCATTGGTTTTCAAAATAGAAAAAAAAATGAAACAAAAAGCCCCAGACACCTCTCTTATTTTTTCATTATGAGAGATGGCTTACTGCTGAGAATTACTCTTCACCACATGGCTGAAAGCTATGGTTTGCATGCATTCTTTAAGAGTCCATTTGCTGAAAATTCAGTTGCTACATTCTTCATTGATTGTCTTAGTAAGCATTCTATTGATGTGAAGAGGTACCATGACCATGGCAACTCTCATAAGAGAAAGCATTTAATTGAGGTCTTGTTAATCCATTGTCCATCATAATGTGTGGCATGGCCAGAAGCATGACAGCAAGAAGGCAGGCATGGTGCTGGAAAAGTATCTGAGAGTTTTATATCTGGACATACAAGCAGCAGGAAAAAAAGAAACCTCAAAGCTCAGCCCCAGTGACATACTCCAATAGGGCCACACCTCCTCCAACAAAGCTACATTTCCTGATCTTTCTCAAATAGAACCACTCCTGAGGACTAAGCATTAAGATATAGGTGCCTATGAGGGACATTCTTATGCAAACTACCCACAATGGTATGAAGTTTTGGGAGGTGATTTGTGTTTGAGTACATCCTGAAGGAAGGGATGCCATGATGGGATAACTGGCTTTATAAGAAGAGAAGTCTATTTCCACCCCTCACTGGGTGGTCCCTTTGTCAATTATGATCTGAGCTGAGAGTGCATTTCTTTGCCCATGTGAAATAAAGTCCTTTTGTTACAATTTCCCTAGTCTATAATATTCTGTCATGGTATACAGGAAAATAGCTAACACTTAGATAAAACTCCTAAGAAGAGCCTCTTTATTACCATAACAAGACCAGATAACTAGCAGCCAAATTCTTAGCATGCCTCATGAATGATTAATTTCTCCATTTATCTGCAATAGATTCTCTACCACCAGTTATATTCATGACTAAATCTACATTCCCTTCTGTTTCTGGGTTTTGTTGCTGCTTGTTGTCCCATGCTCATGGATCAGCTAATATTTCTACTTAATCATTTATATGAAGTTATCAGTGGGTTGAGAAATTAAGCCACATTTAAATAGGTGAACTTTAGCAAATATTTATGAATTTTGAATTTATATTGATTTTTATTTTCCCCCCAAGCACTCGAAGAGGCATAATAACAGAAAGTGTACCATTTAAAGGTGGGGAAGTCTGATCAAAATCTCTGACACTGTGTTGATGTTGAATTCTTACAGTCATATAGAGCAAAAGCAATGTATCTCAATTCTGATTTAACTATCATTTCCTTTCCTGTATTAATGTGTCGGACCTTCCTGGGTCCCCTATGGTGTTTGATTCCTGGGGAGCCCTGCTGATGCATGTAGAAGTCTTTTTATCCTAACAAAGAAATGGCCTGGCCCAGTAGTGACACACGTGGGTGGTACACCTGGGCGATAATCGGTTCCTGTCTTTTGTTCTCAGTCTTTTGTTCCTGAGGGCGTGAGCCAGTTTTCCCACTGTGCTTCCTGGAAATTTCCACCTGGTGAACTTGGGATATATATTCAGTGAAGAAAGCTAAAGATTTTTCAGTCTCTTGACACAAATGACCTGAGTATGTGTTTTTTTTTAAACTCCGCTGGCTTATGCCGGGCTCTCGCACCGTATTGGTAAGTAGATTAATGATTTTATCTTTCACCCAGCGATTCCTTCCCAAATGAATGCATTAGGGATCTTAGTATTTCCTCCAAATACATAATGACAGTTGTTACTAATAGGTCCTTGCAACTATCAAGCACAATAGATTATCATGTGTCTTTGCTTCTTTTCTAGAGAGAAGTGCTGTGGTAAATTTTTTAAAACTGACCTGAACCTTTTATCCTGTGCTAATATTGGCACACATAGGGGCACATGGCACTGTTCGGTACTTTTATCTTAGTGGCTCCAGGCTGTCCCCACGTACTCTCAGGCCCAGGTGATCTGTGAGCTGTTCCAGCCTGGCACCTTGCCATGCTGGTCCCTAGACTTAGTTCAGGCACCTATGGGGCCATATGGAACTAATCATAATACATCTCTGGTTAGTATCTCTCCCAATGGCTCTCTACTAGCTGTGAACTCTCTGTTTCCAGCTACCTGGTAAAATCAGGGTTCTCGAAGTCCAGCATGGGCTGGCCTATCATGGCTCCCTGGTAAAATCAGGGTTCTTGAAATCCAGCATGGGCTGGCCTATCATGGCTCCCTGGTAAAATCAGGGTTCTTGAAATCCAGCATGGGCTGGCCTATCATGACTCCCTGCCACGGACTCTGCTCACACACCCAACAACCCAGTGAAATCAGGACTCAGTAAACTTTAATTTATCAATTAGATTTATATGTTTAATTCTCAATCCACAATACATCCTCACAATAAACCCACAGCCAATTGATAAGGATATAAACCGCCCACCTAGATAAGATAAATTTACCTATAGAAATCCATCCCTTAAAAAATAGACATAGCTTTCTAGGGGTATTTAAGACCACCCAGATCTGGGTCATACTTCTCTGACTCTATCTTAATTCTCCTGTTCCTTATCCTTCTCTCCCGCCTTACAAAAGCTTTGTCCCCACCTTATATTTTTACCGGCCAATCATGGCCTTGACCTAACTTGTGCCAGCCCTCACCTGCATATAGACATCAACCTACAAAGCAGGATGAATGGCAGCCTTGATGGTAATCATTATGAACTGTAAAGTTCCCACCAGCTATATTAAGGGCAGGAAGGAAAGGAAGAAAATCAATGCAGATATAGGGCAAGGTCTGGATTAATGATAATATATTACAGAGGACAGAAGACCTAAATGCAAAAGAATAGAAAAGTCTATATAGGTGCATATGTATGTATGTAGTACATACGCATGTGTGAATATACACACGTACATTTAATGTCTACCTCTAGCTTAAGGATATAATCATTTATTATTTTTAGACAATGTTAATTCCACCAGTTGAGAATAAGATCACTACCATAATTTTGAGCCAAATTTGAAGTAAGCTTAATTAAATATTGGTGATGTTGATGGACTCTGGCCAGCTCCATTTCAGGGTTCCCAGGAAATGGCCATGTGTTGTGTTTTGCAGAGTCTTAAAGGCAACATGACCACATCAATTCCAATTAGGAACAAATGTATATCCTTATGTAGTACTTCCTGTTTGCATATATCCAACATACATCTAATCAGGGACAAGCATACATTCTGAAGTATTTCCTGCTCATATACCTTCCACCTACGAATGATCAAGCATACCCAGTGCTGATGGGCCAAGCAAACGTAAGACAAACAAACATATTATTAACTTCAAGCAGAACTCTTAACCTGTAAGGTTTAATTTTCCTGTTTTGGTCTCACAATAAGTCTACCAGCTTACACTTAAATCCCTCTTTAAATATACAGATAAAACCATCACATTCACTCTTGCTTAGTAAAAACACAAAGGCAGACTCTAGAGCTCATTTAGACATTTGATTTATTACTGCAAAGTATGCATCCATCAAGTTATCTACTTCCTTCAGTAGTTACAAGTAGAATAAATCTAGTTGCTTAATGATAAAGAACATTAACAAAGAATTTAGGAAATTACTCAGTTTGTTTCTTTTCTCTTGCTACAAAGCAAAACAAAACAAGAAAACAAAACAAAACAAACCCAAACCAACCACCATGACCACGGCAGCTTATAAAAGAAAGCATTTGATGGGGGCTTGTTTACAGTTGCAGAGGGTGAGTTCACAACCTTCATTGTGGGGAAGAGGGCAGAAGACAGGTAACATGGTGCTGGAGTAGTAGCTGTATGCTCACATCCTGATCTGGTCCTGTACCCAGGCCTGGTGTAGGCTTTGAAACTTCAAAGCCCACCTTCAATGAACTGGGAACTAAGAATTCAAATGTTCAGACTATAAGTTCATTCTTCCCATTTGCTCTTTTATATTTCAAACACCATGTAAGAAATTGAGCTAAATCAAAGATAGCACATTTTATATTTGCTTGTAAAAATAAATAAAAATGTCATAATTAATAAGAATTAAATATGAATGACTACTATGGCAGAAGACTTCCAAAAAACTGGAATGATTATGATTGACAAAGTGATAGAAAATAATGTTTGGAAACCTAGTTTCTTCATTCTTAATAGAATTCGATTTCACTGAACAGTAGCAGCAAAATGCTGTGTTCCTTAATCCAGAATCATTTCATTGACAAAGATCCCTAAGAAGATAGCATCTTGAATGATGGTTACTAAGTTTTGTGAACAACGGTTAGGAGAAAATACATGTTCTTCCAGTTGTTCAAGCCTCACTGTTGTGAGTAGAAATAAAAGAAACATACCCACACACATCTGTACTTTGGATCACAGGAAAGGTTAGAGCTGGCCAGTAGCTGGCCCCTGGTTCCGATAAAGAAAACTGCTGAACTGAAAATACTTTTCAGAGGTCAATGATAATACCCTACCAAGGTAATGCCACTCTAGAACATGGTGTACTAGTGATGGAATAACAGTCTTTCCTTATAATAAGAAAAATATGAAAAAAACAGACGTTTTTTCCTCATGTGATATATTATATTTGCATCACATTCTTGCCAGGCAACTAGAAGTTTCATGTTTAAGCCATGGGAATGATTTTTATTGATTTTGGAGGATACCCCCATTTCTAGACAAATTTGGTTAGAGGAAATGTAGATGAAGTTGTGCAAGTCTAATTAACAACAAGCATAGTTCTCATCACCCTGCCTGAACCCAGCTGCATGTCTGATGCAGACATACATTACTGATGGCACCACAATGTAACATGAAAAGTATAAAGTTCTACTCTTTTCTCCTTTGCAAATTTACGTGGTTCATGGTAAATGTGTAAATATTGGCTTGGCAATTATTTATTTATCGCTGCCCAACAATTTATTCTAAAACACCGAAGACTCAGAAAAGTTAGGTGTTGCTAATTCAAGGTTTCAATTGAAAAATGGATTGTGACCACACTCATCTGGCAGATTGGTTGGGTAGAGGATTCACATTCAGGCTGACAAGAGATCTCAGCACAATATCTCTCCATGTGCTGTCCTTGTGGTATAACCACTGGCTTCCTTGGGAATGAGTGGTCCTAGAAAGAGAAGAAGAGGAAAGTGTTCAGAACAGAAGTCATGGCATCTTTTACATTAGATCTTAAAGGCAGCATACCCTGGTGTCTGCTAATATGCCGATACTGTTATCATGTAGAAGGGCTTCTCAGTGCCATATTCAAGAAGATGGTGATCACTAGGGAGCCATCTTGCCGGTTGACTACAAACCAAAATGAGACTGGAATGGAGACAGTCAAGTTCTTGAATCATTTCTAAAATGGTGACAAGAAGATTTTTCTAATATTAAATTAATAGAATAACTTGAAAGGAAGAGAATGAGAAGAGGGAGGTACACATAAATCTCACATTTATCATTATAAATCCTTACCAATGTTATTAACCACAAGACAGACATAAGCAGGAGGAGCTGCAGTTGGATTTTTACTTGTCCTTGTTTCCAGGTGTGAGGGTGAGCTTCTAGATGGAGACAGATGGAAGGTATACCAGTACCCCTCACCTCAGCCTCAGAACTTTCTACAATTCCGTTCATCTTGCAAAACCTCTCTCAAAGTCTTTGTTTTTCTGAATGCTGTAGTACTTGCAAAAACAGAGTGTGAGTCTCAGTAGCATTTAGATGACTGGGTTATAAAAGAGTAATTAAAGATGTTCTGGGTAAATCGATATGGAGATATAGTGCACAGGTTATTGAATATGAGAAGGGAGGAATTTGTAACAAAATTTAATTACACAGAGGTCAAGAATTTATATTATCTGTGTCAGTCAGGAGGAACGATAAACCTGAGGGAATATGTCAAGGAACCAGTTATTTGAAAGGAAGACGAGAGAAGGGAAAGAAAAGGTTATGGTCACAAAGGTAGTGTGTGTATGTGTGTGTGTGTGTGTGCGTGAGTAACCATATATCTGTAAAGGAGAAATATATAAAATTACACCAGATAGTTAAATAGGTTGAAAATTCACAGGGATGCTTTTAAAAAAAGAAAAAGAATGCTAGAATTTAATTTGTCTAATTTCTTTCTTTTGGAGTCTGACAAACTGAACAGTAACTTAATGGAAGGAGTTGTGTTCACTGAGGCTGGAGCCTGAGAAACAGATTTCTAAGTAGCTTTGTCACTCAGCAGGTATATGGTATCCAAGAACCTTATTGTCTGCATTTTAGTTACGCATTTTAAATACTACTCATCACGTATCCGTTCCTCAATAAATGAAACATGGTTAATATATGCAAAGGTCATATATCAGGCATGTTTCAGAATGAGAGAGATGAGTGCCTTTGCTCACCTTCTTATGACTGTAGGAGAGATGTTTGCTGCATTTCTTATTTACTTTTTCTACAACTCAGAATCTCTTTATGCCTTTCTGTGACACAAATTGGGCTGTTATGATCCCCTCCCATTCGGCTTATAGATTAATATGGAAAAAGAAACTAATGGTGTGGTATGGGATGAGGGGTAGGTTTTTCTCTTGGCTTTCTGTTTTATTACCCATCATAAAAAGGTTTTTAATCCATAATTCATAACCAGGAGTAATAACATAAAAATCAATAAGCAAGGAGTTAGGGTCTGTCAGCCTTTCCAAAGAATTTAAGTTTTTTTTTTTTTTTTTCATTTCTAGTTTAGAAAATGCCATGTGAAGGCTAAATCAATTCAGTCAGCCATGTGATGGTCTTTGGTATAGAGGCCAAGGGAAAAAGACAGAAATGTGGTCTCCTTAGACTAGGCCAAGACTGGAAAATCCACATGTGAACAAATATTCCTTTTTATTCCTAAATGGGCTGATCTGGTTTTCTCTGTGAGGTATTAATGTAACATCCTTGCAGAGTTCCAGCTGGTTGCTAATTTTGATGTAGTCACTTCCTTGCAGGGATGTTTATTATGTCTCCTGGGTCTCAGGAAACCTGGTTTAGAAGCAAAGTCCTGTGATTCAGTTCTAATTCCAACCCTAAGTTGTGAGGTGACTTAATCAGAACCCCTACCATCACCCAAAAGCTCCTCCCTCCAAAGTTTACTCAACTCCAAAGGTTTCATTTACAGGATTACTGAGAAAATTGAAAGTCACATTAAAAATCACATAGAATTCAGTGTCATTAGGGAAACCACTTTCTTCTTCCCAAAGTCCACTCGCTACTTTTTTCTGTTTGCTTGTCTCTCATGATGGTCAAGTATACTTCAATCTCTTGGTAGCCAAGGTAATCTTATAAAATCACATCTCATCAGGGATGGGTCAAGACAAGAGAGAAGGTCAGAGGGCCAGGAGAAATGGAAATCTGAAGCCAGAAGGGGTCAGAGTGGCAATTTAAGACCATTCTATGGGCAAGAACCAATCCCTGATGCTACTAATGATACTTTGTTATGCTTGCAGCCAGGAGTCTAGCATAACTGTCATCTGAGAGGCTCCACCCAGCACAGCTGACTGAAACAGATGCAGAGACCTATAGCCAAACACTGGATGGAGCTTGGGGATTCTTACAGAAGAGTTGGGGGAAGATTGAGGGCCTGGAATGGTATAGCAACTCCACAGGGAGACGAACAGAGTCAGCTTCTCAAAACAAACAACCTTAGACAAGTATTGTTGACTGGTAAACAGACATTATATTAAATTTAAATAGAACAGGATCAAAAATTTAAGCCACTTCAAATGCTGTTATAATCATTATATAGTATATTTTTATAATGATTCCTTTTTGTTTTACAGTAAACATTTTTTCTTTTACCTTTAGAGACTTAACCTTAATGTTTACATATATAGAGTCATATCGATTATGGATTTATTGTTTCCTTATAAATAATTTTAAAATCTAATTTGAAGAAGAGCTAGGTCTGGAACAAACACAATCACACTTTCTATCTTCATTTCCTTTCTTTTGTTTTTTTTTTCCTCTCCCTCTTTTCACCATTTCTCTCTGACCTTCTAATTCCTGCTTCCCACCCTGAGGCAAGTCTATGTTTGTCTCTGATATTCCATTTTAATTTGCCGGAGGCTCATAATGCTCCCTCCCTTTCCCCCTTCTCTACACCTCCTTTATTATACATACTATTATTTTATTTATAAGATTTTAGCAAGCTGCTAAGAAACAAAAACTATCTCCACATAAGTCATTTTAAGATAGAAATAGCAACATAGATAGTCCCAAACGATTGTTTCCATTGTTAACAATTATATTTTTAGGGCATGGCATGGGAGCAAATGTTTTCTTCGGTTAATTAAACAGGTAGGATTAATGAATATCTAATGATTTGACATCATTCTCACCTTTGCCTGTCTTTTGCTCTAACCCATGAATTCACAGAACCTAGTTCATACATCATCACAAAACCACAGCCGGTGTAGACAAAACTGGAGGAGGGGTAGATTTAGTCATCAATATTTAAAAAACTACTGTAAGATGATAAAATATTGTAGTAGAGTCATTGACTTACTTTAACTAAAATTGCGATACCCTGAGTAATTTTTCTAGGGGTAGATGAATGGCCCTCTCTGTGAAAAGTGACCTTGGCTGTCTCCCTCAGCTTGGACAGGCTGCACAGACTTCCTTCAGCCTCTCTTACCCCCTGTCCCTTACCTTCCTTTTCTTGGATGTTTTCTTTAGAAAACTTCCTCTGAAATTACTTTTGTTTTTTTCTGCCTCTTTGATACAGAAAAAAATTAAAAGACTCTTGTTGGTTATGCTGCTTAAGACTAAACTTTGGAGGACTTGGGAAATAACACATTGAATGTGATCACCCTAGAAAGACAGCAAACCTGGGCTTCCCGCTTCTTCTTAGAGAGCCAATGGGTGGAAGGAAGGATTCTTTACTTGTTCCAAGTCATATTGTGTTAGGAAGACAGGGGTGGGATTAATTATGTTTTATTTAAAACCAATAGGAGAGGCAGATGACTTCTTTCAGTCTTTATTTTTTATTCCTATTAAAAATATAGTTAAAATACTAGGTAGGTGTCCTGGCATACAACATTAATCCCAGAACATGGGAGGCAGAGAAAGGTGGATCTCTATCAGTTCAAGGCCAGCCTGGTCTACATATAGAGTTCCAGGAGAGTCAGGGCTATATAGAGAGGCCCTGTATCATTAAATAAATAAATAAATGAATAAATAAACAAAACAAAACAAAACAGATAGATAGATGAATGATGTATATCTATTTATACATAGGATTTCTCATCTCTCTTCTCTGTTCTATCCTCTAAGCCTGCTCCTCCTTCCAAATTCACGCTCTCCTTTCTTTAACCATTGTTGATATATATATATATATAAACATATTATATAAATATTATATAATATATATACACATATAAATGCAAACATCTAAGTTCACTCAATGTTGCTTACAGGTATATAAGCATTATTAGACAATTAAGAAACCTCCTCTCTCCCAGCAGTTGCTAATTTCTTGTTGCTGTTCATTGAGAAGTGGCATCCGGGAGAATTCTTTTATCTACTTTGGGTGTCAATTGCTTTTGGAATTGTTCAGGTCTTGTGTAGGGAGCCATGTTGTTAAAATTCTATGCATATAGTTTCTCTGTAATAGCTAGAACACGCAATTTCATATCAGAACTCCTTGTCCTTTGTGTCTAATCCCTTTTCTAGCCCATTTCACAGTGTTCCTTGAGTCTTGAGTTCTTACCTCTGGCTGTCTTTTACTCTAGCCCATGAGTTCAGAGAAGCTCGTTCATACATCATCACAAAAGCACAGGCCAATGTAGACAAAATTTGGGGAGCGGTTGATTTAGTCATCAACATATATATATATATATTTTAAAAAATGCTATGTTATATAAGCGTCTCTTTAGACTGAAATCTATACTTATCTGTGAGTATAAGGTTTAGAATATAATTAGGAATTATACTGATTTAGGAAAGTAGCGATTGTGGTTTGTAGTAGTCTAGTGAGCTATAGTTATGCTATCTCAGGAAAGTATTCCTAAGAATATGTAAGTGTAAAACTATCTTGAGTAAAACTGGTCTATGAATCAGCCATAAATTCCTAAGGTAAAATGGTCTCTGGGGCAGCTTCTAAATTCCTCTACAGAGTGATCCTGAGCTCAAGGTCAACTGCCTGGCCATTTAAATGTTATCTCTCCTTTTTGTAAACGATACTTTCTTGTTGCAGATGTCTGAGCTGTTATGTTTGTCTGTAGATGTCACAGGGCTGAACAAACTGGAGGTTGAGGCTGCTTCCCACTGATTTGCTTGAGACAGTCCTACCGACTGGTAATAAGGACTGCACTGGACTTATAGTTTCTCGGATGATTTTTGTTGTTGATGTTGAGTTGTTTTTTTTAATTTAGGTACCTCATAACAGGTTCTCCTCTAACGACCTCAGTAGCCATGTGTAACTGGCTAGGTTTACAGTTCCAGGCACAGTTTCCCTCTTGTTTAGTGGTCCTTGAAGCTAATTAGACAGCTGTTGGTTACTGTTAAGGTACACATGATACAGTCGAGCCTTTAGGGCTGTTTTGCCAAGCTGGTCATTGTTGTGGTTCCTAAGCATTATAGCTGTCAGAACTATTGATTGGTTTCTTCCCTTGTTTGGCAGCTTAAATATCGCCTTCCTATGGTATAAAAACTATTCCTCAAGAAGAAGGCCTTTGGGTCTGATCCAGCTCAAATCTGAGTCCTACATCCAATGTTGAGTGGTGTATTCAGTCATAGGGACTTAACTTCAACTTCTGGGAGGCAACCGAATCCAGCAGCAATAGGCTATATTTTTGGGGAGTCTCTTGAAGTTCCCAGACCAACAACTAGAAAGGAAGTTTCTCATGTCTAATACTAAAGAGTTTACTATGTAGCCTGTGGCTCTTGGGGATGCTATTATCATCCCAAGTAGTGTAAGATTGTTTTAGATAGATAGATGGATAGACAGACAAACAGATAGATAGATAGATAGATAGATAGACAGACAGACAAACAGCAAGAATTTAGAATAGTGTTTCCTGCACTGTCTCTAAATTTCTCTATGTTCATGCAGTTTTTTATTTGAAAGTTACAGAGCTAATTTCTTGAACAACCTCTCAATCCTATTATTGAATACTGCCTGCAGCTATTATATTTTCCAGATGAATATTTTAACATGGATTCTTTCTTAATTTGAAAGAGTGTGAATTTGTGACATACTGAGAAAGAAGAATACTGTTGCACCTCTGCAACAATTACCATCATCCCCACATGAAACATCTGTATTTTGGATGCTGAAAGGAATGGGTGTGGCTTCTAAAAGATAAACTGAAAGGCTGCAATTCTTCCTGAAGATGTCCCTAAGATGTAGAAACTCTTTAATTTGTGAAAAAAAATAAGCAAATTCTAAGTGATTGTCATGTCACCCTCAAATTGGTAAACTTCGTGGATATTTCTGTTTTCTTTTATTGACAATAGATTTTTTTCATAAAATACATATTGATTATGGTTTCCCTCCCTCTACTTCCAGCAATTACCAGCCTCTCTTCTCATCTGACTTTACACCCTTGCTTGTCTCTCAGTAGAAAACAGACAGTCTTCTAAGGGATAATAATACAATATAAAAAAATAAAATATAATAAGATAAAACAAAAACTAATGCAGTATACTTGGTCAAAAACAGTAGAAGAAAAATAGCCTAGAAGAAGGCCCAAGAAACAGAGACTCATTGGACACATAGAAATCAAGTAAAAACTCTAAATTGCAAGCCATAATATAAATGCAAAGTACCTGTAGAATAAAAAGACATTAAAATATAAATAAAATAAATAAAAATAATAAGAGAAAATAAAACAGCAACAACAATAACAAAAACCAAATCAGAAAAAGAGCAGACCCCTGACATGATACTGTGAGACTCAGAACCTCCAAAGTTGTCTATGAGTTTGTAATCTGTTGACCATGTACTGCTGGGCATACAGCTTACCCTTAAGAGTAGTTTCTTTCCACATTGATAGTTCCTGGAGGAAACCAAATTTTCCTTTTCAAGTGGATACCAATTGGAGACAGCTTCTGTGTTAGAGACTGACTCAAGTGTCCACTTCTCCTTTCACTTCTAGGACCTCAACTACTGCAGACCCATGCAGGACCTATGCATGCTGCCTCAGTCTTTCTTAGTTAATATGGGCTTTGATAAAGTTGATGTCGAGGGCCTTGTTTCCTGGTCTCTTCGATCACTTCTGACTCTTACACTCTTACTGCTCCCTCTTCTGTAGGAATGTCTGAGTTCTGAGGGAGGGATTTCACGGAGATTAGGGCTGAGTATTCCAAGCTCCGTGTATCTCTGTATTTGTTCCCATCCCATGCAGCTTCTCTGATGATGGCTAAACAAGGCACTGATCTCTGAGTCTAACACAATTATCAGAAATTATTTTATTGTTACATTGCCAAAAATGAAGACCAGTAATATTTGGCTTTACCCTAGGCCCCTTGGCTATTTAATCTCAGGTTTACGGTCATTCAAGCTATGTTGGGAACTGGGTTACACGTTATGAGTAAGTCTTTAGTCAAATCGGACATTGGTTGGTTACTCTCACATAATTTGTGCCACCATCGCCATGGCATGTTTTGCTAGAAGGACAGAATTCTAGAAGTTCCCATCCGTTCTTCCCCATCTACTCTACTTCCCTTTCCTGGAGAGAACTATCTGACATCCTGACAAGTCCCTTACTCTATATCTTACCTCCGTGGTTCTGAAGATCATAGCTTGGTTACTATTGATGTATTAGGTAATATCCACATGTATGCATACCATATTTGTCTTTTTAGTTCTGGTTTACCTCAGTCAAGATGACACCTTCTGCTTCTATACCTCTGTCTGAGAATTTCCTTGCTTCATTTTTAAATGTACTCTATTTTCTTCCTTCCTTCTTTCCTTCTTTCCTTCTTTCCTTCTTTCTTTCTTTCTTTCTTTCTTCCTTCCTTTCTTTCTTTCTTTCTGAGGGGAAGGGGTTTCTGTAGCTTTTATTTTTGCATGTAACCTACTGCCCACTGGGCGATCTTGACAGTGGGCACCCTAGAGATTACACTGGGGTTCTGAGGGCTCCAGACACTCGCTGGGAAGTCAGGTGACAGAAATAATTCAGACCAATCACATGATTACAAAGCTGGGGTCTCCAGCAGGGATCCAGGTGGTCAGGCAGATGTCTAAGGAAACAGTGACATAGGAGTGGCAAGCACTGGGCCGTCCTTGAGCAGCCTGGATGACATCAGGGATAGAGGAAGTAAGCAGCTGGTGACTCCAGGGATCTCCTGTTCATGCCTTACTTGGCAAGGGGTTCCTGAAGGACCTGTCAGCAAACTTGGCTTTGCTGCCCAGCTCCTTTTTGATTCTAAGGCTCTGATTGTACTTGGCCAGGTGCTCAGATGGGCAAGGGGCACCAGTCTTGATCTGCCCACTGCAGAGCCCCACAACCAGGTGGGCAATGAAAGTGTCCTCAGTCTCCCCAGATTGATGGGACACCATGACATCCCTACCATTGGACTGCTTACACAGAGATTCGGTCACAGAGCCGATCTGGTTCACTTTGAGAAGGAGGCAGTTGCAGGACTTCTTACCTGCATCCTTGGCAATGCACTTAGGGTTGGTCACTGTGAGGTCATCCCCTACCATCTGGATGCCTGCACTAGCTGTAAACTTCTGTCAAGAATCCCAGTCATCCTGGTTAAAGGGGACTTCAATGGATACCACTAGGTAGTCCTGGATGAAGGACTTGTACAGGTCAGCCAGCTGGTCGAGTGTGATGTATCGACTGGAGTCATCTGGAGACTTGAAGTCCAGGTCATACTTGCCAGCCATGTAGAACTCAGAGGCAGTCACATCCATGCTGATGACAACCTGGTCAGTGTAGCCAGCCCTTGCCATTGCAGTCTTGAGCAGTTCCAGTGTTTCTTTGTTCTCTAGGATGTTAGGTGCGAATCTGCCCTCATCACCCACATTGGTAATGTTTTTTCCTTACTTCTCCTTGATGACGTTCTTCAGGTTGTGGTAAACCTCTGCTCCAATGCTCATGGCTTCCAATCATGAACCCTCACGTGGCCAGCTTGTTGCCAGCATGAGAACCGCCATAATCACATTGAAAGCTGGGACCGGCAGGTTGATTTCAGGGTTGTCAGGCAAGTTAACAATGTGACAGTAAAGGGGCACCCCCTTTTCTATGGCACCAGCTTTGCAGACAGCCAGGGACACTCCCAGGGTGGCATGTAGATTTATTCTCCATGCCGTCCATCTCAGTCATTAGCTGGTCCACCTTCTCTTGCTCCACAACATTCAGTTTCTTGCTAACCAGAGCAGGTGCAATTGTGTTACTGATGTGGTCAACAGCATTTGAAACACCCCTCCCTATGAAGCAGGTCTTATCATTGTCTCAGAGTTCTAAAGCCTCACGGATGCCAGTGGGTGCACCATTGGGCACCTCAGCTCAGAAGAGACTTTTTGCAGTGTAGAGATCTACCTCAACAGTGAGATTCTCATGGGAGTCAAAGATCTCTCTGGCATAGATACTGAGAATAGACATGGTGAACTTCTGACAGTTGGATCGCTGTGAAGGAAGGAAAGATGGTTGTGTAGACACCACAGAGAGCGTTAAGGACAGACATGCGGGCGACCCTGTACCCGAGCAGCACTCTCCATTTTCTTTATTCATTTTTCTTTTGAGACAACTAGATTGTTTGCAATTTCCACCTATTATGAATAAAGCAGCAATAAGCACGATTGAGCAAATGTCCTTGTGTTGGGATGAAGCACACTTTTGAGTATATGTCTGAGGGGTATAGCAGGGTCTTGAGGTATATCAATTCCCATCTTCCTGAGGAAGCACCATACTAATATCATAGTGACTGTACAAGCTAGCACTCCCAACAGAAATGGAGGAATGCTCTGTTTGCTTCACATCCTCTCCAGCATGAGCTGTCACTTAAGATTTCCATCTTAGCCATTCTTCCAGGTGTCTAATGGAATTTCAAATCAGTTTTGGTTTGCATTTCTATGATTACTAAGGATGTCTACTAAATGTCTAAGTCATTATTAAAATTATGCAGGAATTCATTATATATTTTGGATAGAAAAGCCCATAAGATCTTTTACTATAAATTGCTTTTTCCAAATGATGATGTTTTGCCCTCCTGAGACAGTGAATTTCAGAACTGTGAGGGCTACACGAGTTCAAGGAAACACTGTCTCACCCTACACCCCAAAAATGGATCAGCCAGCACCAATTGTTGAAAAAATTTCTGACTTCTTTTAAATAAAATTTGCAATAGGTCCCTCATTTCAATTCTTGATGTATTTACCATGGTGATTTTTTTTAAAGAATTGCTCATTGTTGAAAGATATATCAAGATATTCTTTTATAATTCTTCTTCATTGTGTTTTGGTGTTTCTATGAAGGTCTATTCTTCTTTTTAGAATTGTGTTCTTTGATGGGGATTGCATTGAATATAGGAAAAATGGCATGAGCACGAGAGAGATCTTTCCATCTTCTTATATCTTCAATGTTAATGTTTTCCAGTCTTTTACTTGCTTGGAACATCATTTTTTTACTCCTGAAAGGTTGCTTATCTTTCTCAGTTGTTTGTCCTTTTTTTTTAGAGGGTGATTTTCTTAGTATGCTAATTTGCTGAAAATCAATGGTTTCCACTATATACTTTTTAGGATTCCACACCTATCATATCATATGAGAAGCACGTCCTCCTTTTTGTATCCTTATTTTCAAATTGGCTTGGGCTTAGCTAAGACTTCAAGTACTACATTAGACAGGTATGAAGAGAGTGAACAACCTTGCCTAGCTCCTGATTTTAGTGGGATGTTTTTGAGTTTCTATTTCAGTTAATGTTGCCTATGGGCTTATTGTAAACTGGCTTTATTGAGTTGAGGTAGATCTTGAAACCTAATCTCTTCAGGACTTTTATTATGGAGGGGAGTTAGATTTTGTCAAGGGCCTTTTCTGAATCTAATGAGACAATCTTATGGTTTTTGTCCTTTAGTTTGTTTATATGGCAGATTAAATTTGTCAACTTATATATGTTGAACTTTCCCTGCATCTCTGGGTTGAAGTACACTCCATCATGTTTGATGATTGTCTTAGTCAGGGTTTCTATTCCTGCATAAACATCATGACCAAGAAGCAAGTTGGGGAGGAAAGGGTTTATTCAGCTTACACTTCCATGTTGCCGTTCATCACCGAAGTAAGTCAGGACTGGAACTCAAGCAGGTCAGGAAGCAGGAGCTGATTCAGCAGTCATGGAGGGATGTTACTTACTGACTTGCTTCCTCTGGCTCGCTCAGCTTGCTTTCTTATAGAACTCAAGACTACCAGCCCAGGGACATCACCACCCAAATGGGCTGGGCCCTCCCACCTTGATCACTAACTGAGAAATGCCTTCCAGCTAGGTCTTATGGAGGCATTTCCTGGACCAAGGCTTCTTTGTGATAATTCCATCTTGTGTGAAGTTGACACACAAAACCAGTCAGTATCTTCTCTTTGGATGTGATTTCTAATTTTCTTTTTCTAGAGCATTCAGGTCTGCTCTTAAATTACCGGTATGAGATCTCTCAATTTTTTTAATTTTAATTTTTATGTGGATATTTAGTGATATGGACTTACCTTTCAGAAATGCTTTCATTCTGTCTCATAAGTTTGGATATTTTGTATATTCATTTTAATTCAATTTTTAAAAAGTTTTAATTTTCTTTTTTACTCAGCTTTATTCAGTAGTATGTAGTTCAGTTCCCTTGAACTTGTAAGCTTCATGTTGTTTCTGATGTTGTTCATATCAACTTTTAATCTGCATTGCTCTGTGTCCAAGTAGTGCCCAATTTTGGAGAAAGTTCCACAAGGTGCAGAGAAGAATGCATATCGATTTGTGTTCAAAAATGTTCTGTAATCATCTGTTAGGTTCATTTGGTTTACAATATCAGTTAGCTCCAAAATTTCTCTAGATTTTGCCTGTGTGACCATTTATTGGTCTGGACAGAAGTCTCCCCTACTATTGGTGAGTGAAAGATCTGTGATTTAAGATTTAGTAGTGATCTGTTATTTTATGAATTTGGGTGAGTTTGGTCCATAGATGGAGTGGGGATTAGCCAGGCTGCTCTCATCCCTTGGGAGGAAGATAAGGGCTGGACTGTGGAAGCATCACCTCAGGGATGGGCTTTAAAAAGGCAGGCCTAGAAGGGAGAGGGATAGTCAGAGGTGGGAAGATTTGGCCTGGACTTGGAGGAAGTCAGACATATGAAATCGAGAAGGTAACTAGAATGTGGCAAACATAGACTGCATAAACCAGAATTGAGGTTGGGGAAAATGTTTAGCTTAAAATATAAGCATTGCCTAATAAGTCTTGGAGACTGGGGACAAATCTGTGTTGAGATGAATGAGGGCTACATAGAGAAACACTGTCTCACCCACATGGAAAAAAAATTGCAAAAAGAACCATTTTGAGTTATTCTGGAGATGGGGCAGTCTATTTTATCAGAATGCTATCTTCTTAATTCCATTTGGAATATCATCTTTTTACCCTGAGGTTAAATCTATCCTTGATGTTAAAGGTGAGTTTCTTAGATGCAGCAAAAGGATGGTTTCCACACCTGTTTCCACACCTTCTCCTAGTTTTTATCCTTTTATTGGGGGAATTGAGACTATCATTGTTGAGAGGTATCAGTGTCTGGTGACTGTGTGGTAGGATACTCTTCTGAGATCATGATAAGCATGGTCACTGGCAGGAGGGGATCAGGGAAAAGTATGTTCCTAGGCATTGGGAACTGACACTTAGTCATTGGGATGGGCTGGGATTAGCAATGAGGGAATTCACTGTAGGGAGGAAGGCAGGCTATTCCACCAGGATCTGATTAATCCTATGAGAATGATGAGACCAGAGGCTTTGGACTTTGAGTTATGAAGGGAGAAAGTGAAGATCTGCAGCCAACCTTTTTCTCTGGCAGGCTTGGTTGCCAGCTTGCCTGGAATGCCTGCCAGAGTTGGGGCCTGGGATAAAAGGGTGGGTGGACAAGAAGGTTAGAGAAGATCTGTGTTGGAGAATGGAGCAGAGAGGGTGGGAGGCTGTCTGGATTTCCCTGAGAGTGATGGGCTTCCATTCAGGGGATGCCTTTAATGGTATTTTGGTCATCATATAAAACTTTTTGGACACACTGTAGTTTCTCAGTCCTTGCTTTTGATTAAGCATTTGAAAGCCAAGTCTTGGTATTTTGTAGAATTGAAAGATCTGAAATACAGTTCCATATTACCATAGTCTTTCCTCACTCATGGTTGATTCATGACTGAATTCTGTTGTTTGGCAATATGATTATCACTACCTTTCCTCCTGTAATACTCAGGAAATCCTTACTTACTGTACGTTAAAAATAGTCTCTCTGAATGATTAGTAATGCTGCTACTAACTAATCTATATTAATAAAGTTAGGGAAATGTTTCAATAGACACAGACCTAAAGAGTACCACTTTAAAAAAATATGACTACATCAAAGTTGGAGCAAGAACACAGTACTTAAGGACACTGACTATTTTTTTTTTTTTGGAGGACCTGTGTTCAATGGCTAGCCTCTATTTTGTAGTTCATAATTAATTGAAACAGTAGTAGCATCTTGCCATCTGACATCCTGTTCTGGTATTTGAAGACATACACACGGGCAACCCCTGCAAAGATAAAAACAAAATATGGGCATGTGTGGTTTTTTGTTGTTGCTGTTGTTTTTCTTTTTGTTTTTTTTTTAATCAAATGTCTAAATGCTATATACAGTATATCTGTTGCAGGCTGGTGTTTATATTGTTATGCACTGAGGTTGAAAATAATCAAACATGAGTACAAAAGTATATATATATATACATATATATATGTGTGTGTGTGTATGTGTGTGTTTATATGTATGTACACAAATATGAGACATCTTATGCATATATAGATTAAGTAGTTAAGTTATATTCAAAAGTGATGAGGAATAAATTTCATTTATAACAGTTCTGGATGTCATATAGACCATTGTTAAATTTCAAAGCTATCTTTCCACAAACTTAACCAAACCAACAATCCTAGGTTTAAATTTTCTTGCTGTATTTGTAGAAATAGCAATCTCAGAGCTCTAGAATAAAAGAAATGATCAAATGCTCACAGAAACAAGGAGACTGCATGTTTACGTTGGAAAACACTGAAAGCAGCTAATGAGAATGCTTCATGACTATTTAATACTCAGCCGCAATTACACCTGGCTCTCCAAGAGCAAGGCCTGGAACATAGCATTGTAATCAATTTGACAGATTTCTTACTGCAGAAAAAACAACAACAACAACATCAAAAGATGTTTGTCTTTTGTGATGTTAATATACCCACAGAAAACAGCTGACCAGCCTAACATGACAGGTAGTGTGTCCTATGTTCCTCCAGGGATCAAAACTTAAGCAATTATCTGCCTTTGCTAGTGAATTTTCCCAATGCCCCATTGTATGTGATTCCTAAATTGCTAATGGTGTGTGATTCTCTGTGAAAACTAATTTCACTTTATTTGCTGGTGAACTTGTCCGGACAGCCCCGCAGTTAGTTTTGCAATAACTCTCCTTTCGCAGGTGTTAGGAGGTGAAGGGATTGTTCATTGGCACCTCAGGCTCTCTTTCTAATTTGCCTTTCTGCTATCTAACAGGGAAATTTATAGATACAAGCATGAAAATTATGAAGTTGGCTTCCTTCCATTTAAAGCAGTGTATAATGAATGTATTTTCCCTGAAATAAAAAAAAGGATATTTTTCAAAGGCTAATATAGTTTAAGGTAAAGAATCATGAAATTTTAGCAAATATTTATAATTTCTGGGATTATGGCTGAATGAGATAGATATTCATTTTCTTAGCAAGGGGAGGAAAAGATGTATTGGCTCTTTGAAAATATTATAGTCGTACTTTAAAAGGAAAGTGATCGGTTGAAAGAAACATAGCTCTTAACAGGTCCATGAGAAAGACATGCCAGGCAGAGGAGCACTTTAGATAATTTTTTTAATATACATTTTACTGAAAAAATGTCAGACCGAAGCACTGATTCCAGTGACATTCATTATAAGATTCTGTATCCTTAAAGTCTGTCTCCAAATGTACAGTTCTTAAATCAAAGCTTTTCTGTAGGTGGATATGTCCCCCACCCCCACTCCCAGTCTCTCTCTGTCACCCACACATACACTCACTCATCCACAGAAACACATTCACACACAAACATGCACACACATGTACTCCTGCACACAATTACATAGACATTCAATACACATATAAACATGCGCACATGCATGTAATGTAGTCATCAAGTGTGTGATTCAATTTACATTTTCAGTAGCTCTAAGGGTGAAATGTAGATGCCAGGTAAAACCATTCCTGGACCAAGATTAGTAAGGATGGATTGGTGAGGCCGTCTCATGAGTTAGACTGGAGACTCATGGGTGGGACTGGAGAGTGAGTGGTGTCTGAGGAAACCAGGAAAGAAAATGACAAACTGGATTAAGACATGGTCACTCACCTCTATAAACCTAATGATCATAGCCTTTTAGCAAGAAGCCTAGAACTAACTCAGGGAGGATGATCTTTAAGCATTCACTGGGAAACAATTGTGCATGGGGTTAGAACTTGTCAGAGTGATGGATAGTCTGCTCCTCAGAGGCTGTTTTGTAAATTTCCAGAGCATGGGTTAATCCCACCAGGTAAAAATATGACCACTTCAAGTTTGAGCCACACATGAAGCAACTTTGAGGGTTTTTTTTCTAATTGAGGTGCACCCAAGAGCTGCCCAGTGACTACCTTATAGGTAGGGCGAGAGAAAGAACAGCTGGTTTTTAGGTCCTTTTTAAGGAATAAAATCTGAAGTAGCTGCACAAGAGATTCATAGTAGTTAGACAATGGAGAAGAACAAAGTATAGAAGAATCTAAAATAAACAAACAAACAAGTCCACCCCACAAAAAAGAAAACCCATATCAATCACTATATGGTAACTGATTGGCTTTTGTTTTTTTGTTTTTTTGTTTTTTTTCAAAAACAAGTCATGGGCATAGGCTGAGCTCATCAGATTCCAGAAAACAGAGACTTAAATACAGAAACTCAGCTCATAATAGGAATTGAAAATGTCCTACCTTCAAAATATAGTCAGGCAGGTTCTTCAGGCTTTGAAAACAAACATATAAACAAAACCAAACACACACACACACAGAGAGAGAGAGAGAGAGAGAGAGAGAGAGAGAGAGAGAGAGAGAGAGAGAGAGCCTCAACCCCAGTCTCTCATAATAAAATAGTTAGGTAATCGAGTTACTACATTATTTTTGTTATATCAAGTCAAGGTCAAGGGCTGCTCTAGCACCAGGAAAGTCTGTTTCAAGTCATTAAAGATTTTATTTAAAATCTCATGTTCATTCGGATATATTTCAAGAGCAGAATATAACTCTGACACGAGGTGAATATGTAATAATTCATTTTTATTTTATTTTTGAGATTATATTTTAATCATATTTCTTCCTTCCTTTTCCTTTCTCCAAACTCTAGCATACAGCTCTTCCCACTCTCCTTCATGTTTATAGTCCCTTTTGTCACTGATTGTTATTACATGCATATATGTACATATACATATACAAATACACACATACACATATATATGTATGTATATTTGGTCTATATAATGCTACCTACATGCATATTTTTAGGGCTGACCATTTGCCACTCAGCAATCATGCCCAGGCCCTTTGTATTTGCCTTCAGGATCTGAATCTTCAGGAAAGAATTAAAAACCTGCAGAAATTATTGGAGTGTAAGCATTGGAAAGTTCGCCAGAACATATCTAGTTAACTCTAAACTTTTAGTGATGGACAATTGCAAAGAAATAACTCCACTCCTTTCCTCAATGACTCCTGATTTCTTTTGAATTATCTTTGTTTGCTTGAGAAACTAAGAAGGTATGTAGCTCTTTCACACCTGTGCATAACAAAACTCTATATTAGGTTCTTTTTAAAAGCTAAAAAGAAGTGATTTTCTTAATTTTATGAAATGAAATCATAAATGTGTTGAATCTGGAGCCCCTATTCTATGAAAGAAAATGCAATCTTCACAGGACGAGCTTTCTCTTGGTGTCTCTAGGTTTCAGGTGCTTCTTTTGGTCATTTTGATTGAGATATTTTGCTCCAAATTCAAGAAGATTTGAAAAAAATTGTCAATTCTGTATATGTACATACACAAATATATGTATGTATATATGCGTATGTGTGTACATGTGTATATGCATGTGTATGTACATCCATGTCTGAATTGTGTACATGTTTATATGTACATTTATATGTACACATGCACATGTGAATATACCTCTATCAGTTTCATACCTATACAATATGCAGTGTGTTATTTTTTTTTTTTTTTATTAACCTGAGTATTTCTTATTTACACATTTATATGCACTAATCCCTCCCTCCCCTTCATGTTCCCCTCCCCATCCTCCCCCACATGTGAATACGTTCACTGGGGGTTCAGTCTTATGCTTAGGACCCCTTCCATCTAGGATATTCATTTACCATAGGTCAGAGTCCAGGGTCTATACTTTAAGTGGCTTGGTCCTGGAAGCTCTGGTTGCTTGGCATTGTTGTTCATAAGGGGTCTCAAGCCCCTTGAGCTCTTCCGTTCTTTTTTATTCCTTCAGCGGGGATCATTGCCTCTGAGATGTATTCTGGCTGTGATGCTCCTGTCCTACACTTCTTTGCTTCATCCATCTTGTCTAATTGGATTTAAATGTTCCTTCTGTCTGTTTTAATTTGCCTCTCTATTCCCCTGCCAAGGGTATTCTTGTTCCCCTTTTTAGAAGAGTATCTGTCTTGGTAGGCATGGAATTATGGGTCCTTATCAACCATGTGTGTTTTTCTGTGATTGGGTTACCTCACGCTCAGGATGATATCCCAACCATTTGCCTCTGAATTTCAGAAATCGTTGTTTTTGATACTGTAATATTAAAATTACCACATTTTCTGTATCCATTTCTCAAATCTGGGTTCTTTTCAAGATTTTCTGATGAATGTGTTGGGGCATCTTTTGGTATATGCCCAAGAGAGGTATAGCTGGATCCTCAGGCAGTTCAATGTCCAATTTTCTGAGGAACCTCCAGACTGATTTCCAGAATGGTTGTACCAGTTTCCCACCAACAAAGGTTTCTCGCCACCATTTGCTGTATTCATCTTAAACATTCTCCATTTAAATGTCTCTTTTGCTGTATTAGCCTTTAGAAGAAAATCTGTGGTACATGGAATATGGTCCTCAACGACGTCTGTATCCCAATTCTCAGAAATCTGTAAATATGATACTGTAAAGGTAAAATTAACTTGCAAACGTGTTTCAAGATTTTCTGATGAAGTCACTGCCCCCCAGGTCTTTTCACAAGGTTTCAATATAATCACAAACATTCCTGTGTTTCTTCTTGCTATGTTCTTTTTTCTCGCAAAGTCTCAATACCTCAGGCTGGCCTTGAACTCACTATGTAGTTAAGGATGACTTTGAATGTGTAATCCTCTCGACCTTACCCCAAAGGGTTTGGACTGTTTGATTATTTATATTTTGAGACAGGATATCTTTATGTAGGCTTGCCCATCCTGGAATTTCTTATGTAGACCAGGATAGGCTAGAACTCACAGAGATCCATGTACCTCTGTCTCTTGAGTACTGGGACTAAGCCTATGAATCACTGCATCTGGGTCACAAAGGTTTGAAAAACAGAGGTCAGAAAGGGGGGGTTAAAGCTAGAGAGAAAAATGACAGAATCAAGCACCAGATGCAATTCTGAAAGAGGTGTAGGAGCAGGCAGCCTGTAGAAAATGGAAAGGTCAAGAAACATTCTCCCTAGAGCTTCCAACAGGCACAAGTCTACCCACGGCCTTATTTGAATACAAGTTAAGACTTGTTTCTGTACTTCTCGCCTCCGGAATTTTAAGATAACAAATATGTGCTTTTTAAAAGCTACTTTGTAGTGATCTTTACAGCAGCAATAGAAAAGTAATACATTATTCATGCTGCATTGTGAACCTTAGGATAATTTCACATTTTCATATAATAACGCAACATGAGCATTGCACCAGAATGGGTCTTAATAAAAAGAATCGAGTCCAGTAAAGAAAAAAAGAAAGGAGAAGACAGCAACTGCCCAACTGAGGCAGAATTATTACTCAATGTCAGAGTCGTAAGTGTCAATTAGGGCCAAGCATGGTGGCTCTTAACTTTATTACCATCACTTGGGAAGAGATAAAGCAGGGGAATCTCTGTGAGTTCAAGTCCAGAGTGTTGTCTCCATATTGAGTTCAGGACAGGCAGGGATACACTGAAAGAGTTGTCTCAACTACATTCCCCACCCCAAAGAAGAAAAGACTATTTATTGGTATTACTTACCATTTGAGTTTTAAAAAAGATATTGTTTTAGAAAGAAGAACAAAGATGTAGTAGTTATTTTAGGATAACTCTACTTTAGGGAAATAGATTATAGTAATGAAATCTTCATGTTATTTTATTCACTTTGTCTCTGAATTAAAGTAAGCCTTTTTAATTCACACCAAAGCGGACACATTAAATACTAGGAAGCCAAGCTCCAAAACTCAGAGTGGTCCCACTGTCTCTCTTCCTGTTATTTAGTCTCTAGTATAGTGACCCAAGAACACTCTAACATATAGCGTAGAGCTCTCAGAACTGGATTAGTCTTTGGTTTTTTTTTTATTAATTTTTACTTTTTGTGCATTGGTATTATGCTTGCATGTGTGTCTCTGTGAAGGTGTCAGATCTTGGAGTCAGACTACAGACTGTTGTGAGTTACCACGTGGGTGCTGGGAATTAAACCCAGTTACTCTGGAAAAGCAGTCAGTGCTCTTAACCATTCAGCCATCTCTCTAGCCCATGGATTAATCTTAAGTTATAATAAGTTCCCGAAACATACTATGCTTAGGCTGATCCCAGAAACTGCTGAACAAACACTGGGGTCATGTCTCATTGCAACTAAGTAGCAATTCTCTTGTAATTGAGCCCGGGAATACAGATTTCTTTAATTACCATTATTCGTTCACAGTTAACCTCAATTTAATAAACATCACTCTGTAGCAATTTAATTTTTTGCCCTGTTTACTAAACCACTATTCTGGGCATTGTTTGGGAATACAGAGACGGGTAAGCATTGTCAATTGTTTCATGAAGTTGGGATATAAGCAATGAACCTTAGTTATTGCGAAATACACAAATGCTGTACAAATGATAGCAAGTGCTATCAGAGTAAAGGCTCAGTGTTGACTAATTCTACTTAGCAAAGTAAGTCATATTCAGCAAAGTCCAATAATGTGAAATATGATATGGGGTGAACCAGGACTGATATCCTGGTCAGATATTTCATCCTCTTAACAAACACTCAGAAAACTGTTTGAAGGAACAAAGATTTATTTGGGCTCGTAATTTAGGAAATTTTAGCGCCATGGTGGGTTTTCCTGTAGACAATAAATGAGAGTGAACAGCATGGAGGCAAGTGTGCCAAGGAGCAAAAGCGCTTAAGTTGTGGGGGCCCGGAAGCAGAGGTAAAAAGAAGAGAGGGTAGAAGATACGACACTTCTTTCTGGGGACATGACACAGTCATGTACTTCCTCCATCTAGGGTTTGCCTCTTTTTTGCCACTTTCCAAAAATACCATATTAGAAACTCACATAAGGATTCACCCATTGATTGGATTAAAGTGCTCAAGATCTCTACTTCTCAAAATGTATTGCTGGCAACCAAGCTCACTGTAGGAGCCTATGGTGAACAGACCACATTTAAATCATAACAGTTGAATTCAAACTATCTATCACACATTGACTGAAAATTGACTTTCGCCTAGAAAAAAATGGAGCAAATGAAAAAGACATTAGTATATGGAAAATCCTTAGGTTAAAGCCAGGTTTAAGGCAAGCATTCTGTAAACTTTACAACAACATTTCAAAGACTAGATGTGTTCTTATTCTATTTCTTCTGTTAATAATTTCTTCCTTGCCCCCCCCTCTCTCTCTTTCTCTCTCTCTCTCTCTCTGTCACACACACACACACACAACACACACACAATCTTATTCATTGCAGATATCTTAACTAATATGTCTTATTAAGGACTACAGATAAGTTAGTAACCATAAAATGATGGATGAGTTTTCTTCTACAGGAAGAAGTTAATGGATGAAATGGAGTTCATCACATGGACAGACAGACAAATATTAGTTTACAAGATGATAAAAAGAAGTGTTCATTGCTCCGGAAGTTTGTGATGGGAGTAAAAGACAGGTGAGATAGCTGCATGAAGTCTCTCAAGGAACTGATAACTTGAGCTAAAGTAAAACTACATTGCAATTATTTGTGTGAAGAGGTAAAGACGGGGAGGAAAGGGCATCAGTGAGAGGGCAGAGTGCAAAAAGGGTCGGATCAACAGGGTGCTGACAAACACTATGTAGGTCTGGGCTAATGAGAAGTCATCAACTGTCCTAATGATGCTGGAAAACAAAGTTTAGAGTACACAGAGTTCAAGATCATACAGTGATTCCAATCTTCCTCCTGTAGCAATGGGAAGTCATTGAAAGAGATGCAATAAATGGAAAAATAAAATGGTTATTTTGCTATCTGGAAACTGTTATTTGGTGTGCAGGAAGGCTATATAGAGGGTGTCATAGCTGAATCCCACTGTGTAGAGACACACAACCATATCTCTAAGTTTCTTGTCTCTGTTAGTGTATCTCTCTCTCTCTCTCTCTCTCTCTCTCTCTCTCTCTCTCCCTCTCTCTCCCTCTCTCTCTTTCTCTCTCAACTGAATTGATGAGATATCAAACAAGAATGTAAATTGCTCATTATTATAACTAAATAGCTGATATCACCTTTTTGAAATACAGAAAAACCAAGTATTTTATCAATTGAGAGAGAGAGAGAGATAACACTGAGTTCAATTGTTTACATGATGTTTTGGTGGGACCATGACCTATGCCTCAAGCAGTTCTACCAACTAGTTCAGGACTATAAGAACAAGTCTGAACAAGAGAGGTAAATGTAAGAAGAATCTATTATAGATGTCAGACATGGACTCACCTGATGAGAAGTTAAAGAATTGAAGGAGTGAAGAACTTAAGAGTGAGACTTATGTGGATCTCAGGTCAGGGAAGAAATAATTAATTCATAGCCAGATCTTTCTGATGTGTTTGCAGAAGGATTGCTGGATCCACTATAAGATATCTTTTATTGAAGATAAATGTCCTGAAGTAGTAAAGGAGGGTAACATTAGCAAAAATAAATGTACTAAAATGATGATAATACACTCAAAGGCAGAAGAGACAAATTGGAGTTCAAAGAATACTGAGAGGAAAATAGGTATATCTTTGAAGACTTAGCAATTTTCCAGTTGTTTTCAGGATTTAGAATACTTTGCCCATATTGCAAAGGACATTGAATTGTTTTACTTGATTATTGCTCTGCCTATACCTAGGGAATAAATGAATAAAGAAAGGATGTTTTAAGTATTTATTTTATTTTGTTCATGTAACTCAGGTTGGTGTTAAATTTATGGTCCTCCTGCCCATACCTCCCAAGTGCTTAAATTATAGGTATGGATCATTATGCCTTAAAAAGTAGAGAATTTTCAAGGTGACTTTAGCCAGAACCTGAGATTCAGCCTTCACTCTGGTAAATGTATTTGACAGCTCCACAGACTCATGAATATACTGACCACCTAGTATGGAAAAGCCAGTCTGTAACTTCAATATCATTCCTTAAGAAAACTATATATACTTTTTCTTATTTGCAAGTTTCCCAGAAATTTTCAGAAAACAGCAAAGTGAACTATTCTGACTAGAGAAATGCTTTTTATATGGTTTTTTGAGTTTACTGAAGTAGGTTGTCTTGAGGAAATTAAATGGATGAAGAAAATATGAACAACCCGTGGGAGAAAATGAAAAGTCCAGAAATAATGTTATAACAGATTGCTTCCGTGAGCCATCAGAAGTGGATTCCAGTAGAGTCATGAATTCGGCTTTTAGGCCTAAGATGCATTAGACATAAGGCTAACATGTCAGATTTTGGTTTAAGGATACCTCACCCATCTGGTAGATATATACATGAGAGATAAGGAAGGAATTTATTTTCCTTTTCATTATATTTTAGTAGTGTGAAAAGAAATTTCTTTCTACTAGTTATGGAGGATGGAGAATCTAAAATCAACACATGAGTAGATATGGCTTGGGCTGACAGTGGGTTTCTTCAGATGACATCTCTTTTCCCTCTCCCCCTCCCCTTTCTTTCAGCCATAGGGTTAGCCTCAAACTTGAGATCTACTTGCCTCAACTCAGCATTCTGGTGTTGAAATTGTAGCTCCGTGCCACATACTAAGATGATTGTCTAAAAGAACACAAATCCCATTTAGAAGAAAGACCTTTACCCTGCTCTCTGACTACCTGTCAAAGACTAATATCCAAATACCATTAATTCTAAGAACTAGCTTTCAGAATGTGAATTTTAAGGGAACACAAACATTCAGTCCATGATATCAGGGAAAAATTATTTAGTGTGTGTGTGTGTGTGTGTGTGTGTGTGTGTGTGTGTGTGTGTGTCTATGGTACATTTCTGTGTGGTGTATGTACTCTTGTATGAGAGTGTTTATATATATTCAAAGAGGTTAGAGAACTTTTTTGCCTTATTCTCTTCAGACAGGGTCTTTCACTAAATTTGGTGATAGACTGATGCCCAGCAAGACCTATCCTCCTCCAGTCTGGGTCTCATGCTTATGCAGTAAGAACTCTTATCCACGGAGTCATCTCTCTAGCCTAGTTAATTTAAATAAAGTTGTTTTGTTTAGCTAAAATAATACTGTGTAATAATAGAACTTCTGGAAGTATCACCATTCAGGATTTCAAATTATATTACAGAGTGTTAGTAATATAAACCACGTGGTATTGGTACAGAAACAGACAAGTTGATCAGTAGAATTGAATCAAAGACCCAGAAATAGACCCATAGACCTACAAATACTTGATATTTGACAAAGAAGCCAAAATTGTACAATTGAAAAAAAAAAAGAAATCATCTTTAACAAATGGTACTGATCTAACTGGATGTCTCCATGTAAAAGATGCAAATAGACTCATATCTGTCACCCTGAACAAAACTTCAAGTCTAAGTGAATCAAAGACCTCAACATAAAATCAGATGCACTAAATCTAGTGGAAGAGAAAGTAGGGAACTGCCTTGAATTCATTGGTAAAGGATGCAAGTTCCTGAACAGAACACCCATAGCTCAGGCGTGAAGATCAACAGTTAATAAGTGGGACCTCATGAAACTGAAAAGCTTCTGCAAGGCTAAGGGCACCTTCAACAGGACAAAACAATATCCTACAGATTGGGAAAAGATCTTTACCAACTACGTCTAACAGAGGACTAATATCCAAAATATATAAAGAACTCAAGAAATTAGGCACCAACAAACCAAGTAACCTAATTAAAAATGGTGTGCAGAGCTAAAAAGAATTCTCAACAGAGGAATCTCTAATGAGCAGGAAACACTTAAAGTATGTTCGACCTCCTTAGTCATCGGGGAAATGTAAATCAGAATGTCTCAGATTCCACCTCACACCCATTAAAATGGCTAAGATAAAAAACCTCAAGGGACAGCACATGCTGGAGAGGATGTGGAGCAAGGGGAGTACAAACTGGTAAAAAGTCTTTGGAAATCAATTTGAGGGTTTCTCAGAAAATTAAGAACTGGGGTATACCACTCCTGAGCATATATCCCCACATGCCATACACACACAAAAAAGCTCACTATACCACAAGGACACTTGCTCAATTATGTTCATAGCACCTTCTATCATAATAGCCAGAAATTGGAAACAACCTAGATGTCCCTCAACTGAAGAATGAAGAAATAAAATGTGAAATACTATTCCATGGTTAAAAACACAGACATTATGAAATTTGCAGACAAATGGATAGAACTAGAAAATATCATCCTGAGTGAGCTAAACCAGACCCAGAAAGACATGCAGGTGAAGGCAGGTACAAGATAGAATGAGGCCTGCCATTGGATGAGAAGAAAGTATGGGCAGGAGAAAAGTTTTAGAGAGGAGGAGGAGACTGGAGTGAGAGGAGAAGCAGCTGAAAGAACATGGAGGCAGATGTTAAGATTCCTCTCTGCACATTTACAGGTTTTTATGAATATTCTTAAGGGATGGATGTATACAGGGTTTTGTATGTCTAGGTAGGCAATTATATATTATCATTGGATCAGAGGTTATTGTGTTGTGTGTTCTTTCATATGGTGATTTAATTGAATTCAAGAAAGTATGTGGTGGCTGGAGACACTGGGCCACCACAGAATTGGGATGTGTATGTCTGGCATGGTGACAACCTGCCTTGGGAACTAGATGGGTAGAGAGATTGTTTCCAGGCTCAGAGAGTAGACACCAGAGGTGTGGTATGGGATGGAGCAAAGCTAGTGAGACACTTAGCTGACTGAGATGGAGATATCTACCAGATGTCTCGGGTTACTACGGTGCCGGATCTAGGGCAAGTAAAAGACAGCATTTTTTTTTAATAATTTTATAGCAACACATGGTAAGTATTCACTTATAAGTGGACATTATCCATAATGTATAGGATAACCATACTGTAATTCACAGTAACAAGGAAACTAAATAATAAGGAGGCCCCAAAGGAGGATGTGTGAATCTCACTCAGAAGGGGAAACAAAATAGTAGGCAGAGGTGGAGGGAAGAAAGGAACTAGGTGGAGAAGGGGTGAGGAGGGGAACTGGGGTGGGGATCAGGTGAGGGAGATGAGGTGTGGGAGAAAGAGGTCTGAGAGTGAGAAAGGCGATGGGTGGTATCTCCTTGAATAACTGCAGACCTGGGACAGGGGAGGTTCTAGAGAATCTATGGGGGTGACGCTAGCTTAGACTCCTATCAGCGGAGTACATGGAGACTGAAGTGGCCTCCTGCTATAGCCAGGTGGGACTTTCAGTGGAGGGAAGGGGCATTAACCCACCCACAAAGGCTTCAACCCAAAATTTGTCCTTCTTTTAAGATGTACAGGGATAAAGATGAGCAGAGGTTGAGAGAATGGCCAATCAATGGCTCCCAACTTGAGAACTGTCCCATGGGAGAAAGCCAACCCCTGAGACTATTAATGAGACTCTGCTATGCTTGCAGACAGGAGTCTATAATCACTGTCTGCTGAGAGGCTTCATCCAACAGCGGATGGGAACAGATGCATAGATCCATAGCCAAACATCAGGCAGTGCTCAGGAGTCTTGCAAGAGTGGTGTATCATGTGGGCTCACAGAGACTGAACCACCAACCAAAGAGCTTGCAGGGACCTAGACCCCCTACACACTTACAGCAGATGTGCAGCATGGTCTTCATGTGGATCACCTAACAATTGGAGCAGACGCTGTCTCTTAGTTGTCTGCCTTTGGATCTGCTTCCCCTAACTGGACTACTTAGTTGGGACTACCTAGTGGGAGAGAATGCACTTAGGCCTACTGAGCCTGGATGTTCCAGGGTGGGGTGGTATCCAAGGGGGGAGGGGTTCCCCTTCTCTGAGAAGAAGGGAAGTAATGGGGGAGGGATTTGTAAGGGTGGGACTTGGAGGAGAGGAGGGACCATGGGTGATCAGGATGTAAAGTGAATAAATTAATTAATTTTTAAAATGATGCTGTGGGGTTGGGGATTTAGCTCAGTGGTAGAGCGCTTGCCTAGCAAGCGCAAGGCCCTGGGTTCGGTCCCCAGCTCCGGGGGAAAAAAAAAAAAAGAAGCTGCTAAAATGATGCTGTTTTAGGGGAAGATATATGCTACTAGTTGAATAATTTTGAAGCTTGCTTTGTTTGGAACATTCTTCTTTAATGACTTTGGTCCGAGTGTGTTACATAATCTGTGACTTGTATGAATTTCAAATACAAAATCCTTCAACATTTTTTTACCAATAGACAGATTAAAGCAAGAAAGCCCAAGAGCTTCTGATTTGGGTTTGCACATTCCTTCATTGTATGGCATAGCAGTACATGTTATTGATTTTTAATGAATTTCCTTTTTAAGGTGGCATTAAATGTGAAATAATTAGGAATGTTCATTCTGTATTTTTCCCCCATAAGTCATCTTTCTACAGATGAAACCCTGCTAGACTAGAAGGTTCCTTACAGCCAATGGGGTTAGTCAGCCTGTATAAGTCCTAGCTACTGATAGAACTACTCATTGCTTTTCCCTTGCTTGTCAGTGGCTGTACTATGCTTGTCTTCTTTGGCCCTTAAAGGTGATTCCTCAGAAAATTGGACATAGTACTACTTGAGGACCCAGCTATACCACTCCTGCGCATATACCCAAATGATGCTCCAACATATAATAAAGACACATGCTCCATTATGTTCATAGCAGTCTTATTTATAATATCCAGAAGATGGAAAGAACCCAGATGTCCTTCAACACCCAACGGAGTACTACTCAGCTATTAAAAACAATGACTCTATGAAATTCTTAGGCAAATAGATGGAACTAGAAAATATCCTAAGTGAGGTAACTCAGATATGATATATACTCACTGATAAGTGAAGATTAGTCCAAAAGCTTGGAATACCCAAGATACAATTTAGAGACCACATGAAGTTCATGAAGAAGGAAGACCAAAGTGTGGATGCTTCAGTGCTTCTTAGACGGGGTAACAAAATACTCACAGGAGGAAACACAGAGACAAATTGTAGAGCAGAGACTGAAAAAAAGGCCATTTAGACACTGACACACATGGGGATCCATCCCACATGCAGTCACCAAACCCATTCATTATTGGGGATGCCAAAAAGTGCATGCTGACAAGAGCCTGATATAGCTGCCTTCTGAGAGGTTCTGCCAGAGCCTAACAAATACAGAGGTGGATGATTGCAGTCAACCATTGGACTGAGCACTGGGTCCCCAAAGAAGGAGTTAGAGAAAGGACTGAGGTAGCTGAGGGGGTTTGCAACCCCATAAGAAGAACAATACTATCCACCATCCAGATCCCCCAGCACTCCCAGTTACTAAACCACCAACCAAAGATTACACATAGAGGGGTTTGTGGCTCCAGCTCCATATGTAGCAGAAGATGGCCTTATCTGGCATCAATGGGAGGAGAGGCTCTTGGTCCTGTGAAGGCTAAATGCCCCGTGTAGGGGAATGCCAGGGTTGGGAGGCGGGAGGGAGTGGGTGGGTGGATGAACACCTTCGTGGAGGCAGAGGTTGGGGCAATGGGATGGGGGGTTTCCGGAGGGAAAACTGAGAAAGGGGATAGCATTTGAAATGCAAATAAAGAAAATATCCAATAAAAGAAAAGAAAAGGAAAGGAAAAAAAAAAAGAACTGGAGTTACTAAAGTGAAATTCACTGAAATGTTACCTTTTAAAAGGAAAAAAGGTTAATGTAGAGAGTTCCAAGAGCTCAATGATCTAGAAGAGGCGGCACTAGAGTTCTATAACTAGGCTTTGGAATATCTTCACACAATACTTGCCAGCTAGCATTGAGGACACACTCTTTTATACGCTCTAAATTTAAAGTTATTTTCACAATATTATAGGTTCAATTTATTCAACAAAGATTTTGTAGTGAAATATTCATTAAGGGTCACTACAATGAACAGAGATCAAATAATACACATGAGAATCATTCTGGTTGAAGTATTTGTACATTTTAACAATGAAAAAAATAGAAATTCCACCACCTTTGTCTCGTAACTACAGGAAGATTGCTCTTTTAATTGAAAACACCATGGTCTAGAAAGAAGACTCTGTCCAGGTGTCTACATTTTTGATGCATTAGAAATGACTAGAAAGAAGGAAACTTATTCAAAAATAAGACTTAAAGCTATTTAGCCTTCATCAAACATAGGAAGAAAACACTGGAAGTAGATATGACTTGGATATTGTTTAAGGAATGTGACTGTATGCCAAGGATTGTTTCTTTGGGGCTGGTTTATATTAAGATAATGAATTAGAAATGTTTATTTTACAGTGATATTCATGTACTTATTTGTGTTTTTTAAATAATAATTTGTATACCATTAGAATAAATCATTTTTACTTAGTAAATGACTCTAGAGTTGAGAATTACTTTTATCACAATAATTTATTTAACAGATTGGTATTTGAATAATAAATCACACTCACATAAGCATAATGGTACTAAAACTTACATTTGTTATTTTATCATCATTAAACAAAATTAGTTGCCTTTTAAATCTTTTCTCTGGTTTTGTTTTGTTTCAATTTTTAAGATTTTTTTAAAAAGCATTTCTTTTAATATTATTTTTATACATTTTAATTAAAATGATTTTTTTATTACTTAGTGGTTAGACTCAGAGTCTTGTACATGCTAGAAAAGTACTCTCTCACATACTGCAGTATCAGTCTGTCTAGTAAATCATAGGCTGACCTAAATAATATTATGTATTGTCATACATACAATTTTAGAAAACTAAAATTCAGAGAAATAATTTTGATCAAATGTTTAAATTTATCATTATTTAGAAAATCATTTCAAAATAAATGTTTATAATAGAAGGCAAGTTATATTTTTGTGAACATTCTATTTTCCATTACATACTGTAATAACATAATAGCACCAGATGAGTGACATCGTGGGCAGAAGTTGTTTGGTTTGCAGTAAAAGAGACCCTGCAGTAAAAAAGAACTCTCAGGGTTCAGGATAGCTCTTACATGATTTATATACACTATAGCTACATATGGTAGATAGGTCAACTTTAAATTCAGTGCTGGTGTTTGACGAAGGTCTTTTTTTATTAATCATTTTATGGTGAAAGTAATGAAAGGGAGAGAGAGAGAGAGAGAGAGAGAGAGAGAGAGACAGAGAGAGGAGAGGGAGAGAGAGAGAGAGAGAGAGAGAGAGGAGAAGGGAGGAGAGAGAGAGAGAGAGAGAGAGAGAGAGAGAGAGAGAGAGAGAGAGAGAGATCGTTCAAAATTTCTGTCTTCACTTAAGAGTATAAACTTATTCACAGAGGAGGGACAATTGTGACCTAGCCCCAATTTCAAAAAAAAAAATATTTGTTTTACTATTTTATGTTTGTGTGCTTGAGTATATGTATGAGCCCAGGGAGGCTAGAAGAGGGATAGGATACTCCTGAATACAAGTCACACCCATCTCTGAGCCATATTGTATGCCTACAGGGTCCTCTGAAAGGGCAGCCAGTCCTCATAACCACTGAGTAATCCCTCTAAGCACCCCATTCCTTCTGACAGCTCCTACCTACCAGGAGTCCAACCACCTTCCACTTCTGTTACCCTGACAACGAAAACTGAGTATGAGGAACATCCAAAATGTAGCAGTGACGTTTTGGGCTGTACAAAGTCTGATCATTTCATAAAATAGTCCAGTTAAATTTTCTTTTCATAATGAAAGTTACAGCCACATAGGATAAAAACACATCGAGTCAGAAACTCACAAAAGGTTTGTTTGATTGCTTACAGGGGACAGAAATGGAGCGTTTTTTTAGTAACTTCACATATCATGTTAGAAATATTTTTAAGGTTTAAATCAAAATACACATCTTTAAGGAAATAATGGAGGTGTAGTTGTCACCATGGAAACAGGAATTCCCTAGTCACCTCTGAATTCTCTTCTTGATAACATTTTCTTCTCTCTCTATAGGGCAATAAACAGCCTGTTTAAAAAAAAAATCAAGACATTTTTTAATCAATAACTAGCTTGACACCTATTGGAGTTATTTTATTATTTTGTTCACAAAACCCAGCAATGAGGGGTGAAAAGAAAACACAACAAAAATCACAATAAATCTAATAGAGCAAGAAGAAACTGACCAGGGGGAACTCTTAATCTCGTCAACACACAATCAACACACAGCACAGTTGTTTAGGAAAGACAAAAGAAGAAAATGAAATGGCAAAACTTTCTTTGAAAATTTGTTTAAAACATATTGTTTACATCTTTTGTCTGTGGATTTTAGTTATTCTATACTTTATGACTAATATCCATTTATCAGTGAGTATGTAGCATGCATGTCTTTTTGGGTCTGACCTCATTCACAATATTTTCTAGTTCTTTGGGTCTCTGGATTAGAGTGTGGTTATTCTATATTTTATGGATGATATCTACTTATTTTTGTTTGTTTTTTAATTTTATTTTTCTTGGATATTTTATGTATTTACATTTGAAATGTTATCCACTTTTCTCTCTCTCCAATACCTTTCCCCCAACTCCATGTTTATATGAGAATGCTCCAACTTACTCCCACCTCAACACCCTGGAATTCCCCTACATTGGGGAAACAAAACTTCATGGTACCAAGGGCTTTTTCTCCTATTGATGCTGAACAATGCCATCTTCTGCTATGTATACAGCTGGGGCAATGGGACCCTCCATGTTTACTTCATCCAGATTTTTCAGTTTGGTTGAGTATAGGCTTTTGTAGTAGAATCTGACAATTTTTTTTAATTTCCTCAGTTTCTGTTGTTATGTCTCCCTTTTCATTTCTGATTTTCTTACTTTGGATACTCTCTCTGTGCTCTCAGGTTAATCTGCCTAATGGGTTATCTATCTTATTGATTTTCTCAAAGAACCAGTTCCTGGTTTTGTTGATTCTTTGTATAATTCTTTTTGGTTCTACTTGGTCAATTCTAGCTCTGAGTTTGATTATGTCTTGCCACCTACTCCTTTTGGATGTATTTGCTTCTTTTTGTTCTAGAGCATTCAGGTGTGCTGTCAAGCTGTTTGTGTAGGCTCTCTCCAGTTTCTTTTGGAGGCACTCACAGGTATGAGTTTTCCTCTTAACATGGCTTTCATTGTATTCCATAAGACCGAGTATATTGTGCCTTCATTTTAATTAAATTCTAAAAAGGTCTTTAAATTCTTTATTTCTTTCTTGACCAAATTGTCACTGAGTAGAGCATTGTTTAGCTTCTATGTTTATGTGAGCTTTCTGTTGTTTTTGTTGTTATTGAAGACCAGTCTTAGTCATTGGTGATCTGTTAGGATGCATGGAATTATTTCAATTTTCTTGTATGTATTGCGGCCTGTTTTGTGACTAATCATATTGTCAATTTTCAAGAAGATAAGATGAGGTGCTGAGAAGAAGATATATATATATATATATATATATGGATATATGGATATATATGGTGTGTGTGTGTGTGTGTGTGTGTGTGTGTATGTGTGTGTGTGTGTGTGTGTATGTGTGTGTGTTTGTTTTAGGATGAAATGTTCTGTAGATATTTGTTAAATCCATTTGGTTCATAACTTCTGTTAGTTTCACTGTGTCTCTGTTTAGTTTCTGTCTCCATGATCTGTCCATTGATGAGAGTAGGATGTTGAAGTCTCCCACTATTTTTCTGTGAGGTACAATGTATGCTTTGAGCTTTATTTTTTTGAATTTTCTTTGACTATTGTGTCAATGTTTTCTATGGTTTCTTCTGCCCCAGAGACTCTTTCTAAAATCTCTTGTATTCTGTTGGTCATGCTTGCATCTATGACTCCTGATCTCTTTCCTAGATTTTCTATTCCCAGGGTTGTCTCCCTTTGTGATTTCTTTATTGTTTCTATTTCCATTTTTAGATCCTGAATGGTTTTGTTCAATTCCTTCACCTGTTTGTTTGTGTTTTACTCTAACTCTTTAGTGGCATTTTGTGTTTCCTCTTTAAAGGATTCTACTTGTTTACCTTGTTGTCCTTTATTTCTTTAAGGGAGTTATTTATGTCCTTCTGAAAGTCCTCTATCATCGTCATGAGATGTAATTTTAAATCCAAATCTTGCTTTCCCAGTGTGTTTGGATAGCCAGTATTTGCTGTGGTGGGAGAACTGAGTTCTGATGATCCCAAGAAGTCTTGGTTTCTTTTGGCTTAGTTTCTTGTGCTTGCCTTTTGCCATCTGGTTATCTCTGATGTTAGTCTTGCTGTCTCTGAGTGGAGCTTTTCCCTCCTGTGTGCCTGTAAGTCTGTGAGCCTTTGAGACTGTGATCTTAGTAGTGAGAGCGCTCCTGAGAGGTCAGCTCTCTGTGGACAGGTTTTCCGTCTGGAGAGCTGTAGGACACCATTAGCTCTGGTCATAGATGGAAACTGGAAGTGTAGTGTCCCAGGCTGCTTTGAGGCACCTATGCTCCATATGCTCCCTTTGGGTCTCTCTTTGGATAGTCACTGGAGAGAATGTGGGGTCCCATCTATGGGCTTAGGAGTGAGAGCTCTCCTGGCAGACCAGCTCTCTTCAGGCAGGTTTTGGGTGTGAAAGACTATGGGACAGTCTTAGTGTTGGGCACAGATCAATAATATCTACTTATCGGTGAATACATACCGTGCATGTATTTTTGGGTCTGGTTTACTCACTCAGGATATTGTGTAGTTCTGTCCATTTGTCTGCAAAATTCATGATGTCCTTGTTTTTAATAGCTAAGTAATATTCCATTGTGTAAACATACCCATTCCTTTATCCATTCTTCAGTTGAGAAGTATCTGAGTTGTTTCCAGTTTCTGGCTATTAAGGATAAGCTGCTATAAACATAGTTGAGCAAATGTCCTTGTGGGATGGAAGAGCGTCTTTTGGGTATATTCCCAGGAGTGGTACAGCTTGAGGTTGAACTATTCCACATTTTCTGAGAAACTGCCAAGTTGCTTTTCAATGTGGCCATACAATTTGTACTTCCATTAGCAATGGAGAAATATTTCTCTTGTTCCACATCCTCTCCATCATATGTTATCCCTTGAGATTTTACTTTAGCCATTCTGATCAGTATAAGTGGACTCTTATTCATTTTGATTTGCATTTCCCTGACTACAAAGAGTGTTGAAACATTTCTTTAAATACCTCTAGGTCGTTAGACATTCCCTGTTGAGAATTCTCTGTTTTGCTCTGTACTTTATTTTTTAAAATTAAGTTATTTGTTTTGTTGGTGCCTAATTGCTTGAGTTCTTTATATATTTTGAATATTAGACCTCTGTTGAATGTATGGTTGGTGAAGTTATTTTCACATTTTTAGGCTTTTACTCTGTCCTATTGAGAGTTCTTTGGCTTATAGAAGCTTTTCAGTTTCATGAGGTCCCATTTATTAATTGTTGATATTTGTTCCTGAGCTATTGGTGTTCTGCTCAGGAATTTGTCTCCTGTAACAATGAATTCAAACGTGTTCTCTATTTTCTGTTCTATGAGAGTTGGTGGGACTGGTTTAATGTTGAGGTGTTTGGTCCACTTGGACTTGAGCTTTTGTGAAGGGTGATAGATATGGGTATATTTACATTCTTCTACATGGCAATATCCAGATAGGCCAGCACCATTTGTTGAAGATTTTCTCTGTGTTCCCCTGTATGGTTTTGGCTTCTTTGTCAAAAATCAAGTTTCTGAAGATATGTGGGTTTATTACCAGGCTGTTTTTATAATTATTGCTTGGAAGGACAGCTTGATGTCAGGGTTGGTGATACCTACAGATGTTCTTTTACTCTACAATTGTTTCAGCTATCCTGGGTTTATTGTTTTTCCATATGAAATTGGAATTTCCATATATGTTGGAATTTTGATGAGAGCTGCATTGAATCTCTAGTTTGCTTTCGATAAATTGGATTTTCACTATGTTAATCCTACAATCCATGAGCATGGAAGATTTTTCCATCTTCTATTTTCTTCAGTTTCCTTCTTCTGAAACTTGAAGCTCATGTCATTACTGCGCTTTTGTTTGCTTGGTTATAGTTACACTAAGATTTTTTTTTCTTTTTTTTCCCTATCTTTATTAACTTGAGTATTTTTTATTTACATTTCGATTGTTATTCCCCTTCCCGGTTTCATGGCCACATCCCCCTAACCCCTCCCCCTCCCCTTGCAGCTTGTCCTTTGTAGTTATTATGAAGAGTATTGTCTCTCTAACTTGTTTCTCCTCCCCTTTATTGTTTTTAAAGAAGCCAAAAAATAAGAAGGCCCAAGGGAAGATACTTGAGCCTTTCTCGGAAGGGGAAATAAAATATATATCAGAGTTGGATGGAGGAGGGAACTGAGTGAGAGAAGGGATAGGCAGGGGAGAGGGAGAATCAGGTAGGTGTAAGAAGAGCAGGGGAGAGAGAATAGAAATCAACCTTGGGTGGCAGAAGACTGGGACATTTTTAGGTTGTGCCAGAGACCTGGGACTGAGGAGACCTCAAGGAGTTTATGAGGGTGACTTTAGCTGTGACTGCTAGCAGTAAAGGAGATGGAGCTGGAAGTGGCAGCCTCCTGTGGCCATGTAGGACTCCCAGTGGGGGAATAAGAATAGCAACTCACCTACAAAACCTTCTACCCAAGATGTGTTCTGCCTATGAGATGTTCAGGGACAAAGATGGAGCAGACATGGAGGGAATGGCCAACCAATGACTCTCCCTAATTGAGACCCATACCATGGGCAAGAACCAATACCTGATACCATTAATGATACTTCGTTGTCCCTGCAGACAGGATGCTAGCATAACTGTTCTCTGAGAGGCTCCATCTAATAATCCATGGAAAAAGATGTGGAAACCCAGGACCAAACATTGGAGCTCCAGGAGTCTTGTTGAAGCACTGGGGGAACGATTACAGGACCTGAAGAGGATAGGGACTCTACAGGAAGGACAACACAATCAACTAACCTCAGCCCTTGGGGGCTCCCAAAGACTGAATAAGCAACCAACCAAACAGCATGCCTGGGCTGGGCCCAGCAACCCCACATCCCCTCCCATATATAGCAAAAGTGCAGTTTGGTCTTCATACAGGTCTCCCAAAAACTAAAATGTTCACTGTCCCTGAATTGGTTGCCCACCTGCGGATCCTGTTCTCCTAACTGGGTGGCCTTGCCTGGCTTCAGCGGGAGAAGATGCATGTGGTCCTGCAGTGAGTTGATGTGCAAGGGTGGGGTGATACCCAGGGAGGACCTACCCCTTCTCAGGGAGAAGGGAAGGAGGACTATGGGGAGGAACTGTGTGAGGGAGTATCATGGAGAAGTGGGAGCTGTTACTGGGATGTTAAGTAAATAAATAAGTTAATAAAACCTATTTTTAATAATAATGAGCAGAGAATAGTTCAGGTGGCTATAGTAACTTATAATATGAAAGTGTAACTAAGAAATTAAATGTATATTCTTCATATTTGCTTTTTCCAAACAGCACTGTGATTTAGGAATATCTGGAGGACTTCTTGAAAGTAAAGGAAGGGAGGACACTCTGTGGTGCAGGCACCTACATCCTTCAACCTCTTTCCATACCTGCATCCCCTTTCCTCCTCCATCTCAGCAGTATTGTGGGATGATTTTCTAGACAATGTGATTTTCACGTGTTAACCCATTGTTCTGAAAACCAGTACCTCTGTCTTCATCATTTTAAAAATGTATTGCTACTTTAACAATCCTTCAGTTTTTAGTGTGTATCACAATTACTTTATTTTGTATTTTCATACTAATATATCTCCAGAGAGCCTGGTACAATAAAATAAACTGAATTACTTAATTAAGTAAACCTTAATGACGAACAAGAGGCTAGACGGAAAATACAAAGCAGGGGAGATAGTTTTTTTTTTCCTGAATTAAAGCCCTCAAACAATAACCTGTTATTTTATCTGCTTGATTTGGTATCAAGCAAATTGGATAAACAATCTAGATAGATAAGATACCTTCTCCTTTTTGTTAATTGGATAATTTTATTTACATCCCAAATGTTATTTTATTCCCTTTCCCAGTTTCCCATCCATAAGCCCCATATCTCATCCCCGTCCTCCTTCTTCTATAAGGGTGTTCTCCCTCCATAGCTAACCCCCCTTCCTGCCTCCCCACACTGACAGTCCCCTACACTTGGGGGAGGTCTAGCCTTGGCAAGACCAAGAGCTTCTCCTTCCATTGGTGCCGTACAAGGCCATCCTCTGCTACATATGCAGCTGGATCCATGGGTCTGTCCATGTGTCCACTTGGGGTAGTGGCTTGGTCCCTGGGACCACTGGTTGGTGGGTACTGTTGTTCTTATGGGATGACAAGTCCCTTCAATCCTTTCTCTAACTCCTCCAACAGTGACAAAGCCTTCAACTCAAAATTTGTTTTGCTTTCAGATGTGCAGGGATCAAGAAGGACCAAAAACTAAGGGAACAGCTAACCAATGACTACCCTAACTCGAGGCTCATCCCATGTGAGAAAGCCAACCATTGCCACTGTTAATAATACTCTGTTATACTTGCAGACAGGAGACTTATCTCCTGAGTGGCTTCATTCAGCAGCAGATAGAGGCAGATGCAAAGATCCATAGTCAAGCATTAAGTGGAACTCGGGAAGTCTTATGGGAAGAGTGCAAATGAACATGAAGGTGTCAAGGATACTACAAGAAGATCTATAGAGTCAAATAATCGGTGACCATGGAGGTTCACAGAGCCTGGGTCACCAACTTGGGAGCATAAAGAGCTGCATCTATACTTGATACACATGTGTAGCAAATGTACAGCTTGGTCTTAATGTGGGCCCCCTAACAGGTGAAGTAGTGGGTGTCTCTGTTTCTGTTCCCTTCCATTGTATCTCCTTGCCCCTAATTGGATTGCCTGTGGGAATGGGAGAGGATATACCTAGTCCTACTAGAACTAAATGACAGGGTGGGTTAGTGCCCTAAGATAAGGGGAAAGGGCATTGGATGGAGAGATGTGTAAAGGTCAAACTGAGAAGAGAGGAAGGAGAGAACAGTGACCACGATGTAAAGTAGAGAAAAATAAATACGTTTTTGGAAAAAAGGCAGTTTTACATAAAAATTACTCATGAGTTAAGTGGGGGTAAAAGGATGTGCACTGAAGCCAAACTTTAACTTAAATGCTGTGATCTTCATGAAGTCAACACAGTTCACCCTTATCAATCTGAATAGACATGTACTGAAAAAACTAATGAGCCCTGAGTTGATGGATTAAAAAAAATCTGAACCTATGGTATAGATGGATTGAGCCATTGAAGGCCAGTGAACTTGTAAAAGAAGAAGCATTGACCTTCTGGTACTTTTGTAAAAGCTCTCTGTAGCACAGAACATACTTTAATTATGGGTGTAATGTTCTTAGAACTCCAGGAAGTTCTGAGCATATTATTTTCCAGGAATCTGAGCATGAACCATTTAGGGCTTCCAACTCTAAACCAGAGGGCATTAAATTCTTTGTATTTGTTTTGTACATATCATGTCCTTCTGTGCAAATGTTTTTCATGTTAGTAGCTCTAAATGGGAGCTGGATGATTGCATTAACAGGG
Organism: Rattus rattus; assembly: GCF_011064425.1. Classification (NCBI taxonomy): domain Eukaryota; kingdom Metazoa; phylum Chordata; class Mammalia; order Rodentia; family Muridae; genus Rattus; species Rattus rattus. Next base: position 141,787,183 of record NC_046157.1, on the reverse strand, counting down.
TGCAGAACATTGATATGCAGCTAACTGGGGTGGACACTGAATAACACAAATCCTGAAAGCTTCCAGAGTTCAATATTAAATAAGAAGACTTTTCAATTAATTCTTTTTTCATATAAAAATTTCTGTTTAGCTAAAAGGCCTTGATGCACAAACAGGAGCATTTTGAACTTCAATGTTGTAATGCTTGGCACAGAAAGTGGCACTATTAGGAAGGGTGGCCTTGTTAGTGTAGGTGTGTCACTGTGGGCATAGACTTACAACCCTCATACTAGCTGCCTGGAAGTCAGTCTTCCACTAGCAGCCTTCAGATGAAGATGTAAAAGTCTCAGCTTTGTCTGCACCATGTCTGTCTAGATGCAGCCATGCTCCCATTTTGACGATAATGGACTGAGCCTCTGAACTAGTAAACCAGCCCTGATTAAGTGTTGTCTTTTATAAGACTTGCCTTGGTCATGGTATCTGTTCCCAGCAGTAAAACCCTAAGTTAAGTGTTTATGAGTCAGGTATCATATTGCTTCAAGGCAATGGTCTCTTGGGTCAGAAAGGGTTGGTGTGCTTTAGGAACAATTAAAAATAAGTATAGTAGTCAGAAGATCTAGGCAAATTCCAGGGGCTCATATATTTACTATGCACACAAGCAGACCAGTCACAATTGAGACATTCACTGAGAAGCAGAAAATACACAAAGTTTGGAAACTCAGGCATCAACTGATATAACAAAATATGAAGAAAAAAATAACTTGAGATGCCTTAGTTTTGAGGTGAATTTTTGTCCTTTCAGGTCTTCTTTGCCTCTTGGTTAGGTAAAGGAGAGTCTCTAGACCTGCTACCTGGGACCTACTTTTTTTTTCTTGTTCTTACCTACTTCTACTTAAGGAAAGCATGAAAGAAGCATTAGGTGCAGTGAGGGGAACCATTATTTGTAATTACTTTGCAACCTAATTAGCTTTGTGACCAAAGGCAAGTGACCTGACTTCCATGCCGCACACTGTTCTGTCTTAGAGATTTACTTCGAGACTCTTAGATAAGTTTTATATGACATTATTAATGCTCATAACCTGATAAAGTATGACACATAGTGAACATGCCATTTAACCACTGAAATTTAGACAGTGTAAGGAATAGCTCAGACCACAATGGCTGTCAACTCCAAGCATTGCAAACTGTGTATCAACGGAGTTAGTGAGTTTCCTTTTTCTACCCAACTTTACCAAAACAGATGTAGCTGGTCTGTGCTTTATCTGACAGAACTCAGGGGTTGAGGGAATCCCCTGATTTTATGGCAAATAGGAAGGCAAGACAGCTCTTTAAACAATTCAGAAAGGCGACTTCAGTGAAACAGAGGCAACCTTGATGCAATCAGGAAGAATTCTACAAAGCAGAGGCAAGAATTGGAAGCCAGCCTTGTCTATGTAGAAAGCTCCAGGACAGCCAAAGCTACATAGTGAGACCTCGTCTCAAAAAAAGCAAACCAAAAAAAAAAAAAATACTATGAATATTAGCCATAAAGTGTTAGAGCTGTGAAATGAGATAGTTTCAAAACAAAACAAAACACATAAAAATTTGTACCACAGCATGAATGAAAAAAATACAAACCACAGCATGAATGAAACTGAAGAGCATATTGTAAATGAAAAACTCTACCCATAAAAAAACACATTATTGTAAGGACTTCATTAAGATAAAATGTCTAGATTAAATGTAGTGAAAGGGAGATGATTAATTGCCTAGGTCTGGGAAATAGGAAGTAACAGGATTACTAATAACTGTTCAAAGATAAATCCTTTGAGGCAAATATACAGAGATATCTGGTAGTTTGCTGTTTAGCCTATGAGACCGGATGTCTCAGCAGTCCTACTGTGGTGCTAGAATCCCGGGGCAGTCCTAGGGAGCTGCATGTTTTCAGTCTACCTTGGGATCAAAAAGTGGGTATGATACTACTGAAATAACAGCTCGGGAAAAGAATAGCTCAACATGCTTGTGAGAGTGTGGCTAGCAGACAAAAAGCAAACGATTCCTTTCTCTGTGACTTTTTGTGTGGGCTGCCACCAGAAGGTATGGCCCCAATTTAGGATAGATCTTTTGGTCTTAAATGATTCAGAGTTACGGTAGGTTTTCCAACTCTAATAATCCACTCCCCCCCACAAAAAAAACCCTCACAGGTATGCCCATTTTAGTTTATTCCATTTGTGGTCAAGTTGACAACAAAGATTAACCATCATAGCTATAACCGTTGGCTAGCATTGTGCATAAATGATAAAGGAATGAATGCTATTAGAACTAGACATTAATTTCTTTTTGTTGCAAATCATCTATATCCCTTTCATCACCATAACTTTATACAAAGTGCCACAAGGAGGTGCCTCATTCTACTTTACTAATTAGAGGAAAATTGAGACTCTGAAGGTAGACGAGAAGGGAAGTCTTTCGCCAGGGGCAGTTATTACTTAAAGGACACGCAATATGCAAACCACAGAGAGCTTTGGAGAATGTCTAGTTTAGAGGTCCAAAATGAGACAGCTTTTGAACTTTGCTGGCCTTTGCCCACAGCTCTTTCACAGTTAGGAACGGCTCCTACTGAAACATATCACATTCAAAGAATGAATTTCATATTTCTTGTTGAACTATTGCTGAGCCACTAGATAGGTCTAGAAAACAGAGATTCCAAGAATTTTTCTTTCAACCTCAGGTTTGATTAAACAGGCAAGCAACCATGGCCACATGACCTGTGGGGAATGAGGCACAGTAGTTCAAAATAGGCAGTGGCTGGGTAGATACTTTAATCTGTACTGTGAGAAAACTATGACTATTGAAAGCAAGATTATTGGTCACCAAGTGAATATTCAACAGAAAGTTATGGAAATAAAACTAATGGAAAACTAGGGATAAAGTGATTTCTAAGCATGTATGAGGAGGACCTAAGTTCAATTCTAGCTCCTTAAAACACAAGCAATGAAACAAATTCAAGTTATATTATATGATATATATCATATTATACATATATTATAACTTTATATATGATATATGCTTATATATATGTATATGTCATAATTAAAGAAAAGAATGCCATGAATTAAAAGAGAATAAGGTGGAATACATGGGAAGGTTCAGAGGGAGAAAGGAGAAAGAGAAAATTCTGTAATAACATAATTTCAAATATTAAAAAATTATAAAAACTGAAGCAAATAAAAATCCCAATAGATCAGCATGGGTAGCTTGGCCATTGTGGTTGTGTTAAATAGAGTGAAACATAATTACAAATTTTAAGGCTTAAATTCACATTATATGTCAAAGAAGGGGAACCAGAAAATTATCTATGACTTCTTTGAACTATGCAAGTGACACTACATTTGTTCATGGTAAGCAGTCTTCCATAAACATCCACTGAGTTGAAAACTCAGAATCTAACGAAATTATAATATAGTCTCTTTGTGTCTTACATCAAATTTAGTATATTTCTATACATAAGACCAGATCATCTCCCAGAAGCCTATACTACGCCTACCATGCCCTATCCCCACTTTCTAGTTATTTTCTGTCATTCTGCAGGGAAGAAGGTATAGTACTTGGACACAGAGTACCTGTCATTCTTCCAATAGCATAGACTTGGCAAAAATAAATTTCGCCTGTGCGGGTTTCTACAGCAGTGTCAACAATACAGCTAATATTGGTAACAATAACTGACCTTTACTAAGTAACTTAAACAATTCTTCATACTATTCTAAACACTTTATCTAGATATTAATTAGAAGTAAGAAATGGACTTAATTAATTTTGAGATTCTAATATTATGATTATGGCCAAAGTTATATAAGAGAACACCTGTAACTCAGGGTATAAAACTCTTTTCTATTCCTGCCTTTGCTTTGAAGAATGACACAGAGACCTTATATTTATTAATAAGCTTCAGGCCCTATAACTGAACGGATTCTGAACTATTCTAACTGGGTAACATGGGTCTTAGATGACTCTCCAGCATACTTTCCAGCCATGTGGCCCATTACCTGCCATCTACATTCTTCATTCCTGTTCTGATGGCTAGAGTCCCACCTCAGAACCTTTCCCTCGCTCTGGGACGTTCTGCTTTGTCCTCTCCTGCCCAGCTATAAGCTGTTCAGCACTTTTTTTAATCAATGAGAAAGATGGTGGAGAACAATGTTTTACAAAATACTGAGTCAGGAGATGCCCCATAGTAATGACAATACCAAAGTCAAGACCGCCAGCAGACCTCTGGGTACAGAAATCAGCATTTGAATAGACTGAGCACAAACCAACACCAGGGTCTTTCCACCTTCACTCCTGGGAAGGAGCTTCTTCCCTAAGAAGACTCTTAAATAAGAGAAGGTAGAAAAGGAGCCCAGGGATCTTGAGGCAGCTGACAATAAGATGAGGCTTTGTGTTTGCAGAAGAGACATTTGCCAATGGTAAAACCTTTGCTGTAGGACATGTGCATATTTGAAGAAACAGTGGAAGAGTCCCTCAGCCTTTGATAGAGAGAGACATCTGTTTCAGTCAGAGTTCACACAAGATATCATAAAAAACTGCTTATTAGTGGGTGGGATATTTGCAAAGTTGAGATGTTACTGTAATAATATAATTGCAGAAGGAAAAGTTTGCCATGTTCTACCTGTTCAGCAATGTATCAATATTACATGCTTTAAAGGCTTACAGATGCATCATTAGTAATAATAACTGTAATAACAGCCCAGACAGTCTAGAACCCAAAATATTGAGGAAAATGTGAATAAAAGTCATTTCCCCATTGGCTCTATTTGTTATTTGAACTAATGTTTATGAGAAAAATGGTAAAGTATTATTGAAGAATATGATTACATATCTAATATAAGTAACCAAAACTGTAGGATTGGAAAGTGTGGTGGTTTGAAAGAAAATGGTTCCCATAGTACAATAGGGAGTGGTTCTATTAGCAGGTGTGGCCTTATTGGAGTTGGTGTGGCCTTGTTAGAGTTGGTGTGGCCTTGTTGGAGGAAGTATGTATGTCACTAAGGGTGGGTTTTGAAGACTCAGATACTCAAGCAAGTGTCAGTCTAACACTCCTTTTCTTCTACCTACTGATCTGCATGTAAAACTTACTTCCCCCACATCTTGCCTTTCTGAATGCCCCCATGCTTCCTGCCATGATGACAATGGACTACACCTCTGAACTGTAAGTCAGCTCCCAGTTAAATGCTTTGCTTTTTAAGAATTGCCATGGTCATGGTGTCATTCTCAGCAAATAGAAACCCTAAGACAGAAGGACACTGAGGGAAAGCTGTTTCCCTCTTGTCAACAGAATGCAACCTATCAGGCCTGAATGGAAATAATACATTGGAAGCTACCTAAAACAATAACTTCAGCTGAGTGGTTAATTCCCTAGCTAAGATCCTACCCCTCAGGAGGGCAGGTTCACCTATTAGCATTCTGAAGAGTTGGGAAGAGGAATAGTTAAAATCTTTAATATGATACAGTACTTTCCCTACCCATAATTCCTGTCCTCTGTGTTACTCAAGGAGCCTCAGCCAAGAAGCATTAAGTCTACCCACTCTTTTGAAATACTTAGGGAAATCTACCATTTCTCTTTTACTCATTCTAGTTCTTTTCTACACAACCTTTCTCTACCACTTGGAGCCTCCTCACATTTTCTCTAAGGTGACCACCTCTTTAGTGATTCAGTTGCTAACCTAGCATGCTGTTGCTTGCCAACCTCCATTATTGAACATGCTGGCCTAATCCAAACATTTCCTTCTGTGTCCCCCACATGCCTCTCCTCCAGGTTGATGGCAGACACTGAAATCTACAGCTTATTTGCTCTGTTTTGTTTTTGTTTTTCAAATTTTCATAAACCCACTCTTTAGTTTTTTTCTGAACTTTTAAAAAAAACCTAATGAACAACAACAACAACAAAAAAACACTCCAAAATTCTGATAATGATGCTATACATTACATAATGAGGTTAATTACATAAGCAATGCATCTTTTTCATATGTTACTCAAGCTGTTTGATTAAGTTTTCTATTTTTCTTTAACTAGATACATCCCTATATATACTAAAACAATGCCATGTAGAAAGAAAACTGTGACCGTGTTCCATTCCCATTTGAAATTTCTCACAGAGCTTTGAGAAAGGTAAGATGAAAAGCAAAGGTGATTAAATTTAACTCATAGTCAAAATCACCATTTCAGAGAAAGAAGAAATAGCCAACATCTACTTTTCTACTATTTATCCAGTTCATTGCAATTTGTTGAGATGGACCTTTCTTAAGACATTTTGCATTTTGTAAGAATAAGACCTAAGAATCTTTTCATTACAGGAAAAGAAAATATCATGTAATAGAGATTATAGTGCATATTGGGAAATAAAGGGACAGAAATCGGTAATATTATGAGGTTAAACTAATCAAAGCATTGAGAAAAGAAAGGTTGAGACTTTCAAGAAGTACAAAGTTGTTGCTTGTGAACTTTTACATAAGAAATACATGTTTTTTAACAATCCACCATCTGAAGAGCAAGCGAAGGGATCAATCTACATGGGATGAACATTTTAGAAAGTATTGTGGGGGTAAGAGAACTTGCTGATAATATACAACTTGCAAAACAAAGTCTTGCTATTTCCCTCTTGACACATGTCTGCTGTCTACAGGGCAATCATATCCAACGGTAATTGTCTAACAATTGTTCACACTGAGAATGTACTTCTGATTGCAGACATTAACACATTTAGGCATTAAACCTCCTCACTATAATTACCCTTGAGCTTATTCTCACAAATGAATTAATATGCTGATCGCTCGGACTAATACAACGTGCAAAAGGGGGATGGATTGCTTCCAAATCAGATAAAATGAAGCATGACATCATTTAATTAATTTTCATGGATATTGGGGCTGAGGCAGAAAGAAGCATTTCCACTAGGCCTGTTTTTCAAGATGGTCTATGAAGCAGTGACAGAAGGTGAGGAGGAACTCCATCATTGCTGAACCCTGTTTCCTGGGAGGGATTGTGTTCACCTGTACCATCTGAGACAGTAGTACTTTTACATCCAATAGCTCAAAGTATGGGTGACATTATAACCAATCCAGATACGATATTAGTATCCCCTGGAAGATCTTAGAAGGGAAAATACACTTGTATCTCTGTAGAGGCATTTTCTTACAGCAACCTGGCTATTCCGATAAGGGATCTCCTCTGAAAACCTTTTAGGGCTATATAATCTGGCTGGAATACAAACACCCCCTTAGCACACACTTTTAATACCAAACAATGAAAGTAAAGTTAGTTTACAAGAGGAAGCAACCATGTTTGAAAGGGAAGTCTCATTGAGGGGCAGATGAAGTGAGGAATCGGAGAACAATTTGACAAACTGAATCAGAAATAGAATGAGGCCAGATCTCACAAGAACACTACAAAAGAGAAGAAACTTAAGAGAGCAGCAGAGAGAGAAAGAGAGAGACAGAGACAGAAAGAGACAGAGTCGGAGAGGAGGCAGTTTTACTGGGACAGTTTCACATTGAAGGGTTGCAGGTAAGGACAGAACAAGCTAAAGAATGAGAAGGAGCCAGACGACTATAACAGATTGCCTGGGCTAATTTGAAGCCAAGCAGAGAAATTCAGTGAGAAGCTGGGAGAACCTGCTTTGGATCAATCAGCTTGGAGAGGAGTTTGGGCAAGAATGGCTGAGTCGAATCAGCCAGCCAGAGTTCAGAAGGAGCTACAAAGGGTGAGCTTATTCAGCAGGAAGCCTCCAAGACAGCAATTGCATTGGGTGAAAAAAAAATTACGTTTACTCATTTCTATTCCATTGATTACAAACCTTTTGTTTAGTAAACACACTAAAATGGTTGAGATCAAATCTGAGGCTTGCGATTAAAAAAGTTAAGTAAGCAAGCAAACAAACCCACATGCCTAGAACAAAGGGGTTCCTTTGAGGGTAAAGCATAAGAGTATAGGGACAACACTGTCACCCACACACTGTTCCTTATTAAAAAAATATGTTTTTCTGCAGTTTTCATCACCTCCCAGGCACATCCTGGTTGAAGGAAAGGATTAAAAGGCCTGTTTAGACTAGTGCTAGGTACTGGTAATTGAATAATTGCAGTAGTGAATTGTTGGGAGGGAAAAACATGACAGAGAAGACCTGTTTAAAATTATGGGATGTGTGGCAGGAGCATGCATAAATTATCCAAAGTTAAGTAATAAGGTATCTGTCAATTAGGAAAAGGTGTCAATTAGGGTAAATAGTCACAGCTTGTTTGAACAGGTTCCATTCTGTGAGGTATGATTTTTGCTTCTCTCTTCTTGGTAAATCAGTGCTTTCCCTTCTGCTTTTCTGTGCCTTGCTTGATTATGGCCAAAAAACATCCAAACAAAAACAGAAAACAAACAGACAAACAAACAAAAAAGATATATGGACATCAAATCAATCAACCACAGTAGAAGTTTGAGATCCGACTCCATAGCAAGGGATCTTGTTTACTGGGAAGGATGGAGTCATTTTATCAGCTTCTTAGTCTCAGAGGTAAAATAATTGAAAAGTAACTCAGAAGAAAATTCCAAAAAAGTTTGTGTGGTTTTAATATATTTGGCTCAGAGAGTGGCACTATTAGGAGGTGTGGCCTTGTTGGAGGAAGTGTGTCACTGTGGGGGTGGGCTTTGAGACCTTCAGTCTAGCTTCCCGGAAGTAGTTTTCTCCAGAACCATGTCTGCCTGGATGCTCCTATGCTTTCTGCAATCATGATAATGGACTGAACCTCTGAACCTGGAAGCTAGCACCAACTAAGTGATTTCCTTTGTGAGAGTTGCCTTGGTCATGGTGTCTCCTCACAGCAATGGAAACCCTAAGACAGAGTTTATTACAGTTTAAAGGAGAAAAAAGACAATAGCATGGTGTAGGAGCTGAAAACCATGGTAGCTGGTAGGTGAAAGGAGATAGCTAAAATGATGAAAAGTTATGCGTTTTTGAGTAAAAGGCCAAGAAAATAGACCAAGTGCTTCGACAGAAGTGGGCAAGCTGCATGGTGGCAGTAGGGATGTCCAGAGTGTCAGGTTTAGCATCTGGGCCAGTATCTAGAAAGGAGAGAAATGAAACAAGGTTGGAGGGAAAAGATCAAGCTTATCACTGAGGGTCTATAAGTTACTGCATGGAGAGAGACTTCTTGGTGTGTAAGGAAGGACACTGATATCCCATTAAAAGTGTAGTCACTCTGTCTTCTTAACATGCCTTCAAGGTTTTGTTTGTTTGTTTGTTTGTTTGTTTGTTTCCTTTTAGGACAGACACATTAATGAGAGGTGTTTTTCTGTCCAGGTGACCGACAGGCCCATTTGTATTATTTCTTACAGGAGCAGAAGTAGTTTGTCTTTAAACTCTTACAATAGTTGAGGCAGTCTTTAACCAGGGTTAGAAGTACAACTCAGATTCCATCATGCTTTTGATTAACTATGTGAGAGATTAGAAGGAAGTAAAGTTAAAAATATATCTATAAAACTACCAAGGAGAAGTACCTTTCCTCTAATGAGCTTTAACAAAGCCATGTTGCCTAATCTTCTTCCCTTTTATATATTATTTTATAGCCTATGGAGGGACAATTGAGAAGCATCCTTCCTCATTCATACAGTATTTCACATTCTACAGAGGGGTAGTTGTGATACATTCTTCTTAAAACTAATGTTCTGCCACAGACATAGGGGTAGAACTCAAAGCCGATTGTGAGGTAGGGGCTGTCCTTAAAGACCTCCAAGTCTAAAGCTAACGTGTGAGTAGGCACCTAGCAGTATGAATGAATCCTATCTCATTTACACCAGACCAGATGGTGAACATCATTGAACAAAGTAAGGGGTTAGGAACAAGTACATGTCTCTGACTTGGACCAAAAGGTGCCTTGTTTGTGTAAACACGAAGATGGTCATTTGTCTTCCTGACTAGCGCTTGGGATGTTTAGTCACCCAACAAGACAAGTTTGAGCAGAGCGACTAGCAAATCAATAGCACTTTATTTAGATCATGGCTTGATTTCTCCCTTTATCTCTTATCCATCCCTAGCTTTTAGAGAGGCCCGATTTTCCTGGGTAGAGATTCTCAAAGGTGCCACAGGCTGGAATCATGTGGCTTCCTTAATGACTGTCACCTAGAATTTTGAAGCTATCATTCATGTATACGGTGGCTGTGTTTTGTGTATAATAAGAGAAAATAAAGCAGGAGCATTCGAATTACAAATTTATGTTCTTTTATTTTCACGAAAATAAATCTTATTCATGTTTTCATTGAATAATGGTAAACAGAAAGCTGTTATGCCTTTTCCATTTTCATTAGTAACAGTGAATTACTGCATCAACAATGGATTCTCAGCAGTGTTTGTTAATTGAGTTTATACATGTACGAATATGCTCAGCGATGCAAAAGTCAGGTTTGATCTCAACAACTGGCTGTGTGATTGTAGGCAGAGTTCCAGGGCAAAGTTTCTTAACTGTGAAAAATAAACTCAACCAAACACACGCATGAGCTTGAAATAAGGTTCGAGGTAGGAGACATATAAAGCAGCTTGCACTCAATAAATATTGATTTTTCTCTTGTCGTCAGTTGTTGAAATCGCTAACATTCGTTGCTAGCATGATTTCACTAATTTGACATGTTGATCTTGCTTCATTCAGCCAACTCCTTAAGCCAGACCCACAACCCTCCCTCCCTTTCTGGTCCCATCTTCAAACATTTTGTTTGCATTTTAGTGAGAATAATGTAGGCGCCGATTTATTACACCTTTTCTTTCTTTTTCTTTTTTTTTTTTTTATTAACTTGAGTATTTCTTATTTACATTTCGAATGTTATTCCCTTTCCTTGTTTCTGGGCAAACATCCCCTAATCCTCCCCCTCCTTCTTCTTTATGGGTGTCCCCTCTCCATCCTCCCCCATTGCTGCCCTCCCCCAACAATCTAGTTCACTGGGGGTTCAGTCTTAGCAGGACCCAGGGCTTCCCCTTCCACTGGTGCCCTTACTAGGATATTCATTGCTACCTATGAGGTCAGAGTCCAGGGTCAGTCCATGCATAGTCTTTAGGTAGTGGCTTAGTCCCTGGAAGCTCTGGTTGCTTGGCATTATTGTTCATAAGGGGTCTCGAGCCCCTTCGAGCTCTCCCAGTTCTTTCTCTGATTCCTTCAACGGGGGTCCTATTCTCAGTTCAGTGGTTTGCTGCTGGCATTCGCCTCTGTATTTGCTTATTACACCTTTTCTTATTATCCTTCAATAACGTGAGTTGACATTTAAAGCCAAACTACTATTTTTAAATTAATGAACCATTATGTGTGTTTTTATGAGGACGGGTGCGTGTAAGCATAGTTGCGTATGAACGGGGGGGAATATAAATATAGATGTGTGTGTATAAGCATGGGTGTGTATAAGCATGGGGGTGGATGAGCATGGGGGTAGATGAGCATGGGGGTGGATGAGCATGGGTGAGCAGGTGGGGGATTTACCCCTGTCTGTGACAGATCACAGGCCTGAAGAAATCATTAGGGATCTCCTATTGCTTACTCTTTTCTTATTCCTTTGAGGATAAGATTACAGGCATGCGCAGTCTGTCCAACAAGGATGTTAGGATATAAACTCTGGTCCTGATGACTGTACAGTAAGCGTTCTTATTTTTTATTGTTCTTGTTTGTTTCTTCTGTTTGTTACTGAGATAGGGTTTCACTGTAGACCTCTAACTGGCTTGTAACTAATTCTGTACACCGGGGCAGGCTAGCATTGAACTCAAAGCAATCTACCTGCCTTAGCCACTTTCTTTCTGGGATTAACACACGTACTACCATGGCTGTACACCAGTAAACACTCAACCACTGAGCAATCTCTGCAGTGCCAAGTCTAATTGCTTGATGCCTCTATATTGATGATACACACCAACTACTATCCTAGACCCCTTCGTGGGCAGAAAAAAAGATTTATTGGTGATCAAATTTCCAAATCCATCTCTTGTGGTTGGGGGCATTGAGAAGAGCAAAATGGTAGCAGAAAACTGAGCAGATTTTAAATGACACTCAGCAGGACGGGATCTGAGCTGATGTTAGCTGTGGGGTTGCTCGGGAACTAAGTACCTTTGCAGAGTCCTTGACTTTGGGGGCAAGATTAATGGAGGTTTTTGGAGAGTGAAGGGTGGTTTCTAGCAAACAGGGACCTGCCTTTGGGTGGTTTACTTGATAAATATCCTTCTGTTTACTCAACCAAAATCCTCTTTAGGACAACAGCACTAGCACTGTCATTTGAGGTTGGACGACTTGGACCTAATCGCCACCTTCCAATAGTTCTCCTTGCTGTAATAACTGTTGGGACGAAGGCAATTTAGAAGTAGACTTGGGGAATTCTCTATCCTTCCTTTATTTTCCTAAAATCGGGACATAGATTTTAAAGACAAAAATCAACATTATCCTATTTCCTGCCAGCTACTGAAGATCCTCTTAGGCCCCTTTCAGCCTGCAGGTGGAACCAGCAGAAGCTCCAGTAAGGAGTTGCACTAACTGGCCTCTACTTGCTATTAGCCATCTCCTCCCTCAGAATTCACTTTGTCGCTTCTCCAATAATTTGCCCTGCTTTGCTGAGGCGGTGCTGTCAGCTGGAAGCCAAAGCTATCCATATATTACCGTTCTCTGTTTCCCACATACTCGGGCAGTATTCTTATTCACAATCTCTGCTTGCTTGTCTTATATTTACTGATAGACTTTTTCAACATCATTTATTGCCACCAAGAACTTATGGGGGTAGGAGAAATCATTGTTTCCTGTTCTCTAGCTTCTGCCTCACAATTCACAGATAGCACATCCTCCCCATATTCTTCTATTCAAATATTGAAAAGGAAAAGAAAGTCTCAGTGACCAAAGAATGATCCAAATATGCCAAAATTTCCATGTCTGGCAGAGAACACAATTTAGCATTGGATATTAACTCTAAGTGAGAAAGTTAGCCAAGATGGAGGGATAGGAAGAGTTTCCTAAAAGGCACATACATGGTCCTCTAGATGAAACGAAGAGCAGCTCCACAGTTGGCGGTGAAAACATGGTTCCTGGGTTTAGGTGAATGCAGTCCTGGCATAGTTTATCCTGAGCATGGCACAGGCTCATCTAGAAGGTGGCACCTGGTTATCTTCAGTTACAAGGACGCCTTGCTAGAGTCATGTTGGTGGTGTCCAGTTGGGCATGTTTGCACAGACCACGGTTCCTTATACCAGCCGTCCTTCACTTATACAAGTGCACTTAAGGCTTCACACATATTCTTCCCTCCACCTAGAAGAGTCTTTCCATCTTCCAACAGCGTATTACTTCTAGAGTTTATGTCAGATTCAGTGCTTCAAAAACATCATCTTTAACCACCTCTGCCTCAGTTACTTTTCCTGTTGCTATATTAAAATATCTGTCACAAAGAGCTTATGGAAAGAACGGTTTTATTTTGACCCACAGATCTAAGTAATGTGTCTATTGGTGGGGGGAATCATGACAGTATGTCCTGAGGTAGCTGCTTGTTGTGCCCAAAGACACATATGCAAAAGCAAGGGAGTTCATATGCAAAAGCAAAGAGCCTCTATTCAAGCTTGAGCTTGGGCTGGCAGACTCCTCCAATGCAGTGGATTAGAGGTGAGGGCCCGGAGACTCAATTAGGCAGGGTTTTTATACCAGTTTCAGCTGGGAATTGGGGTCTCCAGCCTTGCAGTTGTCTTATTTGGCAAGGGGTATCTTGGTGCACGGTATTGGTCAGTGAACATTTCAGTCAGCTTGTTCAACCTATCTCTAACTTCTGGAATTTTAGGCACTTTCTCCCTTTTCCCTGATTGTCTCAGACCTAGGGCAGTTTCTTCCTGGAATTGCTTATGGTATTCCTAATAGCCAGGGTTCAAAGCAGGGACAAGTAGATTCAAGATGGAGTCAGCTTACAAGTTGGAATTTCTCTCGTTGCCTGTGTTCCTCACTGGTCACATTGCCTTCACAGTCAGTAATAAAGGAAAGACAATGGCTCACGCTCAGCCAGCCTCCCTTTTTATATGCAGTCTAGGACCCAAACCGGAGAATGATGCCAGCCTTCTTTAGGGCAGGTCAGGCTATATCAATTCACCCTGACAAAATTATCCCTCACAGCCATGTCCAGAGGATAACATAAATAACCTCTTGTGTCATGCCTGTAGACTTGTCTTCTAGGAAATTCCAGTTCCAGCAACACCAACCATCAACGCACTCCCCTGATGTCAGTCTTCCTCACTTCCTATGTTGTTATTGCGCTTAAAATAAGTCGTGCTTATTCCATGTAGTAACATCACATGTTTCTTCCTACTTATATATTGTTAATTCTGTATCTTATGAGTCTGTAAAGACACATATGGAGAACGAACAGTGTCAAAACATGACTAGAACTGTATTAACATCTACTTTAATTCAAAAAGGAAAGTTAAGTTGCTTGAATAGTCACAGAGAGTCTAGTTATATCTAGCTCAATACTATTAAAGGTATACGTTACCTTTTCAGGATATTAACAGTAAGTCAAAAGGAATATTGTCTTACTGAAATATCTAAACACTTTACTCTTGTGTGCATAGCAGAAATGTTCATGTACTTGTGTGCCTGCGGATGTCCTCTAACTGCAATTTCAGCCTGGTCAAGGTAAAAGACCTTTTTCATTAAGCACTTCCAAATTTCTAATCTATCCATGAACGTGAAAAATCTGTGCTAATTAAAGCCTGTCATATAGGCCAACAGTGCAGAGAGGACCTAGGAGCTTCCTAGGCCTTAAAGCACCAGACTCCGGGTTAATTATATCTACGGTTTTCTGCACCACAATGCAAGACATTGCTTCACTCTGAGTTTGTTACTTGATTTATGGGCACCTGTTAACATGCTCAGTGGGATTTTCACCTTGTAAAATGCTGACCAGTTTTTGTGGCTGAAAAACAAAAATGGGAAACCACCTAAGACAGAGAATTCCTCCTAGAACAAAGTTTAGTGCTTAAAAAGCCTACTTCTATATCCTTCTGCCTCTGTCTTCGGAGGCCTTTCACAGTAGTGTTTGGTTTGTTTGCTTGTTTGTTTTGTTTTGCTCTGTTGCTGACCAGATACACTGTGGAAAAGAAAGAGCTTTGTGGTAAGTGGTGAAGGGAGGCCCTTTCTTTGACAAAATTGTTGCCATGCAAAGATTTAATAGTTTTGCCCCCTTTTCTAACCGTTTGGGGGAAGCTAGATATTAAGATTTCTCTGAAATTAAATGTAACATTCTCAGTGTAAATCTCTGCAATTATTACACATAATTATTACACATAATTACAAAACTTTCCACATTAGAAATCAACAGTCCATTTTCCTCTAATTTGTGGCTTCAGTGTGATTATGATTTTTCTACCCTCTAGTTTGGCTTTGCCTATAGAAGTTGGATGTGATCCACAGGGAGAATTTTAAGATTTCTAGAGGTTATATTTATTTTTCTATTAAGTAAAATCAGAATAAGCAAAATAAATATAACTCAGGTATTTTCTTCACTCAGTTTATCCAAAATATATTGTCAACATAAAATCAATACAAACTTATTTATTAGCTGTTTTATACCATTTTATCATATTACATTCTTGAAACATATGTATTTTGCATACACAAATACCTATTAATTGGGAGACTAAGTTTTCATAAGAAATACTTGCCCAGGATTTAGATTGCACAAAACTTAAAGTTGAAAAATTAAATTCATACATCCTTAAGACCTCTAAAATCTTTTCACTGACTAAATTAGAAACTAGTTTAAAAGTAAAACTGAAAAAAAAATAAAACAATTTAAAATCAAGTGCTATAAAGCACTCAACTTCTCAGCTGAGCTTGCCACGTTTGAGGCTTTCTGCAGCCAGGTGGTATTTTTGCCTCTCCTGGATGTACAATCAATGCTCGGGATCGAGTGCACCTCACCATACTCCAAAGGAACGGAGACGTGATGGCCTACTGAAGGAGGAGACTCATGTCTTCCCTTTACACACAAGGAAGATCTCTCTGGAACTGACATCAATTCCTTTCCATGTTCTCGACTGGAAATCAAATGGTGGCCAGAAACAGAACTGAGCTTCTGTTTCACCTCTGAACACATGTATCTTGTGAAGTTTGTATGTTCCATTTCAGTTTACCTGAAATGTTGCTACATTTAATATTGAATCACACATACTTAAACTTCCTAAAAAATCATTTCATGTCTCTTAATTGTCAACACATGCAGAAAAATATGCGGCCTTTAAAACTGAGTATCACATGGCTAGATCACCCAGGTCCCCAACTCCTCTACCACACAACAGTTTCCAGCATTTAGGAATACATCCTTTCAGTACACACACACACAGAGAGAGAGAGAGAGAGAGAGAGAGAGAGAGAGAGAGAGAGAGAGAGAGAGAGAGAGAGAGAGAGAAGGGGGAGGGAGAGGGAGGGGGAAGGGAGAGGGAGAGGGAGGAGGGGAGATGGAAAGGGGAAAGGGGGAGGGGAGAGGGTACTGGCTAGTTTTGAGTGTCAACTTGACACAAGCTGGAGCTCTCACAGAAAAGGAGCCTCAGTTGTGCAAATGCCTTCATGAGATGCAGCTGTAAGGCATTTTCTCAACTAGTGGTCAGGGTGGGAGGACCCAGCCCCTTGTGGGTGGTGCCTTCCCTAGGCTGGTGGTCTTGGGTTCTACAAGAAAGCAACCTGAGCAAACCAGGGGAAGCAAGCAAGGGAGCAAGCCAGGGGAAGCAAGCCAGTAAGTAACATCCCTCCATGGCCTCTGCATCAATTCCTGCTTTCTGACCTGCTTGAGTTCCAGTTCTGACTTCCTTTAGTGATGAACAGCAACATGGAAGTAAACTGAATAAACTCTTTTCCTCCTCAACTTCCTTCTTGGTCATGTTTGTGCAGGAATAGAAACCCTGACTAAGACAGAAAAGAGAGGGAGAGAGGGAGAGAGGAGGGGAGGGAGAGAGGGAGAGAGGGAGAGGGAAAGAATTGTTTATATATTCCTGTGAAAATCAATGTTATCTTAGAGAAAATTAAAAGTGGCTTTGAAAAGTTTATAGAATTTTGTGTTAGCTGTCCTGTGAGTAATTTCTTTTAGGAAGAGAATGGCTCTTCTAATGAAATACTTTTTAATGACAAAAGGTTAGAATTCTAGATATAGACTGGAGAGATAGGGTTATTATAAAGACAAAAAACAAACAAACAAACAAAAAAAAAAAACCTCAAGGAGAAAAGAGTTCATTTTAGCTTAGTTTCACACCATAATCCATCACTGAGGGAAGTCAGGGTAAGAACTCAAGGCAAGAACCAGAGGCAGGAACTGATGCAGAGGCTATGGGGGAGCACTGTTTACTGGCTTACTCAGCATACCATCAAGAAACACTAGTCCATAGCACCCAGGAACACTAGTCCAAGGATTGGACCTCCCACAATGGTGTGGGCCCTCCCACAACCACTACTTACAGGGAAAATGCACTACAGGCTTGCCCAAGGCCAAAATTGTACGACATTTTCTCAGGTGAAGTTTTCTCTTGTAAAATGAAGCTAGCTTGTTTCAAGATAACAAACTAGCCAGAGCAGTATCAGAAACTCATAGGATAGTCTGAAGCAGAAAGTAATGCCTAAAAAGGAACAGTATGGGCAGAAAACAGGACAGGTGAAACCTGTGAGGAGAGTAATTAATCTTCAGGTGAGGCTACCCAGAGATGATGTGTGTTACTTGAAGATTTAGAACTGAAAATCTAATATTCAAATTTTTGGTCACATTGGAATCTCCTTTACCTATTTTTCAGTGGCTACAATGGAAATATACAATAACTATATAGGATTTTTAGGCAATGAAGACAGAAAATTGCACATAGACAATAAAAATGAATTCAGAACATAAGACCAAATGTTGAAAGTTTATAAAAGGAGAAAATGCCAACCTCTTGATAATCCGTGAGATACTGAGTAGAGAACTGGATTATCCTTATAATTTGGGATGGACTCAAAGAAATTCTGGTAAACTTGAAGAACATGATCATAGAGTATTTTTTGACATATTAAGATTGCATACGTTTGGGTCACATGCTAAGCGAAGCATGCTCTGTGTAATATTTAAAATATATATTTTAACACAGTTCTGTATTGGATGTATTGCTTGCTCATTTTGTCTATCTTTGATTTTAATTGCCAAATATTCAACTATACTAATAGCTACTATTTATTTAATTATAATTGTTCTCGATTATTAGATATTTAGGCTATTTCCATTTTTACCGAAATGAACTATACTGTGAATAACATTTTAGTATGCAATTTTCCCCAGGTTAATTTACAGAAATTAAATTTCTGAATCAAAAACATTGAAATGATAGTTTCAAATGTTAAAGGTTATAACAACTTATATTCCAACTTATATCTCATAAGAAAATCCTTTCCTTTGAGGTGACAATTGCCTGCATTTGTAACATCATCAATATGATACAAAAGGACCTATTTTATTGCTTAACTTTCTCTGTTGCTACAGTGAACTTGAATATATTCATGTTTACTAGCTCTTATCGCTTAGAGTGACATGTCCCTACAGGCGCACAGGTTGCATAATCTCCAACTGAGGACTGTTTTTGCAGAAAGATATGTTAGAAGGCAGAGCTGGATGAAAAAAACAGGACATTGGACTGTGTTTTTGAAGGTCAAACCTCCTCTCCTGTTCCTTTCTGCTTCTTTCTTCCTATGGTTCACCTTTTTATGATGTCGAGCCTCCCCAATAACCTTGGACCAAAATCAGGAGTCAAATAGATTTATTGGACTTAACATATGATTTCTCATGATTAGTATGATTGAAAAAATTTTGCTTTGATATCTTTATACTGAATTGATCTTTTTCATATTAAATTTTAGAACTTAGTATATTAAATTATATAGGTTTCGTTTATCACAAATATTACAGATCAGAATTTCCAGATTTTTCTGTTTACATTTTGTCATGAACACTTGTTTTTATTTTTTTTATATTATCAAATCATTCTTAGTAATTCCCTTCATGGCTTCTTTCTTCATTTCATGCTAAGAATCTCTGAAAGATTATTTAAAAACCTACCATCCTTAATAACTATATTTGTATCAAATAATTTCTCAATAGTTGCTATATTACTGGGGTTTGTTCTATTGTCAGGCAAGTTTTAAAAGAAAGCATTTAATTGGGGGCTTGCTTGCAATTGTGGAGGGTGACTCTATGACTATCATGGTAGGAAACATTGCAGCAGACAAGCATGGTGCTGGGGCAATCATAAAGAGCTTCATGTTGAGGCAACAAGCACAAGACCTAGAGAGAAACCTAAGTAGGAATGCTGTGAGCTCTTGAAACCTCTAAGCCCATTGTCTTAGTCAGTGTTCTATTGCTAGAAAGAGACACCATGACCAACTCAACTCTTATAAGATGAAACATTTAATTGGGACTTCCTTACCGTTTCAGAGAGCTAGTCCATTGTCAGCATGGCCAGAAGCATGGTGGTGTACAAGATCATGTGTTGGAGAAGGAGCTGATAGGTCTACACCTGGATTCAAACACATCATCAGAAAGAGACAGATGCTGTGGCTGCTTGGGGCTTTTGAAATCACAAAGCCCACCTACAGCATCATACTTCCTCCAATGTCTAATCCTTCCTTCTAGCTCTAATCCCTCTCCAGTAGTGGCATTCTCTAAAGACCAAACATTCAAATATATTTGCTTGTGGGGGGCATTCTTATTCAAACTACCACACCCATTCCCAGGGATACATTTCCTCCAAGAAAGTCATATGTCCTAACCTTTCCCAAACAGTTACACCAACTGGAAACAAATGATTCAAATATATGAACC
The DNA here is from genome assembly GCF_011064425.1 of Rattus rattus. Taxonomy (NCBI): domain Eukaryota; kingdom Metazoa; phylum Chordata; class Mammalia; order Rodentia; family Muridae; genus Rattus; species Rattus rattus. The sequence goes on along the minus strand of NC_046157.1, from coordinate 141,767,359 downwards.
TATAGTAGCCATTCTCATTCAAACTATTACAAGACTTAAAGTTTTAAAATTAGTGATAGTGAATAGGAATTCCAAATATGTTTTAATCTTAGAGTCCTGTCGACTGTGCTAACAGGCATAGTGCTGTTAGAGTGAATTTCAGAATAATAGTTAAGAGAAACCAAAAACCAACTACTATTGCCTTTCTTTCTTTCCTTTATTATACAATATCAATATTTAAGAAATAGATGGCATCAAAGAACAACTGCTATTTCAATGACAAATCCTACCATGAATTTTTACTTTGCTTTCTTTCTTTTATTTTGTTATTACTTTTTAATGAAGCAAACACAGCAGGGATAATGCAAACAAAAGTGAATCTCATCATTGCTGATAGTAGGTAGAAAACCTAAGGCAATACCTTTTCATATAATACAAAGGGATAGCAGGGACCTGGACAATGGGAAATGAGCTGTGGGTACCAATCTTGAAAAGAAGCTCGGAAATTTCAGCTCACAGAACTGGAGTACATACCCTGCCACGAGAAATAGTACTTTGCTTGCATAACCAGCAACTGAATGTTTAGGGCTAGCTTTATTCGGGCAGGCTCTGGAGAACACAGAATTAAACACACTCATACATAGACACACATACACACACTCACACACACACTCACACATACACTCACACACAAACACACACACACACTCACACATACACACATACATACACTCACACACTCACACACATACACTCACACACAAACACATGCACACATACACAAGCAGGTGAAATCTTTAGATGATTACTGTACCTATGTTTGAGGTTAGGGAAGGAGAAAGAATATTATTGGGTCAACAGCTTTTCATGTGTCCAGATAAAACAAATATATTAAGAAATATATATTTCTTGTTAGTTAAACCAGCAATCCTTGTTATTTCTTACAACTTCATGCAGATAAAATTTACCTTAAATATATAAATTACCACCAAGGAATCCAGAAATGGCTAGTAAAATACAACACACGAAAATTACAAAAGTGAGTGGGCAATAAATGTCAGCCAAAGAACAGAGAGTAGAAAAGTGTCGCTATAAGTTAGACAAATCGGATGAAAAGTTATATTCTCAGGTGAATTTAAAGCATATGCAGTCATGCTTATAAAACAAGAGCATGAAACAAATAGATGAGAAAAGATGATAGAATTAAGGTACTGAAGTTTGTCTGGTGCCACTCAGAATCAAGCAGATTTACAGTGAAATAACACGTCAGTGGCATTTACAAGCAACCTCCTTTTCAAAGGCTAAAGTGTCTGATAATTTTGCAGGCAAGACTATATTGAGACTAGCACTCTCTCATGATCATGATCATGCAAGTGTGTACTAACTGTTAGTATGTGCAACATAGGTTACTTGTGCATCCTGTTGTATGGAACATCTGATCTTTCAGTATCTTTCCATAAAGATGCTTGTATATTCAATATACATTAAAGACCACTATGAGACTGTGTATTTATGTATTTTAGGTGGCATGAAATGACAGAAGCAAGCTGTAAGTCTACAACTAAAGAATTGAGGTGAAATAATTTCAACCACATGTTAGCTGTATAATTTTGTGAAAAATTCTAGAGTTCTTGTGTTTATCCATTGATACAGAGAAATACTATATACCCAAATATATGAAAGAAGAAACAGCTGAATAATATTCCATTATATGAAATGTGTCACATTTCTGTATTTATTCTTCTATTGGGGAGTACCTTGGTTGTTTATAGTTCCTGTCTATTATCAATAGTGCAGCAATGAAAATGGTTCAGCAAATGTCTTTGTGGTAGGACAAACACTCCTTTGGGCATATGTCTTAAGAGTGATCAGCTGGATCTTGAGGTAGATCGATGCTCCTCTTCCTGAGGCACTGCTACACTGGTTTCCATAGTGACTATAAGAATGTGTACCTGCAATGTGTGAGTGTTCTCTGTCTCCACACTTCACTAGCATGAACTGGCATTTGTTTTACTGATCTTAGCCATTCTGATAGATGTAAGATAAATAAGGATGTTGAACATTTCTTTAAGTCTCTCTCAACCATTTGAGATTACCATTTTGAGAATTCTCTGTTTTGATCTATACTCCCTTTTTAAATGGGTTGTTTGTTTTCTTGATATCTAGTTTTTTGAGTTCTTTATGTACTTTGGCTATTAGCCCTCTATAGGATTTGTGGAAGACACAAATCTTTTTCATTTCTATAGTCTGCCACACAGTCCAAATCATGGTCTGCTTTGTGAGACAGAAGCTTTTCAGTTTTATGAAGTTCCATTTATTGTTGGTCTTAGTGCTTGTGCTAATGTTCTTTTGTTCAGAAAGCCTTTTCTTGTGCCAATGAATTCAAGACTATTTCTCATTTTCTTCTTGATCAGGTTTATTATATCTTGTTATATGTTGAGGTCTTTAATCCATTCTCAGTTGAGTTTTGTGCAGGTTAAGAAGTATGGATCTATTTTCATTCTTCTACATTTAGACATCAGTTTGAGCAGCACCTTTTGTAGAAGATGCTGTCCTTTTTCAGTGTACATTTCTGGCTTCTTTATTTTAAAAATGTCTCCACAGATGCCAGACTTACGTCTAGGTCTTTAATTCCATTCACATGATCAATGTATCTGTTTTTGTGTCAAGTCCATGCTATTGTTATTACTATAGCTTGGAAGTACAAATTGAAATCAGGTACAGTGATACTTCCCATATTTCTTTTATTGTTTTTGTTTTTTGGAGCTGAGGACCGAACCCAGGGCTTTGTGCTTGCTAGGCAAGCTCTCTACCACTGAGCTAAATCCCCAACCCCTCCATATTTCTTTTATTATTCAAGATAGTTTTTAGCTATCCTCGCTTTTTTGTGTTCCTATAGAAAACTGTGAAAAACTGTGCTGGAATATTAATGGTACTTCATTGCATCTGTAGATTGCTTTTGCTAGCATGGCCATGAGCATGGGGTATTTTCCATGGTCTTTTGTTCTGAAAGTCTTTTCTTGTGCCAATGAGTTCAAAACTATTTCCCATTTTCTTCTCTATCAGGGTCTCCTATTATCTCCTTCAATTTGTTTCTTCAATGTCTTAACGTTTTTATCACACAAGTCTTTGATTTACTTGGTTAGAGTCAAATCAAGATATTTTATATTATTTGTGGCTATTGTGAAAGGTGTTATTTCCCTGACTTCATTCTCAGTCCATATTCCATTTGTATATAAAAAGATCACTGATATCTGTATGTTAATTTTTCTCCTGCTACTTTGTTGGATATGATTATCAGCAGTAGGAATTTTCTAGTGGAATTTTTAGGATCACTTATTTATTATTGTATCATCTACAAATAAAGACACTTTGATTTCTTTTTTTTTTTTTTTTTCGGAGCTGGGGACCGAACCCAGGGCCTTGCGGTTGCTAGGCAAGTGCTCTACTACTGAGCCAAATTCTCAACCCCGACACTCTGATTTCTTTTCCTTCTATTTGTACCCCCTTGATCTCCTTCAGTTGCCTTAGAACTAAGACTTAAAGTACTATTATTAAATAAGTATGGAGAGAGTGAACAACCTTGCTTGGTTCTTTATTTTAGTGGAGTTTCTTTTAGTTTCTCTGCATTTAAATTGATGTTAGCTATAGGCTTGCTGTGAATTGCTTTTATTATGTGTCAGTAGAACCCTTCTATCTCTATCTCTCCAGAGCTTTTCATCATGAAGGGGTTTGGATTTTGTCAAAGGCCTTTTCTGAATCGAATGAGATGATCATATGGTTTTTGCCCTTCAGGTTGTTGATATAGTGGGTTGCATTTATTAATACAAATATATTGAGCCATCCTTGAATCTCTGGAATGAAACCTAATTGATTAAGGTGGACAATCTTTTAGACATGTTCTTAGGTTTGATTTGCAAATATTTTATTGATAATCTTTACAACTATATTCATAAGGAAAATTGACCTGTAAATATTTTTCTTTGTTGGGTCATTATGTGATTTGAGTATCAGGATAACTGTAACCTCTTAAAACAAATTGGTCAATTTTCTGTCTGTGGAATTTGTCGAATAATCTAAGGATTATTGACATTAACTCTTCTTTTCAATTCTTGTATAATTTTCTATTTTGTTTTTATTTATTAGTTTTTTTTTTTTTGGGTTTTTTTTTGTTTTTTTTTTTTTTTTGATTTTTAATTGGTGGCTCTATTTCACTAGGGGTTTTTAATGCTGGGCTGTGTCTTGCTTCACCACTGGGGGCACGACACCTGAAGAGCCACCAACATAATGCTCAGGGGAGGCAAAACACAGTCAGCAATGGTGGTTCTCAGTCCATGGTTCCTAGAGTGGTAAGCAGCAGAGTCTGGGACAATTGCTGTGGTTTCCAGTCTCCTGTGTACCCAAGCACTATTGGCCTACCCCTGGAAGTTGTAAGGCGGGTGGGGGGTGTCCCTGGTTCATGCTTCTCCTCAGGGCATCCACCTGCCAGGCAGAAAGGGGAAGGCAGAGCCCAGCTCTGACTGGGACTCAGTGTTGGTTTCCTTTATTGATTCAATTTCCACTTTCTGTATCTTGAACTGTTTGCTTCATTTCCTTCAACTGTTTTTTCATGGAGTTCTTTAAGGGATTTACTCATTTCCTCTTTAAGGACTTTGTTAGTTTGTTTGTTCAATCCTCATGGACTAGTTGTAAGGGTTTCTGAGCTCTAGTGGAGACGCTGTGTTCTGATTGTTTTTGTTTGTGTTTTTATTCTTGTGTTCAGGCATTTGGGTTTGGAAAGATTGTATTTTAGGTGCTGATAGCTGGGTGGGTGTCTCCTTAGTTTTTGTTTTTAATCTCTGGTTTTTAGGAATGTGTGGTGGTTGTGTGTTGCCTAGTAGGGAACTATTCCAGGGTCTTGATGGGTATGGCCACTGGGCATTCTGGATAAAATGTGGTTGTAGGTCTTGGGAGTTGACACTTAGAAATGGGGATGGAATAGCAGCAGGGGTGAGGGGTTCTATAGGAAGGAGGACATGTCCTATCAGGATCTGCTTAATCCCCAGTGAATGGGACTGAGTGTGAGGAGAGGCTGTAACAACAAGTAGTCGCCTACAAAATTGGGGATGGAACTGGAGGATTGGACTTTGAGAGAGGAGAGAGAATGGAAGTATGAAGCTCACCTACCTGCTTCACTGGTCTACTTACTTCTCTGGCAAGCTGGCCTGGTGGGTTCCCATGAAGAGATGACAGAATGAGTTCAGGGAAGTTTGGAGAAGACATGCATGACCTGATGGACAGGGACACAGAGCTGGTCTGCTACTGAGCTGGAAGTGAGTTTGGGGAATTAGATTTGGAGATAAAGAGGGAGAGGTGAAGATCTGCAGTTAGTTTACCTGCATCTGTGGGTTTTAGACTCTTTTATGGAACCTCAATACATACTTTGACACAAGACAGACTAGAACAAGTATCAGAGAGGCATACTAGAAATGGAGTGTTGGAAGTGAGACTTCTACAGACTGGAGAATTCAGTTCATTCGTGTTGATGGCTGAGAACTCCTTTGCTATCTCCTCAGGAATTTCTTTGAAATGCAGGATTTTAGGTTAACAGAGATGGGTGTCTACATATTTCCATTCCAACTAACTTGCAAGTTAAATAACTTACTTTCAGCTAAAGTTTCAAGTACTTTACTTTATTTCCTATGTATGCGTGTCATTCATGTAAACACATCTTTGTAGGTGCTATGGGAGGCCAGGAGAAAACGTAGGAACCTAGCACTGGAGTTACACATGGTTGTGATCTGCCTGATGTGGATGCTGGGAACCAAACTAATGTCCTTTGAAATAAGCAGCAGGCACTCCTACCTGCTGAGCCAGACATCTCTCCAGCCCTGACTTCTATTTTTTTTTAAGCACTCTGCATTACTCAAATGTTACAATACAGTGAGGAAGAAAGAACACAGACTTAAGGACCTAGTAGCCTTGAGTTCATATCTGAGAAGTTGAATTTGCATAATCAGCTGCATATTTTTTTGGTAAATTGCTTAAGTTATTGCAAACACCATTTTACTGTCTATAAATTGTTAACAATGGCACTTATGGATAAGTTATTTCTCTGTCGCCACTGGAATAAGCCAATTCAAGACAGATTATATTACATTAAAGGCAGCTTTATTGGGAAACTGCTCTCGGGCCCCAAGGACTGAGGCCAGGAATGTTGCCATGGGGAAAATTGTGGCAAGGGTGGGGCAAGAAAGGTTGTGCATAGAAAGAGAGAAGAGAGAAAGAGAGAGTGAGAGATCAAAATGTCTGGATTATATAGGGAAGAGTCTCTGGGAAAAGGGAAGCCCAGCCCCTGGGCTGGAAATTTCAGGATTGGGGCATGGTATGCCCGGTAAAAACTGAGGGATGCTGGGAGAACCTGAAGGTCAGGTCTGCTTTGCTATGTAAGATATGCACTTCGGTCCCTTGTCCCAAGTTCCGAAATCAAATACTTGGTTGTGGATTATAAAGATTAAGTTTGAAAAATTATAGACAATGCTCAAACTAGTGCCCAGAATGGATAATTGCTAATATAATAAACCAGGTAACTTTATTTTGAATTAATTCTTTCATGCTATAGATGTGTTCACATAGATTCTATTGCTCACCTAACCCTGAGGCCATGTAGCTTGATGATCAACCATGTATCAAATAATTCCAGAGATGGTAAATAGCTTTTAAGTTTGTTTATTCATATTAAGAATTTTATTCTAAATCCATAGGGACATTCACATTTTTCTGTTTATATTTTCTCCAAAGATAAAGATCCAATATTGATGCCTTACACTGATCTTGACTGTTCTGACATGACAGTTGCCAAACGAACTTCAGAAGTGCACCTGGAGTAAAGGGAACAGAACGTCAGAATATGTGAGATGCCCCACAAGGCCGTTATTCTAATTACTTAAGGTCTTAAATTGTGGCAAATAGCTGTCTGCATTGAGTCAGGTTTTCATAAGCACTTCTGATCTTATTTCCCTAAGGTGATGATCCAAAGAGGTGGGAGAACTTTCCAGAATATTAATATAAGCATGTTTAATTACTGCCTGACAGCCAACTAGAAGCATTGCACAAGGAAAAATTCTCTGGGGAAAATAACAAACTGGGAAGTGAGTAGGATTAGGAATATACACAGATAAATCAGAGATGTTGCTGCCTTACCCAATTCATTCTCCTAAGAAGCCACAAGTCCATATATGGTATTCAAAGGCAGAATGTGAAATGAGGTAAGATCCTGCCAGTTTAGTATTAGAACTAGTCCATAACAATAAAGATTCAGAAGTATTTATGAGTAACACTGTGGTATATTTATTATAAAAAAAATCTCTTTTCTTTCAACTTAATTCTTTTAGACAGAACTTTCAATGTGTTTTTTGTTTGTTTGTTTGTTTGTGTTTTTTTTTTTTGCCTCCCATGAAGAAGTGGCATTCATTTTCCTATTCTTGAACTTGCTAGCTTTCTCCATGGTGTGCTGGCTAGTTCTATGTCAACTTGATACATTCTGAAGTCTTTTGAAAGGAAGGACTGTCTTAGATAGGGCTTTACTCCTGTGAACAGACACCATGACCAAGGGAACTCTTATAAGAGCAACATCTAATTTGGGTTGGTTTACAGATTCAGAGGTTCAGTCCATTATCATCAAGGCAGGAGCATGGCAGCATCCAGGTAGCCGTGGTGCAGCAGGAGCTGAGAGTTCTACATCTTCATCTGAAGACTGCTAGCAGAATACTGACTTCCAGGCAGCAAGGATGAGGGTCTTAAAGGTCACACCCACAATGACATTCTTACTGCAACAGGGCTACATCTTCTAATCATGCTACTATCTGGCAGGAGTATATACGACTATACAAACCGAAACAGGATTATAGCCTAAATAGGATTAGACTGTAAGCAATCCTGTAGGGGATTTTCTTTTCTTTCTTCTTTTCTTTTCTTTTTTTTATTAACCATTCCATTCATTTATATCTCAAATGATATCCTACTTCCTAATTACCCCTCCACAAACCCCCCCATCCCACATCTACCCTATCTTCCCTCCCCTTTGCCTCTATGAGGTTGCTCCCCCACTTAACCCACCCACCCTCTCCTGCCCCATCCCTCCAGCATCCCCCTATGTTGGGACATCAAACGTCCACAGGACCACAGGCCTCGTTTCCCAGTGCTGTCAGGCAAGGCTATCCTCTCCTACATATGTATCTGGAGTCATGGATCCCTCTCTGTATACTTCTTGTTTTGTAGTCTAGTCTCTGGGAGCACTGGGTGGTCTGGCCTGCGATGTTTTTCTTATGGTGTTGCAATTCCCTTTGCTCCTCCAGTCCTTCTGCCAGGTCTCCCAGAGGGTCCATGAGCTCAGTCTGATGGTTGTCTTCTGTCAAAGCATCCACATCTGCATTGGTCAGTTGCTGGCCTGCCCTCCCAAGGAGCCGCCACACCAGATTCCTGTCAGCAAATGCCTCTTGACCACTACCACAGTGTAAGGTTTGGTGTCTGAAGACATGATGGATCTCCAGGTGGGACATTAATCGCTTGACCTTTTCTTCAGTCTCTGCTCCAATTTTTTGTTCCTTTCTTCCTTTGGACAGGAACATTTCTGCATTAAAAACTTGACCCAGGGCCTTGCCTATCTGCTGGAGGTAGTCTCTACAGTTTCTATCTCCCCCTTCTCTGTGTGTTTTCACTAAAGTCATCGAGTGATTGATGTGGGAAGGTTCAGTCCATTGTAGATGGTGTGGATTGGTAATTGCGGGTGCTTAAGGAAGCAGGCTGAGTAAGCCATAAAGAAGAATCTAGTAGGCAGCACTTATCTGTGTCCTTTACAAATCATGCTTGAGGACTGTGTTATTTGTAAAACAGAAGCATGAACAATTGAGAATCAGCCATCTGTGGTGACACATGTCATAAATTCCTGCAGTTGGGAAGTAAAGAGATGTCTGTAATTTGAGACCAGCCTGAGTTAAGGATGCTGAGGGGAAAATGGAGGGGGAGAGGGAGAGAGATCTCCAATTGAGATCATTCAAATGAATCAATGAAGTATATGGATTTGGGCAAATAATACTAAGTTATAAACAGATAAGGAGGCTAACCAAATGTTGAGGACATATCATCTGGAGGAAATTACTTGTATTCAATACAACCCATTCTTTAATCGACAAATAGCACCTGAAACACATGGAAACGGAAACAAAGCAGGACAAAGTCAGCGAACAAAGGGTTCAGACTTTGTAAAGTCCAGTAATCCTATTTGAAGGAAACAGGAAAATAATATTTCTACTAGAAAAAAAAATGCAGCCAAAAAGTAAATGACCACAATCTTGAATGTGCAAAATGTAAAAGGGGGTTTTAATTTTTTTCAAATGACTGTTATGGCAGCAGATTTTGACGATGTGTACGATTAAAATGATAGGATTCTTTTACAGATTTTATATCCTCTATATCTGCTGGCAAATTAGACCCAGGGAAAGGGGCAAAGGCACCATAGCTGTTGCTTGGTCATTCACTTGGGTTGCCTGGATCAAAAGACAAAGCAAAGGATGATAACTCACAACCTTCCAAATTGTAAAGGCCTGCGTACAGTCAGGAGGCATCACCATTTTGATCTCCTGTCTATTCAAATCAGTTGTTGCTCAGTGCTTCCCTCTGCCCTTGCCTGACCAACATGATGGAACTCTCAGCCTTTCAAGTTGTATTTATGTCAGAAGACTTCAAAGCATACAGCCCAGTATCGATGAGCAATATCTTTTCAAAGTCAAAATGTAATCAAACTTATGTTTCATTTTATTATTTTATTTTAAAGTTTAGCATTCTCTTCCTTGTCCAGCATTGCCTTGTGTAGCATAAAATCCTCTTTCTCTGCCCTGATTCTTTGCCTTAAAGATTCTCAAATCTCCAGCTACTCAGTTGACCACTGTATATGTATAGTTTATTTCCCTAAGCTTTCGTCAGGATATATTCAATGAAGTTAAAATATGAGAGCTGATGAGATGACTGCCAGGGAAGGAACTTCCTGCCATGCCTGACAACCCGAGTTTGATCCCTGGATTCCACATGGCAGAAGAACACAACAGACCCTGAAAAGCTCTCCTCTTATCTATGTACACACGGACACAGAAACAGACACAAGGCACACAGACACACACACACACACACACACACACACACACACTCTCACTCACACACATAAATAAATGTAGTAATTTTAAATAATTGAAAGATAATACTTTATTATAACCAAGAAGTTAAGAGTTCCAAATATAAAACAAGTCCCCATTTGATCAAACTCGTTCAGTTATATTCTGGAAAATGTCAACCATAAATAAACACCATTGTGTGTGATTCCTTATTATATTTCTTTTCAAAGGGTGGCTTTTGAGAGGTGACTTCAAAGATAGATTCTGTATAACAGAAAAGCATACTCATTTGGAATAAAGTCCAACAACGAAAGCCCTATTATCTGGTTTTTAAAATAATAAAAATAATTTCAAAGAATTTTCTCTTTTAGGTCATACTTGGGTTCATTTACTTGGACAGAGGAGGATGCAGTAATATTTGCTCCTCACCTTTCTTCTTAGTGGCATGTTTTATGTGGAGTTTTGTAAGTCTTTGAGCAATTTTTTTTCTATTTTTTTTTATGAGGAGAATAACTTTCACTAGAGAACAAACTCAGGTTGTGTTGTAAGTTAGTTTGCTTTTCTAGAAAGCAACTCGATCCTATGAAAAGCTGGAAGGAATTAGTACACCTCCGCCAATAATCAAAGACCCAGGTTTGAATACTATAAACCCATCTCCCTCCCTGGAGTTACTTTCTTTCAGTCCCAACCAACATTATAAACTGTGATATTGATGCTTAGAAAACTTCTGAAATGACAATAAGCTTTGTTTGCTTTTCCTGCCTGGAAATCCCCACCAAGTCTCAGGAGTCTTTCTTTAGCACAGCAACAGTCTAGTCTCTGTTTATTCAGTCTTTCATGGGTAGATATGAATACCTTCGGGATAGAGGTGATCTCTGCTACAGAAGTTGGAAAATTAGTGACATCGATATACACACCCATTTTACATTTCAAATGTCCTAAAGGTCAACAAGAAGTTGGCAGTTGGTAGATCTTTCCAAGAAAACTGCACAAATAATTTCTGCTATTTTACTGGTACCATCTACAATGTTCATGCTGCGTCTGAGTAAAAGAGGCATTTGCTTTGCAAATCTAACCATAGCTCCTTTAACAATTTTTTATAACTGGCAAAAAATGGATATGACCACATAGATACAATTGCATACAAATTCATATCGATTAAATAAAAATAAACAGTAAGTTAATTACTCTCACACTCAGATATCCAGAATTCCACCTGGCAGACCTCTTTATAAAATTGTAACTGCTACTTAAAGAAAAGATTTTTAAATTCTTAGAGATGCTCATTTTCCCCCCTAAATAATTCAAACTTTTTAAAGGTTTTATATGTAGCAATTACAAGCACTATAAGATTTGTGAAATGCATTATCATTATGATTAGTGCTGGGATATCTCAAAAAACACTCTTGATTTCTCTCTCTCTCTCTCTCTCTCTCTCTCTCTCTCTCTCTCTCTCTCACCTACTTATTGTCATCAGGCTGCTGGGCAATTCAGAAACAGACCCCAGACCTTGTTAAGCAACTCACTTGTTACAATTTCATTTCTAGAAAGCAAATGAGAGACTGTTAGCCAGTGGAGAGCAGGACAACCTTCCCAACAGTGGCTGCCCAATGATGACTGCTAAACAACCACCAATGAACAACCCCCTCACGTGACTAGTTGACAGCTGCTCGACTGGAGATGAGCTAGTTTCCCCTGGGAAGGCTGTTCACCAGTGTCTATCATAATTTCTTCTTGGTTTTGAGTTTGGCTTGAAGTCTTTGTCTAGTCCTGTGAAAATAGTTGAATTCCCATCTTAAAATACACTGGTCTCCTTGTATGCTTTTCTGCTAACGTTCTCTTTGTTTCTAAAGGAGTTTTAAACCGAGACAGAGAAAGTAGAGATAATTGCATTTGGCTTAAGGTCTTTCTGCAGCACTGCAAAAATCCTTTTAAGTCCCACCTTAAAACACAGTGGGTCAGTTGCATGCTTTTCTGCTCTTATTCTCTTCGTTTTTAAATAATTTTGAAACCAAGACAAAGAAAATGGAGATAATTACATTCATGATTAATCAATTCCCTCCTTTCTGTGCTTCTAGGCCTACAGTAAGCCCACTGGCATTTTATATCTATGTGCATTTAGAACACGTAGTGCCATTTTGTAATAGACGTGGTGCTGTGAGCTGTTTTTGCTACAGCATCCATTCAGCACTGGGTTGTTTAAGGACACAGCTCTCAGGGCATGCTCAGTCTGTTACTTTTAAAAGAAATGGAGTTTTGTAATGTCATATATATATTCTTATGTACTAGATAAGAATACTCATTGTAAAAAGTTGTCTGAATTCTAGTTCTGCAACTACAGGTATGTATCCTCATACCTTGCTGATAATCTTTCTTGGAATATTGTTTTGATGAGTTCATGTTTTCTTACTCGTGGAAATGTAGAGTACCCATTGACATCAGTACAGAGTGACCTGCTATTCCTGAGTTAAAGAATGGTATCCCTAGTACACTCAGTAGTGAGTTCTTATCTAGGCACACAGCGTGCTATCTGTGTGAAAGCAAATATTCTCTGATTACCCAAACTATAATTTCTGTAATGTGTAATCTCATTTGAACTTATGGTATACATGAGACCTCAACTTATCTATTTTAAGAGTTACCTACATTACTTTCTATTGTATTGTATCAGAGTCACCACCTCTTCACTTTCATATAGCACCCATTTTCTTCCACATTTTTGGACTTCAAAAGCCCAAAGTCAGCAGAATCTGTCTCTTCATGTTTCCTAAAAGCCACTCTTTGGCCTGTGCTTTCTTCTTCCTCTTCCTTGTTCTTTTTTTCCTCCTTCTCTTTTTCCATTTTTTAAGTTGGCAATGACCAACTTTTGTCTCTGTTTCTCTGTGCCTTGCTGTCTCTCTTTTCCTCTCTCTCTGTCTCTCTGTTTTTAATGTCTCTGTCTGTCTCTATCTGTCTCTGTCCCTCTGTCTCTCTCTCTGTCTCTCTCTCTGTGTCTCTGTCTCTCTGTCTCTCTCTGTCTCTCTCTGTCTCTCTCTGTCTCTCTCTGTCTCTCTCTGTCTCTGTCTCTCTGTCTCTCTCTCTTGGTCTCTCTCTCTCTCTCTCTCTCTCTCTCTCTCTCTCTCTCTCTCTGCCTTCTCTCTCTTGGAGATCCTATCCATTTCTAATTAGAATGTCTCCTTCAATTCAGGCTAGGGCTTCATTTCAGACCCTTCTCTGTCAAGCTTTTTTTTTTTTTTTTAAATGTCGTGGTAACTTGAGTATTTCTTATTTACATTTCAGCATTCCCCATTCAGCACCCTAGTCCTCCCCTCCCCTTCTTTATGGGTGTTCCCCCCCATCCTCCCCCCATTGCCCCCTCCCACCCCCTAACAATCAGTCTGGTTACTTTCTTAAAAGAAAGGGCTTCCCCTTTTGCTCTACTAGGATCTTCATTATATATAGGTAGAGTATATATCCATATATATAGTGGCTTAGTCCCTATTCTATGTACTAGTTCATAAAGTTCAAGCTCTTCTGGTTCTCTCTGATTCCTTAAAAGTTTGTTTCTGAATCTGTAGGCTGTATTCTGGCTGTGTCTCTCATGAGATCTACATCCAGCTTGTCAGCCTGCACTTCTTTGTTTCATCCATCTTGTCTAATTTCTTGGAACATGTGTTTTGTTCCTTCTGTGTCATGTTTTCTTATTCCCTGCCAAAATTCTTGTTCCCCTTTTTAAAGAGTGAAGCATTCACATTTGACATCTGTCTTGAGTTTCATGTGTTCTTGCATCTGAGTAATTCAAGAATGGCATCCCTAGTACATACCATGTAGTGTGATTCAGGATTATTTTCAGTTCCAACCATTTGTCTATAATTTCATGCATTGTTTTGATATCAAATATTCCATTGTCTGATTACCCAAACTATAATTCCTCTGTAATCTGGGTTCTTTCCAGCTTCTCATTTTAAGGCTTATGAACATATACATGTGACCTCAATGTTATCTTTTTTTTAAGAGTTATCTGGATCCTCAGATTTTTCAATGTCCAATTTTTGTGAGGAACCTTGATTTCCAGAATGGAGCAATCCCACCAACTCTTCTCTTTCTCCCACATCCTCATATATAGCTGTCCCCAGTTTTTTTTCTTCCATTCTCATTTTTGGACTGAAATCTCCAAAGTCAGCAGAATTTAAGTGTTTTCCTTCATGTTTCCTCAAAAAGCTCACCCCCATTTTTTTTTAATAGGGTTATTTTCTCCCTCGGTCTCTTCCTTGTTCTTGTATATTTTTTAAGCCCTCTATCCTTCTTTTTTCCATTTTTTAAGTTGTGTCCTTTGACAACTTTTGTCATTTCTCAATTCTCTAAGCCATTGGTGTTTTGTTGAAATTTTTCAGTCTCTTTTTTAGATGCTGTCTCTGTTTTTTCTTCTATTAGTTTGAAGTGTCTCTCTGTTGTTTTCATGTGGAGGTCTCTCTTGGACTTCTACTCATGGATCGATTTCTCTTCTACATATTCTCAGTTCTGCCATTTGCTCTCCTTTTTTCTCCTTGGATTTGGCTCCTTTTCAAAAATTCTGACACACATGTCATTTCTGGTCTTCAATTCTGTTCATTGGCTATCTGGCTTCATTTACCAAGACCCTTTCTGAGTCAAGCTTTTTAAAGTAACATTTACAACAACACAACAGTCACAAATTCTTGAGCTTAGGATGTGGGTACCCATCGAAGGCTGTTTTTCAAGCCTTACTGAAATGCCAGAGAATAAACAGGATGGACCTGATTTGGATAACTGACTGGCACCATCCCTACTATTGTGCCCTGGGGCAGGATCTGAAATTCCATGATTTCCTAAAAGACATTACTGTAGCATGTAGTTCCTACTATCCAGTTTTAAGCTCTGGATGGACTTTACTACCAGCCTCCACCTAGGAGCCATCTTGGATCCGTGGATGAAACACACACACACACACACACACACACACACACACACACACACACACACACACTAACTCATTTTTAATATGCTTTAGCTCAATGGCGGAATCTCCTAAGCCTCTCTTGGCTAGCCTGCGGTTCTCTTCACTCTCAGTTCAATGCCTCAAACTCTGCTCTCAGCTCATTTGCTCAGTTACCTTTAGTCCTACTTCAGCACTGGAAATGTGCCCTTGGCTTTGCTGTGTTTTTAGCCTTCTGTCTGCCACCCCAGACCCAGTCATGGAAGTGGCCAATGGCCACTCCACCCTAGATCTCACATGGCTGGTGGCTCTTTCTCCCTCTGGAGCATAAACCTGCCTATTCTACTCAGTTCGTTGACTGCTAGCACTCTTATTGATTGATCAAGAACCAACTGGGGAATAGAATCTTCAGGGTTCCCATGCAGATTCCTGATCAAAACAGAACCATCCCCTGCACAGGACACTCCATTCACTGTGACCAGGCAGCAACTTCTTGAAGTAGTTAAGGGCCTCGCTCTTTCCTAAGTGTCCTTCTCACTATCTCCTCTCACAAGTGGTGCCTAACCAGAAGATCACTATTCCTACAGCATGAACGTTGTCAATTTCATCATGATTCCATTTCAGAAGAAAACAAAACAAAGAAACAAACAAAAAAACACCCAAAAAACCAAACAAACAAAAAAACCCCTCAAAAGATCAAAAGGAAAGTTATATAATTCCGTGGTAGGTTAGGTCAATCACAGACCCTCACAGGGCCATGAATGTGGGGATCATATTAACCTTCTTCCTTCTCTTCTGAGTTTGACTCCCACACCAAGTGCTCAAGAAGCCAGGGTCTTATAAAGGAATCCTCAGAAAAGCAACAGTAATAATAGCAATACTAATTAATGACCTCTATGTAATGCTTCAAAATGCTCTCTTATGAACTCCTGAAGAAATTGCACAAGGCTGAAAGTCATGCCATGGGGTTCCTTCCTGACTACAGGTTACCCATACCCTTTGCTCCAAATGAGCCCAGTTCTTCAAACACAGACTGCACAGCATTGTCTAGCACTGTCTGTGGAGCCTATTAGGGTTTCTGTTTTTGTTTTTTAAATGGTCATAAAAACTCCTTATAGTTAGAAATATGAAAATTTAACTACCTGCTTTAGATCAGAAAATACATTCCTATACCAACTAAGGGAAAAATTCAAATAAATAACTACACTTAATGCTCCTACCACAAGCTCACATATTTGGTATCTTAGTTACATTTGTGAAGTCACAGACTATGAGAAGGCTCTGAAGTCCTGTGATTCAGATAGGCACATGCAGTTTTCACTGGCATGCTTGGAGGTGTCAGTTGATTACCGGCCTTCTTCAGCAGCCAGGGCCAATTGGCCAGTTTTCTCTTCTTAGCTCTACTCCCAGGGAATACAACTGATTCAAATGCATTTTCTTTGAGACTTTTGGTTCTTTTTTGTTACTTCACCTCTGATTGGCTTGTAGCTCCTGCTGATTGACAGGCAAGTCTACAGCTGTGGGTTCTTTTGAAGCTATTTCATTTTTTTTCCTTTGACTTTCTTTTAGTTTGATTGGATTCACTCTTGGAGCACTCTGTGGAAAGAGTCCTGATTACTCTCTTCTCCACAGTGCGTTGGTGGATGGCAAAGCACACTCAGAGGTCTGATCCCTCCTTTGTTAGGACTGGCCTCCTGGGAAAGCCCTGGCAGTGCTCATCTTGCCTGGCAGATAACCACTCCCAGGTTTCCACTTCAAAGGCAAAAACCAAGGCAGTCTCCAAAGAAAGAAAATTCAGCTTCAAGCCTGTGTGCTAGGCCTACAGCTACGTTGGAAATGTACAAATCGCATGATAAATGAGTTAGCCTAGAGATCTCACGGACATCTTTCCACATTGGGAGAGTAACTTCAGAGCCCCAGGAGAGGAACAGTACCTATGTGAAAGGCACAGTTCATGGGACTCTCGGCTGGAGAACTGATACATACTGATCTCCTGGGGACATCCATAGTCATTACATGTGGTGAGAAGGCCCTGTGCTCATTAGAGGATTCTGAGCAGCAGAGTTCTCTGCAATGAAAGGAAGGGTTAGGTCTCAAATTGCTGGACCCCTTGGACACACTGACTACTATTTAAGAGTCCAAGGGAAATTCTCACTGAAGATTTTATTTCTTCAAGCATGAGAATGAAGTGCGCGCGCGCGCGAGCGTGTGTGTGTGTGTGTGTGTGTGTGTGTGTGTGTGTGTGTATAGTTGTGAGTGATTTTGTGACTCTTGATTTTAGATGGCTCAAGGCATCATTTATCATTTATCATTTGCGTCATAAAAATGAGCACCATGGCATGAGTTTCAGCCTTATGCAATTTCCACAATGAGTTCATAAGAGACTATTTTGAAGCATTGCATAGAGGTCATTAGTTAGTATTGCTATTATTGCTGCCACTTTCCTGGGGACTCCTTGATAAGTCCCTGGCTCCTTGAGCACTTTGTGTGGGAGTCAAAATCAGAAGAGAAGGAAGAAGGCTAATATGATTCCCACATTCATGGCCCTGTGAGGGTCTTGTGATCGCCCTGACCTACCTCTGTCTTATGTTACTTTCCTTTTGATCTTTTGAGATTTGTTCTCCTACTAGGTTTCTTTTTGCTCCATTGTCAACCTCCAAACCACTGACCTCCGTAATGCCCGTGGGTGTCTGTCAGCAATCAATGCTGACACTGCCGGACTCTCGTCTCTGAAGTTGAGTTCTTGCTTGACTAGCAGGGAATACCTTTTATGACCAGCCTACCCTAAATGCCATGCTCCAAATGACAGATCTTTTGTGCCTGAGAATCTCGTGGGTGGACAGAGGGGAGCAGAGGACCTTCTAGCTACACAGAGAGAAAGGACCTCACCAGGTGCATGGAATCACTGCTCTCTTTAATGTGGCCACTGCTACTGCCTTGTCTGCCCCCTCTACAAGTCTTCTTATGACCTGATTAAATTATATAGCTCTTTTCATGTCCTGCTGGTCCAGCTATCCACAGGAAAGGCCATTGTATGTTTCAGTCTTGACTGGGACAAAAGTTGTTCACCCTTTTCCACTCAGTCCCTGTGCAAGTATGATTATTAGAACACTCTCAGGCATGGTTACTGTCAAACTTCACTGAACAACCCAATTATCTCTAAGGATTTACCAATAAGGACACTTGCTTAAACAATACAGTCCCAACTCAGTGTCTGTTACTTCTACATTATAAAAAGAATGCCTCACACTATGATTTTTGATTCCTATTTTAAAATAATGTGTAGGGAAGTCAGTGTCTGTATAAACATAATTCAGTTTACTCAGTGTTCATTAACATAGTAATCAGAAGATTGGAATAGAAGTTTTAGCCACTTCTCTTGATATGGCCACTATTTACATATCAAAGCTTATACAGAAAGATTTTTGTCTATGAGATTATTTATTTTCAAGGCATTTGATCATCTTTTTTATCTTACTTTTCAGTAACCTTCTCAATTTTTTTCTTCTCTTGAAAATGAAGGTCATGATAGAGAATTTGAATGTTATTGTCTTGATATAGACATTATCATTATTGAAAATTGTACAGATGGAGTGTATTAAAAGATTCCTAGTGGAATACCAGTGTGGAGACTACTTACAAGTATTACAGAGATCCAGGGCAGGATTGGTAGTCACCAGAATTATGAATGTGTTTTCTGTGCAGGACATTCTCTTTATCCAAAATGTACACAAAAAACAAAAGATATTACATTGTTCTATGGTTTGAACATGGTTTTGCCCTTCGAAACAAAGATGATGAATATTCATATAAATATGGCATTTAGATGCAAGAACTTTGGGAAGTAAGCGGAATGAGATATGACCACCAGATGGGGTCATAGTGAATGAATCCTAGTGGATTTAGAAGGAGAAAGAAATATTGAGAGAGAAAAAACTTTCTCCCCATCTACTTTTGCTATTGACAGTGCCCTACATGGCCTCTGCCTCTCACCTTGTCACTAGACTCATGTTCTTAACATTGAACCAGAACTGTTAGTTGTTCTAAACCAATTTTCCTTTTTTAAAAATAATATTTGGTGTTATTAAAATAAGAAAACAGACTAAGATATGTGGCAAATAAAATTTCAAGTGCACACAGAATTAAGTTTCCTTATTAGCTAATTATTCTCTATTATCTGGGTTGTGTTCATTGTAATCATCAGAAGCATTTAAATTGAGAAAAGCAGAAGAGGAGATCCAGATTGGACTTGTAGATGCTGTACTGTTTGCTTTGAAGGTAACAGGCTATGAACTAAGAGATACTGACGTCTCCATACAATGATTCTCAACCTCCTTAATTCTTCAGAACTCTTTAATAGAACATAGTTCCTCATGTTGTGATGACCTCTGACCACAGAATTATTTTCATTGCTACTTCATAAGTATAATTTTGCTACTGTTCTGAATCATAATGCAAATGTTTGGCATCCAGGATATCTTATATGTGACCCCTATGAACAAGGCATTCAACCTCAAAACAGTTGTGACCCAAGATTGAGAATAGCTGCTCTAGAAGCTGTCAAAGGAAAAGAATAAGTACATTTCTAACAATTCCAGAGTAACAGAGCCATTCAGAGACCTGGGTGTAGAGGAAATTTAATCCAGCAACATAGTTACTCTGGCAAGGGATCACATCCAAAGACCTTCTTGGTCTATGTGATCTGGCTGTAATGCAGACACACCCTGTATTACAGCATGATCTGGCTGGAATATAGATACATTCTTAGTATACATCTTTATTCCCTAACAATGAATTAAGGTTAGTTTATAGATGGAAGCAGTCATGTTAGAAAATGACATGTAATTGAAAGACAAACCAAGTGACAAATCAGAGAAAGATTTGACAAAGTGAGTCAGAGATAGGACTGTCAAACTCTCACAAGAACAGCACAAGAGAGAGGCTACTTAAGATCAGAGCAGGGAGAGACAGCAGGCTAGACAGAGGTGGTAAGTGGTTGTGTGTGTGTGTGTGTGTGTGTGTGTGTGTGTGTGTGTGTGTGTGTGTGTGTGTGTAATTCACTGGGACAGTTTACAGAGACAGATTGTAGAAAGAACAAGCTAGTCACATGTGAAGAAAGAAAGAGCCAGAGAATTAGTAGGAACTAGAAGATTAGAACATATTATCAAAGTTAGCATGAGCCCAACGCAGATCAATTTGGTCAGAATCCAAGAGAAACTGGATTTAGTTAGTCAGTTTTGAAGATTTTACAGAACCTAGAAGCTTCCAGGCCTAGGCCTAGGGATAGTTAGAATAGAGAAGGAAATGCTTTGAGCTCAGTCCAAGCTGTGTATTCACAGAGTTTAGGGGTGACTCTCATGTTTCATCCCATCATATGAGTAAATAAAAGTGACATTTACACCTGGCCTTTGATTCAGTGAGATTCTGGTTGCACTTCTGACCTCTAGAACTACACAGAATACATTTGTTCTGGGTTAACAGTATGTGGTAAGTTGCCATACCAGTAGTTGGAAGTTAATACATATAGCAAGTGGGCAATGATAATATTTGTATTACCATAACATAAAGAATAAAAACTTAGTCTTTAGCACACAAAATGGGAAGTATTAACAAAGGGTTTATTTTTAATTGTTCATGTTTTTACTTTAAACATTTTTCTAACATTTTATAGATTACAAATGTAATCTATAAGAAAGATTAGAATGTAATCTATAAAATATCAGAGAAAGCCACATATCAATATAGTCTATAAAATAAAATTTGGCTATTATATTTCATTCATACTAGTGTGAATATTATATCTCAAAGATAGAAATGAAAACATACTATGTATATATGATTAGTAACTTCAATGTCTGAGTATTTAACATTAATATTTCTTCACTAGGGTGATGATAGATTCACATAGTTGCTTTCCAGGCAACACACACACACACACACACACACACACACACACACACACACACACACCTTCCAGAAAACTGTATGTTATTATATCTTCTTGAAACAATGTGGCTCAGAAGAGCGGCAGGTTTCTTTGTTTTTTAGATACTAAATGAAATAAAAAATTTAGGAAAATTTTCTATGATTTAATTGTTGGAAAGAAAGCAAGATTAGAATGTATATATCATGAAATAGTGATACATATTATTTTAGAAATCAATATTAGTTGTTGATTGTCATACAACACCAGATATTCATTACATGAAGTATCTTCTTCACACACATTGTTGTTTTCTTCTAGAATTCTTCTTTCTTTTCCTACTGTTCAATGATACCTCTATTATGTAATGTTCCATCTATTCCACTAGATTATAGTCATCTCTATTTGCCTTTGTTTTCCCAAGATTTTAAAACTACTTGAAAATAAAGAATATTATGGTATTAATTCAATATTATATTAGAATCACTTAAAATTGACAAATCATAATTCAATATTTTTATGGAGTGTAATATGATGGTTTCATGTGTGTATACAATTAAAAATGAATAGGCCAAGCTAATTATCATATCATCTTGATCATAAATCTCTTCTGTGATAAGTCATTATTTGAAATTGATTCTGTTTATTTTGTCAGATACATACATAATTTGGTGAATACATAATATTATGCGATAGATTTCAAAATATATCCATCCTGTCTGAAATTCTATTCCTTTTGACAGTAACTGCCCATTCTCTCATTCCTTCATTTCTTATAACCATGGTTCTCCTTTCTATAGACATAAATGAGATAATATATGGTTAGTCTTTTGCTTTCATCCTGACATTGAGCACTCTGCTTTGTATAAAGAACCCAGTGAGTGATCCCCCCAAAAAAAGGGTAAATTCAGATGAACTGACCAAATATTCTATTTGAAACCTAATTATTTAATATAGACTTAGTCATTTTACATCTCAATGTCTTTGTTGTGTATTTTAAAACATGAAGACTCGAACCACTGTCAGTGAATGTATTTTCGGTATTCTTGTAACAGCTCTAGGTTCATACAAACTGAAATGTTAAGGTGAACATACAGCTGAATTGCTCCTGGAAATTTTATCATTTGTGTAAGAAAGAAAAAAAAACAATAATAAAAGGAAAGATGAGAAAACCAGAGGGAGGGGAACAATTTGGATGAAAATGGAAATGTCTATAGGAAATTTGATTAACTTTATTACATGTATTATCCTATGTTATTTTCCTCTGGTTTCTAGTTTCTAGTTAATTTTTTCCCTTCTAATGCTTTGTGGAGTTAGAGCTATCTTTAGAATATCTGGAAGCTCTGAATATAGCCTAGAGGTCAATAATGAGCAAGATTAAGTGTTAGTAGGGGGGGCTACTACATAGTTTGAAGATTTCTGAACACTTAGAATTGCCTGCTGATAATTCTTGTACTTTCTTGATATAAAATTTTACAATGACTTTTTAAAAAAATAAATGCTAGTTGAGATATTGACTGCTGTACGCATCTCATCAAACCACACATAGCAGGACCATTTCTACTGCTGTTCAAGTTTTCCTAAGTATTTCATCTATTGGATTTATATCTGGTGTTTGTTTTGAGGCTAGCCAGGACCGTGGGGCTATTTTAAATTTACTTCTGTTTGGTTGATATTAAAATTGAAGGGTAAGATATTTTGTTAGATGGAAGAAAAGAATCAAATAGAGAATTGTTTTCCTCTTCCTGGGGACACCCCTAAATTTTTTCTCGTGTAGCTGAGATTCTCTAAGGCTGCAGTATGTACAAGAAAACATTCTTTAAAGTTTCTCAGATCCACAAAGATCTGAGCCTGAAAGATCTCCCCCACAAACACTATAGCACACATGCAGTATGAATTAAATTCTATGTAACCATATTGGCACATAAAGCATTCATCAATCTCTTCTTTCTCCTCCATTATCCTTTCAACTATCTTTAATTTTTTAAAAAAATTCTAAAAATTCTTTGAGAACTTCATATAATGTACTTTGATAATTTTCTCCAATTCTTCCCCCAGCTCATTCCAATTTACCCAGACCTTCCTATCCCTCCTTGTCTCCTTTTTAACAAAATACCCCATCAAATTCAATTTGTAGTGTTCACAAACTCCTGGATATGGGAGTATCCAGTGGAGCCTGGGCCATACCCTTAATGAAAACTGACTCCCCCTCTCTGAGAAGCGACCAATTGGTTCTCATTCCTTAGCTGTAGGTGAAAGCTTAAAAGCTCCTGTTCTCTCTGGGCTACAATGTTGACTGGATTGATCTTGTTTAGGATCTCTATGTGTGTACTACGTGTGTCACACCCAGAAAACACAACTTTAGCCTGCTCTTCCCTCACTTCTATCTCTTTATAATCTTTCTGTATACTCTTTGGTGATGGTTCCTGAGCTTGAAGGCCTGGGACATAGATGTTTAGTTTGTGGGTATGCGCTCTAATGACAATGATTCTCTACATTTTGGCCAGTTGTAAGTTTCTGTGTTAACTGCCTTCCACCATACAAAGGAAGAGTCCGAGAGCTTCACCTATCTATAAATTGAAGTAAATGTGAAGAACAGTTTGATACTATGTCTCTTCAGCAGAATAGCAATAGGTTCTTTTTTCTGAGGCACACAAGTTCCGAAATGATGGTTCCTGGTCAGAATTCTAGTAGCAAGCATGAGAGATAGATACCCAGAGAAATGGGTATAAAGCATAAGTAATTGGCTCAATGCTCTGGATTGTATACCATCTCTAACTAAAAACAACACAATTATAAAGAAGTACAGAACTCTTTAATCCTAGCACTCCGGAGGCAGAGGCAGGCAGATCTCTGTGAGTTGGAGGCCAACCTGTTTTACAAAGTGAGTTTGAGGATAGTTCTTTCTCAAAAACCAAAAATAAACAAAAACAAAAACAAAGAAAGGAAGGAGGGAAGGAGGAGGGAAGGAAAGAGGGAGGGAGGATGGGAAGGAAGGGAAGACGGAAGGAAGGGAAGGAAGGAGGAAGGGAGGAAGGAAAATGACCATGAGTATGTTTATGGTGTCAGTCAATTATAAAAGTACAAATATGTGGGGAACTAATGTTAAATAAGAACTAATTAGTAAAATGTGTTATAGTCCTCCAAGCTGGCAAGCATTTCTGGTGATTAACTTTTGTCCTATAGTGTGTGCCTGAGAGACCCCTTGTGAATTTCTATGCCTTTTGTTGAATGCTCCAAGGGTAAAATATTTTGCTCATGCCAGCTTCTCAATTGCTGTTAGCTCCAAAGATTCCAGGTCAAAGTATAAATGTTTGGGTGACATATGTTACTGTCCTTCAAGCTATATTGATTTACTTTATATCTAATTTTTATTTAGAACCATAGGTTTAAGTAATGTCATTTTTGATTTATTTGAATATAAAGGTGAAAATTGTTATTTTTATCTTTGTCTTTTTATTTATCACTGTTTTTCTCATGTTCATTTCTTATTATTTGTATTATTCTCATCCTTTCTTTAGTTACAAATGAAAGTTTCTACCTTTCCTTGATTTTCTCCAGAAATTATATTATGTAATCATCTATTTCAGTAAATTTTATGACAGTTTTAATAGGTTTAGCCCCCCCCCAAAACTGTATAGTGTTGTCATTTGTTGAACAAATTTACAGCAATCCCACAAGCCTTTGTATTATGGTCATCATTTTAAGCATCAGTTAATTAGCTCTATTTAGTGGCCATTTTTGTCATTTCTTAAGTTCGTCGTCTATTGGGTTCATTTCTTATAGCCTTTACCATTTATGGGAAGATAGATATTTTGATGACAAATTATTTCAGTTTTTATTTTTTCTAGAAACTGTCTTCATCTTATTTACTCTTTACTTTGAAAGATATTTTTGCTGGGAATAGATCTGTTTTTATTGTCTAAGAAACATTATTGTGTTTAAAAAACATTTACAACAATCTCTTTGCCTCGATTTTAAAAAAAATCAAACAATATCAACAAAAAGCCCCTCTAAATAGAGTCACTTTTCAGCTGAAAGTTTGAAAAGAGATCATTGCCATGATGGAACATATTGAGGAAAGAAAAGACAGAGAGAACAAGTTCATTCTTCATAGGCTTTAATCTCTCTGATTTGTGATGATGGGAGTACAAAGAAAACACCACATAGAATATGTCCAGATGATCCAAGTTATCTACTTGGTAGCAAGGGAAATTGTGTTATAGGAAACACTAAGTTATTAATATACTTAGAAATGGCAGAGGAAATTGGAGAAAAAACAGAAGCAGGACCTTGAAAAAAATCTGCTGGTCTCTGATGGCAACCATGAGGAGACCAAAGACTTAGTTGACTTTGATTCATAAAATTGCTTTATTAGCTCTAACAAAATTCAGAATTTCAGATCCATCTAATGAGATGGATGGTTGGGAAGAGGACAGATGATCCAAAAATTCAAAAGCATCGGTGATTGTGAGGGGCCGGAATAAGAGCTTTAGAACACTGACCAAAATGTTGAATTGAGGTCAAGCAAAGGAATAGAATAAAATGTAATCATGAGGGTGTTGGACCTGGGACTGTGAAAAGAGGAGGAAAAAGTGGTCCACAGTTCTTGAGTAATGAAAAGAACAGGGTTAAAAGGCCCGAAAGAACAGGGATTTGATGGGGTTTCTAGAATTAAAGTGTGGGACACATGGTGTTCTCCTGATGGATGTTGATGGAGGAAAATTGAATTTAATTGCAATTTGTGTTGGAAGTGGGAAGAAGGAAATGCTGTGTCTGTCTCCACCTTGCCCACAGCAGTGTTATAATTGATGAGAAAGATGAAATAAAGATGGGAAATAGATGCAGGTTGATTTAGCAGATTGTTCAAGTTACTAGAACTAGGAGATAGATCTTTCCCCTATTGCCAGAGGCCAAAGCTCTTGGGATTTCCCTTTTCCCTCTCAGCATGGTATGCCCTAATCTCTAAGGAACAATTATAGTAGGACACTTACATTTTTAATTTTAATATTTCATGTAAAGTAGTTCAAGTGATAAGGCTCACAGTATTTCTGTGGCTGTGGTTTAGAAAACAGGAAATGGGTGTGAAGATGGTGACATTATTATCATGTAATTTGTGGAAAGGTCATCTACATGCTGAAATTGCCCAGCTGATGATGACTGATTTTACTTTAAGAGCAAAAAAAGGCTAAAAGACTCTTCTCCAAGTCCACAATGAATAAATAAAGGTGGTCAAGGTAACAGAGGCTGACAGCCACAAAGACAAGCAAAAGACAGTGTACCCAGGATCACAAAAGTTAATGAAAGCATGTTCTTTGCTTTAGGATTCAAAAATATTTTGGAGACAGAAATTGTCAGCATCCCTCTCTAAGCCATCTTCCCGGAACGAGAAGAGTAAAAAGCATCAGTCATGTGGGGTTGATGGAAAGAAGTATTTTTCAGAGAAAACCCAGCTTTCAAGTAAATAAATAGGAGGAAGGATCTTTTCAGTGAAATGACTAAGGATGCACAGCCATGTGGGGAAAGCATGTGCTCTTGAGCTGTAAAAGGGAGGATGCCAATTGTGAGAGGGAGAAGAGGACCAGAGAGGATAATTACATAATGTGTTTCTAAGCTAGAGGATAATTGACCAAAGGACCTTGAATCTGGGTTGGTAACACACCATGAGAGGAAAGAGGCATATTTGAATATATCATCACAGTTATCATCACTGTTACCACAGTCACAAAGGTATTGGACTTTTCCAACTAAGAGTCACTGAATTTCTCATCAACCCAAATTACCTCTTCATCAATAATCTGTTAACATAGAAAACAAAGAAATGCAACTGAATTTGGGGTTCATGGGCACAGTAAAGTTGGGAAAATCAAGTTATGCCATATGCTGTTAATTATTTCATTGAATTTGGTTCAATACTTATGCTACTGGAAGGGGTGGGGAAAGAGGCACTTTATGAGTTCAGGATCTTAGACTGCATTATCAAAATTTATGCACTTGTCGGACACTTGAATTCTTTGTATTTTAAATTGGAAAATTATACATCGCACATGACTAGTGCAGGGTGAGGCACACTCTGTAAAGAATCCAGTGAGTAGACTGAGCAGTAATAATGAACTCCAAAACTTATTGTAACCTGTGCTGCTGAAGGTCTAGTCTTTAGTCTCTTCCTGTGGTAATTAATTTTCAACATGAGTTCTGGACAGAACAAACAGTTAAGCACACATCAAATTGGTAAAGAGCAAGAGTTCACAGAAGCAGAAGTTTCCTAACTTCAGAACAGTTAGAAAAAAAATTCTTCAAAATAAAAGTATGTAATACAACATAAAGGCCATTTGATTGACAGGTATAAAGGAAAGTGACAGCATACCATACATGTGCAGGCTGATGATAAATACAAAATCTATATGTGATAGCAACAGTTACTGTGGTCCCTGAGTCAATATTGAACCCAGTGCAGTCTTTAGGTTTTATGCATTGTATATATTATGTATGATTTGCACCTGTGACCTATGATCATTTCTCCTAAATCTCTCCTCTGTTGCG
The DNA here is from genome assembly GCF_011064425.1 of Rattus rattus. Taxonomy (NCBI): domain Eukaryota; kingdom Metazoa; phylum Chordata; class Mammalia; order Rodentia; family Muridae; genus Rattus; species Rattus rattus. The sequence goes on along the minus strand of NC_046157.1, from coordinate 141,739,833 downwards.
TTAATAATAATAAAAAAAAGGCAATACACATCCCACCCTAGCTTCGGTTACTCTCTGGCCCAAACAGTCCCCCTGCCTCCATGGCTATCCCCATGCACTGACTGACCATCTCGTGCTTAGCTGTCACAAATCCTTGTAACCTGGTAAAATCAAAACTCTAGAGGCTTGTAATTTATCAGTCAGAATTATATCATTAAATTCTCAACCCACAAAACGCCCAAACACAGAACTCAGAGCCAATCGATATTGATATAAAATGCCCACTTAGATTGGAAAAATTGTCCTGTAATCATTGATCCCTTATATGATATCCATAGCTATCTGTGGTTATTTGAAATCATGCGGATCTGGGTCGTCCTTCTCTTCCTCCATCTTCCTTTCTTCTCCTTTCCCTCCAACTCTCCCACCTCTCAAAAGCTCTCAGCCCATCTTCTTTTCTACTGTCTAATCACAGACTCTAGCCTTGTCTTTCATTTACTTTGACCTGCTTACAGAATGCAATCTACACTCCTCTTTCATTTTTTTTTTGGTTTGTTTCTTTTTCCTTTTTTTCCTTTTTTTCTTTATGGCTCCTGTCTAGCCTAAAATTTGCCGTGTAGACTAGGCTGCCCCTGCCCCTGCCTCTCCCACTCCCTCTTCAGTTCTTTTCTCCTAAACAATTAAAATACATGCTTTTTATTTTAGATTGGGAGAACTATCTTTGTATCTACAAGAGTACAATGTTAATCAAGCAGTGAAAACTTATGACTGAACAGACCATCACTGTTTCAACCATATCTTTGTGAATCTTTATTTTTGATTCTTACTTTATGTAAGAAAAACAGAAATATAAAATATCTTTGCTGCTTAAATAAGACCCAAAACTCCGATTTTTTGTTGTTGCTGACATTTTGTTCCAGTTTGTTCTGTATCTCAGGGCCCTTTCCCTTTCTTAAAACTTAAAGGGAAAATAATTCTAGAATGATTCATGTGTGTAACTTCTAATCAGATAATGAACAATGAAATAAAAATTTGAAAAAAGACTAAAATGAAGTATAATGTCTAAGGCAATCATGAATTGGGACTCACTTATTTTTAAGTTACTGGCAATCTTATGATAATGCAAAGACCTTGACATAATTTACTAGAAAAAACTACCAAAATACAAAAATTATCATAAAGACTATAAATAGTCCCATGAGGATGCACTATGAAAAACAAAAATTACATTTCTCATTTAGATGTTTCCTGTTTTCAGAACACAAAATTAAAGTGATAATGTAACATGAAAGCCACAAGTGATACCAAGTTTGAAAAGTGCCTTTACACAGGATGGGCGTGAGATGATGTAGTGTACAGCTTATTAGAATTTGTTTCCTTTCTTACTCAATTACTTATTTTCTACTAATATGCGGATATTTTTCTCACACTTTGGAGTGTGTTAACTGGAGTGACTCACAACACAGACTAATACAAAGGAACAATTGCCACATGCTCTCTCTGAACTGAGAGGTTAACACTAAGCAGTTGTTTTGAGGTAGAGAGGAGACCCAGTAAGTATTGCACATAATGAATGTTCCCATTCTCCTGATCATTCCATGAAAGGCAGGCAGAAGGGATCAACTTCACAGCATAAGGTAGCCCAACTTTGTCACATCAATATACTTGTCTACCTATCACAGTGACAGTAGACACATTCACACATTGTCCTTCACATACCATACCTCTACCTTTCTGCGTGGAAGTGGGTAGAAGAGGTAAGTTCTTCTCCAGAGACTTGCAGATGGTGCCCAGACTCTCAGAAATGTGTGTGTGTGTATGTGTGTGTGTGTGTGTGTGTGTGAGAGAGAGAGAGAGAGAGAGAGAGAGAGAGAGAGAGAGAGAGAGAGGAGAGAGAGAGAGAGAGAGGAGGGAGAGACAGACAGAGAGACAGACAGAGAGAGAGATTGACTGGGGGTGGGGAGCAGCATATCAGAACAGAGAAGGTACCAGTTTGTGAGTAATGTTGGAGGAAAAGAGGAGGGTTTGCTCAAAGACCAACAAGGGGCATCAATGATTCTGGAATATTATTCCCAAAGAAGGGGGCCGGGTGCTAGAAATCCTGTCTCACATGGACAATCCTCTATTACAGCAGAAATGGGTCTTGAAGACTTCAGGCATATGTTAAAGAAGACAAGTTTTATCAAACTTAATGGCCATTGAACCTCTAGTCCAGAATGTAAACAGAAACTTGAAGGTCCACATTTTTTTTTCTCAGTGGAACTAGGAAGATCTTTCAGGGTCCCTCAGTCTTGTCATTGATGAGCTTAGGCGAGGCTGCCTTCTGGTGATCCCTGACTAGGGATGTCACATTTCTGGCCATATCTCACAGGGGAGAGTCTACATGCAGCTTTGACTGTTTGAAGCCGTTCAGTCTCACCCATGTTCAAATACCATTAAAAAATCCTTTTTTATTTTTTTTAACACTGTGGAAATTTTCAGTAAAATGGAAACAAATTGCTATAAGTAAACCATTTGTCACAGTCTGATTACTTTGCAGCCACTCTGGGAACACCAATTTGTCATGCTAGATCAAGATAACCACAGCCTGACTGGAGGAAATGGCTTTTTGCCTACTAGTTGTGATTTTTTTTTTAAATGTTCACCCGGAGAGACGTGCTCCACGAAGTCTACATGTTCCACTCCAGCTGTGTGAATGGGGGAAAGCGAAGACATTCGGAGCAAATTGCACCATCTACAAGCGTTTTCAGGCAAAACAATTAACTATGGTTAAATATAAAACTCAGGGTTTTAAAAATATACATTCAGAGTACAATAATTCATTGTGTGTGTTCAAGTTATTTAAATGAACATAACTGAATGACCTGTCACTCAGTTGGACAAAAGAAAAGAGAACAATCAAATAAATGTTTTAGCCACATTAGAATCAAATCAGCACTTGAGAGATCCTAGTTGTTCTATTTGAACAGGACAACTGGTTTCTCCTCTCCTCTGCACTGCACATGAAAGTGGAGATGGTTTTAAAAATCAGTGTTTGATAGCTTACATTTTTAAAACAGTTTAAGTTAGCTTCAAAGAGACGAGAGTGAGGCAAGATTTCTCTCTTGCTTTTTAACCATAGCATTTAGTACTACATATTGCGCAGGTCAAACTGCCAAGTTGCTGGTGTAAGCAACACAAGTCAGAAACTCCTATCCAGGAAATGGATTTTGTAAACACACAGAGCTTCTAGGTCTCCTTCTGTGTTTCTGAACACTCACAATGACAGTGGTCATATTTTTCTCTCTGTGGAAGTTTAGAACTCATCAATTGTGTCATTATTGGTCATAGTATAGAACATTACACACATTTTTCTTTTGTTAATTTTATAGAGATGACGTTTTGGCTAAGAAAGTCAAGTGTTTTTGCCATACTCCATTTGTCCTGTGAATTTTTCTTGCGGGCCTGTGGCCTGGAATTCTAATTGACAGCTTTACTAGTTGTTTACCTGGGTGTGGAGTTGACATTAATTTGAAAATATTTTATGATGATAATCCAAATGGAGGGTTTATTATGCTTTGGTTATTTTCTCCAGGACTTTGCATCTCCTGCTTCAGAATGTTTTGATTATATACCAGAACATGCCTCTTTGACACAGAACATACTTTCCAATTGCTTGACTTTGCTTTTGACAGTACTAAGCTATTATCATATATTAATAAGATATAACTTTCATTCTATCAAATACTAGTGATGAGTATTTCTGGAGCTCATCAGAGGAGCTAAACTTAAAATATAAAATGTTCTCTAATCCTCAATTCTTTATGTACTTTTAGAATTGGGTCTTGGGCCTTGGCGCTCATAGGAGCAGTAATGGAAAGGGTACACTTGTTACAGATTATAGTCACTGTTTCTATATTAGCTTGGTAGCACTTCTCTGCAGAATGGTATAGCATAGAGAAGAACTATTAGATATTATATAATAACCTCAATCGGTTGCTACATAGTATCTGAATATTAGTTATGGGTAACCCTCTAATATCTATCCATCAATTACTCTCACTCTGACTACCAAAGACTCAACAGGTATAGGCAAACGTCCATTTAAATGCTAGTGATGGATTCCAGTTCATAAGATTTTCAGTGGAAATAATTTTGAAGATTTGTTTTATTCATTTATGTACTTACTTTATTTTATGGTTTACGGCTGTTTTGTCTGCACTTAGGTCTATGTAGTAGATGTATTCCTAGTGACTATGGAGGCAAGATCCTTGGCAACTGGAGTTATAAATGGTTATAACTCATCAGATGCATGCTGGGACTTAAACCTAGGTTTCAGGAAGAGCAGCCAATGCTCTTATCCACTGAGTAATTTCTCCAATCTTAAGATTTATTTTTATAATAACTTATGTGCGTATGTACAGGTGACTGCTGAGGGGAGAATAAGACATTGAATTCCCTGGGGAGGGATTCACAGGCAGAGTGAGCTGCCCTTTGTGAGTCAAGGGATCTCTGGGGAAGCAGCAGTTGCTCCTAATCAGGAGGCCATCTCTCAGGCTCATCGAGTTTTAATGGGTAACTTAAACCATACATGATGATTTCTTTAAAACCAACCCAAAGCATAAAAGTAATAGAAACACTAGCTTAATTTCTATCTTACTGGAAATTCAGGAGCTCCACAAGAAAAGCTAAATTCTCACTTGTACCTTTTATAATGCTAAATTTAGGGATTTCCCTCAGGCTTCTTGCCAATTTATCTTGGAGTTCTTAGTGATACTTAAGGTTCAAGAAATTTGCCACAGCTCAGACCATAGGAAACATTTCCAATCTTGAGCAATGCACAGCATTTGCAAAAAAAAAAAAAAATGATGAAATATCCTAAAATAGCATTTGACTTGCAGTTTACCACTTCTGACTTCTTTTTTCCTTTGTGCCATATCGATCAGAGTACTTGCTGTGTTAGCAAGAGAACCCAGGGTTCGTAATTCAGCACTATTTAGACGGAACTGAAGGAGCTCATTTTCTTTATTTTCTTGTTTTCTCTTTCTGTTCCCATCTAATTTCATCCAACAACGTTTAAGTTAGTAAGGACTACCACGGGGGTTTGTGATCTATGTAGCTGTCCATCAAATTGTAGGTGGCTAGTAGAGAGAAAATGTGGAGCAAGATTCTGTTACTTTGCCCGTTGAAAGTTGAGTGTTCAGAACGGAACTGGAAGGTTTTGTTTGCCTAGATGCAGGCTTCACCTATAGCACTCTTGATGACAATTTGATACCTTTCCATCTGCAAATGCCCTTGGTTCAAGATGAAATCCTCACTTTTCCTCTGGAATCTGATTGCCAACCATGCAAAAATCGTTACTGATAAGCCTTTTCAAAATTTTTCTATTAAATGCTGTGTTTTGTAAGTTCCTCTGGTTAACTTAATATTAATACAGCCCCATGCTTCACACAAAACCTAAATCACTACAACTTAAGAATGTGTCCCAGCCAAAGTTATCTATCGCCTATCTTTTTTTCAAAGAGTATTTTAGACTAAATGAGATAAACACAGGACATTTATCTCCAAGATAAATTCTGTTTCCAATTGAAGATTTGATGAGACAAATCTATTGCTTGTCTTTGACTGAAATTATCACGTTTTAATAACTTGGAGTTGGTCTACAAACCGAAGTTTGAAAATGGGCAGATCTATTTCACAGTGCCCCTTGCTGCCTCTTCTCTCATTATTCGGCTGTTTACCTCTGTCACAGCAGTGGCTTCAGGCTTGTTGGCTGGGCTTCTTGAACACTCAGCTCAGTGTGCCAGGTATCTTGAGCTTCCTACCTGTATCGTCCTTGACACTTGGAGCAGGTATACAAACCTGTTCAGTGCTCAGGCACACAAAATTGGGGTGTGGGGTGGGGCTCAGCTCCCTTCATTCCTGAGGAATGTTTATCTCTTCCAGGGACAGTGCTATATATAGAGCAGGTTCCTGGGCCATGAGGGGTTGGGTGTGGGGGAGAAGTGATGAGGTGGGAGCCAGAAAAAACTGAGGCCTGCTCAACTTCGTAATGTGCATATTTTGTATTTTTCTTTCAGTTTCCATCCACCAGGCCATCCTTTCTAAAGAAATCACCAGAATGAAAGCCACTGTTCCCAACTCTTCTGTGGTGAACCCAAATGAAGACAGCTTTCTAATTGCATTTTAGAAACAAAAGACAGGTCTTAAATTTGATAGTTAGGAGATTACATTTCCTTCATGCTACTGAAATAATTTAGAAAAGATTATATAATCACCACAGAGAAATTACAGTTGGAATATTTTTAGGCACATCAGTTACACTGAGCTGAAAATAAAAAAAAAGTTTATTTTCAAAAAACTAATAATGAATGTTAGAATTCTAAAGTTACCAGTCTTTAAAAAAATGGCCACTCAATCTTAAAATAGTTCTCTTTGTTTAAGAGAATCTTCATGTTCTATAAAGCCCTATGAACCAGGAGGCTTTATAGTGAGTGCATGAACCCAAGTAGTGCAAACAAATCAAGAGCCTCAAAATTCTCAGAAAAACTAACACTGTCTATGCAAGCACACGTTGTGTGTGTGTGTGTGTGTGTGTGTGTGTGTGTGTGTGCACATGATGAGTGAGTAAATGCTTAAAGTATCATGAGAAGGGAGGAGGTCTTAAGGGAAGTGGTACAGGGAATATAATATGGGAGCAGAAGAGGGTCCTATTTCAGAAGAGGGAACAGACCAGTAAGTATGTTTCAGGAGAACAAGGGAAGGCAGGCCGTGTGGGGAGAAATAGAACAAAAATGGCACATCATATACACAGGAATCTAAAATAAAACTCCCTAGATTTTAGATAAATGTACAGAACTAAATGGAGAATTCTCAACAGAGGAATCTTGAATAGCCAAGAAGCACTTAAAGAAATATTCAACATCCTTAATCTTAATGGAAATGAAAATCAAAACAACCCTATGATTCCACCTTATACCCATCAGAACAGCTAAGATCAAAAACTCAGGTGACAGCAGATGCTGTGGAGGATGTGGAGAAAGAGGAACACTCCTCCATTGCAGGTGGGATTGAAAACTGGTACAATCATTCTGGAAATCAGTTGGGTGATACCTCAGAAAATTGGAAATAGTTCTGAGGACCCAGTTATCCAACTCCTGGGCATATACCACAAGACACATGCTCCATCATGATCATAGCAGTATTATTTGTGATAGCCAGAAGCAAGAAACAACCCAGATGTCCCTTAAAGAAAGAATGGATACAGAAAAGGTGGTTCATTTACACAATGGATACTATTCAGCTATTAAAAACAAGGACATCATGAATTTTGCAGGCAAATAGATGGAACTGGGTGAGGCAACCCAGACCCAAAAGGACATGTAGGTATGTTCTCATTGATAAGTGGATATTAGCCAAAACTACAGAATGCTCATAATGCAACTCATAGACTATGAAGTTTAAGAAGAAGGAAGGCCCAAGTGAAGATGTTTCAATCCCATTGAGAAAGATGAACAAAATAATCACAGGGGGCAGGGGGAGGAAGATCTTGATGGAAAAGGAAAGGGGGAAGGGAAAGAATCAGGCTTGGGAGAGTTAGGAGAGAAGCTCAGAGGGCCAGGAGAGTGAAAGAAAATATGCAGCTACAGGAGGTCGGGGTGGGGTTAGGTAACATCCAGAAAGTCCCAGAAACCTGGGATGAGAGACCCAGGACTCAATAGGAATGACCGCATCCGAATTACCATCAGTGGGGAGATGGAATATAAAAGACCACCTCCAGTAGATAGGGCCTCCAGAGAAGCTATATGGCTACTGAACCATCTTCAAAATTTTTGACCCAGAATTGTTTCTGTCTAAAGGAAATGCAGGGACAAAAATTGAAGCAGAGACTGATAAAAAAGCCATCCTGCAACCAGCCCAACTTGGGATCTATACCATGTACAGTCACAAAACCCTGACACTTTACTGATGCCATGTTATGCTTGCAGACAGGAGTCTAGCATGGCTGTCTTCTGAGAGGCTCTACCAGCCGCTGGCTGAGACAGATGCAATACTTACAGCCAACCATTGGACTGAGGTTGGAGGCCCCTATAGAAGAGTTAGGGGAAGAACTGAGGGAGGTGAAAGGGATGGGAACCCCGTAGGAAGACCAACAGTTATCAACTAATCCAGACCCCTCAGAGCTCTCAAAGGGTGAACCACCAACCAAAGAGCATATGTGGGCTGGTCTTGGGCATACATGTAGTAGAGGACTGTCTTATCTGGTCCTAGTGGGAGGTGATCCACATAATCCTGTAGAGACTTGATGCCCAGGGAAGGGGGATGCTGGGGGTGCTGAGGTGGGGGGTAGATGTGTGAGGGGGTTGGGGTGGGAGGGGAAGCACCCCCTAAGTTGGCGTAAGGGGAGGGTTGATAGGGTGAAGAACTCTTGGAGGGGGGGACCTGGAAGAGGGTATAATTTGAAATGCAAACAAAAATAATTTAATTAAAAAAAAAAAGAACAGAAGCTGGGGAGATGTTCTGTACCTGTCTCAGAAGTCCAAGGATCTGAATTCAGTTCCCAAAACTCATGGAACAACATGCACTTGCATGGGCGCGCGCGCGCGCGCACACACACACACACACACACACACACACACACACACACACACACACACACACTCAATAAAACAGAAAACCAAGCATGGTGCTGTGGAGCTGTATGCACAGTGCTGGGGAGGTGAAGGCAGACAGGTCACTGGGCTTCCTAACAGGTCAGCCTAGCATAGTTGTAAAGCCCAGGCCAAAGGAGTGCATAGGGAAAATGACTCCTGACCAATCACAATTGAGCATGATTCCTTAGTCTTGTCATGCACTTGCACACGTGTATACTCACAAAGTCAGTCTCTCTCTCCTCCTCCCCGTCCCTCTCTCCCTCCCTTTCTCCGTGCCTCACACACACATACACACATATGTTTACAACTGAATAAAAGTAACAAAATTAAAGCCTTACACAGGTGAATGTAGGGCTCCTTCACCTCCTTTAGGTGTCACTTAATTGGTGCAGTGTCCTCAAGCATCACCAGAGTCTGGACCCCTGACTTAAGTTAGCATAGCTCTTATTCCTGGCCATATTCCCTGTTTTCTCCCCCAACATCAAGGTTATTGCAGCTTCTTGCCATGTTCACTCTCACTGGAGCTGTTGTCACCAAGTTCAGCCCCTCATGGAACAAGTCTAAGGTCTGAAAACTGCCTTTCCAACCTCCAGATCCTTGAGGCTCAGATGTCCTGAAATGTTTGCTGTCTCTGGACTTCATACTGATGCTGCCAGGGGCTGAGCAGATACTCAGGTTGTTACTGTGTTGTGGGTTCCTTTTCCCTAATGACTCCTCCACATGTTTCCGTTTCAAATCCAGTGAGATCATTGTATAGGCAATCAGGCCTTTTCCCCCAAAGACAATAGGTTTTCTTGTCCACCCAGGCCCTTCTCACTGTCTGCTGTTTTGCATATAGATCTGCAAAGCTAATGTAATTCCCCTAGAATAAAAAAATATAACAAGACAGATATTTTTTCTGTTTTCTTTTTCTTTCACATGTTATGGTGAAACCAAATGTTTTCATCACTGAAATACCCGTGCCAAGTCCAGGATAAAAATATACTGCAGAGCCTCTATCCTTGCCTTATTTTGTCTGTAGCTGCACTATTTATACGCGATTAAACTAGTTCATTCATTCTAATTGCTTCACAGCACTTCTTTATACCTGCCGAGCAAATAATCTATATATGCTAAGATGGAGAAATCCTGCAAATTTAAAATCAAATGAAAAACAAAAAACAGAATGATACTCACAGAGAGATGCAATTTATGCAAACACACACGAACCAGTAGGAATTCAACCCTCTGACTTCAGTATAGTACACAGTCAAAATGTGAAAAAAATACGTACAGGATCTGGATGTGGTAGGGTGTGCATATAAGCTCAGCACTTGCAAAAGCAAAGAACTTGTATCAAGTTCCAGGCCAGCCTTGGCTACATAGTGAGCATAGGCCATCTTGGGCTACTAGACTAAACAAAACCCAAAGGAAACATACAAAAGGAACACAAGCAATTTTATCATCTCTTTGTAGGAAGGAATAACTGGGCAAGGTAACAGTCAAGGAGTAACTACAGTATTTTAAAAACAGGAAGGAAGGAAGGAAGGAAAGGAAGGAGAAAAGCAAGAGATGAAGAGAAGGAAAATGGGAGGAAAGAAGAAATGAAGGGAAAACAAGAAAGAAACATTGAAACAAGTAGGGCTAGTGTTAAATTTGAGTGGGTAGTGCATGCATAGTACATATTTCCTTATTCATTTTAAAGTATGTATGAAATATTTAATAATTATTTCTTAGAACCGACTCAGACAGATACAGATACAACCAAACAGTACATAGGATTTGAGAACTATTATGGAAGAATAGGAGGAAGGATTCCTCTCCCTGACGAGGGTAGAAACAGGAATTCCAGCAGAGTCAACTAACCTGGACCCTTGGGACTCTCAGAGTCTGAATCACCAACCAAAGTACATACATGACTTGGACCCAGGCCTCCCTGCTCATATGTAGCAGATGTGCAGCTTGGTCTTCATGTGGGTCCCAAAAAACTGCAATAGGGGCTATCCTCAAAGCTGCTGTCTATACATGGGGTATGTTCTTCTGGCTGGGCTGCCTTGTCTGGCCTCAGTGGAAGGAGACATGTTTATTCTTGAAGAGACTTGAAGAACCAGAGTGAGGAGATACCCACTGGGGCCCTCAGAGAATAAGGGAAGGGGGATGGGGGAATGATTTTGTTTGAGGGGGGTGACTAAAAGAGGGGAAGTGAGTAGGATGTAAAATAAATATGTAAAAATTATAAAATTAAGTTAAGAACGGTTAAAAATAATGTAAACTTGTCACCATTTAATTCAAGGGTTCACTAAAGGGTGATATTTCATTTGTTCTTGCTTTGAATTGTACCTGGCATGAATGCCTATTTGGAAACATACTTTAAAAATTGTTTTGCCTATCCTGTTCAATTGTTTCTTCTCTTGTATTTGGAAACATACTTTAAAAATTGTTTTGCCTATCCTGTTCAATTTTTTCTTCTCTTGTATTTTTTTTAAAGTGGGGGAGGAGTTATACTTATATGTATACCTGCTGCCTACAGAGGCCAGGGGGTGGCATCACAGATCCTGGAACTAGACGGACAGTTGTGAGCAGGCACGTGGTTGCTGGCGATAGAGCCCAGGTCCACCAGAAGAGCAGCCAGCACTTAACTGCTGAATCCTTGTCTCGGGCCCTTCTTTGCATCTTAGTGCTTTGGCAGATTGAATAACAAACTGGTTATTTTGTTAGTTAGTTAGTTTGTTTGTTTAATTTTACAATCTTTCATTATAAAAATCCCACTATAGTTCAGTTTTTTTTCAACACTCACCTAAATAGATAGACGATGTCTTCTTAAGTCACTAGGAGAGATTTTGGTACACTCCCTCATGCCAGTGTTTGACAACGACTGAGACCTTTTTGGTTATGGTAACTAGAGCTATAGGGCACTGTGGGCAGCCAATGGGTAGAAGTCATAGGTATTTTGAAATAGTATACAATTCTTAACTCCTATGAAAAAGAGTTACCTGGTCTAAGATGTCAATGGTAGTGAGGTATAGAAACACCAACTTGCTCTCCCATATTTTCCAAATGTATAAACACACAATTTGAGCTTGGTATAATAGTGTTCAAAACAATAGTTCCTCAAATGTTATCTAACTAAAAAGTCATGTGTTCGGCTTATGTAAGCCTGCTGTGTTCTTACGTAATTCTATCTAATGTACCAAAAAGGACTTTAATTTTCTTATAACAATGCCTTGGGATTTTAAACTGAATAAATATGTTTCTCTCTTTCATGAAATAATATTTAGCATCCACCTGTCATATGGTTTCACAGTTAACTAAGATACTTTTGTTTTCTGGCACTAACATTGCTTGTTTTGATGGCAATGCTTGATTTACAAAATAAGTGAGTTGATAAATATCTGGTAGGTTAGTAAAAATAACCCTGGGTAGCTCTTGAAAGCATTTATATAATTGATGGGTTAATTCATTGACGAATTAAAAATACGGAGAGACCATTGCCAGGAATTGGAACTTTGGAACGTGGGGCTCGATGGGAGCATTGAGGCCTCTGGGCCTGCCTCATGGTGGTCTCTTTCCGTGGCTGCTCTGTGCTGAGTTGAGCAGCCTGACTCTGCTCCATCTTGACCCAGTGATGAACTAAGACATAAGGGGATGGATTCTCAATAGTCTGAAAATGGAACTTGAGATGTGTAACAATGCTACAAATTACACCAAAGCAGGCAGAGCCAGGAGTTTCTGTTTTACTGAATGTGACCAGCCTGCCTGCTCCATATCTCAATGGAAAAGACAGGTTTATGAGCAAACTTTTACTCTGTGATTCTGCTGTTAACCTCTAGTAGGTGGGCGTATCACAACCCACCCCCATCTGTTCAAAATCTATAAATTCTTCCAGAATTTGGAATTAAATTTTGTACTTTCCTTGTAGTTTCATAAACTGTCTATATATTTTGTACTTTAGCCTATAGTAGTTTATGTAAACTTTGCTCAAAGTATTTCAAAGGATATATGATACAAACCAGAGATTAGGACAACAAGCAGATCAGTGATGAAGGTTATAGTAATATTATCTAGAGACTATCATCAACCTTCTGATAATGTACTTAAGTAATTATTTACCTAAAGCAATGAAATACTAACCATGATCCCAATTGTTAAGACAGGAAATAAATGCAGCAAGTTGCATAGGAATATGGGATCTGCTTTCCCTGTGAATTTCATTTGCTAATCCACAATGTTTTGTCAGACCTGCATTCTTAGAGATTATATGACATTCACTTTTTTTTTTTGGTGATTGCACACACATATTGTAGGACAAAACTTGTGAATATATATATATATGTATATATATATATAATTTATATAGTAGATATTTTTAGCATGGTGAGAATATTTGTCATTATATATTTTTAAAATCTTGGACAGAAAAAATTTCATAATTCTAGGATGGCTGTGGCTTTTATCATTTCTAACCCTGCAGGGATGACAGAAAGCTATCATTATGACTCCTTGAAGGCTCACAATGAACAGAGGGTGTGCCAGAAAATATCTGAATACCAGTGAATAGAGGAAAAGAAAGAAGCAAATTCTAAAAGCCTCATCTGTAGTTGTAGTAGTTTTGACATTAATGTGTTGAAAAAGAGAGAAACAAACGTTGGGAAATGAAATCACATTATGTCTCATGGAGAGCTGCCTGTCTAAAGGTTCTTTCTATTTCAAAATGGGCGTCAGAATTATGCCCGTAATGCCTATTTGGATCTAACCATCTGAATTCACTTACCTTACACATTTGGATTTCTTATGAAAGCCCTTTATGTTTGCAGATTAAGGACAACATCATTTGCTGTAGATCATTATCAGCTAACCACTTTCAGAATCCACAACCGAGGCTCGTTCATTTATTTCAACATCTTTTTCTCCTTCACAGTTGGTTGAAGTTACTGAAATTCATTTTACTAACTGAGAGGGGAACGATATTAATATTAATTTTCATTCTGAATATTGTATAAAAGATATTTTCCACATTATTAAAAAAGAAAAAAAACTGTTTAGCATATCTAAATGAATAATATGCAATTTATAACTGAGTACAATAGTAATCAGCAGGAGCTACAGGATGGTATTATTCTCTTAAGACTTCCATCCAATCATCCATAGAAGGGAAATACGGAATGTAAGCAAAAGTGTTCAGACAGCCATGCATAGATGCGTACTGTAAATACTTCTATTTGGCTTATTAAGGCTCCAGTGTCTGTCTATAATTCTGTGGTTTTCAGAGCAGACCATTGTCTTTAGGCTATAGCGCACATCACTGTTAAGAGTTAAAGGAAACAGGAAACAGAAAGCTTCAAAGAGCTGTGAAAGCAAGAGGGCTAATTTGTGGTAAGATCGAACTGAATAAAGGCTGATCTCATCAAAGACAGATGGAAAGATATTTCTGGTTTTTCAAATGTTAATGAATAAATAGCATTTAAATTCATAAATTTTCAAAGTTATTCTGAAGATAATTATTTCATAAAGTTTTCTCATTTCTACTCGTTCAAGCAGCTGCGTTGAAGAAAAGAGAAGCTGTGTGCGTGTGATTTGGGGCAGGAGGTCATAACTCATCATCATAATTCAGAGGAGATGTCTACGCACTGTGAAACTTATCTAGAAAGAAGCCTCAATGAGAAGAGTGTTCTGTATCTGTTCTTGTCCAAAAAATATCAGGAAAGCTTGGCCCACTTTCACAAAGAAATGTGCCATTCTATAACAGTAACCCTAACCTTCATCTTCTTTGGAAGACCATTTTGAATGGCCTAATCCTACCATTGTGCTTCATGAATTTTTCCTGGCATAATTTGAATGAGAATGGCCTGTATAGGTGCACTTATTTGAATATTTGTTTCCCAATTGGTGGATTGTTTAGGAAGAATTAGAAGGTGTGATCTTATTGGAGGAAGTGTGGCCTTGTTGAAGGAGGTGTGGCCTTATCAAAGGAGGCACATGATTGGGTGTGGGCTTTAAGGGTTCAAATGCCCACATTAGTCCCAGTCTCATGTTCTCTGCCTGTTGCATATGGATAAGATGTAAATTCTAAGTTACTACTTCATGACCTTGCCTGCCTGCCTGCCTGCCTGCCTGCCTGCCTGCCTGCCTGCCTGCCTGCTGTTATACTCCCTGAGCCATGAGGGTCATGAACTCATCCTCTGATACTGTAAGCAAGCACTGAATTAAATGCTTTTATTTTATAAAATGCCTTGGTCATGATGTCTCTTCACAGCAATAGAACAGTGATTAAGACTTATTCCCACATACTATGCTGATTCCTATGATTAGGAGCAACCTCGGTAAAATGATACCAAAATCTCACAAACATTGGATAACTCAATTTTACAGTATTTGCAGTTGAAAAAACCAGACATGTTTATTTTTCGATATACTCCCCATAAGCTTAGGTAATGAATGAAAGAGAGTCTATATCCCTCCATCTTTTTTTTTTGTTTGTTTGTTTGGCTCTCTAATTCTCCTATGGTCTCACATAATTTTATCCTACTATATTCATGTAAAACACTGTCATTTTGTGTTGTTTATATTCAGAGATTAGGTATTTATACAATCACAAAACAATAGAGCTACAATTAACATTGAAAATCAATTATATGTGACACCAAAGCACAAGTAGACTGAAAATTTTGTTTAATGTCACATGGTTAATTTATAAGACCTTAAGTAATGTTCAGGGGTATGTGAATAAGCAAAACCTGAGGAGATATTTAAAATATGTATGTTATGGACTTGTTTCAATACTAGTATGGTAGTTTGGAAATAGACCCTTAAGTTCATAGGGACTGGCACCACTGGGAGTTGTGGCCTTGTTGGAGTAGGTGTGGTATTGTTGAAGGAAGTGTGTCACTGGGGGTGGGCTTTGAGGTCTTCAGATGCTCAAACCAGGCCCAGCATGACAATGGCACTCCTGTTGCCTGCAGATCTGGATGTAGCACTCTCATCTCTTTCTCCAGCACCATGTCTATCTGAGCGCTACCATGCTTCCCACCATGATAATGGACTAAACCTCTGAACTATAAGCCAACCCCAATTAAATGTTTTCCTTTATAAGAGTTGCCATGGTTATGGTGCCTTTTCACAGCAATGAAAACACTAAGACAGCTGGTGAATGAGAATTTCTGGTATAGACCCCAGAAGCCTGTAGTATAAGCAAAGCCAAGGCTTATTTATATTAGATTATGAACATTTGTGGTATACCATAGTGAACTTTATAGCTTCCATGGTGTTTCATTGAATTTTTCCTTAGGGAATTAAAGAGGATTTTCTGTGCTAGTTCCTTTACTTAGTCTAGCTCAGTGACTCTCAATCTTCCTAATACTGTGACCTTTTAATAAGGTTCCTCATATTGTGGTGACCCTCAACCATAAATTTATTTTTGTTGCTTTTATAACTATACTCTTAACTCTTATGAATCATAATATAATATAAATATCTGATATGCAGGATGTTCTTAGGAGACCCCAGTGAAAGGGTCACTTGACCTCCCCAAAAAGATTGCAATTCAGAAGAAGTCGAGAACCTCTCATCTAGTTTGATATGGAAAAATCTACAGCTTTATAAAGTGACATAGTCTTTCAAGAAGTTGGTATTTTATTGAGGAAAAAGAATGGCAAACTGTATTTTGAAGATAAGATTCATAACATAATGATAATGGTGGAGGGGGCTCTAGAAACATAGAAGAGAATGATTAGGGATTTTGAACTTTATGGAAATAAGACGAAGTATTTCATGATCACAGGGGTTGTAGAGTTGTTTGTAGTATTGTCCCTAATGAACTGTGACTAGCAATCAAGGAAGAAGGAAGGACAAAGTGAATCAAGTCACCAAGAACAGTTTATAATGATGAACTATGACATATGGAGTCTACTGGGAAGGGCAGGAAGTGAGCATTGCTACTTAGTAGGAACTTTGTCAGGGAAATTTAAGGAAGTCTTTAGGTCACTGGGTTTTAACTTTACAGGAACTGTGGACATTCACTCCTTCCCTTCCTTTTTCTTACTTCCTGGCCACGCTGCTATCAGTTTTCTCACCATCCACTCTTCAGCATTGCCACCTGTCACTCCAACACAGTCATTTATCTTCCTGGTCATAAACTCGAATTTCTAAAATCATGAACACTTTTTACTTTATACATTCATTACCTTAATACAACATTTTAAGGTGTTTGTTTGTTTGGACCTGACTAACACAGCTGACTAGTATAGATTCTATGGTAGAGCTGTGTGCTTCTAAGATCCTTGAAGATTCCCAAATATTTTAAAAGTAAAATCCACATCAGAATACTCACGAGTGCTTAGGAAGTCTGTCATAAACTGGCAGCCACTACTTGAAGTAAGGTTTGTGCAATCTGAGAGGTGGCCCTAGAGAATGACGAAGCTACGTTGAGATAATCCAACCAAATCTGTAAGAAAAGAAGGTTGATCACACTTGCAACTGGAGGCTCAGTTGATGATCATTCCCATCCTCCAGGGGTAGGTAGCTAGGCATAAATGCAATGAGTCTCTGACCTTATCAAAATGTTGGGGTTCCCTCCTCCTCCTCCTCCTCCTCCTCCTCCTCCTCCTTTTTGTTTCCATCTACATCTACTCATAAGGTACTTTTGAAAGGGAACTTGTCACTCAAATGCTCTTCTCTGAGAAAGCTCAAGGTGGAACAAGTAAGAATAGTTAATAGAAAAATTAGTCTCCTAGAAATCATGTTATGTCCTTTTGCAAATAACTCCTGCTAAACATACTAGTAATAATCCATTCCAGCATTGTCTGATAGCATTCAACTTGTGATTTTAGTGACAAAAAATTGAAGTAATTATCTTGGCTTGATATAGGGGCCTTCTGGGAAGAAACAGTGCTAGAATTGTGTATTTTTTCCCCTTTACAAGAATGATATTAGAGTTTAAGGAACAAATTTCCACTTAAGACAGAATTAAATAAAAGGTATTCACTGCAGTCAACACAAGGCAAACACTAATAATGTTAGGGCTCAATTTCCTTAAAATATAAAATAATTTTAGGTTGATGTACAGAAGTTTTTCTGTAATGACTTCACTTGCAATTTCACTGCGGGGAAGCATTTACCAATACCAACAGGCCTCTCAACATCGAAATGCACAAGAAAAGCAGACAAGAAGCAAAGCAGGAGGAAGTGTATTTTAATGATGAGGAAAGGTAATAATGCATACTCTACCCCAGCTTTTTATTATATTCTTGAGTTTAAGTTTTGTAGAAGACAGAATGTATGTGGGTATTAGGAAGTATATCTACCATGTTAGTATACTCCATAACATTTGAGCACTTTAATGTCAATCATTTATGTAAAATAAACTATGGATATTTTAAAAATAGCACCTACTTCCTGAATGTGTATTATTTCTTTTGTAAAAGAAAACTTTAATTTTTTTAACTTAACTTTTATGGATTAGTCAATAGTGTTAAAATATTCAATATTAAGATTGCTTGAAGGAACACGCATTGAGAGCCTGCCCCACATGTGGCCCATACATATACAGCCACCAAACTAGACAAGATGGATGAAGCAAAGAAGTGCAGGCCGACAGGAATTGGACGTAGATCTCTCCTGAGAGACACAGCCAGAATACAGCAAATACATAGGCGAATGCCAGCAACAAACCACTGAACTGAGAACAGGACCCCCGTTGAAGAATCAGAGAAAGGACTGAAAGAGCTTGAAGGGGCTTGAGACCCCATATGAACAACAATGCCAAGCAACCAGAGCTTCCAGGGACTAAGCCACTACCCAAAGACTATAAATGAACTGACCCTGGGCTCCAACTGAATAGGTAGTAATGAATAGCCTAGTAAGAGCACCAGTGGAAGGGGAAGCCCTTGGTGGAAGGGGAAGCCCTTGGTCCTGCCAAGGCTGAACCCCCAGTGAACGTGATTGTTGCGGGAATGGCGGTAATGGGGGGGGAGATGGGGAGGGGAACACACATATAGAAGGGGAGGGAGAGGGGTTAAGGGGATGTTGGCCCTGAAACCGGTAAAGGAAATAACAATCGAAATGTAAATAAGAAATACCCAAGTTAATAAAGATGGGGAAAAAAAGTATACAGAATTTACACATTGTCATGGTACCCAGGCGGGGGTGGGGGGATGGGGGGTGGGGGGAAGATTGCTTGAATGCTTGCAACAAAGTTCACAAAGATCTACATTTCAAATAAATTTCCTATGTTTTCTTTCTTTCTTTTTTTTTTATTAACTTGAATATTTCTTATATACATTTCGAGTGTTATTCCCTTTCCCGGTTTCCGGGCAAACATCCCCTTCCCCCCTCCCCTTCCTTATGGGTGTTCCGCTCCCCACCCTCCTCCCATTGTCGCCCTCCCTCCAACAGTCTGGTTCACTGGGGGTTCAGCTATGTTTTCTTCTTCCTGAGATAGAAAGCCCTTTCACTGTCACCTGGGAGGCAGCACATGTACGGATCATAAGAGATTTGCTTTTCTCTGTATGTTTGGGAACTTGATTCTTGGAACAATGATTTCAATCCACCACTTCCACCCCACCCCCACTTTTCCCCTCCTGCTCACGTTCACTTCCTGCTTCTTGTTCTATTTCCCATGGAAACAAATTGTCCTACAACCCGGGATTTAAATAAAAGAATTTAAATTATCTCAGTAGAAGTTGACCTTTTAGTTTTGTTCTTATCTTGCCTGAAAATGAGTCCTCATCCACTCAGAGTTATCTGAGTTCACATTTTCTACTTATATACAGTATGGAAACTTCCAAATCAGCGATTATATTCATGAGATAAACAAAGACAAGAGGCCAATGATGTTTTAGGAGGAAGGAAAATATGAGTGTAGGCAAGGATATTGAAAGTTTTTGAAAAGAAGGAAGGTACAAGAGAATAGCTAAGTGGTGTAGTGGCTTGAAAAGACGTGGGATGCTCAGTACTTCTGAGAGTTGTAAAAATTATTACTCTTGCAAGAGTGTTTTTGTAGTGAGCTCTAAATATCTTTTCATTAAGACAGTAGGGGGAGAGAAGACAGCAGGTTTAACTCTAGGAGTAGGACTGGAATAAGTGCTGGATGAGAAAAATAAGTGTAAATTTTGTTCTTTCATTGAAAATGGAGTTTTTTTTCCCTACAATATGTTCAAATCATAATCACCACTCCTCCAAATCCTCTCAAGTCCTCCCCACTTTCTCTCCCTTCCAGATCTACATCCCTCTTCTCTATCTCTTAAGGAAACAACCAGGCATCTAGAGAATAGGAGAATAGTGTTAAAATAAAATAAGATAAAACAAAAGCATGAAAGGTGGACTAGGACAAAACAAACAAACAAACAAAAGCAGAAAGAAAGAACAAGAAGAAAAAGCAAGACCAAGACATAAAGACACAGAGATACACATGTTCAGACACAGGCATCAACAGAAACACAAAACTGAAATAATTAACATATATGCAGCAGACCTGTAAGCTATATATTTTAAAATGCCTTTATGGAACATTGAGAAACTATCTATAAATTCTGCTGAGTTTGTTTTATGTTGTCAGAAGGACAAGAATAAATCATTGTCCTTAAATACAGATAAACATTGTTAATACCACCACCATGACCACCACCATTATTTTAATGACTAGTTAAAATAATTATAACTCCTTGAATTCTTGGGACATTTTTATATGCTTACTGTGTAAAAATTTTAATAACATCTTCACAAAGATATTACAAAGTATTATCATTACTTTGCCCATGAAAAAGCAGACTGAAAATTTCTTTTTTTAATTTTATATTACTTGGATATTTTATATATTTACATTTCAAATGTTATCGCCCCATTCCCCCTCTCTACTATACATGCTCATCCTCCCCCTGCTTCTATGGGGACGCTCCCACTCCCAAATACCCACTCCAACCTCAATGCCATGACATTACCTTACATTGGGGAAATGAGCCTTCACAGAACCAAGGGCTTTTCCTCCTATTGATGCTGAACTCAGCTACTTATGTGGCTGGAGTCATGGGTCCCTCCATGTGTACTCATTGGTTGGTGGTTTAGTCCCTGGGAGCTCTGGTGGGGTCTGGTTGGTTGACAATGTTGCTCTTTCTATAGGGTTGCAAACCCCTTCACCTCCTTCAGTCTCCTCCATTGTGGTCTCATTGTTCAGTCCAGTAGTTAGCTGCAAGCATCCTCATCTATATAGGTAGGGCTCTGGTGGATCCTCTCAGGAGACATCCATATCTGGCACCTGTCAGTAAGCACTCTTTGGCATCAGCAATAGAGACTGGATTTGGTGGCTGCATATGAGATAGTGGCTGCATATGGGATGGATCCCCAGGTAGGGGAATCTCAGGATGACCTTTTCTTCAGTACCTGCTCCACTCTTTGTCCTTGTATTTCCTCCCATGAGTAGTTTGTTCTCCCTTCTACGAAGGAATGAAGCTTATATATTTTGTTCTTCCTTCTTCTTGGGCTTCATATGATCTATAAATTTTTTCTTAGGTATTCCAAGCTTTTGGGCTAATATCAGTGAGTGCATACCATGTGTGTTCTTTTGTGACTGGTTTACTTCACTCAGGATGATATTTTCTAGTTCCATCTATTTGCCCAAGAATTTCATGTAGTTGTTTTTTTAATAGTTAAGTAGTACTCCATTGTGTAAATGTACCATGTTTTCTGTATTCATTCTTCCATGGAAAGACATCTGGGTTCTTTCCAGTTACTGGCTATTATAAATAAGATTTCTATGAACATAATGGAGCAGGCAACCTTGTTATATGTTGGAGCATCTTTAGGGTGCATGCCCAGGAATGGTATAGCTGGGTCCTTAGGTAGTACTATGTCCAATTTTCTGAGGAACCGCCAGACTGATTTTCAGGGTTGTTGTACCAGCTTCCATTCCCACCAACAATGGAGGAGTGTTCCTATTTCTGCACATTCTTGTCAGCATCTGTCCTCACATGAGTTTTTGATCTTAGCCATTCTGATTGGTGTGAGGTGGAATCTCATGATTGTTTCAATTTGCATTTCCCTGATGACTAAGGATGTTGAACATTTCTTTAGGTGCTTCTCAGCCATCAGTATTCCTCAGTTGAGAAGTCTTTGTTTAGTTCTATACCCCATTTTTAATAGGATTAGTTGATTCTCTAAAGTCTAATTTCTTGAGTTCTTTGTATATATTAGATATTAGTCTTCTACTGGATGTAGGATTGGTAAAGACCTTTGCCCAATCTGTTGCCATTTTATCCTATTGTCAATGTCCTTTGCCATACAGAAGCTTTGCAATTTTATGAGGTCCCATTTGTGGATTCTTGATCTTAGAGCTTAAGCCATGATATTTGGTTCAAGAAATATTCTCTTGTGCTTAAGTGTTTGAGGCAATTCCCCACTTTCTCTTCTATTCTCTTCTACTAGTTTCAGCCTTATATTTTACCTGCCCTCACCCACATATAGACAGCAATTCACTCTTAAAATTTGCTGTAGGACATGTGAAGGAAAAGAAGTAAAAAAATGGTCATGAGTATTGGATTAGTCTTGAAAAGTTGTCTAAGAAGGGAAGGTAAGCAGTAATTTGAAAAGACAGACAAACTAACCAAGTGAAAGAATAGAGTTAGATTAGATAGATCACTGTGTGCAAAGGCATGCTGGATGGGAAAAAAAGCTAAACTGTAGAGCTGAAGCTGCAGGCTCATAAAGGAAGTGGCAGGGGATGGGGCTGGCATAAGAAGTAATAGCATGCCCTAGAACTTCATAGGGCTTAACAGATACAGTGAACAGATGACTTTCTTTGTTTTGTACTGTCCTGCATTACACTTGCTTTGTAATAGTAAAAGCTGCTCCCTTTATTCAAAAAGTACCTTGTTTTGAATGATAAATTATATGGTCACCTACTATAGTGGTTTAAATGAAAATGGTACCTTATGCTCATTGGGAGTGACACTATCGAGAAATGAGGCCTTGTTGGAGTGGGAGGTAGGGGCAAGCAGGCCTTGCAATTTCAGATGCTCAAGCCAGGCCCAGTCCTGCTGCCTGCTTATCTAGATACAGAATGCTCAGAGACCTCTCCAGCACCGTGTCTGCCTGTGTGCTGCCATGCTTCTTGTTATGATGACAATGGACTAAACCTCTGAACTGTAAGTCCAACCAAATTAAATATTTTCTTTTATAAGAGTTGCTGTTATCATGGTGTCTCTTCAAGCAATAGAAATCTTAAGTAAGACACCTAATTATGGACAATATTGTACTTTTGATCATTATTATAAGAATCCAATAATATGGCACCAAAGGCTAATGTGATCATGTGAGTTTGAAAAGGATTCAAAACTGCAATTGGGAAGAACAGATAGGGAAGGAAAATGGTAGTCGAAATCTTAGCTCCAGTTCCCAAAAGATTGTGTGGTTGAAAGGGACTTCTTATGTTTGTCTACATTTGATAAAGGACCTCAGACTTGTCTCATCACCCAGGGAAATCACACATAGTATTCCAGATGCCTATTGTGTCCACAAGGATCTTTCTTCCATCTGTCTATAACAAGATTGGCCTAAATTAGAATGATAGTACTAATCATACTTTTTGTATTATTTCTAGACTAGTTTTGATAACTTCATATGTAATCATTTATACAACTCTCATAATAACCTGAGATAGATACTACAATTACCTATGTTCTGCAAATGAAGGAAAGCCCCAACGGTTAATTGGAACCTATGACATCTTATCCCAGATACTGGCCAATTAGCCACTATTTTATAATGTATATGGCTTATCCTGTTAACCATGAAGTGGTTATATCTATAAGCTGTACACTATAAAAATTCATTTGTAAATAAATACAGTCCCTGGCTTTTGTTTTCTATTCCCCATATTTCTTAGTTATGACTGTATATTGAATATAAGTGGAAAAAATCTATAATTATAGCTCAGATCCAGTAGTAGGCTAATAGCTTGTTGCTTGGAACATAGAATAATTCAATAGGACATCAGAGAATTTCTATGCATTTCTGATAATGTCTTCATGTACCACAGAAAAATAAGTTTTGCCTTTGGGAGGGCTACCCAGTTATTCTTGTCAACTACAATATACCATGGAGTAATGTCATTCACCAATTCTATGAGTTTTTAGTTTCCCCTCAACACTACCATGTATATTTGCATATAATGCCAGGCATTCTAAGACTGAACCACCTATTCCTTTGAAACATATCAACAATGTATTAGCTGAGTGCCTACTAGATCTTTTTTTTTTCTTTTCTATATATGCCCGTTTCTGGTGGGTTGATGCCATCTAGAAAGTGACATTCTATTTGCTCAAGGCATTCTGTCTTTCCATGTTTATCTTTCCTGTCTTATGTGCTTTTTTATATTGTTTATAGACACTGACCTCACACCAAATATAGATTTTAGCAAGGATTAGTGTTACTTTAATGGGCTCCCCAATGATAAAGAAGGGTCTTTGATGACTTGTTTTACTTGTTTGTGTAGAGATGCACTATGAAATGGTGTCAATCATAAGGGGGGACTCTAAACATTCCCAGTATCAAGGAAATGGTGTTAATAAACTCACATGAGTCTCATACTACACAAGAAAAATAAAGCAACTCTTTCATCTCCAGATCAATCGTTATGAACAATAGAAGCCTGGGTTTAAGGGAAAGATGTCCAAGGAAAATAGACTTTTTTCTGTTCCAGGTGACACAGAAGAGTTCTAAATTGGTTGATCTAATTTTATCCATCAAGAACATTTTAGGGTTAAGATATTATAGGGAGATCTTATTCTCAGAGAAGAGAGTCTAAGCTATACTTGACAGTTCCTTCTCATTTCAGGATGTTATATTCCCAGAACATTCTAAAGTTATTATCAGAAATATATGATGGGAGAGGAGAGAAGACAGAGTCCAACCCTTATATAAAAGTTGATGCCATGCCAAGCAATGGTGTCCCACACCTTTAATATCAGCACTTCAGAAGCAGAAGCAGGTTGATCTCTGAGTTTGAGACGTGCTTGGTCTACAGAATGAGTTCCAGGACAGCCAGGGCTATACAAAGAAACCCTGTAAGAGAAGAGTTAAGTTAGATAAAAACAGCAAAAAAAAAATCTGTAGGCCATCAGCAATTTCCGAAGTGTTATATAGAATCATCTTTTGATAATCTATAACTCACTTTCAGACTACTACATTCCTCTTGTATAAAATAGCACACAGGCAGAAGCAGAGCTCACCCTGCCATGGGATTTTATCCTGGGACACAAATTGCTGTAGTAACAGAGAAGGTAGCAACCTATGACTTGGTTCAGTTTAGTGAAATTGCTGAGCTTACATTCTGGAGTCAGAACACTTCAGGCAGGTCTCAGTTCCAACCTTTCATTAACTACGGGATTTGGACAATTTCAGGTCCAGCCTATGGTTCTTTATCTGTGACAGGAATGATAATGCCTACTATGTGAGAACAGTTGTGAAGCCTCCAAAGAATAATTAAAGTCATAAGAAAAAACAACATACATTTATCATTGCAGGTACTATAATTGGCTATACTATAATCCTTAACTTACATAAATTCCGTTCTAAACATATCTATCTCTCTCGGTCCAAAATTTCCAAAACCTGTTACATTAAGGCTTAGGGTTATATGAGATCAATAAATCTCTTAAGATTCCACAAAGCATTGATCTCTCTTCTCTGGGCTAGTGATAACCCCAAAGGCTTTGGCCTTTAAGGAGTGTTAGGAAAGTTGTGTTATCAGAAATTTTAACTAGACAACCTTTAAATTCCATTCCATTTTTGACTGAGTTGTGCTGCAAAAATTTTTTAAAACCCTGGACAGCAATCAATCGAGTTGGCCAATATCCACTGTATTTCCCTTAGTATTTCCCCCCGCCCCACTAAACTCTCTTTCACATATTTACTGACAGGTAGAGACACAGTTAGGCCACATTCCTATGGTAAGCTGTAACTACATTCCATGTTCAGTGCTAATAAAATCTGAAAGTACCTGCACAGATGTAAGTCAAATACTACAAACACATTTAACTTAATATTTTTTATGTTTCTTTAAAAATTTAGTAAGGTTTACTCCAAGAGATTCTGTGTGTGGTTTTTGAATAAGCAATGAAAGACCCAGAGAAAGTGAGATACAGTATTGTAATAAGTGATTTTAATACTTTTGATACTTTGATTCTTGGAGTTCTTCTGGTGTATAAAATAAATTTGTGAGATCTCCTAATCCCCAAATCCTTTGAAAATTTGTATTTTAAATGTTTATGGCTTATTACTATGTCATATTATTATGTCACAATCATTAATGTATAAGTCAGATGGTTATTCTATGCCTGTAGAGAATGGTCACAGATCTTTACTTAATGTGTATTATGTGTTAGTCAGTGTACTACAAAAATTTACTAACATTATTAATGCTACAAAAGCCTTGTAAGGAACACAATATCTAAATCTAGTAGGTGGAAAAGAAAGCTCAGAGCCATTTGAGCCACAAATGAGTCTCATTTTTTTGAGATGGCAAACACTATTGTAGAGTTTCTCATACATAGATTCTAAATTAAATAGCCTTGGACTTCTTGACAGTTAAAAGTCTTTTCTATCAGTAATACTTTTCTTATTTTTTTCTCCCACGGAAAAAAATCCTAGTTTTTCTTTCCAAAGCCCTATCTCAGAAATAGATTATTATGTGGAAAGTTAGTATATAAGGAAGCTTAGATGGAATTTCTTTAATAAAATATTGTATACTATTTGTTTCATGTGAAAAAGTCTCCCAGGACTATGGTGCCTGTGACTATTCTCCATAATTTAGACTTAAGGAGTCCAATAAAACTAAACTCTAAAGAGAAATCTTGCCCACAAATATTCATTAATTTAAGAAATATTCATCGGGCCCTTGCTCTGGGTCAGACAGTGTGTGTACAACAGTGATCTGCATTGTCACACAGAAGAATGGGTGGGTTTGTATGAACTGGAAATAAGATATTAATTCCGCATGCTGTAATGAGAAGGCAGCTTGAAGAAGCATCAAGGAAGCCAACGTTGGCAAGAAAAGACCGCGGACCGGGAGCCATGAGAGATCCAAGTCAAACATAGACTTTCACAAGATGATAGCTTGAGCAATATCTACAAAATGATGAATGCACAAATCACTCTCAGTGTTATTTCAAAATTCAATTCAAAGCCAGAAAAATCAAGGATGATTAGGACAATCAAGCCTTAATCCCCTAGTGCTGTTTCAAAAGAAGATGGGTAATAATCTTCCCACTTTATCAATTTCTACTTTAGAAAATGAAATTTCCTGCCCTCTTTCTCTGCTGTATTCGGCATGAACAGACAGTCACTCTGCTGACTTACCCTGGGGGGACCATCTGATCCAATATAGTTGGGAACCAAGTCAGTAGCATCCTGCTTCTAATCCTTTCTCTCTCTGCCTCCCACAGCTCTCTCACAGCATCCCCATCCTGTTGGTGTCATGCGCTCAGCAGCCTCTCCGTGGGGAATCTGCTTTATGACTCTTGTGATGTGGCAGGGCAGGTGCCATTACCCATACAGAGAGCTTTAATTGGAGATGGAGCAATTCGAGAACAATTTTTCTTAAAACAGAACTCAAAATTGACTTTGGGATTGGACGTTTTCAAATGTTGGCCAAGCAGGGATTAGTCAAGCTGATTTGTCAATAATGATGGCATGCGATGATAATGATGTAATGGATACAAAAGGTACAAATATGGTGACAATAAAAAGCAAACTTTGGCAAATGTGATTTTCCATACTTTCATATTCTTAGTTTGCCTGTAGACTCTTCATATCTTCCATTTCTTTGAATTCACAGTTGATGGACGGTGAGACCTATAAAGTGTAGGTTCTCAGTCTGAAAAACAATAAAGGTAAGGTTAGAAATTATGTGTTCTTAGGTCTCCTTATTGTAGTGGAGGTTGAGTTAGCTTCTGGGATACTTGCTCTTTTCATAAGTAAATTTGTGATCCACTTAAAAATATCTTACCTTCTGCTAGAGAAAAGTAACTCTTTGTTTCCTTCTCTACTTGTCAAAAGGTAAGATCCTGCTAATAGGACTCATTTGGAGAGCAATTTGTATTGTGCATGTATGGGGGTAAATTATAATCATTTTAAGCCATTTGGAGGCTATCCTAACAATATGCTATTTGAATTATGTTCTATTATATATGGACATTAATCTTGCAAATTTTGATGTGGTTTGCATTATGAACCTCTTCAATTGTTTATCCATTCATTTTCAAGGCGTCACAATACAGTGGGAAAAACTAATGGGCTTCTGGACAAAACAGACTCAGGCTGAAATTATAGCTTTGCAACTTCGATAAAATGAGATCATTCACTTAATCACAGCACATACCAAGAGTCATGCCTAGAGATGTGTAGTAATGTGTCTTCCAACTTATTTAAAAATGATGAACTACGGAGATCAACAAGTTTAACAAATACAATGATAATACACAGAGATAAATACTCTAAATGTAATGATAAGGTATAAGAAATACACCTAATCAACACAGGCAAAAAGAATCTGTGGTTATTAATCTTATATAATACTTTAGGGATAAGGGATTAAAGAGGGAGAGAGAACAAATTGATAGTGTCTTAGCAGAAAGTATGTCTCATCAATCGAAGAGACCTGTGGTGCTACAGCTCAGGGTAGGAAAAGGGATTTGGGTATTGATCTTGATAATTAGAAGTTTAGTGGCAAGTTTATCTAGGAATAGTTTTTGTTAGCATAACACTAATGCCTTCAATTGTCATTCTCTCCTCTCCTCTCTCTCTCTCTCTCTCCCCCCCTCTCGCTCCGCTCTTTTCCTCCTTCCTTCCCTCCCTCCCTCTTCTTCTCTCTCCCTCTCTTTCTTGCTCTCTGTCTCATCTGACTCCCCACCCCACCAGGTCTCTGAACTATAACCCCAGGCCTCCTCCTTCTCTTCTTCCTTCTTTTCTTCTTCTTTACTTTAAACGTTGAGGCAACTCTTGCTAAGTCACCAAGGCTAGCCACAAGTTTACTCTGTACCCAAGAAAGCTTCAAACTTCAAAATTTCTCACCTCTGCATGCAATCCTAAGCCTACATCAACAAACATTGCTTTATTATTAATATTCTGTTTAAAATTATGTTTAAGTTTATGTAGTTTATGTGAATGAATGTTTCACCTAAACATAAGTATGTGTACCGTGTGCATGTCTAGTGCCTGCAGAGGCTAGAAGAGGTACTGAAACTTGAGGTTCTGATGTTTGTAAGCCATTGTGTGGGTGCTGGGAACTGAACTCTGGTCTTATACAAGAACAAATGCCCTTAACTGCTGATACATCCCTTTGGCTCCATTTGTAACACCATTAAAGAGACTAGCAACAACAAAGATGTCATAGAAATTTCTAAAAAGTACAGTCAAAAGAGACTTTGTTTTCTCTGAGCTTCAGACTTCAAGGTTATGTATAGGATATACCTTATCATATTCTGCTTTGGGCATAGGAAATTAAAAAAAACTTTACCTTCTTAGATATTTATTATTATTATTACTATTATTATTATTATTATATGTCAGATAAATGTGTGAGATTATGATATTGAAATCTTTATTTGATTTTAGAGTATGATAATGACAAGAGAAGATTGTTACGCAGTTTCCGGCATCTAGAACTTTACAATATCTTGGAATTCATTGAATCTGTGGCCAACGGTAAATCACTCCTGACTCAGTATGTGTATTATACTTTATTTCCTAAAAGCAATACCCTAAAATGTTCAATTGTTTTGTATAGGTTTAGAAATATTGTGGCAAGAAAATCATCTAATAATTTCTAATATTAATTTCTCCAATGCCACTAAAATGATAACAGGAAATATTCACATTAGGTGAATTGTGAAAGAATCAAATATTTCCCCTCACATATGGACTAAGATTAATATAGATACATAAACTCATATGTACATAGGGTGTAAAAATAGAAACTAAACTATTTAAGGAACAAAGAGAAGTATTGGGAGGGTAAGAGAAAGATGGATATAGTAGGGTTTGAATATGCTCAGTGTACAAATTACTTATATGAAACTGGCCTATGTAGTACTCAGTATAATAAAACAATTTTAATTGATAACTCTTCAGCTCTTACAAAGTGAATTAAATTGTTTCAAATCTTTTTTGTGCGTATGAGTGGTCTCTCTCTCTCTCTCTCTCTCTCTCTCTCTCTCTCTCTGTATGTATGTATTTTTGAGTATGACTGTATACCACATGTGTGCAGTTCTGGGAGAGAGGTAATAAAGAAAAAGAGTATTGGGTCCCCTCTGTCTAGAGTTATAAGCTACCATGTAGGTTCTGTGGATCAAGCCCCAGTCCTCTGGAAGGAAATACAGTGATCTTAACTGCTCAGCTATCTTTTCAGCCTCTTTAGTATACACATGCACATACACATACACACATACATACATAATTTTGAGCATACAATTGTGTTAAGTACAGAACTGGGTCAGTCATGCTGATATGAGTGAAAGTATTTTATTGAAAAGGTTGCACAACCAGCATCACTCTTGAGATTCAGGATGTTTGTATCACACAGGTAGAGCATCTAAGAGCAATGCAAAACAGTGTGGCAAGTGTGGAGACAGCCGAAATGACCATGTAACCCCGTATATTAGTCATTTGTCTCTTTGCTGTGAGAAAATACCTGACAAAAGTTACTCACAGAAAGAAAAGCATATTTTTGATTCTAGTCCCCTGCAGTGGGGAAGGCAGTAGGAGTAGGAGCTACCTGGTCACCTTGCATCTGTCATGAAGAAGCAGAGAGTGGATGAACGGGGCCTGGAACCAGGCTTTAAAACCTCAAGGCCCACCCTCAGTGGTGCATTTCTTCCAAGGGTCTACCTCCTAAAAGTCCCACAACCTTTTCCCAAGAGTGCCACCATGAGGACCAAGTGTGCCGAAACCAAAACGTGAGCCTTTAGGGAACGTTTCACATTCAAACTACAACCCCCAAGCGGGGACAAGACAGATCATAGTACATCAGGGTTCACTGAGGAATCATTCGTAATTGCCTAAAAGTAGAAGCAAATAACAGATCCATAGGCAGACCAGGGGCAATCAGAATGGGAAGGAAGCTTCAACAGCGACATGGATATAGAGGAAACCTGATAGCATTGTGCTGAGTGAAATAAGCCAGGCACACACTGATGGACACTGTGTGAGCTCACACTCAACGTTATATCTTCATGACCACTGACATTATTTCAGGTTTCAGCCAAATCTCTTACTGCAGTTCTAGCATTATTAACTTCTGTATTTTGAATCCCCCAGGAAGGGTCCTGGAGAGGCCTGAACACCATGTCCTCTGCCTTTCCTCCATCAGGGTTGTTGCATTCCTGTAATCTTGTCCAATAGCATCTGTCTAAGCCTGCAGCTGCTAAAACACATGCAAAATAATTTATTGACTGAAGTATTTCCTGTACCACCCTTTAATAATATGTCGATTGGAGGGATGCTTCTTACCTTTAAGCAAAGTGTAGGGAATATTTTTTGGTGATTAGAATGCTGGCTAAAGTCATCTGAAAAAAGAAACATATGGCCTTAAGGTAATGGTTAATATGCATTTTGTGACTTCATTTGCTTTACTTTATAGAACTTTGTATTAACATTTAAGTGCATAATTAAAATGTCATTGAATTTTATTTTATTCACACAGCAAACCTTTTACAGAAGAGGCAAATCAAAATTTTAAATTTCCCTAGAGTTTCCTTCACAAAACAATAACTTAATATTAAATACTAAGATATGAATGAACAACAAAATACCGACCCTTGCTATAATAAACACTTTTTTTCATATATGTGCACATTCTTTGTGAAGTTTTTAATTTGGCACAAATACAAAAATCAAGCTTAAAAATCACATGCTTAGGCTGGGGAGGTGGTCTGTTTGGTAAAATGTTTGCTGAGAAAAATTGTAACTATGAAGAACATTATTTGAATCCTTAGCACCCATTTAACCGCTGAACATCATTTCCACCCCAGTGGGTGAGGAGGAGAATGGGGACAGGCAGATCCCAGTTGCTTATTGGTCAGCCAGTCTAACTATAACATTGAGCTGCACATTCAGTTAGGGAACCGGAGTTAAGATATAATGTGGGGAATGATAGAGGAATATTCCCAACATTGGCTTGTGGACTCCACTCACTCATGTGTAAGTAAATGCACCCAAAAATATATACATTCCTACACATATATAGGACATTTGTGTGTGCATGGACACACATAGCACATTTTATTTTAAATTCTGTTGTACAGTCGAGTTAGTTAGGTCAAACATGAGTATAATAAAAAAACATTGTATCACATTTCACCAACAAGAACTTAATCTTCCTTTCTTTAACTGAAAACTATCAGTCGTTCAAGCCACAGCTGAAGCCAAAGATAGGGAGAATTGATTCCTAAAGAGTTCAAAGGCCAATGCAAAGGCCATTTCTGCTGAACACATTTTTTTCCCCTCTTTGGGATTCCACAACCCAATCTTGATGCATTTGAATGTCTAGCCCCATCCCGTCACATCCAGATACACATCTTTTACTTGCTGAAAGAGCAATTTTCTCTCTAGCTTTGAAAGTTCCTGCCTTTACTATAAATAGCAAGTGATTTATTGTCAGTGTGCAAAGCTTGCTTTTGAATTAACATTGATTTTCATCTGTATGAATATTTTAGGATTTGGGAAGATGTTGAGCCTGTTTGGATTTGCGCTAGGAGTCTGCTCTTAGGATTTACCTCACTCAGACTTCTGACAATAACTCTTTTCATTTTCACATTGCTCTGTGATAGGATCCTGACTGGCTCATTCTCCTAGAGATTACTTGGAGGTATTTGGGTTTGAAAGACAGACTACAAAAGAAATATAACCCAAAGACTATTATGATTAAACTTGAATTAATTAAGTAGTAACAAAATACTTACTATCATGTTTTGATTCTCAAAGATGTCTGGAATATGTGTTGGATACATAATCATAGGACATTAACTTCTTTTTATTGTATATTTTCTTTATTTACATTTCAAATGTTATCCCCTTTCCTGGTTTTCCTGCCATAAACCCTCTCCCCTTGCTTCTTTGAGGGTGCTCCTTGACCCACCTACCCTTTCCCTCTTGCCTCCCCACTCTGGCATTTTCCTACACTGGGGCATGGAGCGTTCACAGGACCAAGGACCTCTCCTCCCATTGAAGACCTACAAGGCCATCCTCTCCTCTGCTACATATGTGGCTGGAGCCATGAGTCCCTCCATGTGTTCTCTTTGGTTGGTGGTTTAGTTCCTGGGAGCCCTGGGGTGTTTGGTTGGTTGATATTGTTGTTCTTCCTATAGGGTTGCAAATCCCTCTAGCTCCTTCAGTGCTTTCTCTAATTCCTCCAATGGGCACCCTGTGCTCAGTCCAATTGTTGGCTGTGAGCATCCACCTCTGTATTTGTCAAGCTCTGGCAGAGCCTCTCAGGAGAGAGCTATATCAGGCTCCTGTCAGTATGCACTTCTTGGCATCAGCAATAATGTCTGGGTTTGGTGTCCGTATATGGAAAGAATCCCCAGGTGGGGAAGTCTCTGGATGGCCTTTCCTTCAGTCTTTGCTCCACACTTTGTCTTGTATTTCCTCCTGAGTATTTGGTTCCACCTTCTAAGAAGGACTGAAACATCCACATTTTAGTCTACCTTCTTCTTGAACCTTATGTGGTCTGTGAATTGTATCTTGGTTATTCCAAGCTACAGGGCAAATATACACTTGTCAGTGAGTGCATACCATGTGTGTTTTTCTGTGACTGGGTTACTTCACTCAGGATGATATTTTCTATTTCCATTCATTTGCCTAGGAATTTCATGAAGTCATTGGTTTTTAATAGCTGAATAGTACTACATTGTGTAAATGAACCACATTTTCTGTATCCATTCCTCTGTTGAAGGACATCTGGGTTCTTTCCAGCTTCTGGCTATTATAAATAAGGCTGCTATGAACATATTGGAGCATGTATCCTTGTTATATGTTGGAGCGTCTTTTGTGTACATGCCAAGGAGTTGTATATCTGTGCCCTTAGGTAGTACTATGTCCAATTTTTTGAGGAACTGCCAGACTGATTTCCAGAGTGGTGGTACCAGCTTGCAATCACTCCAAAATGGAGTGTTCCTCTTTCTCTACATCCTCACCAGCATCTGCTGACACCTGAGTATTTGATCTTAGCATTCTGACTGGTGTGAGGTGGAATCTCAGGGTTGTTTTGATTTGCATTTCATTGATGACTAAGGATGTTGAACTTTTCTTTAAGTGCTTTGCAGTCATTTGATATTCCTCAGCTAAGAATTCTTTGTTTAGCTTTGTACCTCATTTTTAATAGGGTTATTTGATTCTCTGGAGTTTTTCTTGAGTTCTTTGAATATATTGGGTATAGGATTGGTAAGTACATTTCCCAATCTGTTGGTTGCCATTTTGTCCTATTGCCATTTTTCCTTTATCTTACAAAAAAATTGCAATTTTATGAGGTCCCCTTTGTCAATTCTTGATCTTAGAGCATAAGCCATTGGTGTTTTGTTCAGGAAAATTTCCCCTGTGCCTATGTGTTTGAGGCTCTTCCCCACTTTTTCTTCTATTAGTTTCAGTGCATATGGTTTTAAGTGGAGGTCCTTGACCCACTTGGATTTGACCTTTGTACAAGGTGATAAGGATGAATCAATTTGTCATCTACATGCAGACCACAAGTAGATCTAGCACCACTACTTTCCATTGGATGGTTTGCTATCTATTTTCCTTTGGATGGTTTTAGCTCCTTTGTCAAAGATCAAGTGACCACAGGTATATGGGTTCATTTCTGGGTCTTCAATTCTATTTCATTGATCTATCTGCCTGTCTCTATACCAAAACCATACAGTTTTTATCACTCTTTCATTGTAATACTGCTTGAGTTTAGGGATGGTGATTCCCCCAGATGTACTTTTATTGTTGAGAGTAGTTTTCAGTATCTGGGTTTTCTTTTTTTCTTTTCTTTTCTTTTGTTATTCCAAGTGAATTTGCAAATTTCTCTTCCTAACTCTAGGAAGAACTGAATTGGAATTTTGATGGGAATTGCATTGAATCTGTAGATTGCTTTTGGCAAGATGGCCATTTTTACTATATTAATTCTGCCAATCCATGAGCATGGGAGATCTTTTCATCTTCTGAGATCTTCTTCAATTTCTTTCCACAGAGACATGGAGTTCTTGTCATACAGATATTACACTTGCTTGACTAGAGTCATGCCAAGGTACTTTATAGTATTTGGGACTATTATGAAGGGTGTCCTGTCCCTAATTTCTTTCTCAGCCAGTTTGTCCTTTGAGTAGAAGAAGGCTATTGATTTGTTTGAGTTAATTTTATATCCAGACAATTTGCTGAAGTTGTTTATCTAGTTTAAAAGATCTCTGGTGAAATTTTTGAGATCACTTAAGTATTTTATCATATCATTTGCAAATAGTGATATTTGGACTTCTTCCTATCCAACGTGTATCCCTTTGACCTTGTTTTGTTGTCAAATTGCTCTGGTTAGGATTTTGAATACTATATTGAATAGGTAGGTAGAGAGTGGTAGCCTTGTCTAGTTCCTGATTTTATTGGGATTTCTTCAAGTTTCTCTCTTAGTTTGCTGTTGGCTACCGGTTTACTGTATATTGCTTTTACTATGTTAGGTATGGGCCTTTAATTCCTGATCCTACCAAGACTTTTATCATGGAGTGTTAAATTTTATCTAATGCTTTCTCAGCATTTAATGAGATGATCATGTGTTTTTTTCCTTTGTGTTTGCTTATGTAGTAGATTACATGGATGGATTTCTGTATATTGAACCATCTCTGCATTCCTGGGATAAAGCCTACTTGATCATGTTGGATCATTTTAATGTGTTCTTGGATTTGGATTGTGAGAATTTTATTGAGTGTTTTTGCATCCATATTCACAAAGGAAATTGGTCTGAAGTTCACTTTCTTTATTGGGTCTTTGTGTGGTTCAGGTATCAGTGTACTTGTGGCTTCATAGACCATATTGGGTAGTGTTCCTTCTTTTTCTATTTTGGGGAAAAGTTGAAGAGTATTGGTATTAGGTTTTCTTTGAAGATTTGGTAGAATTCTGCACTAAACCCATCTGGTCCTGGGCTTTTTTTTCCTTGGGGGACTTTTAATGACTGCTCCTATTTCTTTAGGGGTTATGGGACTATTTAGATGGTTTACCAAATTTTGATTTGACTTTGGTACCTGGAATTGGTCTAAAAAATGTCAATTTAGTCTAGACTTTCCAGTTTTGTTGAGTATAGGCTTTTGTAGGAGGATCTGATAAGTTTTTGAATTTCCTCAGTTTCTGTTGTTATGTCGACCTTTTCATTTCTGATTTTGTTTATTTGGATATGGTCTCTGTGCCCTCTATTTAGTCTGGCTAAGGGTTTATCTATCTTGTTGATTTTCTCTAAGAACCAGCTCCCAATTTTGTTGATTCTTTGAATAGTTCTTTTTGTTTCTACTTGGTTAATTTCAGCCCTGAGTTTGATTATTTCCTGCCTTCTACTCCTCTTGGATGTATTTGCTTCTTTTTGTTCTAGAGTTTTTAGTTGTGTGGCCAAGATGCTAGTGCATTCTCTTTCCAATTTCTTCTTAGAGTCACCCAGAGCTGTGAATTTTCCTCTTACCACTGCTTTCATTGTGTCCCATAAGTTTGGGTACATTGTGCCTTCATTTTCATTAAATTCTGAAGACTTTAATTTCTTTATTTCTTCCTTGTCCAAGTTATAATTGAGTAGAATGTTCCATATGTGCGTGCTTTCTGTTTTATTGTTGTTGTTGTTGTTGTTGTTGTGGCTGTCATTGAAGATCAGCCTTAGTCCATGGTGATCTGATAGGATGCATGGGATTATTTTAATCTTCTTGTATCTGCTGAGGACTGTTTTATGACTGGTTATGTAATCAATTTTGGAAGAGGTACCAAGGCGCTGAGAAGAAAGTATATTCTTTTGTGGATATCTGTTAAGTCCATTTGGTTCATAACTTCTGTTGTTTCACTGTGTCTCTGTTTAGTTTCTGTTTCCATGATCTGTCCATTGATGATAGTGGAGTGTTGAAGTCTCCCACCATTATTGTGTGAAGTGCAATGTGTGCTTTGAGCTTTAGTAAAGTTTCTTTTATAAATGTGTTTGTCCTTGCATTTGGAACATAGATGTTCAGAATTGAGACTTTATCTTGGTAGATTTTTCCTTTGATGATCACGAAGTGTCCTTCCTTATCTCTTTTGACAACTTTTGACTGAAAGTCGATTTCATTTCATATTAGAATGGCTTCTTGGGACCGTTTGCTTAAAAAATTGTTTTCCAGACTTTTACTCTGAGGCAGTATCTGTTTTTGTCATTGAGGTGCATTTCCAGTATGCAGCAAAATGCTGGGTCCTCTCTACATAGAACCCTTGAGAGTCTTTCTTCTATCCCTTGTATTCTGTTTGTGATGTTTGTGTCTATAACTCCTGCTCTCTTTCCTAGGGTTTCCATCTCCAGTGTTGTCTCCCTTTGTGTTTTCTTTACTGTTTCCATTTCCATTTTTAGATCCTAGATGGTTTTCTTCAATTCCTTCACCTGTTTGGTTATATTTTCCTATTGTTTTATAAGAGTATTTTTTGTGTTTCCCCTTTACCTGTGTTCTTCTGTATTTCTCTAAGGGAGTTTTTTATGTTCTTCCTAAAGTCCTCTATCATCATCATGAGATGTGAATTTAAATCGAATCTTGCTTTTCCATTTTCACAGGGTATCTAGGACTTGCTGTTATGAGAGAACTGGGTTGTGATGATGTCACATAGCCTTGGTTTCTGTTGCTTATGTTCTTGCACTTGCCTCTCTGCCATCTGGTTATCTTTAGTTCTACTTGTCCGAGCTGTTTCTTACTGGAGCCTGTCCCTCCTGTGATCCTGTTTGTGTCAGAACTTTTCACTGTCTATCTGTTTCTGTCCTGTGATTCTGGGATCCTGTGATCATGAGATCCCGGGTGTGTCAGAACTCCTGGGCGTCAAGCTTTCTCTGGGTGCTACAGGAGTGAGTTGGGAGCCAGAGCCCTGGGTTGCCTCTGGGCATAGGTGCAAACTTGAAGGAACTCATTACTTTGGCTTGGTGGGCATTTGTGCTTCTCTGGTTCCTGTCGGGGTTCCAGTTATGCTGGGCATTGGGAAAGATGCTGTAGCCTCATCTGTGTCAGAGCTCCAGTGCTCCTGGGTGTGTCTGATCTCCTGAGAGTCATGCTACCTGTGTGATGCTGTGGTGCTGTGATACTGGGCGCTTCATAGCACCTGGGAGTTGGGGTTCATCTAGGTTTTGTAAGAGTCATGCAGAGCCAGCACCCCAGGTCTGCTCTAGTTGCAGTTCCAGACCGGAAGAAACCCGTATTACTGGCTGGATGGGGGTTCCTGCATCCCTGGACCTTGGGAGACCCAGTTACTCTGGATGTTGGGGTAGATGTTGTGGTCTTTCCTGTAATTCTGGGTGTTTCAGAGCACCTGGGTGTCAGGATCCTTCTGAGTGTTGTAGGAATAGGTGCAGATCTGGTGCCCTGGATCTGCTTGGGTTTAGGTTCAAACTGTAATCCTGGGTATGTTAGAGCATCTGGGAGTAGAGATTCCTTACTGAATGTTGTGGGATTGGGTGCTGAGCCAGTGCACAAGTTCTGCTCAGGGTACAGGTAAAGACTGGAAGGAACCCGTGCCACTGGCTTGGTAGGGGTTCCTGTGTCCCGGATCCTGGGGGAGCTGTTATTCTGGTGTACATTAACTTCTACATACCAAAAACCACTAAATAATGGGAGAGGGGGTTCCTGGTGGGGAAACAGGGAAACGGGATAACATTTGAAATGTAAATAAAGAAAACATCCACTAGAGTTTAAAAAAAATTGAGTACAAAGCAAAATATGCAGTTTGGTTGAAAAAAACACAGGTCTTGAGCCATGGGTAACTTTGTGCAAAGCGATCATTATTCTACTTCTATTTCTTGTCCCCATTTTCATCTTTATGTAATTCTTAAACTATTAAGTGCCCAGTTAATTTGAACTGAGCAGAGAACATCCAAGATGTGTGATATCAACTTGATCGTAGTGCATTTTGTGAAAATTCCTCAGGCTTCCATTCTAGTTTTCTGTCTCTCTACAACCTCTTCTTCAAAAGATAAGGGAGAATTTCCTTTTTACACAATCAGATAAAGAACCTGGGAATATTATCTTCTGCAATTCCCATCACACCCTTTTAATCACTCTTGTGTCAGAAGTTTATGTCTTGTCCATAGTAGATACCTAGACCTCTGGGGAAAGCTTATCCCTGTGTAGCTAACTCTTGGGCTGAGGAAGGTTAGCAGGCATCTACTAATTCAAAAGTCCATTGCCTCACTTTTTAGCAAAATGTCTGAATAGCTAGATGTAGAGATTGTAGTTTTAATTTTAAAAGTGTGGGTTTGTACGAAGCTGATGCGCTTGTGAGTATGGCTGCCAAAGGATCCAGAAAAGAGACATTGCATGTCCTGGAGATGGAGTTACAGGTGGTTGTCAGCCACCTGATATCACAGCTGGTAACTAAACTTCGGTTCTGTGTGGTATTCACTCACAATGTGAACTACTGAGCCATCTCTCTAGTCCTAAAGATGGTATTTATCTTTCTGTTTTATGTGTATGCCTCACTTGTTTCAGAACACAGAAAGGGAATGGAAGGAAGTATTGGCCTTCTACACTCAAATGGCTTACAGGATATAAAAATTCTATAGAAACTGTTTGGTTGCTTGATGGTGTACAAGAAGCTGGTCTTGGATTCTTTTTATGATGAAAACATACAGCTCTATTTACCCATAACAACTCTGAGACATGGCCACCTAGTAAAATGAAACTTATGCAATAAACTAGATGAAGAAATAGGTCCTTGATTGCATATTAATGGCTCTTAAACTGTAGCACATAACAGTGTCTCCTGGAGGCCATGTTAAAACATGGGCTAATGAGCTGGACTACCAGAGTGTCTGACTTAAAAGCAAAGAAACAACAAAACAAAACACAATATACTTATGTTTTTACCAGTTCTTAGGTATAGTAGAGATTCTGGTCCAAGATGTCCACATGAAAGCTATGTGCCGAGTGATGATTCTTGTACCTGGTGACTCCTTTACATATATATCCGGAGTTTCTATAGAAGTAGCAATGATGGGGTCTTTTTTTCCAGACAAATATTTTGACTGATCAGGAGCTCTATATACTATATATCTATCTCTGTCTCTATGTCCATCTCTATCTCTATTCTATATCTATATATCTAATCATCTATATCTAATCTATCTATCTCTATCTATCTATCTATCTATCTTATCTATACTTTTAAATGAAGAGTCTGGACTTCTCTTTCTACTTGTGTATTTTCTCAGCACTGAGCCCCAGCCATAGACTATGTTGAACACACATAAGAAAAGTCTAAAATGACTTGTTAAGCTGTAATTGCCAGCAGGTTCCAAGGATGAATGCTATCACCTGTTAGGTCTTCTACTTAGGCTACAAGCTGCCAGATGAT
Source organism: Rattus rattus (assembly GCF_011064425.1). Classification (NCBI taxonomy): domain Eukaryota; kingdom Metazoa; phylum Chordata; class Mammalia; order Rodentia; family Muridae; genus Rattus; species Rattus rattus. The sequence continues at coordinate 141,699,679 of NC_046157.1, read as the reverse complement.
CTTGATGTTAATCCTATCTGATTAAAGGTACCAGCAGCAGGTAGTTTTGATTCCCTATAGACTCTTCATTTCTACTCACTGCTGAGAGAAAGTAGGACAGAAATCATTGCTCATTAAAATCTGGGTGGATGTGTTGTGAAAAAAAATCACACATAGATTATTAGACTGAAGTGATTATACAATTGCCTAAAGTCACATAACCCATCAATACAGTCTTATAAAACTCTGAATTTTACTTCAGATTCTTCTATTTGAGCATTGACTCAGTTTCCTCTTATTATACATTTAGAAGACTCACATTTTATATATGCACTTCTAACATAGATATTTGGCCAGGAGATAGAAGTTCAAGATAGGCACACATTTCTTCATTGTGGTTTGTTATCTAAAAGGAAAGCAGAGATGTACACATATATAAAACTATAACAGAAAGAGGCATGGGTCTCTGAAATAGAGCTAGTTGGTAGAAGCACCAACTGCTAATATGAGGGTAAGAGAGACTTTGTATGAATACCCCATATGGATTGCTCCAAATAACCCCAGAATTCCATATAGTGTTTGATGCGGCAACATTCTATAAGTTACACTATTATACTTTATAATTGTGAGATGTCTTCACTTTCACCATGCATCCATTTCCTGAACTTTTTACATAAAAGTGTTTTAATTGCTTTCAATCAAAGCAAGCAAGGATATGAAGGGAATACAAAGCCCTTAGAATGAGCCCTCAGATTTTCAAAAATAGAAAGGTGCCTGCAGGCACTCACACTGTTATGAAACCACATTTTTGTCTGTATGTGCTAAGAATAGTTTGTCAGTTGAAGGGACAATTTGTTGCCCTCATGCACAAATCAACTCCAGAAAGTTGAGCATAAATAAACTCCAAAGTGTAAGGCAATTGCAACTATTTACATCAAGGTAACACAGATGCAGATCTTGAGAAGATTTGATTTTATGTCAATCATTAGGTTATTTCGTTGAAAATACCCCAATATTATCACCTGCATTGAGGACACTTGAGTCATTACACTGATGTATGATGACGATAATGTCATAACCAACGGTAACAAAAGACAATCAAGAATAAATCCAGAGCAGTAACATGTATTTATAGTTTTCTTTATTTGGTTAAGTGTTATCACTTGTACTCAGAATGCTAAGAATATTGTAGCAACCCTGAATCATTCTTATATTTCTGTACTGCCTTTAGGCAGGGACATACTGGAAACACCTAAGAAAAATTTCAACATACTCTGCATATTTGCTGAAACACTGTTAAATAGAATATTTTTTAGCTTAACTGACTACCTCAGAAATTTGAGCTTATTTTCTCTTTAGAAAAGACCTTAGATTTGATAGTTCAACAGGGTTTTTATCACACACACACACACACACACACACACACACACACACACGGTCCACTACAGTTTGTTCTACTTGAAAAGTATCTTGAGAAGTATTTCAGGTTGAACATGAAGCCTTTTGCATACTATGATAATGCTCTACCCTGAGTTACTTCCTTATCAGTCATAACTTTAACTCTATGGCTACCTAAGCATTTTATAACTGCAACACCATTGGCTTTTGGAATTGGACACATCTTAACTATAGTCTATTCTGTGTTTTGCAAGAATTTCACAACATCCCGGTTCCCCACTCAATACAAGCCATGCATTTATGGCAAATGACATAAGCATCAAGATAACACCAAACGGCTTGCAGCTAAATGACTTACGTGGGGAGCCACTGGTTTGTAGCCTTCAAGCTCTTCTTGAATTCAAGTAAATCTGGTGATTATTTAATTAGTAAAATTGTGTAGGTTCTGAATGTGCATCATATGAGAAACCCTGACGCTTGCTATATTTCTGGTAGCTAAGCTTCTTTCTGTCTCACACTGCAGTTACACATGGGAATGCTTTCTTTCCTTCTAAATGACAAATCACAAGGTTAATTCAAGATAGTAGGCTGGAAGAGTTAATGGACACAAGAAATGTAAAAGAGAAGATGTTAATGAACAGAAAAATTTAAATAAAGCATTTCCATCATTTTATCTGGTGATTCCTATATTAGATGTTGAATGTATATGGTTAATAGTTAAACTAACAATCAAAGAGTTTCTACGTTTGGAAGTCTCCAGTATATGGGGATAAGAGAACTGAAAAAATATAGAAGAAAACTGAAAATGCTATGAACCTCTGCAAACTCTAGAACAGGACAATAGAGCTAAAATTGGGGTGAAGAATGATATCCATATAGATTGAACTATTTCATGTTATTTCAGAGGCTTGCTACTTTAGTAGTGGGCAAAGGAAAATCCACAGTGAATCTTCTAAGAATCTGTTCATGGTTTGAATGGTAATAGCCCCCAAATCTCATATGTCTGAACCCTGAGTCTCCAGACAGTTGTGTTTTTGGGGAAGTTGTGGAACCTTCAAGAGGTTAAGCTTAGCTGTTAGAAATATGCCATTGGGAGCACACCTGGGGTGATAATTATTACCCACTGTGCCTTCCTACCATGACATGCCTTACCCTCTCAAACCACAGACCAAAATAAATTCTTCCTTCATTCAGTTGTTCTCTCTGACATTTGAGGTGATGAGGAAAACCAAATCATATTTAAAATTGGTACTATAAGTGGAACTGTTGTTGTAATCAACCTGACCTGTGGTTCATAGACATTTGAAACTAGATTGTGTGAGGAACTTGCACAATATGGGCTCAGGAAGCCCTACAACAAAATGTGTCAGTAAACTCTTCTGGTGGGAGTGAGGAAAACAAGAATGCCTGTAGAAGTACGCACTGGAAAGATGGCATGTATCAGGTTTCAGAAGTGAGTGAAGAGTGGGTCTGAAAATGCCCAAGAAGCCATTGGAGTTACATTTTGTGAAACACTATGTTCTGCCCAAGACTTGAAAAAGAAAAAAAAACCCTAACAACAATGTATTAATTTATGTGTCATAGAAAATTTCTAGACAAAATAACATCCACAGAAAGGCATATACACTACTCACTGCTCTTAGTAAGGTTCAGGGAGGGTGAAGGAAGGAGAGAGGAAGAAGAAAAGGGAGAAGGAGATGGAGGGAGGGGGTGGGATAATCAAAGAAGTAGAACATGTGCAGCATAAAGTTATAGACAGGATGTATGTGAACAAAACAGTTATAATTGTTAAAGAGATGAGTGTCATTATCCTGAAAGAGTAGACTTTTCAGTATAGTAGGAGAGAGTTTGGAGGCTAGAAGTCTTTCTTCAAGAACCCTGGAGTACAACAATGAAAATCTGTTGGAAGAATATTCATTTTAAGATGTGTGCCTGAAAAAAATAGAGCCTCCAGTATTCTGTGCTAGGATAATGACTTAAACAAAATGATTTCTTTATTTTCAGCTGTGATATATCTACCAAGGAAAGTCACTAGCACAGTAGTGTCAGCTCCAGAATAGGCTGTAGATACTGTAACCAGCTGAGCTGGAAGGATGGGACTGTTAAAGCACACTGGAAACCAGAAGAGACTTTATGAATAAACTTTTAAAGTGTATATATTTCTAAGTGTGTGGGGATATCTGAAGTTTGAACGTATACAGTATTATGAAATGGATATGAATTTAGTAAGAATGGAGCAGAATATTATGATTTGACTGTCAAATCTTTTCCAAATGTTCTTGTGTTTGTACACTTTGGTTTCAAGCTAACAATACATTTATGGAACCTTTTAAGAGGCAAGACCTACATGTCTGGGAGCCCACAGGGAATAAATTGGTCAGGCGTTATTATAGCCAGCCCCACTTGTCTTTATAACTACCTCTTGGTTGGCTTCATGCAACAAACAACACCATGAATGGGGGCCACAGCTCTCATGTATTCCCCTCTCTGATGCACTGTGCCCTCTCAAACTAAGAGCCAAAATAAACCTTTCCTCTCTTTATATTAATCCAGTATTTTATTAAAAGCAACAAAGAAAGCTAACTAATTCAGTTTCTACAATAGATCTTAAAGATGAGGAATGCAGGAATGGCTTAGTGTCAGGAAAGACGAGGAGTCAGATATGTGCACAGAGACTGGAGAGAATGTTGTACAAACCAACAGCATCTCTCCTGGTAGGTCTCTCATGGGGCAGTACTAATATCATAGAACATCTTTTTTGAACTTGCTTTTTACATGACATTGTTCAGGAAATAACTTCAAAACTGCTTCTTGTGTAAGGTAAGTGTAAAGTGTAAAGCAGCCCTAATCCCAATATTGTTCACATTTCCCATAATTACATATTTCACTATCCATTTTTATAGAGAGAAGTAACATTTGTTTTGGTATGGTTTGGTTTGGCTTGGTTTTTCAAGACAGGGTTTCATTATGTACTTTTGGCTCTCTTGGAACTAGCGCTGTAGGTCAGCCTGGCCTCAAACTCAAAGAGATTCACCTGCTTCTGCCTCACAAGTTCTGGGATTAAAGGTATACATCACACTGCTCAGCCCAAAGTAACAGTTTTATCTGCCCTTATATTTTTAATTCTGCAATTTTGCAATTGTTGTTGATTTAATAAATTTGACTTCTGTTCTATGTGATGAAAATTTTATGATAATATACTAGCTACTATTTTACCTCTAATTAAATGTTAAATTTTCACTAAAATAAAAGGGAAGAAGAGAAACGGAAATAGTTAGTTGGAAAGGAAAATTATTTGGAGGGGAAAATAGGGACTTCTAATATACAGTAGGTCTAAGATTTGGGAACAATTGAGAAGAGAAGATGAATCATGGTTTAAATTTATGTCTAAGACATCAAAAGAAGTCCACTTCAAATGTAAAGAATTAAAACACTTATTATATTTTAAATGCTTTCCTAATATTCAAATTAAGTCCATCATAGTAAAATCTCTCCTTTGACTTCATGCATGACCCACTGACTCTTAAGTAGGCTTGTCTAGCCATGTTATAGCATCTGTACTGTGCTAGACGTGTCTTACAAATGCTTGAGTGGCATAAAGCATAAAGGAGGAAAATGTATATTTACTTTAGATATCTTTACATATTTTGATATTTATGACATTACTAAATTATATATTCTACTCTCAAAAGCAGATACTAGACAACATTTTAGGCATCTATTATATCGTCCTACAGAAACTATGCTGTCACAGGCACACACTGCTTCATTTTCTTGATGGCGTCATATTTTGAGACTCCTTTATGATAGTAGTCACAGCTAGCAATAAATAATTAGTATTTACAGTCATCATTTTTCATTGCTAGATTTGGAATAGAAAGTATTGTGCTATGGCTCATTTATCTTTCTTTTCCCTTGTGGATAATTCTAAGCATTTTATTGCTGCATCTAGAAACAACATCAGAACCCTCTGAACAAGGTACTCTGGGTACCTTGAATCTCTCTAATGGTCAATTTTATGTATGATCCTGGCTCAGCGAAGGTATCAAGCTGTCCAATGTTACAATAGGTCTTGTTGTGAGGGTATTCTGATAATGGATTAGTATTTATATTAAATTGCCTTTGTGTGAACAAGATTATTTTAGATAATCTGAAGATCCCAATCAATCCATTAAAGACATGAAGAAGAGGGTTGAGCTATTTCTAAAAAATGAAAATATCTGTACCATGTTTTAATCTTGTTTTCAAATTCTTAGGCCACATCTAAAAACGTGGTTGGTGTAGTCTATGTTCAAATAAGAGCAAGCTGGTTTTTGAGAAATAAACCAAGTCATATAAAGAATTGATAACAACAGTTGGGGCGCTGCCCTCAAAATGATAGATGGCTGAATGGACAACTCACAAAACAGAGAACGAACAACTTACAAGACAGAAATTTACAAAAGTGACTTCTAGTTACTAATCAGCTTAGTTTGGTATTTGAAGATGTGGATTCTAGTTCTTTGTCAGGTCCCCCTGACTATTCTGGTTTCACACTCCTTTTCAGAAAGAAGGCTACTTTATTAGCATCTGCTTGAGGGACAACCTCTTTCCGGAAGCCAAGTACTTGCTTTTGTACTTCCTAAACACTATGGTTAGAGTTCTTCAGCAAAGAGACGTCAGTTCACACTGTACAGATAATCAGAGATATTTGTCTTCAACAAATGGCATTGCAATATTAGCCTAGTTCATTTTGAGTAATAATATTAAGAATTAATATAGTAGCAGAGACATTACTATCTTGTTTTCTAGGGAAAAGCAGATGAATGATAAATGTTAGTTACTGTTAGAAAAAGGCTGAATGGGATAAACTGGATCGTAAGGATGATAATGACAGAGCATCTGAACATGTGCGACATGGCGTAGCTTGTCATCAAGCTCAAAAGACAGTCATTGAGAAAAGTAGCAATGGACACTGAGAAAGATGGCAGTAAGAGCTGACTGGCGGCTGGTGCTCATAAGATAAAATGGTGAGCGCTTCCTTTCTGGTGAGAAAAAGGATACTCCTGGAAGAGTACCAACATTTTGGAGATACAATAAAAATAGAGGTAGCCCTTGCTTCCTCTGCTACGCAAGACTATTATTAACCTTTTTCCATGCTCCCAGATGCAGAGTCCAAGTGCTTGGATGTTTTAAGATCAAAAATGATTTTCTTTTTTATGGGGAGGTGGGGGATTGGGGAGTTGGGAGGAGATGGTAATAACACAGTTGATTGTCCAACATGGCAAAATGTAAGCCTTGAAACCACCTGGTCTGGATATTTTTAAATTAGAGCAATGTTGGGATGCTTATGTGCAAAGGAAATGGAAATCAAATCTATGGGATCCAAAGAAAAGTACAATTTAGTTTTTGGTATGAATTCCAGCTGAAGCACTAGTTTTTAAAATATGTCCACTGGATAGTTCCTTCCATAGCTTAGACCTCTGATACTAAAATCATATAATGTTTTTTGAAGCTATGCTTCTTCTCAAAAGCCCAATACTGCATTACTAAATGAGAAAAACCTCTTTGGTTTCTAGAATTCTTATTCAAGGCATTCTTTCTCTGAATTTTAGGCAGAGAATTATTTGAATATGTGGCCATGTAAAGCTTAAGACCAAATTAACATAGAAAATGTTTGGAGTCGTTCATGATTGAAAAGTTGGTTTCTTTAAAAACCGAATGTTGCCATTTTTCAGCTAAAATTGTAAATTTACACTCTTGATGGGAACTGGTCATCATTCTTGGCTTCAAAGATTGTTAATACCAGAGTCATCTATGAGGGAAAATTAGTAAGAGAAATAACATTCAGACTTTCACAAAAATGAGAAAAAAATAATTAAAATAATGAGATATTTTTCCCTTAAAACTGAAAATTCATTATGTTGTTCAAGAATGTGCAGGACCCACTGTAGGCCTGGGCTTTCTGCATGCAGGGGATAAGACACAGGCAGAGGACCTGGCGTACACCCATGGAGGCCCAAGCACTTGCCACTTCAGTCTTTGCAAGCCTATATGTTCCCTTAGTTGATTCTGTAGGCCGTGTTCTTCTTGTGTCCTCCATCCCCTCTTACTCCTACAGATTTTCTTTCCCCTTTTCCTTCAGGTAGAGGATTACCAGGGATTTCTTGAACGAAGGGACCTCATGGAGACCTCCAATTTAGCCTAAACCATCTAAAGTATACCTCAAATAAAACTAATTTAACACAGGAGTTTGAATCTATTTCTTGATTGTGTATTTTGTTACTTTCTCTGGTTATTAATTAAACGTTTCAGGACATAGCAGTATGAGATCTAAAAAGAATCCAGTATCTCGTCTCTTTCATCTGCACAGGTACGGTCTTCGTGCATTGCTACATCTGTGTAATAACACTAACAGGAGACATCTGACTTTAGCCGTGTTGTGATAATATTTTTGGTCATAGCCACACACTTGTGGGACCCATGTGCTTATTTCACGATCCATCACTTCATAAGCAGAAGCACAGTAAAAGATGACGTTTCTCTGCCTACCACTGTTTCATAAATTGATTCAAAAGTAAAGACACTCCGAATAAAACGTGCCCTGTAGACCATCAGTTCCTCCAGATGGCTATTCTGAGGGTTTTTTCAAGCAGAAAAATGAAATGTTCTCATAAAATATATACATTTTCCCTTTTCAGTCTGGATTCAGCTTAACTGCTGGAAGGAAATTGAGTTTTCAGAATGATTTGAGGATAAGGATGGAAATTTTCTGTCACATGGAGAACTCACCGTCTGAGTCTCTGTTTAATATTCCATGGTGGACAATAAGCAGGCATCCATTCTCTGCTTTCCTAATGTGTGTTTTCGAAGGAGCTAGCATAGAGAGAGGATAGCAGTAGTTTTCTTGGAAGGTATAATCAGCTTCATGTTTTTCACATTTTTTTAAAAAAGGATTTTTAGTTCCCCCTCAGAAGCTTTCTTTCCTTTTTTCTTCTTTTTTAAACTTTCATTTCACTTTAGGCTGGGAGAATGACTTCTGTTTTTCTATGAAATAAGTTAGCCTCCATAAACCTCAGTGGTTGGGCCACAGTGGAAGTGGCTGTGTTTGTAATTTGACTCAGAGTATATGCTGACCAATTTAATTCTAAAAAATAACAAATACAAATCAAATATTTTAAAAAGGAGTACTGTAATGAATTATATGCTCTTGGAGGGCAGAGGTGATTTTTTAGTCTTTATGTGTCTCATGATGATGTGTTAAAATGTAAAGGAAAATTTTGAATTAATCAAAATTAATTGTTATTATTTAATCTTTTGTTAGTAGCAAACCCAGGATAATTTGTAAATAATTATTACAGATCTCAATTATAAATATCTATGTGTATTTTATGTTGAATTAACTTTACAATTAATTCAACACTTTCCTCTTGAATAAAATGCATATTTACATGTATATTGACTTGCTGGTCAATATCCCACTGAGTTAATTTCATATAAAAATGATAGCTACCATCTATTGATTGCTTAATTTGTACAGTTGCTGTGATAAGCACTTTAAAGTAATTATTCTAATTTTGCTGATGAGGAAATGGATTTTCTGTTAGAGAGGTTAACAAAATTTTCCATAGCTATACACTATTAAGTTGAAAAATCAAAACATTTGAATTTTTGTCTAGCATCTGCACTCTTTAAAACTGTTCTGGAAATCTAGAAGGATTCTTATAATTTAATTGAAAAATAGAAATGTAAACACAATTACAACAGTCTTCTTTTTAAAAAAGAATCATCTTCCTATCTTTCTTTTTTTCTTTTTCAGTTTTCTTTTCTTTGTGCTCTTATTGTTCATTCAAATGAATTTCTTTATTTTCTCCTGAGAACCAACAACCTTTGTAATACGGAAATTAGAATGATATAGCCGAACTTCTAAAGCCACTTTCAAGCAAGGATTTGTACATGTATTGTGTTTAGTAGCAATCTTAGTTATAACAACTTAACTCTTCTCTGGCTAAGAGAGTAGAAGAATAACTTAAAGGGTGATGCATTCTTGCGTATGCAATAACAAATCTGTCTTGCTGATGCTCCAGTGCTGATGAGACTAGAAAGCATTCACCTGAGTGACATTGGTAAGGCAGGGGGATTACCTGCTCTAGAAAGAGAAGCAGCAGTTGCTTGTTCTGTTGTGGGTGTCTTTCTGGAATGAGCATTCAGACAACAATGGGAGCAGAAGAGAAGTAACGGACGGCTCCTGAAAGGTTTCAATGCCAGGTTCAGTTTCTATTCTCATTTTATACTCTAGTACCACAAGGTTGGATGAATAAGAGAGCAAGATTTTACAGACAGGGGTGTAGTGGTCGGCAGGTTGTTAAGGGCAGCAGCTCATTGTTTTAGGTATTCCTCCAGGCAATTTTATTTCAAGTAGGAAGTGATATCATACTTGGCAGATAGGCAACATAAGCAGTGGTTTACATAAGTAACTAAATAAATCTATAAATCAGAATCGAATTATTGGTCTTTCCTACATCATTTTACTTCTCTTCACCTTCATAACACCCTATGAATTATCTTGCGGAATGGATTAATAATCCAGGCGCATTATATTGTATTCCATTGACTCTTATTCGTACTTCTAGCCTTAACGCTTCTAAGTATCTTTTTGGCATTTTGGAAATGTTATTCCTAACTGGTTAGCATAAAAAAGCATTCTTTTCATTTAATACCATGCATATACCTTTCTTTTCAGTGGTAATAAAATTTATTTCTCTAGGATTTTTGGAGCACCATTGCTCTCAATGAATCTATTTCATTTTGAAGAGTGACTGTGTTCCCCTAAACAACGGTTAAACCTTTCTTGATCTAAGTGGAGAACAGATCACACTGAACTGCTTGAATGCCTATTGCAGCAGCAGCAGTGATCATGGACCCTGTCAGGCCAGTTCCAGAAGGACTGGCAAAAGGACAGAAGTTCTCTTATTTCTTGAATCTAAGGGATATAAGTATTGCTAGACCTTGTTTCCTGGGAGCACATCTAAGTTAGAGGACAAGAATAGCAGTCCATAGTAATCTACATGATAGCAGGTGTAAATTACTCTTGGGGCAGACACAGTATGCACTATTAGAACTTCTGTTGTGTTCTTTTCACTAGTTTGGCACAGCCCTTTTCATTTCCTTCCCATTGGGCTTTTCCTATGACTTGATCAGATGGCCCAACTAACATGTTCCTTTCCTGGTATGAGCCAGGGTTTGGTTATCTCCTCCCCTGTAAATAATTCACCTTACAATATCAGCATGTTCATCAGTCCTAACGTAGGTTAAGGAGCTCATGGTTGGTATTTGCTAGACCCAGCATTTTGAGAAGAAGAACTTTAGGACCAAATTGGTTGGTTTTGTCTTGTTTACGTTTGTCTTGTTTGTGAATCAATTCAGGGGTTGGTGTGGGAAGCCAGGTACTCTCATGTTGATTGGTATAATAACAAACCACAGGATAAGCAGGGGGTCTTTTTTTATCATTGTACCAAACCAATTCATCCAGAGGTCATGGCATTTTCATACGGAGTTCTCTAGAGTCAGTTTAAATATTATCCCTCCTAGGTTTTCTCACTTAAGGTCTGATTGGGTCTTAACTTTTTTCTCTGTGTGGGAGCTCCCTTCCAGACCCATTTTTGTAGTGAAGTCCACTCAGGACCAGTATTACAGTAAGACCAATAGGTCCCCACACAATTGCTCTTTTGTCCTTTGGGCACTTGTCTATAGGCTGCTACTAGCTGAGGCATGTCCAAAAGGAATCGTTTTCTGGCTTGGACAGTTCCATCACAGCATTGTGAAGTTTAAGGGGCAATCTTGGCTGACCTATTTCCAAATATCAGCACCTGAAGAACATGAGGCAGAACCCCTCTTGGGGGTGGCAGTTAGTTATATTGATGGGTATCTAGGAATTTGAGTTTCCCTGGAACAAGATTGCCCTTGCTTTTATGTGTAATTTACACGATGAGGTCTTAGAGGCTGAGTAGAGACTAGCTTAGATGCACAACTGTGAGATCCGGAAGGACATCCTGAGGCAGAATAAGAGCTAAGCCATTGACTCCACTACAATACTGTTTCAGAGGTGGTCTAGTCCAGCTTTCTCTGACCATCCCTGGATGGGGTCAACAACAACCATGACTCCTGCAACTTAAGAACAGAGGGAGTGGTGGGGATCTGAAATCTCAATGTGGATGGAAGATTGAAGGTAGTTCCTTGTGTCCAAGTCCACAAGTTAATTCTCTGTGCAGGTAGGAAAAGCTTCACTCTGAGAAAAGTATACACCATACCCAGGAAGTATCAGTCTGACTTCTCCTAGGCGGAATGTCAGGAAAGTCCATTTCTATGTGTTCAAATGATTAAGACCCCTGTCTTTATGTCAGCACAGGACTTGGGTACCTGCTTGAGATTGTTTCAGGTACACTGCAGATGAGCTTCGCTAGCTTGTTGGGTCAGTACTGGTAATCTCAAAAATAGCAACTATCTTTATAGCAATTCTTGAATGTGTTGCTTCATGAGTTTGCTGGACTACACTGTGAGCAATCAACTCTGGAATTATTTTTCTATCTGGTAATCAGCCATTCCTCCTGATTTTCAGTAGCCCTGGGCACTTTTTCTTCCTTCTGTTTTGGGTGAGGAAGCACAGGGAGCAGGAGGAGTTTAAACATGGCTCCTACTGGACAATGGAGAGCCTGGCAGGGTTATATCATCCATCACCAGAGGGCAGCTTGTTTGGCTGCCCGGTCTGCTAGTTGGTTTCCTGACTCACTCACTTGACCTTGACTCACTGAGGCAATGCACTTCTCCACAGACAGGGGCCCCAGACAGCTCCTAGCAGCTGGAGAACTGTGGCTGTTTCTAATTTCCGTGCTCCTTGAAGAAATCAGTCCTATTTCTTTGTAGACTGCTGTTTTGAGCGTCTTGATGTGAAAGCCTCTTCCTCTGTTGTCGGCTGCAGCTCCCATCAGTGAAAGTCTCTGAATATGAACTGGGAAGCAACTAAGAAGGTGTCTTAGTTAGAAATTGTCTTAGGGTTTCTATCGCTGTGAAGAGACACCATGACCATGGCAACCCTTATAAAGAAAAACATTTAATTGGGAGTCACTTAGAGTTTCAAAGGTCTAGTCCATTATCATCCCGGTGGGAAACATAGCTGCATGCAGGCAGACATGGTGCTACAGGAGCTGAAAGTTCTATATTTGGATCTGCAGGCAGAGCAGTAAGAGATCGCCACACTAGGCCTAGATTGAGCATCTGAGATGTTAAAGCCCACTTCTATAGTGACACACGTCGAACAAGGCCATACCTCCTAATAGTACTACTCCTTATGGGCCAAACATTCACACACATGAGTCTATATGGGCCATTCCCATTCAAACCACCACAGAAGAAAATTTTGTTTATAATTTAAGGGATGTATATGGAAGGATTTAGGGCCCAGAAACATAGCTGTCATAGGTTCATGGGAGGGCCTGATGTTCCTCCCAGTGGTTCTTAGGAAAGGGCTCTTCCCCAGAATTAGGCCAATAAGAGCCTGGTGAGCATCCCCATGTAGTTGTTGAGCCTGGCAGAGCTGGTTGGCTTGCCTTGATTGGTGATCAGTTTTGCAAGGTTGATGTTATTGGAAGAACAAGATTGAGTGCTCTTATGACTCCCTCAAAATTTTGTGATGCTGACAATTTAGTAGGGAGGCTGCATCATGTCTGAAATTTCATCCTCTGGAGAAGCTGTGGGGGTACTTCTTTGGTGTCTGCAGGCTTAAACGTTTGTATAGCCACTATGGGCTAGGGATGAGAAGGTCTCTGAATCTGATACTGAAGCCATTCACAGGGTTTTGAGCCCAAAGACAACATGAATCAATATATGGGAGCTGATCTGTGTGCTTTCAAACAGAACTCTTAGATCCTGTTAATCAGAATCAGACCTAGATCTCTTTCAGGCAGCCATCTGACCTCAAAGAATCCAATCAATTTCACAGAGTGTTTAATTTGGGGGTTTCATCTTTATTCTGCAGTCAGTGGTAAACCCTTTTTTTTTAAGTTGTCAGGTATGGTTTTCAGGATTGTGTGGGTCTCATATTGGGACTGTGCTGATCCCAAGATAAGAAAAATTCCCTAGCCAGGAGTTAAGAGACCTTAGCCTGGAATGGCATGTAGGGGGAGTGGAGAAGAACAGTTTTTCCCTCCAGCATGTGCCTACCTGTTTGATCACCTCACAGTGACTTAAGGGGTCTTACCTTAGTACCACACATACATTATCTTGCTCAGTCACTTGCTATTATGGAAGGTGAGTGATGAGCAGATGAATTGATCTCCATGGAAGTACAGGTTGTGGCCCAGTCAGATCTTGCAGCAACAGAGATGTGGGACCAGTACAAGCATCCACAGATGTATTCACCATTCATTTAGGAGTTATACACTCCCATTTATTCCTTTGGAGGCCAATCTGTCCTTTCCTTGGAGACTAATGTCATCTGAATCTTCTTTTAAAGTTTCTGAAATAATTTCCTGTGGGATGATCAAGCTCACTCTAGCTCTTCCTATCTCTCCAGCGAGTCCTTCCCTGTTCTGTATGGCCAGCCTTGTCTCATCTTCTTCTACCCAGAAACTCTAGTCCTCTGCCTCACACTCTCCTTGGCCACTGGAAGGGGACCCCAGAATCTCATTTAAGGCATTGTTTCCCAGTTCTAGAGACCACTGAAGAATGGTCTGAGAGGCCCTGGAGCTGTAACCTCTCTCAGGAAAGGGATCATGGTGAAATAGATCTTGCTGGAGCCTTGAGAAATGTTGAGGGAATCTTCCTGAAATAAGCATTCAGACAACAATAAGAGTGGAAGAAAGGAGATATCAAAAAGTAGGCTGAAGCCAGGAAACTCCCGAAAGACTTTGGTCCTGGGCTCAGTTTGTGTTCTCATTTTCTACTCCAACACCATAAGGTTGTGTGGCCAAGCAAGGAAGATTTTACAAAATGGTTTGAGGTAGTCAGCAGGTTGTTAAGGGCAGTGATCCACTGTTTCAGCTATTTTTCCAAGTCGTTTTGTTCCAGATAACAAGTGATGTCATAAATGGAAAATAAAAAAGCAGTGCTTTAAGTAAATCCCTAAATAAATCAATAAGTCCGTATTTAATAATTTGTCTTTTCAACCATATTCTACTTTAGTTTCTTTTACTACTCATGTGCCACTAACAGTTCCAAGCAAGACAACTTTGTATTATTCTAGAGGAACAAAACTTAAAGTATATATTTATATATAGCGATATGGTGTTTATTAGTGTAGCTTAAAGGTTGTGGTTCAACCCATTGTTGTAGTCCAACAATGGTGATCTTCCAAAAGAAAGTCCAAGAATTCAGTAATAGTTTAGTTGGGGAGCCTGGATGTCCCAGCTGGTCTTCAGTGTACATTTGAGTCCCAAAGAAATACCCCTCACCGAGATAAATTCCTGCATTCTCTTTATTCCATTTCCCTACTTCATGTTCTCTTTGTTTTTGGGCCATAACCAAAAGGATCCAAATTATACTACCTATAATTTCACATGTGGTTGGCCATCCAGTGGAGCAAATGTGACTTACCAGGGGCCACATCCTTAAAGAAAACATATTCTCCTGCCACATCTGCCTTCAACTGTCACTAGCTCTTCACAATTGGTGTTGGTGTCTCTTAGCTCCATGGTGGAACATTGTCTGCTTGCCTTTGTACAGGCATCCACAGCTGTTCTGAGTTCATGGGTACATTGTTTTTGTTCATTTATAGAAGAGGATGTTTTTCCCCTGTCCTTTTCAACTTCCCCTTAAAATCTTTCTGTCCTCCTCTTCTGAGATGGGACATGCACCATCACAGATGGAATACATGTATATATCCACTGATGGCTGAAAAAGGCAGTACGCTAAGTAGCAACATTTCATTTGTGAGATGTGGGATAAGGGATAAAATTTGAGTGATGAAGATAAGACAAGAAAATTATGAGGGACACTGAGAATACATTTAATATGGCCAATTTAACTTTAACACTAATCAAGATAATTTCATGTGTAATCACCTATGTAATCACTTATTTTTAGGTAAGTCAGTCCTTAAGATAAGATCTGTATGAATAGTTGGCAAAGTATATTTTTTCCAAATTTGTAGGCTAGTTTCTTTTCATTATTCTGATTGTTTCTTTAGCATGGAAATAGACAAAGAACTATGAAAATAAAGCAGACACATACAACACATACCCAAAAATATTTTTAAAAATTCAGTAATTCAGTAAATGGATTAATTGGGTAGACAGTTCTCAAGAGAAGAAATATGGACAGCCAATCCATATTTGAAAAGTGTGCAAATTTTTAACCATCATTGAAATACAAATTAAAACTGATTTGAGAATCTATCTCATTTCAGTTAGATTGACTATCATCAAGAAAAAGATGACAACAAATGTTGATGAATATGTGTCATTTTTATACAATATTAGAAGTAATTAATGTAGTGTAGGCGCTATGAAAGATCTAGTTATATCACTTTTGGATAATGACCTGAAGGACTATAGGTTAGTATTCCACCAAGATATGTGTATACCATGTTGATTGTGATATAAGGCAAGAGATAAGGAATAGAACTAGCCTGTGTGTTCAGCAACAAATGAATAAAAAAAAGTTCAGTACATGCACACATTGGAATTTCATTCATTTGTAAAGAAATAAACAATTTTCAGAGAAATTAATGCAACTAGAGGTCTTTATGTTAAATGAAATAAGCTAGATTCACAGAGATGTTTCATTTCTTTTACTCATAAGTTAACTGTGGCTTTAAGTGTGTGTGTAAATGTGTGTGTGTATGTGTGTGTGTGTGTGTGTGTTTCATATATATAATTCATGGAAGTAGAGAAGAGTCTAAAAGAAGGAAGAAAGAGATATTAAGGGAGTGGGGTATGTGTGAAGGAAGTATAATGGATACATGTGATGTGTAAGAAGGAGGGAAGACTCTGTGTGGAAGGAGGACAGAGTAGGTGTGGTCATGTTGGAGGAAATGTGTCAATATGGGGATGAACAATGAGACCCTTCTCCTGAACTTTCTGGAATCAGTTTTCTCCCAAAGGCCTTCAGAGGAAGATATAAAACTCTTAGTTCCTCCTGCACCATGCTGTCTGGATGCTGACAAGCTCCAGCCTTGATGATAATGGACTAAACCTCTGAGCCTGTCAACCAGCTCCAATCAAATGTTGTCCTTATGAGAGTTGCTTGGTCATAGTGTCTCTTCACAGCAGTAAAAACTTAACTAAGACAGGTGGGCTTGGCAAAGGAAGAGAAGGAGACATGTAAGTAAGAACAGAGTATAATAGCTTATGCATATGAAAATGTCATAATGCAATCTATCACTTTGTTAGTAATTAAAACAATAATCAATACAAGATGAATCAATAAATGACACAATCCTGAAATCGTTTGTTGCCAAGACCCTTGACTTGAGTTCAATTCTTGAACTCCCATGGTGGAAGGATCAAACTAATTCCACAAAGTTTTTCTCTGCCATCCACATATATGCTGTGCATGCAAAGTAAGTAAATGTAAAAGAAAAATATTTAAATGAAAGCGAGAGTCATTTATTTTCATATTTCTTGTCTCTTCAATTGAACATAGTAGGTATCAGTTATACATTTTAAATTTTTTATTGGACCTTTGAAGAATTTCATACAACATTATTTGATCCCTAACTCCTCCCAGATCTACCCCCAAACCCCCAACCCATTTCAACTTTATTTTGTCTGTACTCTCTCAGATATCGGCTCACCCAATAGAGCATGCATGCTTGACCTACCAGGGACATACCCTTAAATAAAACCTACCCATTTTCTTCAAGAAGCCACCACTACTCATAGCTCCTTAATCAGGTTGGGGATCCTCAAACTCTTTTCCTTCTATGGTAATATATATTATTAATATTATGAAGTTCAAGTTTATTTGGGGGTAGTACTAAGAAATATTTAGGTGCCCCAATTTTCTATCATTTTACATATTTTCCATGTTTATAAAGCATATTTCCTGAGCACAGTATTTCAATAATTAACTAAGGTAGTTTACCTTTATGACTCTGTCCATGTTTCTTCTTCATGAAATAAACAGATAGCTAGCAAAAACTTTAGTCAGATAATAAATCCAATATTTCAGAGACAAATTAAATACAGATTCTACCTATGTATCACATGTATTCACTTTAATATTTTATTTTCTTTGACACCATACAAAGAAATGGTGGCGTGGGAGAGAAATGTCTCTCATAAACTACTGTGGAGTTTACTCTCTCGGCTCTTTGCTTTGAGTGAATTGGTAATAACCATGAACAGTGACATCCCATTAGTGGAATGGGTTTCAGGGTCTCAAAACCTTAAGACTGGCAGCTTTGTTTGAATGTTGGAGCCACGTGCAGTCTTCCAACTTCCCAGGTTAGACCCAGTTAATAGCACTGCTTGGGAAGGTCATGGAAGCTTTAGGATTGTAGAGCCTTGCTACAGAAAGTACGTCTTTGGGGTGGGCTTTGAGGTTTTGCAGCCTAGCGCCATGTTGTTCTGTCTCTTGGTTCCAGCTGATAAAATGTGAACAGCAAGCTTCCAACTCCCCTGTCTTCTCTGGTGTCACATCTGACCCACTAAGATGGGCTTATTTCCCTTTGGAATTGTAAGTTGAACATACTCACATTCCATTTTTGTCATGATATTTTATTACAGCAACAGAAAAGTAATTATTGCATTGCAGTAAAGGAAACTTCATTTTTAAAAATGATTTTTAAGTGCATCTGCAAAATTGCTCTAATATGACTACCCATGCACACATGCCGTGGTGCACATGTGTGGAAGTCAGAAGCTCTTGTTTCCATCATGGATTTTTTTATTGTTCACTGTAGTGCATACTAGGCTAAATGGCTCATGAATTTCTGGCAATTCACCAGTCTTCTGCCTCTCATCTTTCTGTGGATGCATGTTGCAACCTCTGGCTATAGAAGTGTTCTATGGATCTGAATTAATTGGCCTCACACTTGTGTGACAACTGCCTTATCCATTAAACTATGTCCCCAGTCCTAAGAAGAGTTATTCAAATACTAGTTAAAACAGGGAAGAAGACTTTAAAGACTTTATCTGTACTAGGTTTTCTGTATAGGTTTTGAGTCTCTTTGGTGCCTGCATATTTATATTTTCTGTCTTAGGCAGTGTTTCTTTATTATTTTTATTGAATATTTTATTTATTTAGAAATGTTATCCACTTTCCCAGTTTCCCCTCTGCAAATCTCCTATACCATCCCACCCTCCCCCTGCTTTTATAAGAGTGCGTCCCCACCTACCTATTCTTACCTCACCACCCTGGGATTCCCCTGCAGCCTCTCCTCCCATTGATGTCAGATAAGGCCATCCTCTGCCACATATGTAGCTGGAGCCATGGATTTCCTCAATGTATACTCTTTGGTTAGTAGCTTAGTCCTTGGGAGCTCTGGGGGAGGGGTCCTGTTGGTTGATATTGTTGTTCTTCCTATGGGTTGCAAATCCTTCCAGCTCCTTCAGTCCTTTCCCTAATTCCTCCATTTCTATTGCAACAATGAAACAACACAACCAAAAGCAAATTGGGGAGGAAAGGGTATATCTGCTTATACTTATAGATATATAGTCCATCACTGGAGGAAGACAGGACAGGAACTCAAGTAGGACTGAAACCTGGAAGCAGGAATTGATGAGGAAGCTATGGAGGGATTCTGCTTACCAAGGTACTCTCCTGTCTTACTCAGCCTAACTTCTCATAAGACAGAGGACAACCAGTCTAGTGAAGGTACCACACACAAATAGCGTCCCCCTACCCATTGATCACTGATTGAGAGAATGCCTTATATCTGGATCTCAATTGAGGCCTCTACCATTCTAATGGTTCTGGCTTGTGTCAACTTGACACATAAGGTCAACCAATAATTTACTATGACTTCTTGGTAAGTTTGTCTTGAGTAGCGTACTTTACTATACAGTCTGTTTAAGTGACAGTAATACACATTTAACTCCCCTACTCTCCCTTAAAATTCTGGTGATTCTATAGGTGTTTTAAATCAACAACCAAAATTGTATAACCCTATTTTAATTTTTGTGTCGGCAAGTAACTTACTTGCTACTTTTAAAAATATTTACATGATATTTACATTACTTAATGAGTTCTTATTTACATTATTTAAATGATTATTGAATTATTTTGCAAAGTAAGTTCTATAAATGATGTATTTTTATATGATCATATTACACTGATAAGTTATTGGAGGAAGAAGAATTTAAACTTCCATTATTGTCCTCCTGATGAATGAGAGTACTTGTAATTTTAGAGACACTGTAACTTTAATTCTCCATAGAAATCGGACATGGAAAATGTGTTAAGTCACTTCACTTTGGGAAATGACATCTTTTTAATCAGGAAGGGAGATTGTAAGATCAGATTAATTCAGAAAGTGTTGATAATAAACTGTATAGGATTGATATTTTGTGAAATGAGATAGTCTATCTTCCCCTGCGATTTAATAAAGACTTATTATTAACAACATTTTTGCAACATTAAAAACATAAAACTTGTATTATCTTTATGTAGGTTGATGTCTATATGTAGGTGAGGTCTGGGTCAAGTTAGGGCAAAGCCATGATTGGACAGTAAAAAAATAAAGTGGGAACAAAGCTTTTGTAAGGCAGGAGAGAAGGGGAAGGAGGGGGGTGAGAATCAAGATGGAGATGAAGAAGGATGACCCAGATCAGGGTGGTTTTGAATTGCCAAGGTAGTTATGTATAGTTCTTAAGGGATGGATTTCTGTAGGCAAATTTATCTTATCTATGTGGGCGGTTTATATCCTTATCAATTGGTTGTGAGTTTATTGTGTGGATGTATTGTAGATTGAGAATTTAACATACAAACCTGTTTGTTGGGTTGCAGTTTGTTGAGTCTTGATTTACCAGGTAGCTGGAACCAGAGAGTATGTAGCTAGCAGAGAGCTGCCAGGAGATATACTAACCAGAGATAAATTATGGTGAGGTCCATATGGCCTCACAGACGCCAGAACTGACTCTAGGAACCAGCGTACCAAGGTGCCACACTGGAATGGCTTGTGGACCTCCTGGATCTGAGAGTACTTGGGGACAGCGTGGAGCTGCTCAGATAAAGATACCTTGCAGTGCCATGTGGCCCTAAGGATGCTAGTACTAGAGAGAGTGCACAATACCCAGAAGTGCCCTGTGGGTGCCTATGCTAGCATAGGATAAAAGGTTTAGCCATTTTTTAAATATTTACTGCAACATCTTTAAAGTTTTAGCTTTGTGCTATTTGCTTCATCTCTATCACCTTCATAATCTAATTTTTGATGTTAGTTTAGTTAATTTTATTTTGTGGCTTCCATAAAAGTTAAATATGAGACATGAAAATCATGAGAAATAGACACTTAGTTTAATTTTCAGCTAGAATCACAACAACCCTGGTTGAAACAATCCGGTGTTTAGAGACAATAAAATCTTTAACCATGATCTATAGCAGTCGTTCTCAACTTACTTAATGATGCAACACTTTAACATGGCTCCTTATCCTGTGGTGACCCCTCAAGAATAAAATGAATTTTGTAGGTACTTCAATAGAGTAATACTGCTACTGTTATGGTTTAGAAAACAAATATCTGCATTTATGGTGGGTCTTAGGTGACCCCTAGGAAAAGATCCTTTGGCACCCAAAGGGATCATGACCTCACAGATTGAGAACTACTGGTCTAGTGTCCTGTGAAATCTCATCCCTGTCTGCCTCAGATATTTCATCTTATTCTTCCAGTTATGCTACAAATGGATACTGATGAGCAGCTGAATTCTAGGTGTTTTACAAGGTGCCCTGGCATCCACATATAAAAAAGCAGACAGTATTCTGTGTCTGCTTCTATAATGGTATACATTCTATCAGGGGGATGGTAGATCAATGTTACACCTATGAAATGATTCAAGATTAAAATAAAAGTCTCACTTTAATCAGTTGAATGCCAGGTCTTATCTTTAGTCCTTTAAGTGAAAGAAATCAGAGGTAATTATAATTGGATCATTGTTGTTATTTCGAATGAACCCAGCACACACATTTGCAGCCCTTATGAAACTACTTTCAGAATTCAAGAAATTGTTATGTGCCACGTGCCTTCTCCTTGGTTAATGGACTGGGGGTCACCTGGATATGATATGCTGCCAAGACTATTCTCGTGTAGTCATGAGAGAAAGGTATTTTCCGTAGAGAAATATGTAAGTACAATGCCCCTACACTTGTTGCATTTAAGATAAAATACTTGGTCACCTCTAGCTTCATTATTTTGTGGAAAAGTTAAGACAAACATTGTTGTTTCGGATTTATAATTGGAAGAACTGAAAATTGACTTGTGAGCCTTCTCCCTGAGGATTAGCTCTCATAGTCCTTAAAGGTGCTACCCCAGCTTCCAAGAAATACATGTAATCAGTAGTCTCACAGAGCTGCAAAGGCTATAAACCACAATAATAACTGGACCTACAACATATCCCCAGTTGTGCAATAGTGGCATTTTTTTTTAGCATAACCAGCAACTGTTTAATTGGACATAAGGCCTGATCAATAGGAGGGAAATCATGTCTGGTGCTGTAAATCTTACCCAACACAACTGGTTGGGGAATTCTTATAGGATAGAGCAAAACCTAATGCTATCAATTTTCTGAATCACTATGATTTCTAACTAAATTCTAAATACTTACTGTATATCCACACAAAACAGTAGGTCTCAATCCTTATCAAAGACACTTCTGTTGGCAACAGATATAGACTAACAATTGGTGAAAAAGCAGAGACTGCACGACTGTGGAATATCCAACCCCCAACGGAGGCAGATACGTAACACGATCCCGACACCTAAAGCCAGGGAACATAATGGAAGAAGGGCAGAAGAGTGCAAGGGCCAGAGACCTAGGATATATGCTACTAGATAGCGCCTTCTAGTGGCAGTGATGCTACATCCATGAAATGTCAACAAGATGGGCACCTACTCAAGACCTGAATAAGAAAACACTGACCAACACGCCAATGTGGATGGAGGAAATCAATGGCTTTTGAGAAAGGAAGAACTTTTCTTCAGGTATGAGCATCCTGATAGGTTATTTAATTAATAAGGATCAGCCCTAAATACATGTACATACAAGCAGCACTAAACTGACTTAGTAATAAGACATACACACACACACACACACTGAGAGAGAGAGAGAGAGAGAGAGAGGAGACACACACAAATACACACGTACACACACACACACACACACATATATATATACATATATATATATATGACATATGTCTATATGGTCAGGCATTTGAGAGAAAGTGGAGGGACGTGGGAGGGATTGGGGTAGGCAGAAAGAGGGTAGCACGCAAATAAAATAAATCACGAATAAACGTCTTGAAAATGTAAGTTTAAAAAGAACTGTATACATATGTAAATTAGAAGTGGGGTGGTTCATTCTGCTGCTGCCCACTAGCTTACCCACTAGGGGATTTGCTTCCATTTTGAGAGGAGTAGCTCCTCCGAAAGGTGAATCTGCAATAGAAGCTACTTCCTGGGAGACATAATCAAGAGCATCTACTCACTTGCTTCTACAGTCTTTTGAATTATCATCCACAAAGATTCACGTCGAGCCTCTTCTCTAGTGTGCAGCCATGGGAGAAGAAGGTTGCCAGTTATTTCACTACTGCAAATGAGGAGATTTGGACCTGTTGATCTCTCTGCTCATGTAAAGTTGCCTTAGGGGAGAGCTGGGTAGTGAAGGAGATTAGCCTTAATGCCAGTGCTTCAGCAATTAGATGGGAAGAGGGGCTAGAGACTTACCCTTCGGTGAATGTGAGCTACTCTAGGAAATACAGTAAGTCAGGGAATCCCTCAAGAAACCCAAACTAGGCATTTCTTTTCAGCTGTAAAACTGAAATGATCGGTATAACAGATGGGAAAGTGCTTTGTAGAAGCAGATAAAACTAGAAAAATGTGAAGGCCTAGACGGGAAGAATCACTCCCCCAGCCCCCTCCCCGCCCAGTTCCTCAAAGGTTTTGTTCCATTTTGTATTCATAGAGCTGGAAGCAGCAAATTGAAACTTTGAATAGGATTGCTGAGATGTGCATGACTTAGGATGAAGCATTATAAAGAGGAATTACTGTGTGTTGATAGGATTACCTAAATTTATTTTTCAATGACTTTTTTTTTAAATTTGGGATACTCAAGAATGATATTTTCCCCCTTTGGAGAACAGAGTTTAATATAAGCTAATTCTATTTGCATCTGGCTGAGTGGTCTAAGATTGTTCCTCTGGGTTTAGGGATCAATTACAGATGAATTAACAAAGAGCCTTTGTTATTCGTCTCTACTTGGCTTTGACTTCCTACCCCTAGGTAATAGTTACAACTCTTCTATTCAAGTGGGAAAAAGCTTATTTTACAGCTCAGAATTCTTTGTTGTTTATTCTTGGCATCTGTTGGGTGGCTCAGGAAAATAGGATTTCCTCATATACTCATTTGTCACTCTTTAAGAAAACATCAGTAGATTGAAGGATATTCTTACACAGCTCTTCTAATGGTCTATTATCCTGGAGCCCAAATTAGTTTCTCCCATTTCATGTATCAAACAACTTGCAGTTTAAAGCATCTGCTGGCTCCTTTTATAGTAAACCAAACACTAATTCTTACAATGTAGATTACCTGAGACTCTTCTTTAGGCAAGAGGTCCTTTGGAGAGATAGCAAAGGAAGGAGGGAGTAAATGATGACTTTACTTTGGTGGGGGAGGGGAAGAGGGAAAGTTGGACCTCCTTTACTTTTACCAAAGATGCATCCCTGGTGTCTTTATGAAAGAGCTATTGCAAGTAAGTCAGCTATAAGGAAAGAACCAGTCCATCACAAAGTAAGTGATATATTCTCCAGGATATGATTTTTCAAGTCAAATCAGCAGTATCCTCTACTGAAAGACTCAAAACATTAATTCTTGCATTTTACTAGAGACATACCGAGAATGGACCTGGTAAATTTTTTTTTAAAGGCCAGTTGCCAGTTGCCATCTTTTTTTTTTTTTTTTTCTTTTTTTTCCGGGACTGGGGACCGAACCCAGGACCTTGCGCTTCCTAGGCAAGCGCTCTACCACTGAGCCAAATCCCCAAACCCGGACCTGGTAAATTTAACAAACCATCCAGTCATATTTGCTAATATCTGTAAACAACTGCTTCACTTTTATCCACAAAAGAAAATTCTAGGCTTTAGGAATTGTCTAGATATGCAGAGTCTAAAGTTCCTTAAAAGTACATTGAAATAGTCCTTCTGCTTGCGGCCTCAGAGTTTTACATATATCAGAGGCAAATAGTATTGTGGTTTTGAGATTGTAAGAGATGCTGAGTTCTGAGAGGCCTCCTACCTGACTAGAGTCCTCTTTGCAGCTACTTAACAGTCATCTTTCTTTTCCTTGAAGGCTTCACAATGTCCATAGCTGGCTGAGTCATGGCATGAGAAGAATAAATGCACAAGACGTAAAGAAGGGCAAAGAGATAGACTTTGATGACTGGATAATGGGCTCAATGATGAATACCAGCCTTCTCACCTGGGTAAATGAGTTTCAATCAGGGGCTGGTGTTGGAATTTACTGTTCTGGCTACAAAAAAATAAGCAGTGAGTTTGTGGGTTCAAAGTAATGGTGTGTACAGTGTCAACCTTCTTGCTTTTCTGGTGCCCGTAGGTTTTGTAAGTAAAGATGTCTAATAGTGAGTCAGACTCTGGTTGTTCGAAGTGATTTTTGTAGAGATGGCTGTTGCTATGGTGGTTTGAATGAGAATGGCATGAAAAAGCTCATATATTTGGATGCCTGGTGTTCAGTTAGTAAGGATTATGAGGTATGGTCTTGTTTAAGGAGGTGGGTCACTAAGTGTGGTTCCAAAAGATCATGCCATTCCTCTCTCTCTCTGCCACATTGTTACTGTTCCAGCATGTAACTCCCAGCTCTTATTCCAGGACTATGGCTGCCTGCCTGCACCATGCTCACAGCCATGATGGTGGCAGACACTACTACCCCCTAGAACAGTGAGCCCCAATTAAAAGCTTTCTTTTATAAACTGCCTTAGTCATGGTATTTTGTCATGACAGCAGAAAAGTAACTAAGATAGATGCATGAAAATGGATGCTGTACTATGAGTGATTTAAATAAATGATAGGATAAAGTCAAACAGGGAGAAGTTGGAACCATGAGAACATGAATATTTTAAGGATAATTCCGAACTTTTTCTCAAGAAAGCAATGTTAGGTCCTCTATGGAAAAATAGGTTGCATGTGAGCATTTTGTTGGCATGTGCAGAAAGGAAGACATTTGTAGAGATAGAAGCCAGAGTCAGAAGAAATTTTAGGGAAAAGATGTACAAAATGTGGGTCTGAAAAAGGAAGAAGGCCTGGGTGAGGTGGCATATACTTAAACTGCAGTGTGCCTCTCAGAAATGCCCACAGGAGGCGCTGAGCAAAAGATACCCCTCTTACTAACTGGAGAGTGCAGACTTGATATACAGCAGATGATCAGTGCAAGGGCGCGGCAACTCAAACTATTAGTTGATTCTTGGTGAAACCACCTTTTCAAAGACACATCTTACAGGAGAATTCCCAGAAGGAATGCTGGCAGAAAAACCGTAGACAGGAAGCTATATATACTAATACTCCTGAGTAAAAATGATGGATAACTCATCTTAAAATTGCAAACTTGAGCCTGCATCCTTACCCTGTAAAATCTGTAGTTAATAGTCATGTGCAAAAATGTGCCTAATTGGTGGCAGCATTAATACTGGGGAAAACAGGGTTGTAGAAGAAAATGATGGATTGGCTTTAAAGTTTAGAACCATTTATAATTTTCAAATATGCACTTTGAGTTGATTTGAAATATTTCATACTTGAGTTTCCTAATGGAGTTAATTAATCACAACTGATTTCAGTGCAAGCACAGCACCAAGCAGAAACAACGCAGCCACAGCATAAATGGAAATCAAGGCGCATCACTCCTACATATTTAGTGATGAAGCAGAGGCTTTCCCCCACCTTCCCATCCTTACTCTGTGAATATGATGCTTCGCAACGCAGTTAGAAACTCATTTGTATAGGTTTATCAATTTTCATATTAATTTACTTAACAATTTTGAAGCCGTCATATATTTTTATTATTCTTTTGGACTCAGAGAAGCTTAAAAAATACAGCCTTGCTTTTAAAAATCTGTATCTAGGTGCATATGACTTGCAATAAATGATCTGGAAATGCAGATCTGTTTTCAGAGGAGCACAGAGTGTTTCTACACAGGCACACATAGCATAGAAATAGAATTTAGGATAGACAAAGAAAAATGTGGCTTACAAATTTCCTCTATATTAGGCCACTTCTGTATGTATAAATCTGTGTGATGACATTGATGATGGTCTCCTCTGTGACTTTAATGGATAGGTCTGCATGAAAGGGGACTAAGCTGTAGGCAGTTGGAAAGGGTCCAAGAAGCAAACAAATAGCTCCATTCTGGGCCAGGTAGAGGGGGATAAGATTATGAGTTGCACAAGAGAAGGAGCCATGTCTGTGTTGATTTTTATTGTCAGTTTTGTCAATATAAATCAGCGTCTTGCAATTCTACTGTTCAAAGTCAAATGCTTTTTACTTTGCAAATTGAGCCATGTTTTCTATCTAATTTCTAAAGCCAGGTCATATTGCAAATTATAGGAAAGCACGTCTTTCAGATGTTGCACAGACAGTGTCAGTGTTCAAGAGCAGACTGGTCAACCAAATTGTCTTGCTGTTTTCAAGTTAATTAGCGTCACAGATACATCGGTATCATGTAGCTACTAATATCCCCTTTTTGTTTCTGAGTTACTATTACCCGGTTTTGATTTGTAAGACAAAGTCCCTCTCCATGTCATAGTGCCTAACAGTTTTTACAATTTCCATCAAGGCATCAGTGGAAAGGCTTACTAGACTCATAATTAAAACTGATTTATTATGTACTGGACTGGACATAGCAGCCAACCAGGCCTAGTATATTTTTACACATGAGATAGTCACTTATGAGATGTGTTCGAGAGCATAAAAGTAGAACCTCACATCCAACATGAGAAGAAGGCATCCATTCTGCTGGGTATTAAGGAGAGCTCTCTATTTCACTGTCTTTATGGAACCATAATTTAATTTAAAGCACCTAAAGAACATGTCCACTGTTTATGATGGGAAAAAACTCTAAGATTATATCTGGAATACTCTCAGTGAATGCCACTTTTCTTTCTCTAAGAAAATATGTGTGTGAAAGTATGTGTGTATCCAGAATGGAGTTGTATTATATGTCTCTATGTATACATACCTTATGCAACTAAGCATGAACAATACATAAATAAGGTGAGAAATGATTTTATGTGTCCATGGGATGTTTGGCTATCTTGTTGAGTATTATTCCGAGTATATTTTGGATGTATTATTGGTGAGACTAAAATTTGAATCCATAACTTAATGAAGTAGGTTGCTTTCCCTATTATGGATGGGACTTATCTCATTCCCCCCAAACATATCAAAAACAGAGAACCTTCTATTCTGGTCCTGAATGTTTATGAGCTGAGTCATAAGTTTTTCCTGTTGCTGAACTGTACCATGAACATATACTCTCACTGGTACATAATCTCATTCATGGGCCTTGGCATCAAGATTGTCATATATCATCAACTCTCTCGGGTTTCTTGTTTGCCCTGTGCAGGTTATGGAAATTCTTGGTTTAAGTCACCATCATTCATATGACACAAATTTTGTTGTCTCTGTTTTACTGAAGAATACACACACACAACCACACACACACACACACACACACACACACACACAATCACACACAGAAACACACAGACATGCACACCCAGATCACACTAATGATATATTTCTCATTATAGAGATGAATTTTAACTCTTTCAAAATATTGGTAGGCAGGTAGATTGTGTTTAGTCTGCTCATAGTTTTTGCTCCCAGCAGAGCATCACAGTCTTGAAACTGACAATAATTACTTTTGTTACAATTGTAAAAGTTATGAAATTAGAGTGCTTTGAGGGACATATGCAATGATAGGAACAGTTGAAGTCATTAAGCTTCAGTGAGCTTATTAAAGTGTTTACCAATCATGGTGATTTTGTGTTGGGCAGAATTCAGGAACCTCTCCAGGGGTGGCATCAGTAATCCATCTGAATTTTCCATTACTGCTAACTGAAGAAAAACTAAGAAAAGGATAATTAAAATTATAATTACACTATCACCAAGAAGTAACATGAGACAGAGAAAGGTTATAATTTTATTCAAAATTTTTCTTTTAAAGAGTTTCCAGATTTTCAGAGATGAAACACACTTGACTGTGTTGTGCATTTCATCCTAAAAACTACCTCAATAGACATCTGCAAAGTTGTCCTGTTGAACACAAAGGCTTCAAGTGTTCCTAAATTCCATATTAAATGAAAAGGAGCAAAGTAACACAATTCTTTATAAGTAGCAAAATTCAATGTGTTAGTAGCATATGCATACAGAACAGAATATTTCTCTATACCCAAATCTATTGAGCAACAAAATACTACATTTGGTGAAAAGATGTTAATTCTAGGGTGGGAGTATTTGAAAGGAAATAGAAAAATTTCAAACTTATGTATACTCTATACTTTGAATGTTTTGACTCATCCTTGATTTTTATCTTTCAAAGATTTATTTTCAACTGTTGCTTTCCCTCTAAAACATTCAATCACTCTCCTAAATATTTTCAAATTTTTTTCCTTAAATGGGATATATTTCAGGTTATGCACAGGCAATTGAAGAAGGGTATGGCCTGTGAAGGGCAATGACAGGTTTAGGGAAGTAGGACAGAGGAACATGAGAGACAACGTGTCTGGAATGATGGTGAATCTTCCTCTTCTTCACAACTGCAGAAGAAAGTGTGAATGTATAACAGATGAGCAAGCCTAGGGAAATGAGGGCTGACTGAGGAAACTTCCTGGAGACAGGAGGCAATGGATTTGAAGTCCACTTGCTATCAGGGAAAGTGAAACACTTTACCAAACCACTGCAGAAATAATGAGAAGTTCAAGCAGGAAATGTGTGGGAGAATGCTATGGATTACGTAGGTATGTTTTGTTTGCAAGACTTCATCAAGATGCTAAGAAAGGAGAAAGAGGCTGTTGATCCATCAGAATGAGGAGATGAGGCTAGGTAAAAGATCTAACCTTACTGTGAAAGCCGGATAGGGGATAGTGATTTACAGAGAGAAAAAAACAGGAAGGCAAAGGATCATAAGGAGAGGTCCAGTGAGAAGCAAAGTTATTCATAGCATTGAACACCAAAAATGTCACGTGACATATGGTATTAAAAATGGAAGGATGCCTTTATGTCTAACAGAGAAGCTGTTCACTCTTTTAATTGACTCTGCTGCAGAAACCTAGGACACATAAAAATCATGCTAGCATCTAGGCCCTGGGCCTAGAAATGCTCATTTAAATTAGCTTGGATAGCATCCAAGCACACGATTCTTGTGAAAGACCCTGGGAAGATTCTATTGCGCCGTCAGAGGTAAAGACGACTGTTAAACATATTGACTACTTTTCAGAAAGCAATATGGGCTTGCCCAAAACTTTCTATCTAATAGAATAGACCCATGGGAAGAAGTTGACCCTGTCAATTTCTGTCATTCCTGCATATAATCCTGTCTGTTACAGGCAGTGTAACTTATTCTCAGCTAATTATGGCAGAGTATCAGACAGATTAGTCAGAACCCTAGCAGAAGGGGATTTTATAGGTACGGTAGTTCAGATATTAAGGATCATAACAAGGATAACTTCTACGTGCTCTTGAGTTACAGTCCTGAAAGTATTTTTCTCTCATTTGGATATGCCTCAGTGCCCCATAAATACAGGCAGTACAAAAGTAAGGCAAGGTTGGCCAAGGAGTTAGATGCCCTTGGGGGTTGACTTTCACACCCAGATTGCCACATCTAAAAGTTGGGAAAGCAGGGTCTTTGTGCTATGCAGTCTCATGTCGCTTTGCTTTTCATGTCACGAGAACAACTTTGATATAAGACAATATTGCTCTGAAAATAGAGCACTGTCCTTTGGAATGAAGGCAAAATGAGGATTTAGAACCCTTGCAGGTTGTTCTGTCAGGACTAATTTGAGTGTTAAAGTTCTATTTGCAAACCTGAGTAAACAGGAATGCAGACAGCTTGAACAAGATGAAATTGTGATATTGCCCAAAGGAACAAGCCGATCAGGGAGAGCTCAGCATGCATTTGAATCAAGAGCATCTGCAACAACTTTAACTCTGTTTCATGCAGTCTGTGCTGGACCAAAACAAGGGCGGCTTAACCCGTGACACCTGGCAAGGAGGGCAGAGAGCCATACAGCAGACAATCTGATAGCCTCTCTAGGCTTTTACAGCATATGAGGGCTTGTGCTAGACAATGGCTCCATCCAATTCTTCTGCAGCTGTCTGTCACAGAAAGCTCCAGCAAATTCTAATTCCTGATCTTGTCATCTGCCATAAATATTTATTGCATATTTAGGGAGACCATGGTAACAAAACTGAGTCTGAGCTAAATTCGTAAAATGTTTTCTGTTTTAGGTAATGCACTTAAACACATATGACAGAATTATTCCTCTTAAAAAATATTAAGTTTATGCTTATTCAATTAATACCCTTGAATAAGGTCTGCATTGAGGGTCCTCGGTGGTCAGAGAAAAACTTATCGATGGCTCAAAAGAATTTCATTTTTCTGTGAGGATTTTGTGGTCTGTATGCATCAAGCAACACTGGGCTGCTCATAGTGGCTGTTTGGCCTCCTGAAGAGTTTTTGCTGTTACCACTCTTTGTTTATGTTGAAGGCTGAATCTCACATAATCCAAGCTGTCCTCACAGTACCTATGGACTGGCTTTGAGGTTCTGATCCATCTCCTTAGTTCTGAGGTCACAGGCATGAGCCACACAGGAGCCTACAGCTGAGTCTGATAATGGTTGCTTGCGCAGGCATGGAACTGCAATGAACAGATGCTCCTATGGGATGGACAAGGCCCAGATGCTGTGATGTAGGCCGTTATTTCCACAAGCACTGATTCGGGATTGCTAATCAAGCTGAAGAGGAAAAGCCACACCAAGAATCCAGACTTGCCAGGCACAGAGGAAGGCCAACTGCCATCTATACTGAAAAGTAGTCCAATGAACCCCCTTTTCACTTCTAGGTGGGTCTCAAGTCTCTTTTCTGGTTGTTCCTAGAACTGTTCTGAGGTGAAATAACTTTCATGCTAACCAAAACTGTCAGGTCACTCTAGACTATGTCCACCGTAAAGACAGAACACTTTCTTTAGCAAACATTTTCCATCATATATATGATAGCAAATATGAGGAAAAAAACCCTTAGCTATGAAAATAATATTAAAAGAAATGAATGAAAATACATTCTTTAATACTATGCTTTTAATATTTAATGTTTTTTTCAAAAATATATTGAATAGAGGTTTGTGTGTATACATACTGTTGCACAGAAATAGTCAAGTTTGAGAGCCTAGTTGTCGGGCCATACTTCACAGAGTTCCCTTTCTCAAGAGCACAGGGGAGACGGTGGCTTTTTTGCAGGTTGGTGTCAGCTCATTGTTTCTTCTTCCTACAAGAAATACAACAATACAAAGGTATTGTTGTCTTTCCTGTTATTACCATGCCTTATGAGATGGCAACCATGAAAAAAAATTAACACTATTTCCTAGTTGGTTAACATTCCAGGTTAAACTAGGTCATAAGCAATTCTAAGCTTACGGGTTCCAGAGTCCTCAGTAACATGTCTCCCACCGCATATCTCTGCATGTCTAGAGGAATGGTTGCAAATATGTCCATGACTACAAAAAGCTTAGTCTGGAATTAAAATTTTAGAAATCTATATGATGGAATAATATATGTTTAAAGATTAGTATTCTTGTAATATATAAAAATTTGAACTCATGAAAGTTGCTAAAATCAGTTTTGTTGTTTTTATTTTTTAGGAGTAATTTTGCTTGTTTAATGGGGTCTGGAAGGTTAGCTCAGTGGTTAACAGTACTGCACCGTTCCTGCAGCGGACCCAAGGCTGGTTCTCAGTATCCATGTCCTGTGGCTCACAAACACCTCCAAGTGTGGCTTAGGCAGATTGGAGACCCCCTTGTTGACCTCCTTGGGCATCTCACTCATATGTAAAACCCACATGTAAATTGATACGTAAATATCCATAAAATATTTTAAACCCTAAACAAATGTTTAAACAGCCCATCTTAATCTAAATTTGTAGCCCAAACTACTGAGTAAGGGATTATCTGTTAATTTACATCATCCTAATCTAAGTATTCCCCATAAAATTGCAAATTTGTAAATTAGTTTATTATTATAGAGTGTACACTATGACATCTGTAGTATTTCTTTAGAGCTCCTTAATTTCCTTAAATTCCATTTCTTCCTTATGGTGGTAGCATATATTTTCTTTCAGGTTTACAATTTAAATATTATTTTAGTTTTACAAACCGGCTAATGTCAACACTAACCCATATGTCTCTACAACACAGTCTTTTATTTTATTTTTTTTTACAATCTTTATTTTTATTTGTTTAACAAACTCTTCTTCCTAACTGGAGTAACTTATTTTATAAAAAGTCCTGCATAAAACGTAAACTGCAGTTTTATTGAGTTTCACGAAGTTGATTTGATACATTTGCTTCTGTTATCTTGCAGCTAATAAGGAAAAATGAGCTTCATACTTTAGCCTCAAAATGAAAAGCAATTTGATTCGCATAAATATCCTTTCCTATTTGCAGATACACACTTCCAGAATGAGCTCATTTTGTAGCTTTTTCTAGAACTCACTTTCTCAGGATGCTTTATAAAATGTACTTGATAAAAGGAGACATCCAACAACAGCCACTGTTTTCCTTCATGGTTTCTGAAGAAGGACTTATTCTTTCCTAGACTTTTGAAGATCAGAATTCAAACACTCATTTTCCATTTTACCTATTTCATTATTGAGTCTAATATTAGAGTCGTATAATTATTGTATGCCAGCCTCAAAACATGGCATTGAAGCAACGTGGTTATAATTTTGGAGCCTAGAAGGTATTCTCAGAAGTTTCTGGATCGGAATATTTCACCTGGAAAAGAAAAGCAACCAGCTGTACAGGAGCGGGCTTCCAGCTGCGCTCAGTCCAATGTGTCCCGATGTCCGATGTCCCATGTTCTTGTTTGTGACTCGGGGCAGCCTCATGTTTACCGAAGGCCAGCTGTCCTGACTTCTAAATTCTCACATAGAGAGAGCAGCAGCCTACTCCTGCTTTGACCCTCATCAGTGGCCAGCCCTGAAATATGCTTCTGCCCAATAAAGAAACAGCAATTCATTGCGATTCTCCACTGAATGGTTTTGGGAAAGTCTATCGTGCTCCTAAGCCAAGAGGTCCCCTTCATCCGTTCTCAATCCAGGTTCTAGTGCACTTCAGAATTTCTCCTAGATGGCTTCCAACTTGGGAGCTGCAAAAGCTAAAGCTGACTACATATGGGGAAAATACAAACAGAACTTGTGTTTTTTCAAAGTCTTTACGAAGCAAATGCTTGAAAATGCTTGGACTGTTTCTCGGGAATCATCCCATAGTAAACAAGCAAACAAACAAACAGGGTTTTAAATTTTCAGTCATGAAATAAAGTAAGAGAAGATCAGAGATAAGATAATTCAGACCTTAGTCAATTTAGGAATGAGGATTTTAGGGAAGAGAATAAACAGAATGAAAAACAAAATTAGAAGCTTGTCTTGGTGACTCATGCCTTTGAGACCAGTACAAAGGAGGCAGGGGCAGGGGCAGGGGCAGGGGCAGGGGCAGGGGGGCAGGGGCAGGGGCAGGGGCAGGGGCAGGGGCAGGGGGCAGGGCAGGGGCAGGGGCAGGGGCAGGGGCAGGGGCAGGAGGCAGAGGCAGAGGCAGGCAGATCTCTCTGGGTTTGTGACTTGCTTGGTCTACAAAGAAAGTCCAGACAGCCAAGGCTTTTACACAGAAAAACCCTTTCCCCTCCCAATAAAAACAACAAACAAACAAACAAACAAACAAACAAACCAAAACTTAGTTTCTTCTTCTCTTAAAGGGAAAATGTATGGTTTCCCTTTTCATTTAATTTCCACAAAGTATAGATTTACAAATTTTGAAAAATCTAAAAGCAAAGATATTTCTCCTAAACCTAAAGCTGATAAAAAGTGATTATGTTCATTTGTTGTTACCTCACTTGCTCTCCTGCTTCCTTAAGTTGTGAAGTGGAGTGCAGAGCTCAGTCACATCCATGTGACTTTCGATACAGAACAGAACAAACAAACAAACAAACAAACAATCCAACTAGCTCCTACAAGGAATGAAATCATGAAAGCTTTCGATATGTTAGCATCTCCTCTCCAATCTCAATGTAGTGTATCTCCATTGTTTCTCTAAAAATAAATTCTCCTTCAAAACTGAAATGTTGAAGCAATAGTATTGGGCAATATCCAAGTTAGGGATCACAGAAAATCATTTTAAAAACAAAAGTAAACCCAACAGGAGAATTGGGCGGCTCTGTTTTTCTAAGCTCAAATATAGTTTATTCCAGAATTTGCTTCACATTTTTTTCTACCATTACTATTTCTTAAAATTCCTTTGAGGATTTTAAACATGTTGCCCTTTACTAACCTTTGTGCTGTAATTTTAATTGGGGTGTGTGGGTATAAATATAACAGGTGCCTTTAGAGTGAGATAAAACAATGGCCCAACATATGTTTAAAATGCATGGATTTTTAGAGTCTGATTATCATTTAGATTTACATTTATTTGGCCACTACTGGCTTGATGCATTTTAAGGTGTGAGTGTGTGTTTGTGTGTGTACATGTGTGTGTGCATGTCTATCTGTCTGTCTCTATCTATCTATCTATCTATCTATCTATCTATCTATCTATCTGTCAATTTACTTACTCATTTTACTTTCAGCATCAAAAACATGACCTAATCCTGAGAAGAGAAAACTCAAGAAGCACAAGAATTTCAGGGTATGTATCTTTCTGAACCATCATAGAAAAGAAGTGACATTGATAACTTCCTAATCATGGGGCCACCACAAGCAGTGCCATAACATTGGAGCTAGATAATTGCTGTTGACAGAGAACCAAATGCAATGCAATCTAAAAGTCAAAAAGACACTTGTAACTTCATGTCTTTCTCGATTTAGTTTTAAATTGTTTCCTGCTTTAAAATTCAGAGACCATCCTGTTACTTCAGAAGGATGTGTTTGTGTTTAGAAGAATCACCACTTACAACATTTTGTACAGATAGAATGAAGACAGAAATTGTTAATTACAAAAATCTCTTGACTGATTTGTTTTGCTTGGTTAGTGATCATGCTAAACAATATGATAATGTTTCTAGGACGAGTTTAAGAAAAAGAACCTCATTTCCTTTTCATTTTTTTCTAATGAATAAAGGGTAGATTTTCTTCCATTTTATTAAATTCAACTTAATGATGAATGAAAAAGTATATAAATTACATAATATTTTTCAGATAAAGGACTTAAACGTACCAAAATGAAAAGATTAATAACATCTTTCTGAGATTAGACAACTGCTCTAAGAGAAATTGCTTTTATTTGATAGAACAATGACGTCTTCCATGATAGATTCTTTACAATGACAATTGTGTTCAGTTTCTTGTTTGTAGGAAAAGAGTCTTAATAGATGTCGCACTTAGGGGAGCATACTCATCAGACTTTGTACTTGATAAAACATTTTTGAGTAGTGTATATAGTGGGCAGTTTATCTGCCCAGACTTTAAAAAGAAATGTTTTGACATATTTTTGAACATCCATGTAGAGGCCACTGTATTTCTCTTAAGAACATTACTACCCTACCTCAATATGATTTCCCTTTCCTGTAGTAACCCAGTGTCTCTCCCTTTTCATGGAAATATTGATCATCTATAGTAAAATGGTTCCCCGTAGTGGCAAATGAGTTGTGAGTGTGGTAAAAGAAAGGGCATTGATCTCAAACCCAATAATCTCTTATGTGGAGATAGAAGCCTTTATGAACTCTGGGCATTTGTAAGTTTTATTCTGTTGCTCGTCTCATAGGTCTTAAGGTATGGTTAATCTTCCTGACTGAGCCTTTGAAGCCAATAATTAAAATACCAGTGGAAGATTATGAATAAAATCAGTTGGCTCTGGCTTGCATTCAGATAATAACATCCCATTAAAAAACTAGTTCCTTCAAATTCCAGTGGAGATTTTCTGGTTTTCGTGTTCTCATGAATGTGATAAGCCTTTTTTTCTTGGAACTTTGATTTACTTTATATACATACTTAAATTGGAGTTTCATCTTCTTCAATACAATTCAAAAGAAAAAAATAAAATATGCTCTTAGGAAATGAAAGTGGCCACTAAAACCTTACAAAGAATGACATGCATTTATGATAACAGCATTCAAAAGAATTAAGTGAGAAGCTATTTTTGTTCTAGTCCGTTTAAAATTAAGTCTGTTAAAAAAATACCCAGTTCACTCCATACTCTGTTTTGATGCCTGAAACATTATCGTGGGGGTGCGTGCACACTCAGATGCTTCAGCCCAGATACCAGAAACACCCTCTAAACAGCAAGTTTATTGCTCCAAAGCTTCAAATGACTGGCAAATTAGAGACATGTTTAGAAAATAAATGGCCTCCATTGTGCCCTAATTGTCTATTAGTCATCTTGCCAATGAACTCCAGCTGGAGTGTTCTTGGGGTGATTGAACATGACCCCTGGGGTATGTCTGCCATTTGAAGACAAAGGAAAATTCCAACCCAAATAATTGATAGCCTGGAATTCCTCCCTAAATCTTGCCCTCTCCACTACCCTATCTTTTCAGACTTCACACTGCAGTCGAATGCTTTGTCTCAAAATTGATGCTTTTCTTATTCTTCTAGGGCTTTTCTTTTGTTACTACAATTCTTCACCTGTGGGGAATAAAACCCACACATTCAGACCCCCCTGTGGCACTGACAATGCAGTGGTTCCCATTTGAGTATGTATTCACACTCAAGGTTTGGCTGATTTGCAAAGAGCTATTAAAACAGATGGAAACCTACTACCTTGAAACCAAATTAAAATGTAGTTGAAGGAGAAAGTAAAAGATACAATAAGAAAAAAAGGATAATGTTTAGGTTGACAGTTTAAGCAGGGATAGGGCAGGGATAAAGGGAAGAGATAGGAAGTGAGATGATAATAATATAATATAGTATATTTTATACATATACATATATATATATGTATTTATATATGCAATTTGAATAGAGAAAAATTTTATGTGTGGTTAATGATGCCCTCCATAGAAATGGGTTATTCAATAAAAATCACAGTGCCAGCCATGGAGTAGTTTCCTACTAGTTATCAATCAGGAAGGTCTACAAAACATTACATGCCATTGTCATTGTTCTAGGTTTTCCACCATAACTAAATGGTAAGAGTCTACTGATGAAGACACAATATCCTTTGATTGCAGGACCTGGAGAAATCAATCTCTAACAAAGCATGGAACTCTCTGACAGGTTTCATAAGACTATAAGGTACTATTCAGAGTAAGATGGACATAAATCCTCAGTTGTCTTACCAGTTCTGTACCATCTATGCCCACAATACTGATGTGCAAGGCGACATGGTACAATAGTGGCATGACTGTTATGAGGTAACCAACAGTTTTCTGCTTGATTTGAGGCCCGCTACACTGAAGAGAATTCATGGTATGTACTATGAACTTTGTCTAATGCCTATGGCTTGGAGATCACAGTCCCTAGGGGGTAATCTATTGTTGCTTTTTTTTTTTTTTTTGGATAAATGAGTATGTTGTCAAACTGTCTTCTAAATATTTGTTCCCATCTATAAATTTGTTTATATTTATTGACTGCATTCTCTGGCTACTTTCAACCTTGGTGAGAGAAGCTTCTTTGTATGGTGGGTAATGTCTACTGCAGATATTCATGACGGATCAAACTGCTTAGAATAAGCAACTGTCAATGCTCAGCCTTAATTATTTATCAAGTCCTCTCACTGCCTTGCAGAAGAGGGAATGGAAAAAAAACGGACAGTAAGAAAGAGTGCTGTGTAATACTGTCTTCAGGACAGGGCATTAGATTATCGCTCTAGTAAAATCTTTGCAGCTATAGTTACCTGCACAAGACCTTTATAAGTTTAAACCAACCAGAATTATAGTATGGAGAAATGAGGGGCACATGATGTCCTCCAGTCCTAACTGAGGAACTACTGGCAGCTGATGGCTGCTAGAAAAGGCTGCTAGTCATTTTTATTTGGGGTTATGACAACTTGTTGGTTGTTACTCATGTACCAGTGGAGGACATCATATCCATGTACATATAGGCAACATTAATTGGATGATTGGAACAACACATATGTTAAAGAGAACATGAAATTAGGAGGGAGGTGTGTTGGGGAGGTATGAGAAGAAGTTAGAGAGGGAAAATTGGAGTTAAATATCATAGTGTGATATATATGTGTGTGTATCTATGTGTGTGTGTATGTGTGTGTGTATATAGTATGCCATATCTGTGTGTGCATGCATGTGTGTGACATTCTCAAAAATATATACTTCTTTCAACTGCAGGAAACATGAATTGATAGTTTTTTTCCAAGAGGGAACATATTTATGCTAATAATGAACATTTAGATATTAAGAACAAAAATTAACATTAGCAGAACTATTGCTTGTAAATGTCTCAATCACTATTTAAAGGTAAAGGCTTATAAAAATATAATAAGTGAAGTAACCTCTCTACAAACTGGCTGCTAAAATATAAGAAGGATATAAATGTTATGTAAAAGATAGCACCACATTGGAAATATGACTAGAATTTAAGGTGTAATACAAGTTTAAATAAAACTTATTTAGACCCGAGTCTGTACCAGTCAGTCCTTTAAGAAGGTTTGTATGGCCAAGTGAAACTTCTAAGCTGTTGTCAGCAAGTATCTGGCAGGATCTGTCCCTAGTTTTGAGCTAATGGCAGACATGGCTAATCAATCATGGCACTCTTTCTTGCTGAGTCCAGATTCAGCCTCAGGAATCATCACAAGTGCCAAATCCATTATTTTTGATAATAGCTGCCTCAAGAATTGTATTGAAAAAGATCCTACTTTCATTCCAAGTTTGGGGACAGCTTTTGTGGGTAGCAACCATGAAAATGTAAATAGTAATGGGATTTTGGGAGATGATTTTAAAATCCTAACTATGATGATGATATTGTTGTTAAGCTACTTAGATTTTAGAGATACATTCAAGAATATACAAGTAAATATTGAAATGGTTGCCAATTGCTTTAAACAGTCTTGGAAAATAAAAAAAGGATTGTATGAGAAACAAAGTGGACATGAGCTATTGAAGAATGAGCATTGGGTAATAAAATGAGATTAACTTGGCATTAACATATATTATATGAGAGTAAATTAAAAGTATGCCTCTGCCATTTACATGTATACCAGTTATGTGATCATGGTCAAATTACATGATACATGTATTTTAACCTTATGTTTCCTTATCTGTAAACTAGGATATTAGTAAATTATAATTTACACTTTTTGTAGGGAATTAAATAAAATACTTAATTATGTTTAGGTTTAAACCTGTCCCAGAATTAAGCCATATGAATGTTTTTTATTATCATCTTTGATGGATATAGGATGGAGAAAAACCCCAGTGGAAAGAAGGGTTGTTGAGAAAAAAATGAATATATAATAAAAATTTAATAGAGAGGGAAAAAGGTGAGACATTAAGAATTTAGATAGTGACAGACTTAGGGAATAGCATGTTTGATCAGTTCCTATACAATGTGCCTATGTTTTTATAGATGGTACTCAGAATATCACAAAATAATAACAGACAAGTAAATGCCTCTTGTTTGTTTTCAGTTGTGTGCTAGACTTCCTCAAGACAGAGTTGATAATTGTACTTTATTATCAACATGGCTTATTCATTTGAAAATCTTATGGTGTACTTCCAAGGAGAGGTAATTTCACTACGATAAAGTTTTCTGATTCTATTGCCTTCATAAGAACCACATTTCATAGTTGACTACCCATGATGTTTTTAATCTCCCAAGTTAATGGCTCTGCTTAAATTCAGTCAGGATATAAATTACAAAAATAACATAGATTACCTTCCATGTTAGCTGTGACTGATTATTTTATTAATGTTATTAATACCATAGTTAATTCTCAGTGCATTCAGAGTCCATACTCCGGTTGGGATGTTTTTATCTGAGTGCTGTACTATCTAATAAGTTCAGTAGCTACCTTAGACCAACTGTACTTGAATAGGTTTGGTCTGGTAGATTCATGTGTTTCAATGCTTGGCCATTGGTAGTAGCATGATTATGCGGTGTGGTCTTATAGGAATAGGTATGGCCTTGTTAGAGGAATTACCTCACTGTGTAGGCAAGGTTTATCGTCTCCTATGATGAAGCTCTTGCACGGTGTGGAATCAGAGCCTCCTCCTGTCTGCCTTTGTCTCCTTCAGGCTGCCATTGGCTCAAGATGTAGAAGTCCCAGCTCTTCCAGCACTGTGTCTACCTACGTACTAACATGTCTCCTACCATGATGGTAATGAACTGAACCTCCAAAACTGTAAGCCAACTCCAACTAAATGTTTTCCTTTATGAGAGTTACCTTGGTCATGATGACTCCTCACAGCAGTAAAACCCCAACTAAGATACCCATCATTGATAAGATTGTACTATTCAAGTGCTCTTCTAGATTGGGAATATGTTTCTAAGCCAGCTTATCTGAATCTATATGACATGTAAGACACA
Source organism: Rattus rattus (assembly GCF_011064425.1). Taxonomy (NCBI): domain Eukaryota; kingdom Metazoa; phylum Chordata; class Mammalia; order Rodentia; family Muridae; genus Rattus; species Rattus rattus. Next base: position 141,658,424 of record NC_046157.1, on the reverse strand, counting down.
GTGGCATGTAAACAAAATAATAGTGCATAGACTTTGGGTATAAAGATGTAAACCAGCATAGTGTGTCTACATGCCTAGAATATATAAAACTTTTCTTTACAACATTAATTAGCTCAGCATTTATGTAATGTATCTATGGAAATGGTGATCAAGAGTTTTTTATGGGAAATTTCACAAATTAATTTATTTAAAACAATCAGAAATATGACCTGCATGTAACTGGTGTTTAAAATAGGATTAGTAGGCACTATAATTTGTATTCTATTGTTCAAAGTTACTTAAAATGGGCTTGTTAAACATTTATTTATGAATAGATGAAAATACTGTCTGGATTCTCTCCTTTGTCGCTGACTATCAACTTCCACATCATATTGTACTTGTATATTTTAGTCATTGAATAAGGCAAATATATTCACTTTATTCTTTCTTAAAAAATATTTATCTTTAATCTTTTTTTTACAGTCCAGTCATTATCCCCCTTCTGGTTCACCCCATGACAGCTCCTCACCCCATTTCTACTCCCCAACCCCTGACTCAAAAAGGATGTCCCAATCCCCCTACCCTTCCTCAACTCATCCGACTCCAGCACGCCTCCCCACTCTCTGGGGCCTCAAGTCTCTTGAGAATTTAGTGCAACTTCTCTCATTGAGACCAGACCAGGCACTGGTCAGCTGTATGTGTGTCAGACTAGCTAGTGTATGCTGCCTGGTTGGTGTTCAGTGTCTGAGAAATCTCAGGGATCCAAGTTAGTTGAGACTGCCGGTCTTTCTATGGGGTTGCCCTCTTCCTCAAGTTCTTCCAGCCTTTTCCTAATTCAACCACATCAGTCCCTGACTTCAGTCCATTGGTTGAGTATAAATATAAGTATCTGTTTCTCTCTCAGCTGGGTGTCTCAGGGGGCAGCAATGCTAGGATCCTGTCTGTAAATACATCATAGTGTCAGTAATAGTGTCAAGTCTTAAAACTACCCCTTGAGAAGGGTCCTAATTTTGGCCAATTACTGGACCAATTTTACCAATCCTTTCTCTCAGTCTCTTCTACATTTTTGTCCCTGAAGTTCTTTTAGACATGAAAAATTCTGGGTTAGAGTTTTTGACTGTGGGATGATAATCCCATTCCTTCCACTTTATGCCCTGTCTTTCTATGGGAGGTGAACTCTACAAGTAAGTTCTCTTTCCCCACTGTTGGGCATTTTATCTAAGGTCTCTCCCTTTGAGTCCTGAGAGTCTTACTCCTCCCAGATCTCTGATACATTCTAGAGAGTCCCCCTACCTCCTCCCACTCAAGGTTGCATATTTCCATTCATTCTGCTGGCCCTCTGGGCTTCTCTCCTGAAATATAAGCAGAATATCATCCTGAATGAGGTAACCCAAGCACAAAAGAACACACGTGGTATACATTCACTGATAAGTAAATATTAGCCCAAAAGCTTAGAATACCCAAGATATAATTAACAGACCACATGAAGCTCAAGAAGAAAGAAAACCAAAGTGTCAATTCTTCAGTCTTTCTTAGAAAGGGGAACAAAATACTCACAGGAAGAAATATGGAAACAAAGAGTGGAGCGGAGACTGAGGGAAAGCCCATCTAGAGATTGCTCCAACTAGGGATCCATCCCACATGCAGCCACCAAAACCAGTCACTATTGCTAATGCCAAGAAGTGCTTACTGACAGGAGCCTGATATGGATGTCTCCTGAGAGGCTCTGCGAGAGCCTTACTAATACACATATGTATGCTTGCAGCTATCCATCAGACTGATCATGGGGGACACCAATAGAGGAGTTAGAGAAAGGACTGAAGTAGCTGAAGGGGTTTGCAATCCCATAGAAAGATCGATAGTATCAACCAACAGGACCCCTCAGAGCTCCCAAGGACTAAACCACTTACCAAAGAGTACACATTGAGGGATCCAGAGGTTCATGTAGCAGAGGATGGCATTGTCTAGCAGAGGAGAAGCCCTTGGTCCTGTGAAGGCTCATTTCCCCAGTGTAGGGGAATGCCAAGATGCTGACATGGGAGTGGGTGGGTGGGAAGGAGAGCATCCTCATAGAAGCAAGGGAAGGGGGCATGGGAGAGGGGGTAGCTGGGAAAAGGGATAATATTTGAAATGTAAATACATAAAATATCCAATAAAAATACAAGAAGGAGGAGGAGAAGAAGAAGAAGAAGAAGAAGAAGAAGAAGAAGAAGAAGAAGAAGAAGAAGAAGAAGAAGAAGAAGAAGAAGAAGAAGAAGAAGAAGAAGAAGAAGAAGAAGAAAGAAAGAAAGAAAGCAAGCAAGGAAAGAAATAGAGAAAGAAAGAAAGAAAGAAAGAAAGAAAGAAAGAAAGAAAGAAAGAAAGAAAGAAAGAAAGGAGAAGTGGCGGCAGCAGCAGCCACTGCCTAGTGAGAGGTGGGAAGACAGAGGGAGAGGGCAAGTAAGGGGCAGAATGGGGAGTTCAGATCCAGATATACTCTCCAAGGACAAACATCTGATGTCCTTTACCTAGGCCGGAGCTCATGGAGTGTCCACCACTTCTCAGTAGAATCTGCTTCTAGATAACATGCCTTCAGCATATGAACTTTGGGGTACATTTCTATAATTTGCTATGAAATATATTTGAAGGGTAAATTACATTGACCAATGGCTAGAGAATGCAAAATAAAAAATGATTTCCTATTGAGAAGTAATAAAGGGAAATATTGATTATAGAATCTAGGTGATGGGTACATTATTTCCCTGTGGATTACTTTCTAGTTTTACTTTCTTGTGCATTTATAATGAAATAGTAGGAAATATATTCATGTGTTTCCTTATAAGTGTCTTCAGCCAATGCTTCTTAGTTTTACAGAACTTTCCAGTGCTATTTCAATTTTGACACTGTTAACATTGCACACGGCCTTAAACACTTTGATTCTTCTTACATAAATTTACTCTTTCGGATGATTATTTTCATTTAGGTCAATTCTATTATCCCAAGTGAAAGGTCTCAGGGAGGTTCAAGAGGAAGGTTGAAACAGATTGTTGGAGGGAGGAATGCATTAGAAGAATTATTAACACTATAGAAAGACATCAGCACGGTGAGGTTTAGGCCCAAGCATAAAACACGGAGTTATCAAGACAGGGTCTCTGAAGAAAGGGATCAGAGCCATGTAGTAAAAGTAGGTGTCTCCTTATTCCTTTTTGAAGATAGGAGATGTTTTAAAGCACAAGACTGTAACTGAGTTCTCTGACTTCCAGGCAGAATATAGGAAGCTGGAGGCAGCAGGATGGGTGACTAGTGGTATCTCCTTTCATGCAAACTCACTCCATCAGGCGGGAGATCCTGTCAAGTGGGAGTCTGTTAACTGCCAGACATTGTCTCTGGTCCTGTGCCTATCTACGAGGGGTGGGCTGATCCAGGTATTGTGGCCTGAATAGCAGCAGAATCCTAACACTCCATTCTTACAAATGCTCGAGTACTTTCACATAGTTCTATCACATTTATAAAAGATGTGGGTGAATCTTTAACAAATGAAGGGAGAATAAGGACAATGACCTTGTTAATGTCTGTTGCTGGAAGAGACTTTCCCTAGAAAAACACAGCATTTATTGACCCTAGCTGAGGAACCTAGCACAATGTAAAGATTATACTGAAGTCCATCTGAGTAAATGAACACATTTGTTGAGGTGACAGCCGTATCACAGAAGAGTCCACCCAACACAGATGCTGACTCATGTAGAGAGCTTTACCGCTCAGACTCTCTTCCCAGAAGCTTTTCTGAATCTCCTCATCTGTTCTAGTTTCTTTCACCTTGGGAAAAGGCCTCTCCAATTGAACCTTGTCAGTTACAGCTCTCAAAAAATGTTTACATTGTTTGCTTACTGAGTCCCAGGAGCCTCCAGGCTCCTTTCTGGAGAAAATTGCTATAGAACAGGTTTCGCTTATTTTTAGTTGATTTTATTTGTAATGTACATTTTTATAGTCATAAGGTTAAAATTACAGTAATAGAAGGAATAACAGAAAAAGGAAGGAGGGGCATAAGGGACAGAGGGGGAAGGAAAGGGAAGGAGATTAAAGCAACTTCAGAAAGAATCAAGAAAGGGTTTTCAATTATAATTCAGAATTTCAGATCTGGATGCGTGCCAGTGATTTTAAATGGGATCCCTCTACTGAGAATACCTATTGAACTAACATGTCCGAATAATGTGTTATCTCTCTTGAGTTTCAGGCTTATCGTACATTTTCATTTAAAGAATTTCCAGAAGTTTTGTAGGCTGTGAGCTCCTGGAACCATGTTTCTAATAGTGTTGTTTATGACTATATAGTAAAGAGATCAGAATTCAGAACATGCCCCCATACAACTGTAATCCCGGGTCTAGTATTTCCTGTAAATGTTTTTATATCAAAATGTTAGCAGTTGTATCTCCATTTCATTTATTATCAAGAAAAGACAATGCTGCCTTTCAGACCATCGTACTGAAAGTTGTGGTTGTGGTATGAGTTCCCACCACCTCTTTTTATATTTTATGAGATTATTTATTCATTATGTTCTATTAGGTGTAATTAATATTTTCAGGTTGATGTTTTCCTTGTAGTGTCTTCTGTAGACCTGGATTTGTAGATAGATATTGCTTTTCTGTGGCATGTATTTTTCTCTCTTCCTCTGCTGTGATTCACAGTTTTGCTGGGTGTAGTTGTCTAGGCTGGCCACTGAGGCCTCTTAGAGTTTTTACAATATCTGTCCAGGCCTTTCTGCCTTTTAGAGTCTACATTAAAGTCAAGTGTTATTCTACTGGGTCCGCCTTTAGAGCTGCTTGGTCTTACTTCCCTGCAGTTTTCAATATCCTTTCTTTATTCGGTGCATTTAGTGTCTTGATTATTACGTGTCTTAGAGAAAATATTTTCTGGTTCAGTCTCTTTGGTGTTCTTATGCTTCTTGCACTTGAATAGGCATGGCCTTCTTTAGAATAAGGAAGTTTTTCTTCTAAACTATTTTGTAAATATTCTTCATTGCCTTTGGTTTTGCTTCTTTGTTTTATTTTTCTTTTGTTTTTCTTTCTTTCATCTCTTCCTACTGTTCTTAAATTTGGTCTTTTCATTGTGCTCCATATTTCCTAGATATTTTAGGCCACATTTTCCCCAGATTTAATATTTTCCTTGACTGACTTATCTTCAGTGCCCATGAGTCTGTCCTCCTTCTCTTGTACTCTGTTGGTGTATCTTACCTCTTACCTTTTTATTTCACTTTCTTATTTTCTCATTTAGAGGTTTTTGTTTTTATTTTTTTCAGTTTGGGTTTTCTTTAGTGATTCTATTTCTACTTTCATGTCTTGAACTGTTTTTTCTTTTTCATTACATTATTTGTTTGTGTTTTTATACTTTACATTATTGAATTTATTTATATCCTTTAAGATCCTTAAATATATTTGTATAGCTATTTTGAAGCTCTGGTCTTGTGCTATATTGCATTTGTCAGGGCCTACCTTAGTTGGCTGATGGGTTCCAGTGGAGATATATTGTCCTGGCTGGTATTGATGCTGTTCTTATTCTGGTGTCTAGTCCTCTGGCAGGTCGTGGGAAGAATGCGTTTCTAGGTTTTAGGAGCTGACATGAAGAAATGAGGATGGGCTTAGTAATGGGGGATGGGTGAGAAGTTCAACAGAAGTGAAGAAAGCTGGATCTGTGAGGTCTGCAGAGTCACCAGGAAATGGAGACAGTGAGGGACAGCAGGCTCCTGCAGGTGGTCTAAAACAGATGAGACTGGAGATCTAGAAATAGAAAAAAGGAAGAAGAGTCAAGGTCACCCGCTTGACTTTCAGGCCAGCATGGTCAGCAGGTGTCCAGGTTAAGTGTCCCTCCAGGTGTTAGCATCTGATTCCAGACTGACGGTCAGCAAGATTCCATGAATAGAGAATTGGTGGCTGAGACAAATGGGGTGGGATAAGGAAGGAAGGCTGAATTTTATTACAGAATAATCACAACTTTTGTAGTCATGCACATCAACTCTACCGTTCAAGACAGTAGACTCCCTACCACTCAGAAATAATTAGCAGGTATCCCTGTCTTTTTCTGAGAAAAGCTTCAGTTTCAATCAAGGGACACCTTGCAATTATGTAAGGGGGAAATCAAACTGAAAGACTGGCTCTATGAGCTTATCTCCCAGTGTACTTTATCCTCATTTGAAGAGAAACATTACATGAAACTTACAGGTTCCAACTACACCTTAGTTCGTTCTGTTAGCCTCCTATTTATCAAAATGGTTTGAAAAGTAAAGGAGACCATAAATAAAGCAATTTCTATGTTTTGTTTGGAATAGCGCACAGAAATGATATTGTTTTGTTGCATTTTCTTATAGGAGTCCTAAAGGATGGCTCATTTATTTAGAAAGAAAAAAAAATCAGACTACTTCAGCTAACTAGCTGACAAAACTAGCAAGACAAAGCAAACCTCACTACAGCTTTGCTCTCCGAGGACAGCCTAGCCCAGCAGGATTAAAATTTAGATACTGAAAAAATATTTGCTCTCATAGAATCATAAAGCATAAGCTTAAAGATTGCTGTCCTATGATTTTAAAGAGCTCTTAAAATAACATTTGATAAGGATTCTTACGCATACTTTAAATGAATCTAAACCTTCTTAGTTTGTGTGTGGATGTCTCTCTCTCTGTGTGTGTGTGTGTGTGTGTGTGTGTGTGTGTGTGTGCCTCTGTGTGTGTGTGCCTTTGTGTATCCGTCTTTGTATCTCTCTGTGTGTATGTGGGTGTATCTGTGCATGTATGTTGGTATGTGTCTCTATATCTGCACTACACGTGTATGTCAGTGTATGTATCTGTGTGTATGTGTATATGTATGTATATCTATGTCTATCTTTCTTTGTCAATTTGTATGTCTTTCTATCTGTCCGTGTGTGTCTGTGTATACCTCTCTGTGTGCATCTATGTGTATGTATATGTATATACCTGGGTATATGTATCTGTGTGTCTTTCTATGTATGTGTGTATGTGCATGTGTGTGTGTGTGTGTGTGTGTGTGTGTGCGTGCGCGTGTGTTTTAACTCTGAACTGGAAATCGATAGTGCCTTTTGGGAAACAATTTAAATAAAGAACCTCAGATACTTGTAGACCTCTAACTCAGTAATTGGCTTCTAAGGCTTTTCTTAACCTGAAGAAAAAATGAAAAATTAATTTAAAATATGTATATTTAACTCTATAATAATAATAACAACAATAATAGTAATACTACCAATAAAATAGAATACATGAGTTTAGGATAGCTATTAAATATATTTCTTCAGGCAATGTTACAATATATGTATTTTGACTTGATTTAAAATTTGGTGGTTAATTTAAAAATGTCTTTTAAAATGTTTTTTTAAGTTATATTTATTATAAAATCACTCATCATAAGAATACAAAAGTGTATAAAATATAATTTTAAATGTTAAGAAAATTAAATATGATGCCCCAAATATTTAGGTAAAAGTAAAATTATAGATAATATTGTTCTACACTTTTAAAAAATATATTTTAATCTTTTCTTCCTGAAGATGACATAATTTTATTCTCTTTTCTTATAATTTTACTTAGCCTTTTTAAAAAATTTTTTCTTTAATCTTTGTTTACAGCCCAGACTTTATCCCTGTCTCAATCCACCCTCGGCCTGTCCCACATCCTATACCTCCTCTCCCCTATCTCCAAGAGGGTGTCCCCACTCCACTCCCAACCGTACCAAACCTCCTCACTCCCTGTGCTCCAAGTCTCTCCAGGGTTAGGTGCACCTTCTCTGACTGAGTTCAGACCCAGCAGTCCTCTGTTTAACAGCTATTGGGGGCCTCGTATCACCTGGTGTATGCTGACTGGTTGGTGGCTCAGTGTCTGAGAGCTTCCAAAGATCCAGGTTAGTTGAGACTGCTGGTCTTTCTCTAGGGTCACCCTCCTCCTCGGCTTCCTCCAGCTTTTCTCTAATTCAACCACGGGAGTTACCAGCTTCTGTCCATTGGTTGGGTGCAAATATCTGTATCTGACTCTTTCAACTGCTTGATGTGCCTTTTGGAGAGCAGTCATGATAGTCCCGTTTGTAAAACACCACAGCATCAGTAATAGTGTCAGGCCTTGGGGCCTCCCCATGAGCTGGATCCCAATGTGGAGCTGTCACTAGACCTCCTTTTCCTTAGTTTCTTCTCCATTTTTGTTCCTGCAGTTCTTTCAGGCAGGAACAATTCTGTGTCAGAGTTTTTGACTGTGGGATGGCAACCCCATCCCTCCACTTGATTCCCTGTGTTTTCACTAGAGGTTGATTCTACAAATTCCTTCTGCCCACTGTAGGGCATTTCCTCTAAGCTCCCTCCCTTTGAGTCCTGAGAGTCTCTCACCTCCCAGGTCCCTGCTACATTCTACCCCTACCACCTGCTACCTTCTGATGTTGCTGTTTTGATTCTTTCTGCTGGCCCTCAGGGCTCCAGTTCTATCCCATCCCCCAATACCTGATCGTGCTCCCCTCTTAACCTCCCTGTTGTCTGTCCCACCCAGGTCCCTCCATCTCTTCCCTCCTTCTGTGATTGCTTTCTTCTCCCTCCCAAGTGGGACTGAGGCATCCTCACTTGGGCTCCTTGGCTTCGTAGCCATCTTGACTTCTGTGGATTGTATCCTGGGTGTTCTGTAATTTTGTCTATTATTCATTTATTTTTCTAATATTTTAAAGCACGGCTTGATTTACTTTATTCAGAGACCATGTTAAATCAAGTAGTTCTAATCCTGAGAAACATCCTGTGGATCATGTGATATTTAAAAAACATACTTCTCCATTTCCATATTGGATGAGCGTCAGGAGAGACACAGGGCAGAATAGATGGGTCTTAGGTAAGCCATTTAACTTCTCTGTGCTTTCCTCTTGTCTTAAATGTGCATATGTTCTTCGAAGAGGGAAAGTGACTACTTGCTGTCCAAGTTTCAGTGGATAAAAATCAGCTTTTTTTTTCTTTTTGAATTGAACTATGTTCCTACTGTAAGCAATCTGTGGTCTTAAAAAACTGAACCTCAAAGTAAAATATAAATCTCAGTCTTGAAAATTCTTTTTCTATGGCTCAATGTTCTGCTTGGTGTCAACTTCTTGATGTACTCCTATTTCCATAGCCTAGCCAGAAAGCTGGACAGTAACACCCACTGGACACTGCCAACAGTCTCTTATTGTTCATGATGACAATAGATGAACATAAAATAAATGGTAACCCAAGGCAAGGTGAGAGTGAGAGGAAATAATACAGAAATAGTATTTAATTTAAATAGTTTTATGTGAGGCCAAGCCTCCCAGATTTTTACCTAGTAACATATTGACTCCAAATTATCTTTTAAAATGATGATTTGAATTTACTATGGTTATTTTTATATTTAGTTTGTTCTTTTAGGCAGGGTCTTAATATTTAGTCCTGGCTGTTCTTAATTCACTTTGTAAATCAGCATGGCATTATTCTCATGGAATTCCTCCTGCCTCTGTCTTCCAAGAACCAAGATTTCAGATATATATCCCAATGCTCAGATTAATCTGAATCTTTAAACCCATTTTCCTTTGTGACCTCATCAAAACAGTACTTCTCTTAGGAAAGCTATTTCCATTAATGGATAATAATTCCTACATTTAGTCATTTCTGATATATTAAAAATGTTCTGGCAGTTGCAGAATGACATAGAAAAATTTGGACAATGTTTTTGTCTTATAAAGTTTTATATCTTTTTATGGCTTGGGTATAGTTCATGGGTGAGATTGTAGTCTAGTTATATGAAGCTCTGGGTTCAATTCCTAACCTTAACACTAACCCAATATATACCTTATATAAAAAATTGTAAGGACAGCATTTTGATAAATGGCTAAGGGAATATAGTACAACTCCACTGAAGTTGGCATTGGTGAAGAGGGAATGGATAAACACTACAAAGAACAAAAGTAGTAATATCCTGACCCTAGTTATAAAGAATTTTAAAATATTAAAAATGTGACATTTTTATTAAATTTTAAAATATGCACACTCGACACCAAATAAATCAACAATGGATTTTTTTCTCGTTTTCATAGCCTGAAGGCCAGTGTTCCCAACTGAACACAATTTGCTTTGATAGGGCAATAAAATAGAAATGCAAATTATATGAAACTCTCCAATTAGCCAGTCAGATGCAGATATGGGCTACTGTGGCTATAATAATTCCACTGCGAATTAAAGCGCCAAATAAGGGGAATTTCAGAACTGTTTCACAGCACTGTGAAGAAAAGCCATGATCCCCACCCCCTCTTTTGGTTGAATGTACACTGACCAGCCTTCTGAGAAGTAATTTGGATGCCGGGGGTTGTTCCACCATCAGGAGGAAGGATCTAGAGATATGGCAGGTGCTGGTTACCTCGACAGACATCGCTGACATTTGCAATGTATACATTGCCATTGTGCCTTCTCGGCTGTTTTCCTCCTCTGTGATTAGCCACTGAGAATCAGTGCCTCTGATCGAGATCTCATCTGAGAGAGCCGATGTCATGAGCCACTCAGGCTGTGTACACACTATGGAATCATGATCACTGGAAATCTTATCTGAAATAGTGGACCCGCAGCCAGGCAGCCTTTATTTCTGGCAGTTCTTGTAAGCATCAGTTAACCACTGTATGCTCTAGTCTCTAAAACAATTCATGCAACCTATTTGTCTGTTGCCCCTTCTTGCACTGGAAAGATGGGTCAGTGGTTAAGCACATTTGCTGCTCTTGCAGAGGACCCGAGTTTAGCACAACCACCTGTAATTCCAGTTCCAAGGACTCCAATACCATCTTTGGATCAGCAGACACAAGCACTCACGTGATCATTACACTTGCTCCATACATCCATACACACATACATATACACATAATTTGTTTGCAATCTCATTTTCCTTTTAAGCCTATAGATGTCAAGTGACCTTAATCATGATCTCTGACATTATAGAGATGGCTGTGTTCTTATGTGTGAGAGTAGTGGTTAGCTCATGTACAATGAACTCTCTTTCTCGCTCTCTCTTACACACACACGCAGAAGTACATGCACACACACACGTGCACACACACAGAGAGAATGTTATATGTTCATTTTAGTGCAAATATACATCTTTGTGCATGTGGGTATGCAAGCAAAAGTACATGTATGAATATGAAAATCACAAGAATAGGTTGGGTTTCTTTCCTCAATCACTCCTCACCTTTAATTTTGAGATGGTCTCTCACCGAACTAAAAGCTCAAAGATTTGTCTATGCTAACTAGCCAATGATTTCCAGGGACTTCCCTCTCTCTAGCTCACTGCAGTATAGGGAATACAGCTGTGCTGGACTTTTTATTATTCAAGTTGGCGATCAAAATTCAGATCCCCATGACTGTGCAGAAGGCATTTTTTAAAAGGAGCCATCTCTCTTTATGACCTTTGTTTAACAGACATACTCAGTTCTATTTCCCAGTGAGGAAAAAAGAGTAACAAAGGCAAATGTTGAAAGCCTTTGCCTGTAATACCCAATCAGTGACATTTTGAGTAAAACAAAAATTTAAATGAACAGGTTCTAACATTACATAATGAATATTTTATAAAATTTACTAATTATCATAAAACATGAACAAAACACTACATTTTAAAATACATAAATATCAGATGTAGTTATGGAAGTAACTGCTAATTTATTCTTGTTCATTTTTTTAATGTAGTATTTACCTTCATAATCTAAGTTAATGTCTTTGAATAAGTCTTTGGTTCAGATTTTTGTCCTTGTTCTATTTCTAATAAATTTTAAACTGCCTTCCTTGATCTAACATTCCTAGGCACTGAAGTCATTTCAAATAAGAATATCATCACTCAATGGTATACAACTTGAAAAAGTACAAAGAGTAATGACAGAATAGAGTCCAAAGCCAATAAGGTTCAACCGACAAATCAGGTGGCAGTACTGGTCACAGAGGATCCACGAAAGAGAAGGGTCATGTATAAGGAAGGGACGCAATGAGTGACTCACGCACTGAAAAGGTGAACTTGATTTAAGACATCATCAAGCATGGCTCCAACTTCCAGTTAGGAACAGAAGGCAAGCATACTAATCAGGTATGCAGAGGAAGACTCTTCAAGGTGTAAATGAGCAAAGGACATAGATTCCTAGATAATTTGTCATTTATGAACCAATAATCTCAGGTTGAATTTATCCTTGCACATGCGCAGACAAATAAAATAGCGTCCTCCTCAGATGAGCAGGCTGTAATTTCCAAATAGTCCATCTACCATGTCTCATTTTTTTTCAAACTCAATCTTCTGTGAAGAAATAGAAACTTAAGAACTCAATTTACATTATTCAGGTTGCAACGCTATTGTGTGTTTTCAAGTAATCACATCCTGAAAGAATGATTAGACATTTCCTGAAGGATTTGCACTACATCAATCCATAGGAACACTCATTTGTCCTACCCTAGTATCAGTGGAATTCTTGTTTATCTAAACTCTAAATTATAATGACATATGGATTTAGTTAACTTCACAGAGTAATACTGTTGAAGTTTTATTACATTCCACTGTGTTATTAATTAGTGCTTTTGGCATTCAAAAATGAGATCTGATGTTATCAGCAGCTGGGAACAATAGCTTCATAGGAAAAAAAAAAACCTCTCAATTCCATCATTATACTTGGTAGATAATCTCAACTGAAAAGTTAGAAATAAAAAAATGTCTGAGGAAAACATTGAAAAATATATTGGGAGAAATATGATTCAATTGCTTTATATAAGTAGAGGAAGTTTAAATTCTTTGATAAAATGTCAATCATCTATGTCACATATTATCAAAACATGTTAATGTCATACATCAGACACTGACAAAGACTAAATATCCTACTTAAGGAAAGCATTTCTGTCTAATGGCATGGGCTTTCAATATCAATTAATTCATAGAAGTGATCGTATACAAAGTAATAACCCAAAACAAACAAGCAAGCAAATCTTCAGGCTCTAGTTATATTCTTTCACAGATGCTGAAACTAAACAGTGTATATTATGTTTATTTTTAAATATTTTAATTGACAAAAATGTAATATTTATATAAATATATAAATATATATATCATTGTTGTGTGTGGTAAATCTTCTAATGGCCTGTGTATCTTCAGGGTTGCAAAACAACCCTGTGATGTGTGCACATTGTGTATGTATAGATGACAGAGGTCAATATTAAGTGTCTTCCGTTATTGCCTTACATTCTGAGACATGGTCCCTAATTGAATCTGGAGATCACTGTTGTTGTATAGCTGACCAGTGGACTCAAGGACTCTAACTGGCTCCGCCATCACCCAGTACTGAGTTAGAGATGGCTGCTGCTTTGCAGAATCACGTGGGTGCTATGGATCAAAATGAAGGTCCTCTTATCTCCATGGTAGTTATTTTACTCAGTGGGCCATCACCCTAGCCTCTCTCTCTGTCTCTCTGTCTCTGTCTCTCTGTCTGTCTCTGTCTCTCTCTCTCTCTCTCGCTTGCTAGTTTTTTTGAGATATACATTACCATTTACTACCGTCATTAGTTTTTTAAGTTTTTTTTTAAAGGAATCATGTTGCTTCTTTGTTGGAAATTTCTTTCTTGGTATCTGTTAGATAAACCCAATGAACTATGAACTATAAATAACTTACATAAGCTCATTTGATATGTATGAATGAGACTAACGTCCAACTCAGATATTATAAAAGGATCACACCTGATTTAGCTTTCATTAAAATGCAGCATAAGCACATTCTACAAGCAACAGAGAAGAGGACTTCGACAGATGACTAAGCAATTTGGCGGGTACCATCTCAGCGTAGGTTGTCTCAGCCCTCAAACAGCTCTTAGAGTTTCTACTTAGGAAACCCAGAAAAATCAGGTGTCAAAGAATTAGTTAATAAGAAGATATAAGTTTGAGGTGCTCTCATATCATCCATCGTGCATTATTGAAAAAAAAAATCCTATCAGGGGACCAAATAACAAAGCAAAGAAAGGAAAAGACCCAAAGGAAACAGTAAGATCAATTCTCACAGGTGGTGTGAACAGTCATAGATGCTTTGAGGTATTGGTATTGTTCCTAAAATGCTTCTCGCCTGTTTCCTCTGGGCATGGGCATTTTATGGCTTCTACTTTTCAAAAATTCAATATTTCTAGATTTCTTTTAAAGAATAAATAATTATTCTAACTTAAGTTAGTAACATAATTCTGGAAAGATATTATAAATGGCTAACCTTGATAAAGTACTATCCTTGATAAAATATGAAGATAGAATGTTTAAAATTGTATTTATTTCAAAAATATTGATAGGAAAAACAAACTCAGAAATAATGATGGCCAAACTATTTCTTTCTTTAAGGTAATTTTAAATTGTTATCAGAAAATAGAAAATAGGAACTTTGAAAGATAAGTAATACTGATACCTCATTGTAGTTTCCCTGTAGTAAACACAGGCACATATGCTCATGTTTAAGGGGATATGGGCAGTTGGGCGATCTGTCTCTCTCTCTCTCTCTCTCTCTCTCTCTCTCTCTCTCTCTCTCTCTCTCTCTCACACACACACACACACACACACACACACACACACACACGCAACTTTTCTTCTCCTTTAGTGCTATTGCACTACACAGTTGAGAATGATTTTTATGTTTAAAATTCCACTAATGCTTGTTAATACCTGTCCTACAATAGATGTAATTCTAAGCATTGAGGCTACGACGGAGAACATTTATGATCCTAAATCAAACTCTCAAAAAATCATCACTTTAAAGTACTTTATAGAATGTGATAGTTTTGATCCAAATACCATACACCTAACAAAACAATTTTTTCAAAGGAGAAGGATTAGCCCGCGCCAGTACAAAAATTGAAGTGGATTTGGACACGGTGGATTTTGAGCACTGCTTTCAGAATCTTTGTTCTGCCTCAGAACACACGCCCTGCTCTGTGTAGATTTCTTTCTGACGAAGGCTTGATCTGTGATGGAAAGAAGTCTACAGCCCCATCCACATTTTCATTGCCTTGTGAGTCAAAGAATGAGAGGCATTTTCTCTTCAGTGCCATAAATCTTAGCAAAAGCTTGGATTGGTCTTGTTAGGGATCATCCCTCAACAAATCATTCTGGTAGAAAAAGTACTTAATTGACTCTACTGGGGTTAAATGCCTGCTGTTGTAGAGGGAATAGAGGGGAGAACGTAACGTGATTGTGAGACAGCTCCATCAAATAGCACAAAATAAAATCACTATAGAGAAACAGTTTCAGGAATAACGTAAGTCATATTTGCTGGGCATAAACACGGTAATCATTCTGTACAGTAGTTTACTGTACATTTGGTGTTTGATTGGTAGACTCTCAGCTGTTCCGTTAAGAGTCAAAGTGCACTCTGCACTCTCTCCACTAGATGATATAAGTGCTCCTATAACTGAGTGCTACACACCTTCAGCTGCTCACTAGAGATTTACTTAAATTATCAGTACTGTTAATATAATATGCAGAACTTGATTGCTGTAAATATGATATGCTTTTCAAAAGTGATAAAAAATACCCCTTCACAACCTTTTGGGATCAGGTGAAATAAAAAAGCCTAGGAATTACTGGAGAGTTGGAAATAATATCCAAATTTAAGACAGAGGAGCAAAATGAGGACCAATAATTTAGTTTTTAGATCTTACTGTTGTAACACACTTGGTATTATTGCACCAATTCTGATAATCATTCTATAAAAAAAATTGTCACTTGATTACAAACAATAATGATAAAATTGAAATTAAATAATTTAAATTTCAGACATTTTCTGGAGGGAACATCTGTATCTTAGACTTTAAAAATCTTTACAAGGAGAGAAAACACAAATTGGTCAGGAAGAGAAAGGAAGAATAGACTCTGTTGATCCCATTTCTCAGGCTCAACCTGTGAAAAGCTGACCACTCTCCTAATACAAATAGTTAATTTAAGTTTGTCTTACCTACTTGCTTCACATCCTTACAAATGTTATTCGTTAGACCAATTTTCAAAATGCCTCTTGTATTGAAAAAAAGCCAAGGCTTTCTTCACTTAGATACGAAGTCAAACTTAGAATCACTGATACCAAGATCAACTGCCGAGATTTAAAATCTAATCACCTCTATAAGATCTAGCAGAGTACACCAGGATGCATGAAGCAAAATTACTGGAGAAAATTCCCATTTCTTGTTTCTTTTTTTAAATTTATTTTTATTGGATATATTCTTTATTTATATTTCAAATGTTATCACCTTTCCTGGTTTCCCCTCCAGAAAGTCCCTATCCCATCCCCCCTGCCCCTGCTTTTATGAGGGTGTTCACTGACCCCCGAACCCCTTCCTACCTCCTTGCTCTGATATTCCTTTACACTGGGGCATCGAGCCCCCACAGGACCAAGAGCTTCTATTCCCATTGATGCCTAATGAGGCCATTCTTTGCTACATATGCAGCTGGAGCTAGGGGTTATAACTTGTGTATACTTGGGTTGGTGGATTAGTCCCTGGGAGCTCTGGGGGAGGAGAGGTCAGATTGATTGATATTGCTGTTCTTCCAATGGGGTTGCAACCCCTTCAGCTACTTCAGTCTTTTCTCTAACTCCTTCATTAGGTTCGCTTGCTCACGTCAGTGGTTGGCTGCAAGCATCTGCCTCTGTATTTGTTAGTCTCTTTCAGGGCCTCTCAGGAGACAGCTATATCAGGTTCCTGTCAGCAAGCATTTCTTGCCAACGGCTATAGTATTTGGGTTTGGTGTCTGTATATGGGATCGATCCCCAGATGGGGCAGTCTCTGGATGGCCTTTCCTACAGTCTCTGCTATGCTTTGTCTCCATATTTCTTCCTGTGGGTATTTTGTTCCCACTACTAAGAAGGATTGAAGAATTCACACTTTGGTCTTCCTTCTTCTTGTGCTTCATCCCAGTTCTAAGAAGGACTGAAGAATCAACACTTTGGTCTTCCTTCTTCTTGTGCTTCAAATGGTTTGTGAGTTGTATCTTGGGTATTGTTGGGAGTGATGCCCTTGAAATCCTCCAATATTGATTTTAATATTATGGTTAGAGTTAAGTATGACTGGGTTCATGGAAAATCCCTAGCCAACTGCAGAAGACTAATACAAATCTGGTGGTCAGGATGAATAATGATATGATAAAGTTCTGACCTTGCTGAGAAATACATCTGACGTCAAGATGCCCAATGTGATGACTTGTAACCTTTCTGAGAAACCAACATCTTGCTGACTAATGATATGACAAACCTGTAAGCTTTCAGAAAAACCAACATCTTGTTGACATCAGCTGACCACACGAGTACTGTGTCCTTGGCCTGCGTAAATGTTTCACACTCCCCTTCTCCCTCTGTTACCCCTGTTATGGTATAAATTCAGCCTTGCGAAAAAATAAAATTGTCACCTTGATCAGACTCTTGTCTTGGTGTCCTTCTTCACATCTCTTGTCCCCCATTCTTTTCTAGGTACCCTCAGTGCCCTCATTGACAGGGTATTCCAAGCTTTTGAGTAAATGTCCACTTATCAGTGAGTGCATACCATGTGTGTTCTTTTGTAACTTGGTTACCTCACTCAGGATGTTATTTTAAAGTTCCATCCATTTACTTATGAATTTCATAAAGTCATTCTTTTTTAATAGATGTGTAGTAATCCAGTGTGTAAATGCACCACATTTTTCTATATCCATTCATCTATTGAAGGACATCTGGGATCTTTCCAGCTTCTGGTTATTATAAATAAGGCTGCTGTGAACATAGTGGGGCATGTGTCCTTGTTATATATTGGAGCATCTTTTGGGTATGTGCTCAGGAGTGGTATAGCTGGGTCCTCAGGTAATAATATGTCCAATTTTCTGAGAAACCACCTGACTGATTTCTACAGTGGTTCTTACAGCTTGCAATCCCACCAACAATGGAGGACTGTTCCTCTTTCTCCATATCCTTGTCATCATCTGCTGTCACCTGAATATTTTATCTTAGTAATTCTGACTTATGTGTCAGGGTTGTTTTGATTCACATTTCCCTGATGACTAAAAATGTTGGACATTTCTTTAGGTGCTTCTGAGCCATTCAGTATTCCTCAGTTAAGAATTCTTTGTTTAGCTCTGTACCCCAATTTTAATAGGGTTATTTGATTCTCTGGAGTCTAACTTCTTGAGATCTTTATATATAGTGGAATTAACCCTCTGTCAAATATGGGATTGGTAAAGAACTTTTCCCAATCTGTTGGTTGCCATTTTATCCTAATGACAGTGTCCTTTGCCTTACAGAAGCTTTACAATTTTATTAAGTCCCATTTGTCAATTCTTGATCTTAGAAAGCCATTGGTGTTCTGTTCAGGAAATATTCCCCTGTGTCCATGTGTTTGAGAATCTTCTCCACTTTTTCTTCTATTAGTTTCAGTATATCCAGTTTTATGTAGAGGTTCTTGACCCACTTGGACTTAAGCTTTGTAAAGGAGATAAGAATGGATTGATTTACAATGCCAAACAACCTGAGCTTCCAGGGACTAAGCCACTACCCAAAGACTATACATGAACTGACCTTGGGCTCCAACCTCATAGGTAGCAATGAATAGCCTAGTAAGAGCACCAGTGGAAGGGGAAGCCCTTGGTCCTGCTAAGACTGAACCCCCAGTGAACATGATTGTTGCGGGGAGGGCGGTAATTGGGGGAGGATGGGGAGAGGAACACCCATATAGAAGGGGAAGGGGAGGGGGTAGGGGGATGTTGGCCCGGAAACCGGGAAAGGGAATAACAATTGAAATGTAAATAAGAAATACTCAAGTTAATAAAGAAAAAAAAAGAAAAAACAAAAGAATGGATTGATTTGCATTTTTCTACTGCTAACTGACAGGTGAACCAGCACCATTTGTTGAAAATGCTATCTTTTTTCCACTGGGTGATTTGGGCTTCTTTGTCAAAGATCAATGACTACAGGTATGTGGGTTCATTTCTGGGTCTTCAATTCCATTCCATTGATCTACCTGCCTATCTCTGTACCAATACAATGTAATTTTTATCAAGATTGCTCTGTAATACAGCTTGAGGTCAGGGATAGTGATTCCCCCAGAAGTTTTGTTACTGTTCAGAATAGATTTCACTATCCTGGGTTTTTTGTTATTCCAAATGAATTTGCAAATTCCTCTTTCTAACTGTAAGAGGAATTGAGTTAGGATTTTGATGGGAATTGTGTTGAATCTGTAGATTAATTTCAGCATGATGGTCATTTTTAGTATATTTATCCTACAAATCCATGAGCATGGGAGATCTTTCCATCTTCTGAGATCTCCTTTGATTTTCTACTTAAGAGACTAGAAGTTCTTGTCTACAGATGTTTCACTTGCCTAGTTAAAATAAAAAACTGTACTTTCTACTCAGCAACTTGTGGTACCTTCTCCAAAATTGACCATTTAATTGGTCAAAAACTGGCCCCAACAGATAAAAGAAGATTGAAACAATCCCATGCATCCTCTCAGATCACCATGGGCTAAGGCTGGTCTTCAATGACAACAAAAACAACAGAAAGCCCACATACACATGGAAGCTGAACAGTGCTCTACTGGTATTCAGTGATAACTTGGGTAAGAAATAAATAAATATAGAAATTAAAGACTTTTTAGAGTTTAATGAAAATCAAAGCACAACGTACCCCAACTGATGGAACACAATGAAAGCAGTGCTAAGAGGAAAACTCACAGCTCTGAGAGCCTCCAAAAAGAAACAAGAAAGAGCATACACTAGCAGCTTGACAGCTCACCTGAAAGCTCTAACAAAACAAAAAGAATCAGGTATACTCAAGAGGAGAAGAAGTCAGGAAATAATCAAACTCAGGGCTGAAATCTGCCAAGTAGAAATAAAAAGAACAAAACAAAAATCAACAAAACCAGGAGTTCATTTTTGAGAAAATCAACAAGATAGATAACCCTTAGCCAGAATAACCAAAGGGCACAGAGACAGTGTTCAAATAAACAACATCAGAAATGAAAATGGAGATAGGATAACAGAAATAGGAAATTCAAAAAATCATCAGATCCTACTACAAAAGCATATACTCAACAAAACTAAAAAACCGGGATTAAATGGACAGTTGTTTTAGACAGATACCAGGTACCAAAGTTAAATCAGGATCAGATAAACCATTTAAACAGTCCCTTAACTCCTAAAGAAAGAGAAGCACTCATTTAAAAGTCTCCTAACCATAAAAAGCCCAGGACCAGATAGGTTTAGTTCAGAATTCTATCAGACCTTCAGAGAAGACCTAATACCAATACTTTTCAAACTATCCCAAAATAGAAACAGAAGGAACACTACCCAATTCCCTCTATGAAGCCACAATTACACTTATACCTAAACCACACAAACCACAAAAAGAACTTCATACCAATTTTCCTTATGAATATCAATGCAAAAATAGTCAATAAAATTCTCACAAGCTGACTCCAAGAACACATCAAAATGATCATCCATCATGGTCTAGTAGTCCTCAACCTTGGGATGCAAATTGGTTCAATATATGGAAACTGTCAACATAATCCACTGTATTAACAAACTCAAAGAAAAAACTACACGGTCATCTCAATAGATGCTGAGAAAGCATTTGACAAAATTCAACACCCCTTCATGGTAAAGTGTTGGAAAGATCAGGACCTCAAGGCCCATACCTAAACAGAGTAAAAGCAATATACAGCAAACCAGTAGCCAACATCAAACTAAATGGAAAGAAAGTTGAAGCAATCTCACTAAAATCAGGGACTTGGCAAGGCTGTCCTCTCTCTCCCTACCAATTAAATAAAGCACTCAAAGTCCTATCCAGAGCAATTAGACAACAAAAGGAGGTCAAAGGGATACAAAAGAAAGGAAGAAGTCAAGATATTTGCAGGTGGTATGATAGTATACTTAAGTGACCCTAAAAATTCCCACATAGAACTCCTAAACTTGATAAACAATTTCAGCAAAGTGGTTTGTTTCTCAAACAAATCAGTCACCTTCCTTTATTCAAAGGGTAAACAGGCTGATAAAGAAATTGGGGAAACAACACCCTTCCTAAGAGTCACAAATAATATAAACTACCTTGGTTTGACTCTAACACATTTCTTAAATAAAACACTATTTTACATGTCACAAGTTAGCTTCATTACTTTCCCTTTTTTCCCAATGATTGGAAGAAATTTCAACCTTGCTACCTAAGAAGAAACTGAGTTCAAACAACTTTCTAAAATGATTTTTAAGGTAGTAAGGAAAAATAGCATCCTAAATTGCTGTCCCCCCTTGAAGGTTTTAGTTGCTAATTACCAGGAAAGGTGGCCTTGGACTAAATTCACAGTGATTACTTGCAGCACATGGGATTACCGAAGCACCTAGTCTCAATCAGGGTTATTGTGGTAAGTTGGTTTCAATCAAAGTAAGCTATATAAAAATCTCACATAACATGAATAAAAACTTTAACTTTAAAAGGCCACACTTGATAAAAATTTATACTACCTAAAGTACTCATAAATTTCATAACCTTTTAAGTAGTTTCAGATTTATAGACATAAAAGGAACTCAGTCATGTTCATGGTTTTAGAGCTTCTTATATGCCATCATTGTTGATGACATGATGACTTTAATATTGTCTTGGCTGAAAGAAGGTATTTGAAAGAGTGTAATCATTTATAAATAATTGCATTCAATTTCACAGTCTTATAAATGAATACTTTAGTACTGTGAGTTTCAGTAACTATAGTATTATAAACCTTCAAAGCATCCACAGGAATCATACTGTAATTGTAATACAAGCTGAATAGCTTTTATCCCAATAAGCAGAGTACTGCATGGTAATGGACTTTATGTACATATATTCTCATGAACTCACAATATCTGTAAAAAAATAAATTAAATGTTAAGTTTGTTCTTCTGATAACCTTTCTGATAATATTGGGGGAAAAGAATCACAGAAGGAAGGGGAAGCTTTGATTCAAACTGATATTACTACATAAGACTGCTACCGAAAACTAGGAAAAGCATTCCTAAGAAGAACTGTTTAGTGATCAGATTTTTACAGAGTGAGGATAAGTACTACTCAGCAGTGCCATTAATGAAATCATTTGGCTGGTGGTTCAAGTCTGTGACCCCAGAACTGCAAGGGCTGAGACAACAGGATCCTGAGCTTAAGGCCAGTTTGGGCTGTATAGCAAGGCCCCATCAAAAACATATAAATAAACAAAATAAATAGAAAGTAAGGAAAGAAAGTCATGCCTTTCTTTTCACACAGGAGAAGCTTGTCGTGAATCAGGCTTTCTCTAAAGGTTACAAGAGTCACAAGTTTCACTAATAGTCTATTATACTTCAAATCATGTTTAAGGTTTTCTTCTTTCCTTGCAGATTTTTGCTGCCCCAAGCTTGCCAACGAGAGATGAAATGCTTAGTGGGTTTATGACTAAGATTTTCTGCTTGATCTTTCTTCATAGTATTACTCTGGACCATTTCACTATAGCCTTTTTTCATTGGATAAACAGAGTTTAACGGTGTTTTATCAATATCCCCAGGGGCCGTTAACCTGTTAACCTTATCTCTTTTAACTTAACACTTTCTCTGTCTCTCTGCAAATCATTTAGTTCTTCAAATCACCTCACTAACCCTTTACTTATGCCTTAGCTTTCTTAAAAGAAACTGAAATGTGAAATTGGCAACAGTAAGGTTCAATATTTCCTGTCATTTTCTTCTGCAAATCGAACAATGCAAAGCAGAAAATAAAAGTCACATAAGAGCGTGACCAATTCCACTAACACCTGAATGCTACTTCAGGAGATTCTGTGCTGCGGGTAAAATATTTGTTGATACCTGTACAGGGAAATGTGTCAAGGTCCATGATTACTAAATAAAAATATATCTTTGCAGTTCAACTATCACTTCTGGCTTCTTGTTTTATTTAAATGAATATGAAATGACTAATGCACAGTTTAATAGACACAATCAATAGTAATGTTCAAAAAATATCAGAAAATTATAATTTCCCAACCTTCAATTGTGTCCCAAAATTCTTTAAATGCCAAATCAAGGATAAAGCCATGGTCCTTCATATATAAGGTTTATGTAAACAGAGATGTTCACATTAGCAACCTCTGGGAAGATACTGAAGAAACTGATGAAATTATTTTCTGGGAGATTATAGACTGATGAATAGGAAGAGATTGGTAAAGTAAAATAATAATTGCCATCAATGGGCAATATTTCTGAGACATTTCAGAAAACCTGGAGGCAGCGTTGTTTATGAGAAATTGTGAAAGAACCTTGCTAGCAACAAGCTGACAGAGGGCAAAGCATAGAGCAGAATTTTAAAGGGAACAATTAACATTACTCAGTACTCTATCCCCAAGTGGGCCTATTACTAGAAGTCAGAAATGTTAGAGTAGGAACTCAAGAAATGTTTCAGTGAGTAAGAGTGTCCGCTCTCCAAGTGTGAGGAGCTGAGTCAAATACATAGCACTCACATAAAATCATATGTATGCCTGTAACGTCAGTACTGGGTGACAGAAGAAGCTCATTTCAAAATATTGTCATCCAGCCAGAGTAGCCAAATGGCAAGACTCTAGTTCAGTGAGATACTGTGTCAAAGCAAGAGGAAGGGGATAGAGGAAGAAAATAAAAGCCTCTAAATGTATATGCATTAGGTAGGCATGCAACACACTCACATGCATGTAGAACACACACATTACAAATATACAAATACTAGGGCAACAGCATATTCATTTGCCTAATAATCTTGCACATAATTTTTGCATTTTTCTTTTTACATTTAAAAAACTAAATTTAAATAGATAATACCCTTGTCTTTAACACACTTGTTTTAAGAGACCCTTGTTCTAAAATACTCATAATAATTAAATTGGAATAGTGTACACCATGGCTAAATTTGAAGAATTCTATTTATATACTAATACACCCTACTTTATGTAGCAAGTATGGAACAGCAGGAGTCTCATTAGAGTTTTATTTAGGGAACCATAAAAAATGAACACCAATATTATGGAAGTATCTGTCAAACAATTTTAAGAAAACCCTATTTTCAAATGTTGTCTTAAGTGAATTCATCCATGGTATCTACACTTGTTTTTGTCATATAGTTCAATTTCATTTTCTATTCTTCCTTTGTATTTATTTATTTATTTATTTATTTATTTATTTATTTATTTATTCCTATGAGCATTGTTTTACCTGCACATATGTCTGTGTGAGGGTGTCAGATTCCCTGAAACTGGATTAACAAATAGTTGGGAGCTGACATGTGGATGCTGGGAATTGAACCTGGGTCTTCTGGAAGAACAGCCAGTGCTCTTAACCTCTGAGCCATCTCTCCTCATTTTCTATTCTTAGCACAAATAAAGACCTATCTCAACTAGATTCTACATTGGCCCTGTGATGGTTTGAATGAAAAAATGTCCCCGTAAACTCATTAGACTCCTGTATTTAAACATTTGTTCCCCAAGGGATTTTGTAGTTTAGAAGCTTGTAAAACCTTAGGGAGAAGCTTTTGCTGGAGGAAATCTATCACTGGGGTTGGGCTTTGAGAGCTTATAATTTCATCCTGCCTCTGCTTTTTCTCTTTCTACTCTGTTTTATGTATGAAAATATTATCAACCAAATTTTATTCCTGCTGACCCATTTATCCTAACTGTGCCCATGCCTTCCTTGTCAAGAAAAACTATCCTTCTTGTATCATACCCCTTTCTTCCCTAAGTTGCCTTTGGTGCTATTTTATCACAGCAACAAATACAGCTCTAGTGTAAACAATTATGTATTTGATACACATTGGTATACTGTCCCCTTTACGAGGTGATATTACATCCAACAAATAGTTCAGTCATGTTTCATAAATTTTTTCATTAAATTCAAGGCTGAATGTGTCACTACAAAGATCTTCCAGAGTATTTGATCCACTCATTCTGATATAACTAGATGTATATCTGTTATACACAAAGTTTTACTTGGTAATTAATCTTTCAAGTAAGAGATATTTCTCACCAGGAATGAAATAGAATGAGGTGCGTTAAACAGATAATCGCAATGCATCAGGACTTGAAATATGGGTAAACAGATGCCTCTTCTATCAGAGTATCCACATTACCACATTACTAGGCTCTGAACACTTACGAGGGCATTGTCTACTCTAAGTGTTCCATGTCAGGATATGAACACAAGCTATCAATGTTAGTAACACAATTGGAGGAACTGCCAATATCACTTCAACTAAGTTGACTTTTACTTAAGGAACTACCTCTGCAGGCACCAGTACTTTCAGTCCTCAAAGCAATAAACACGGTTGGAAGCTACTTGGGAAGGGAAGAGCTGACTTTGATCTAGTAAATTTTGTTCTCAGTTGGTGATGTGGGAAGTGGTTCAGACTGCTAACAAGTATTAAGCTAGTAAGAACATTCTCTTTTTTTCTTCAACCATCACATGCTGTTTTGTTTCATTCACCAGGAGACAGGCTTTGCTAGAGCTTAAGACTGTCCTGCAGGAGTTTTATTCTTTGTATCAGTCTACCTCATTATTTTAGAGCCTGTGTTGTCCTTTTATATAGTTTCCAGTAATTTAAGCAAATGATAACTAATAAAGGTTTCTGTTGAGGTTTATTAGGTAACTGAGAAAGGTTAAGAATTACATTTATACTATCAATTTGCTTTGATTTTCTCATATATCAATACTCATATTTTATTTTAATAGACCTCTAATCCAACATCTTAATATTTTTATGAAAACTTAATGTAACAGATATAAAATGAAATGTGACTTCATCAAATAGGTATATTCTGGTTTTCTAAAAACTATTAGAAATATAAAAGTCCTGATGCAATTTCAAAATATAAGGGTACTGACTCTCATCTTTAATAATAATATTAAAAATATTAATAATATATTATAAAATTTAGTACATAGCATGAGATGCATGGGCCAATCCCTTTAAAAAGATTAGAAATTCACCAGCAATCAATTATTTAATTTTATTTACTATGTATGAATATGACACATGCTACATTCTGAATAAAATGAAGAACTATATCAGTTTTGCTCTTTGAAAATTTTATTATGTCTCTGAAAGAGACAGCTTTGAAAACAGATAATAAAAATATAGATATTAAATATCAGAAAAAAACATTATTTTATAACATACTCTTATACATAATTATAAGACTTAATAGGATAAATGTCCTGCAAAATCTTTAGTCATACTGGTACCTAGAATATTACCTAAGATGTTCCAACCATTCTCTTGAATATGTGAGTAATGCTTTACTAAGAAAAACAACCTGAAAACAATAATGATAAGTTTTCCATACTGGCTTCTTTGAGAACATTGTTTATACAAGTAATGGTTGTTTATAAAAGTACCTGTGGAAACCAGGGGAATGAGGACTTTCTGTGTAGGAGTGATCCTTTCAAAGCCATCCTTTCAATAAATGATGAGAAAAATACTTAAAAACCATATAAGATCTCCCCTTGTAATGGCTACTGTCCAATGCTAGCTTGACTATGTGGAATGAACTACAATCCAGAAATAGTGGACGTTGAGGTCTCCTGTGCTCAACCTTCACTCAGCGTGGAAGAGAATATCCTCTTGGCTGCCTTTAGATCAAGATGTAGAGTTCTTGGTTCCTCCATCACTATGTCTGCTTACATGCTGCCATGTTTACCAACAGATGATAAAGGAATAGACCTCTGAAACTGTAAGCTATCTTTAATTAAATATTTGCCTTTATAAAATTGCCTTGGTCATGGTGTCTCTTCACAGCAATAGAAACACTAAGAAATCCTCAATTATTGCAAAGGAAGTTCACAATGAACTGTGCCATGTACATATCCCACAAGTAGCACTACCCTCCTTAAGACCCAAGCCTCTAATGACTGAGGCTGGTATATTGAGCCTTGCGTGCATCCCATAAACTTCACCCACCAGACTCTATTAACTCCCTAGCCTCCCACCCATTGCAACCTCAAATCTTTTTCAAAGACCCATCCCCTATCACCCAAGGTTTTATCTTCTGAGGACCTAATATAAAATATATTCTAAGGAATCCCTCACCTGCCCTTACCCATTGGGGCTTTAACAGTCACCTGAAGTTCTGTGTTGAGTCCTAAGTGCCCCTTTAATAACTCTCACCTTCATTCCTTTCCAGAACTCCAAACTGGCCTTCTGAAGAGCTTCAATTATAGCCATGTAGCTCATTTATTCATGTGGTAAGAAGCTGTACGTCACCCTAACTGAGGTGCTATCACGTCTGATACCCCAATCTCACATCAGTGCCGAGTGCTACCAAGACTAAAGTTGAAATACATGTTCTCAAAGTTGTCAGGCTTCAGTAATAGAAAATTGAGAACCAGACACTCATTAACTGTGTTGGTTAGAATATGAATGGCACCCAGAGTCTCATATATTTGAATGCTTAGTCACTACCAAGTAGAAACCTTTGATAAGATAAGAAGGATTAAGAGGTATGGCTTTGTTGGAGGAAATGTGTCACTAGGAGTAGGCTTTGACATTTTCAAAAATGTTTCCACTTTTTCTCTCTCTTGGCCTGTGGATCAAGATGTAGCGCTCAACTACTGCTCCAGTGCCATGCATGTTCCCGTATTCCCCACGATGATGATAGTGAACTAAGCCTTTGAAACTGTAAGCAATGCCCCATTTAAATGTCTTCTTTTATAAGAGTTGCTTTAGTCATGATTTCTCTTCACAGCAATAGAACCATGAAAAGACACTAACCAATAGTGGAGCAGATGTGACAGCAAAGGGCAAAGACTTAATTCCAGATGCCCAGATACTATAAAAAATGTACAAACAATATAAAAAGCAAACATAGTATGTCTTCTTCAAAAAGTCCCACTCCTATAAAAATGTTCCCTGAAAAAGCAAATTAAATGACACAAAAGACAATGGACTCAAAGTAACAATTTAATATATTCAAGAAACTCAAAGAGGCTAGAATAAATACTGGAATAAGACCAAGAAAATATAAACAACCATGAATGAAACAAGGAACTCAATTCAGAATAGAAAACTAGAATCCAATGAAAAGACAGAAATTCCAATGTATGTGTATGGGGACCAAAATATAATAATGATTATGATGATGATGATGATGATGATGATGATGATGATGATGATAGTCAGCAGAAATCTCTATAAACAGAATGGACCAGTTAGTGAAAAGAATGTACATGCAGGGTAGAGGAACAGGATCTCCATGAAAATGATAAATTCTACCATCACCACCACAAAAGGAAACATGCATGGACCATGCAGGAATTTGTTACCTATAGAAACAAAACAAAACTATAAGAAGGAGAGAAAAATCTAGATCAGAAGCACAGAAAGAGATGTCTATCTACATGTAGGAGACATACAGATAGGGCCTGAGAAGAAATACTTCAAATCATATAACACTCAGAGCACCAGATATAGGGAGATATAAAAACAGAGCAAAGACCGAAGAGAAGGCCAGCAAGAGACCACCCACAGATACCAGATGCCAACACTATTGTTAATGCCAAGTACTGCTTGCAGACAGGAGCTTAGTAGGGCTGTCCTCCGAGAGATTCTGCCAGCACCTGACTAAGACAGATGGAGACACTCACAGCCAAAGATTGGACTGAACCCAGGCACTCCAATGGAAGAGATGGGGGAAGGCCTGAGGAAGCTGAAAGAGATTGCAACCCCATAGGAAGAACAGCAATATCAACTAACTGAACCCCAAAGAGAATACATAGGTGGGCTCATGGCTCCCACTACATATGTAACAGAGGATCTTCTTATCTGGCATCAATGGGGAGGGAGAGCCTTGGTCCTGTGGAGGTTTGTTGCCTCAATGAACAGGATCTTAGAGGGGTGGGGGTGGGAAATACCCTCTTAGAGGAAAAGAGGAGGGGGATCGGATGGAGAGTTTACAGAGGGAGACGGGAGGAGGGACAACATTTGAAATGTAACTAAAATAATAATATTAAAAAACCTATATAAACTTGCTTCCTACTCAGTTCTAGGATAGCTTTTCCTTCTGATATGCAACACTTGCACTGGGGAAATCTTTCCCCTCAGAACAGCAACACTTGTATTGGGGAAACCTTTCCACTTAGAGCTGCTTATAAATCCAACATCATTAAGTCAGAAAACATAAAGTATTTTCACTAAAATCAGGAACAAAGCAAGCCCCGACTCCATCATCACTTTATAGTCTCTCCACTTCTATTTAATATAGTACTTCAGGTCTTATGTAGTTTAACAAGGCAAGAAAGGGAAATAAAGGAGATACAATACATTGAGGAAAAAGTCAAAGAAGTCTTATTTGTAAATAACATGATTCTATATATAACAGACACTGAAGGTCCACCGAAAGGCTTGCCAGCGCTGATAAACACCTTACTTTTAGAAAAGTAGCAAGATACAAAATTAAAGCAGAAAATCAATGGTCTTTTTGTATACCAGTGACATACTGAGAAAGACATCAGGGAAATGATTCCAGCAACATTAGACTAAAAGTGGGCCATGGGAGAGCTATAAACAAGAAAGTGAAAGCCCTGCACCACGAAAACCTTGAAATACTGAAGAAAGGAATTGAAGAGATTTCTCAGACCCACTAGCATGAACGGAACTTTCTTTGGGGGGGTGGCGGGGGTGGTGAGGATTAAAGATAGGAAAATTTAAAAAAAAGACACAGAGACAAGAGATAGGCTTGGGAGGACTGCCAGTCAATACTGCAACAGCAGCCAGCAGCCAGCTGCCTCGAGTTTATTTTTCACAGCCTTTTTAGACGCCACAGCACCCTGGGAAGCAGAGACATAAGTGACAGAAACAATTGCTGGAATATACATGGGACACCTGTTCTTATCCAGAGGTCTCCCTGTCCCTTTCACTAAGGTCAATGGAGTGTTGAGTGTCAAGTATATCTGCTCCAGTCACTCCATGTCTCTGCAAGCCAAGGAATCTGCCAACAGATCCTGACCAATCTTCACTCTGCCTAGAAGGCAGGCTGGTCTAAAGCTCTCTCTCAGTCTCTCTCTCTCTGCTTGGAGAAGCAGGCAAATGGTTCCAAGCAAAGAGGACTGAAAGACAACCCCATCATGGTCATAGACCAGAGGACTGATATGGTGATAATGGCTCTCCTACTAAAATTAATTGACGGATTCACTGAAGCTCTCATCAAAATCCCAAAGAGAACTTTGAATATCAAAGATAAAGTCTGCATGGAAACACACAAAAAAATAAAGAAAGTGAAAACAATCTTCAACAGTTAAAGTACTGCTGGAAGCATTACTAACCTTGATTTCAAGTTAAACTACAGAACTAAAGCACTAAAATCACCATGGGACTAACATACATTTTGACACACTGATCAATGGAATAGGAAAAGGGCTTATATTTAAAGCCATAATTCTACAGTAACATTTTATTTCTTGAAAATATAGGGCAATAATATGTATTGAAAACAATAATATCTTTATCAAATTGTGTGTAGGGTTAGGTGGGTCCCGCATACCTGCTCTACCACAGGGCTAGCCTGCCTGGGGAGGCAGGATGCGGGAAGTTTGACCACACTTAGCCCATGCAGTTGCCAGGCAGGTGTCAGTCTGAAGGGAAGCCCTGGGACACCACTCCAGGAGCTGGCTCTGGGGGATCCCGGGGCCTTCAAGGAGGCTGGAACTGTATGGTTCTCAAGCTCTCAGACACCCAGGTGCCGAGTCATGGAAGAGCTGGGAATAGAGTGCGGCCCCCACGGTCTGGATCTAGCCCAGGGTCGGGAGGGAAAGAGATGAGCTCCAGCTGGAAAGTCTTTGGCTTTATGGTGGCAAGCTTGGTTTGGATTGGTATGGTGGTCATGGCTGGGAACACAGAAAGGCCTTCTAGAGGAGATTAGACTATGACTCTGTCAGTGGAGGCTTTCTCCATGGCTCCCCGCTGTGGATCCTGATGGAAAGAGTCAGTACATGGCTTTAAGGCATTTATTGTTATGGCAGAAAGTGGATGTGTAGGACTATACCCACTTCTCAGGGTGGGCCTGAGATTAAATACCTTTTGCAGGGAGGAGCATCTGGGAAGGAAAGTTCGTTGGCTAAGCCTACCGGCCTTTAGGTACCTCATTAAAATGAAGATCTATCTTGGGCCTACATGACCTGTGGTGACGTCCTATATCTGTGGATGGACTTGAGTCATTGCTCTTACATTACTGATGGCCACACATCTATGGAGGGCTGAGGCTAGTGACAGGGGCCTGGTGCTAGGGAGTCAGGTGAAATGCCTACTGTCGCTTCAGGTTCACTGGGGTGTCTAGCCTTAGCTCAACCAGGAACCAGGCTGCCTTTCATGGTCCCATAAACTAGTGTTGAGCAAACTAGTAGCTACATAGGAACATTAAATAAGATCTTTTCTCACCTACTCAGATAAAAAAAAAATTTAATCCAAATTGGTGCTATGATGTGTAAAAAATGCACAGAAAATATTAGATAAATATAGTAATTATAGATAAATATAAGTAATTAATTACAAATGTTTCATTAATGTCTGCCTTTCAGGAAACTACAGACTGGTCAATAAGTTGAAGTAAGTAAGAATGAAGAGAATAAAAACCATTTCTAGGAGTTTGACACCCCAAATTGCTCTTCCAGAAGGCTGAGTGGCGAATTCTGTGGTTTGTAAGCTTTATGGTCAGTACTAAGTATGACAAAAACAGGAAAAAAATAGTAGATTTTGAGAATTGAGATTAAATAGCTTTTTTCCATAAAGTTGTTACAAAATAGAGTAGGAAAATCATAAGAGATATTTACATTTATGGAATTCAACTGTACCAATAATTATAAATCTACTGCTCTTTGTATCAACTTAGAGCTCTTGATAAAAAGATGGGAAGTAAATGGTTTAGGCCATGTATTCTGTCATAATCATTAAACTACCTCACTGTGGAAATAAAGCAAAAAAAAAAAAAAAGGAAAAAAAGGATGTAAATGAGTGGCGTTGCTTTGCTCTAGTGTGGATTTATTTATAAATTCAAATAGGTGACCTTATTTGGTCTTCAGTTCATACATCACTGTCTGATGAAGTTCCATAAGTAAAAAGAAAATACAGAATTAGACTTTTTCCCTTTAAATCCTAACAGTACTAAATCTACAGACTAATACTTAAAAAAATGCAAGAAAAATATTTGAAACAAAAAGATACCACACACTGTGCTTGTAAAGTAATAGAACTTGCTTCATTCATGTAGCATAAGAGTTTTTGGCAGAAAAAAAATTAGTTGGAAGCTGTATAATTTAAAATTGAATACAGCTAATAGCAGAGTTTAATAGATGAACACATGTGTACATAAATAACAGAAATGGGGTGTCATAGTGGGACATACTACAGCATTTTCTCAGTAAGTGACAGATGGGGCAGATGCTAACTTAATAAGGCTATAAAAGATTTCAGAGCACAACAACATTAATTTAAAAGATTATATGTGTTATCTTGACCCCAACAACTAGGGGTCCTACAGCACACATAGAATAATTTCAGAATTGTAGCAATTATTCAAAAACAAGCCCAATAAATTTCAAATCTTACTATATTAAGCACTATAATACTATAAGTTAGAACATAATGAAGTAGGAAAAGTTATAGGAAATGCATGGGTTTGAGATAAAACACTATAGAAATGCACCGAAGTGTCTAAAGTAGAATTGGGAAATGCTTCATCATTAGAAAAAATTGTTAGATTTTAAATTGTGTATGTGGGAGTGATGGATATATCTATGTGTAGCCATTATATGTATCTTGACAGGTGGCCAAAGAACCAAGAAGAGGGGATTGAATCCTCTGGAGCTGAAGTTGCAGACAGTTATGAGCCATCCACTGTGGGTGCTAGGAGCTGAAGGTAGTTCTTCTGTTAGAGCCATGTCTTCAGCCCCAGGAAATACTTCAAAACTAGCAATGACTGGCTGGGGTAAAACCATTTACCTCTGGCATTTTAGACCCCGGCTTCAATTTCTAGCACAGTAGGAAAAAATATCACTGGTATAAAATTAAGCAAGAAGAAAATTGTAATAGAACAAAAATTAAAACTATGCTTCAACACAAAAATGCAAGAAAAGCCAAAAATCAACGTTTTGAGTTTTCAATTAAAAATAAGATTATAAAAAATGTTAGAGAAGAGCTGGTTTCCAGGAGTGACACACCTGAGAGCACAGTGGAATCTCAGCAACAAGGATCAGCCCAGGAGCCCTGGGGGACACAGGGACCAAGGAAAACCCTGGGACAGGATCCTTGTAGTTTCATCTGTGCCTGGAGCCGAACCCTGTACCACAGCTCCCCATACAAAAAATCCCTACCAGAGCAGAGAGCTGGTCTCCAGGAGTGCTGACACACCTGAGAGCACAGGTAAGTACACCGCTTCTGATCAAATATCTGGCCCAAGAAGGACCTGCCCAGAGTCCTCAGGACACAGGAGCCAAGGAGTAGCCTAGGACAGGAACTTTCCCATTTCCATCTGTGCCCAAAGCTGACCCTGTGCCACAGCTCTCGCATACCCAAATTCTGCCCAGAAAGAGGATGACCAAGGGATGACCAAAATGCAGATGCTTCACTCCTTCTTAAAAGACGGGACAAAAATATTGATAGGAGGGGATATGGAGGCAAAGTTTGGATCAGAGACTGAAGGAATGGCCATTCAGAGTCTGCCCCACATGTGCCCCCTATATATACAGCCACCAAGTCTAGATAAGATTGATGAAGCTAAGAAGTGCATGCTGACAGAAATCAGACATAGATGTCTCCTGAGAGACACAGCCAGAGCATGTCAAATACAGAGGAGAACGCTATCAGCAAACCACTAAACTGAGAACAGGACCCCCATTGGAGGAATTAGAAAAAGGATTGAAAGATTTGAAGGGGCTTGCAACCCTATAAGAACAACAATGCCAACCAACCAGAGTTCTCAGGGACTAAAACACTACCCAAAGATTATACATGGACTGACCCATGGCTCCAACTGCATATGTAGCACAGGATGACCTTGTTGGGCACCAATGGAAGAAGAAGCCCTTGGTCCTGCCAAGGTTGGACCTGAAGTATAGAGGAATATTGGGGGGGGGTGAAGAAGGGGGGTGAATGGGGAGGGGAACACCTTTATAGAAGAAGATGGAAGGGAAATGGGTTAGGGGGCTTATGTCCAGGAAACTGGGAAAGGGAATAATTTTGAAATGTAAATTAAAAAATATCCAATTTTAAAAAAAGAAGAAAAAACACACGATCATATCATTAGATGCTAAGAAAGCATTTGACAAAATTCAACACCCCTTCATGGTAAAAGTCTTGGAAAGATCTTGAACTCAAGGCCCATAACTAAGCATAGTAAAAGCCATATACAGCAAACCAGTAGCCAACATCGAACTAAATGGAGAGAAACTGGAAGCAATCCCACTAAAATCAGGGACTAGACAAGGCTGCCCATGCTCTCCCTACCTATTTACTATAGTAATTGAAGTCCTAGCCAGAGCAATCAGATGACAAAAGGAGGTCAAAGGGATACAAATTGGAAGCAAAGAAGTAAAAATATCACTATTGGAAGATATGATAATATACTTAAGTGGCCCCCAAAATTCCTAATCTGGATAAACTACTTCAGCAAAGTGGCTGAATATAAAATTAACTCAAACAAATCAGTAGTAGCCTTCCTCTACTGAAAGAATAAAAAGGCGAGAAAGAACTTAGGGAAATGGCACCCTTCACAATAGAAATAAATAATATAAAATACCTCAGTGAGACTCTAACAAGCAAGTGAAAGATCTGTATCACAAGAACTTCAAGTCTCTGAAGAAAGAAATTGAAGATCACAGAAGATGGAAAGATCTCCCATGTTATGGATTGGCAGGATTAATATTGTAAAGATGGCCATCTTGCCAAAACGAATCTATAGATTCAATTCAATCACCATCAAAATTCCAACTCAATTCTTCATAGAGTTAAAAATAGCAATTTGCAAATTCATTTGGAAAAGAAAAAACCCAGGATAGCTAAAACTATCCTCAACAATAAAAGAGCTTCTGGGGGAATCACCATCCCCAAACCCAAGCTGTATAACAGAGCAATAGTGATAAAAACTGCATGGTATTGATAGGCAGGTAGATCAAGAGACTAGAACCAAAGGTCCAGAAATGAACCCACAGACCTATGGTCACTTGATCTTTGACAAAGGAGCTAAAACCATCCAGTGGAAAAAGATAGCATTTGCCACAAATGGTGGTGGTTCAACTGGAGGTCAGCATGTAGAAGACTGAAAATTGATCCATTCTTATCACCCTGTACAGATCTCAAGTCCAAGTGGATCAAGGACTTCTGCATAAAACCAGATATACCCAAACTAATAGAAGAAAAAGTGGGGAAAGGAACTCGAACACATGGGCACTGGGGACAATTTCCTGAACAGAACATCAATGGTTTATGCTTTAAGATCAAGAAAAGATAAATGGGACCTCATCAAATTTCAAAGCATCTGTAAGGTAAAGGACACTGTCATTAGGACAAAATGACAACCAACAGATTGGGAAAAGATCTTTACCAATCCTACATTCGATAGAGGGTTAATATCAAATATATACAAGGAACTCAAGAAGTTAGACTTCAGAGAGCTAAATAACCCTATTAAAAATGGGGTACAGAGGTAAGCAAAGAGAATGGCTGAGAATTGTCTAAATAAATGCTCAACATCCTTAGTCATCAAGGAAATGCAAATCCAAACAACACTGAGATTTCACCTCACACCAGTCAGAATGGTTAAGATAAAAATCTCAAGTGACAACAGATGCTGAGGAGGATGTGGAGAAAGAGGAACACTTCTCCATTATTCATGGGATTACAAGCTGGTACAAACACTCTGGAAATCAGTCTTGAGGTTCCTCAGAAAATTAGACATAATACTTCCTGAGGACCCAGCTATACTTCTCCTGGTCATATACCCAAAAGATGCTCCAACATACAACAAAGAAACATGCCCCACTCTGTTCATAGCAGCCTTATTTATAATAACCAGAAGCTGAAAAGAACCCAGATGCCCTTCAACAGAGGGATGGATACAGAAAATGTGGAACATTTACACGATGGAGTATTACTCAGCTCCTAAAAACAATTACTACATGAAATTCTTAGGAAAATGGGTGGAACTAAAAAATATCATCCTGAGTGAGGTAACCCAGTCACAAAAGAAAACACATGGTATGCACTCACTGATAAGTGGATATTAGCCCAAAATCTTGGATTATCCAAGAAACAATCCATAGACCACAAGAAGCTCAAGAAGGATGACCAGAGTGCAGATCCTTCAGTCCTTCATAGAAGGGGGAACAAAAACATTCATAGGAGGCGATATGCATGCAAAGCTTGGAACAG
Organism: Rattus rattus; assembly: GCF_011064425.1. Classification (NCBI taxonomy): domain Eukaryota; kingdom Metazoa; phylum Chordata; class Mammalia; order Rodentia; family Muridae; genus Rattus; species Rattus rattus. The sequence continues at coordinate 141,622,066 of NC_046157.1, read as the reverse complement.
AGACGGAAGGAATGGCCATCCAGACTGCTCCAAACCCAGACAATATTGCTGAGGCCAAGAAGTGCGTGCTAACAGGAGCCTGATATAGCTGTCTCCTGCGAGTCTCTGCTAGAGCCTGACAAATACCAAGGCTAATGCTCACAATCATTGAACTGAGAACAGGGTCCCCATTGCGGGAGTTAGAGAAAGGATTAAAGGAGCTGAAGGTGATTGCAACCCCAATAAAAACAACAACGCCAACCAGCCAGAGCTCCCAGGGGCTAAACTACTATCTAAAAAGTACACATGGACAGACACATGGCTCCAGCTGCATATGTAGTAGAGGATGGCTTTGTTGGGCACCAAAGGGAGGAGAAGCCAAGGCTGGATGCCCCCCAATGTAGGGGAATGTCAGGACAGGAATGTGGGAGTGGGTGGGTTGTTTGATGGGAAAAAGGGGATAACATTTGAAATGTATATAAAAATATCCAAAAATTATTTATAAAAACACACACAAAAACTTTAATTTATTAAAAAATAAATGTAAATAAAAATATCCAATAAATAAAAGAAAAAATGTTCATAATGAAACTAAAAGGAGAATATGAGATGCAAAAACAGGGAGCAGAAGTTTTAGATATATGACAAAAGATAGTAGAAGCAGGTTACAGAATGGAGAGATCATAACAACACTCTGATAAGAAAGGAAGGAGGGAGAAACAACCAAAATGAATTTTGTATGACAATGTGATAATGAAATCTAATGCTGTGTGCAAAGTGTAAAAAAGAACAAAAATTATAAGTAGAAAGAAATGCACAATGAATTGTAACCAAAATAGACAAGTGAAAGAAAATGTAAATGTAAAGTTATTTACGTTTTGGAAATTATAAATTTATTGTAATCCTATAGTAAGTTAAATTGTTTTAAACAAATTTAATTGTTTAAACAATTTAAAAATTTGGAGGTGTGTTGGTTTGAATAATTGTCCCCATGGGCTCATATATTTGAATGCTTAATCACTTAGGAGTGGCACTATTGGGAAAGATTAGGAGCATTAGATGTGGCCTTGTTGGAGGAAGTCTGTCACCAGAAGTAGACTCTGAGGTTTCAAAAGCCCACTTAAATCCAGCACCCCTCTTCTTTCCCTATCTCTCTCTTTATCTCAACCTGTGTATCAGGATGTAGCTCTCAGCTACTGCTCCAATAGCATTTGCATCACTGTGTTCCCTGGTACTATGACTATGCTATGGATTAAACTGGTGAAACTGTACATCAGCCCCCAATTAAATGCCTTCTTCTGTAAGTTTTCCCTTGGTCATGCTGCTTCTTCACAGCAATAGAACAGTGAACAGGACAGAATGTATACATCTAACAGTTAATTAGGAATTCAATTAAAATACAGTAATCCTTAAAAAGGTCAAAAGCAAAAAAAAATCAAGATTGTAGATAATTACATTGTGTAACAGTAATTACAATAACTACAAGCAGTATAAATATTCAAGCTAAAAAGCACACAGAGTTTCAGGCTAGGCTGACCCAAAAAGATGGAACTATATGCAACTTCCAAGCATTAATAAGAGAACCCCAAAATCCCAAATGTAAAATAATAGAATAAGTGCAGTTGTAAAGAGAAATACAAACAGTACTGCTTTTCTTATACTAACCTGACAAAAAGCACATTTTATTTAAGAAACATTGCTAACTTTTCATTTATTATATCCTCTAAATATATAAACCAAAATACAAGTAGCAAGATGATAATTTGGCAAACACACAGACACGCAATGTTACTTTAGTATATATCTTTCCATAACTATGACACAAGCGGTAAAAACATAAGCAACATAACTGATTAACTTCAGATAGTAGAATGTCTGGAGTGTTACTTTTAACACAACAGAAATATATATGCTTTCTTACTTGACACAGAGCATTCCAAACAATATACCCAACAAGGTACTAACAATTAAAATATGCTTTCGAATTCAAAGTACTCTTTCTGAGCAGGAAACTAAGCTAGAGATTAATTCATTTTTTAATTTATGTATTTTTTTGGATATTTTATGAATTTACATTGTAAATGTTATCCCCTTTCCCCCCTCTCCCATCCATTCTCCCCCCTCCCTCTGCTTCTATGAAGACACTCCCACTCCCACCTACCCACTCCCACCTCAACATCCTAGCATTCCCCTACACTGGGTAAATGAGCCTTCACAGGACCAAGGGCTTCTTCTCCTATTGATGCCAGACAATGACATCTTCGGCTACATATGCAGCTGGAGTCATGGGTCCCTCCATGTGTATACTTTGATTGGTGGTTTATTCCCTGGGAGCACTCAGGGGGCAGTCTGATTGGTTGATATTGTTGTTCTTTCTATGGGGTATTTGCAACCTTTCAGCTCCTTCGGTTCTTTCTCTAACTCCTCCATGCAGTCCCTGGGCATAGTCCAATGGTTAGCTGCAAGCATCCTTATCTATATCAGTAAGGCTCTCATAGGACCTCTCAGGAGACATTCATATCAGGCTCCTGTCAGCAAGCACTTCTTGGCATCAGCAATAGTGTCTGTGTCTGGTGGCTGCATATGGGATGGAGCCCTAGATTGAGCAGTTTCTGGATGACATTTCCTTAGTCCCTGCTCAACTCTTTGTTCACCCTTCTAAAAAGGACTGAAGCATCCACATTTTGGTCTTCCTTCTTCTCTAGCTTTACGTGTCTGTGAATTGTTTCTTGCGTATTCCGAGCTTTTGAGCTAACATTTACCTATCAGTGAGTGTATACCATATGTGTTCTTTTGTGACTAGGTTACCACACTCAGGATGATATTTTCTGGTTCCATCCATTTACCTAAGAATTTCATGTATAAATTGTCTTTAGAAGCTGAGTAGTACTTCAATGTGTAATTGTACCACATTTTCTGTATCCATTTCTTTGTTGAAGGACATTTGGGTTATTTCCAGTTATTATAAATAGGGCTGTTCTGAACATAGTGGAACATGTGTCCTTGATATATGTTGGAGCATCTTTTGAGTGGTATAGGAGTGGTATAGCTGGGTCCTCAGGTAGCACTATGTCCAATTTTCTAAGGAACCACAAGCCTGATTTCTATAGTGGCTATACCAGCTTGCAATCCCACCAACAATGAAGGAGTGTTCCTCTTTCTCCACATCCTTGCCAGCATCTACTGTCACCTGAATTTTATCTTAAGCATTCTGACTGGTGCGAGGTGAAATCTCAGGGATGTTTTATTTGCATTTTCCAGATGACTAAGGATGTTGGATATTTCTTTAGATACTTCTCGACCACTCCATATTCCTCAGCTGAGAATTCTTTGTTTAGCTCCGTACCCATTTTTAATAAGATTTATTATTTCTCTAGAGTCTAACTTCTTGAGTTTTTTGTATATATTTGATATTAGCCGTCTATCAGATGTAGAATTGGTAAAGATCTTTTCCAATGGCCATCTTTCCAAAAGCAATCTACAGATTCGATGCAATCCCCATCAAAATTCCTACTCAATTCTTCATAGAGTTAGAAAGAGTAATTTGCAGAATCATTTGGAATAACAAAACAACCCAGGATAGAGAAAACTATTTTCAACAATAAAAGAACTTCTGGGGGAAACAACATCCTGGACCTCAAGCTGTATACAGAGTAATCCTGATAAAAACTGCAGGGTATTGGTACAGAGACAGGCAGGTAGATCAATGGAATAGAATTGAAGACCCAGAAATGAACCCATATACCTGTGGTCACTCGATCTTTGATAAAGGAGCTAAATCCATCCAATGGAAAAAAGACAGAGATTTCAGCAAATGGTACTGGCTCAACTGGAGGTCAGCATGTAGAAGAATGCAAATCAACCCATTTCTGTCTCCCTGTACAAAGCTCAAAACCAAGTGGATCAAAGACCTCCAAATAAACCAGAGACACTGAAACTAATAGAAGAGAAAGTAGGGAAGAGCCTTGAACACATAGGCACAGGGGAAAACTTCCTAAACAGAACACCAATGACTTATGCTCTAGGATCAAGAATTGACAAATGGGACCTCATAAAACTTCTGTAAGCTAGAGGTTAATTCTAAAAGTGGGATTTGAAACATTTAGTAAGCAAGCAATAATATTGAAATTTCTATATAACTCACATATTGGAATATAAATTATAATAGAAAATGAAGGAGTTGTTTAAATAACTGATATTGAAAATATGTCACCACAGTCTGTGGAATATTGTTAAGACCATTTAATTCTCGAATTACCCAAGATGCACAGAACACATGAAACTCAAGAAGGATGACGAAAATGTGAATACTTCATTCCTTCTTTAAAAGGGGAACAAGAATACCCAAATTTGGGAGGTGGAATAGGAGGCAAAGTTTAGAACAGAGGCAGAAGGAACACCCATTCAGAGCCTGCCCCACATGTGGCCCATACATACATACAGCCACCAAACTAGATAAGATGGATGAAGCAAAGAAGTGCAGGCCAACTATGAGAAAAAATTAATTTAGTGGAACCGGATGTAGATCTCTCCTGAGAGACACAGCCAGAATACATAAAATACATAAGCGAATGCCATCATTAAACCACTGAACTGAGAACAGGACCCCTGTTAAAGGAATCAGAGAAAGGACTGATAGAGCTTGAAGGGGCTTGAGACCCCATATGAACAACAATACCAAACAACCAGAGCTTCCAGGGACTAAGCCACTACCCAAAGACTATACATGGACTGACCCTGGACTCTGACCTCATAGGTAGCAATGAATAGCCTAGTAAGGACACCAGTGGAAGGGGAAGCCCTTGGTCCTGCCAAGACTGAACCCCCAGTGACCTTGATTGTTGGGGGTAGGGTGGTAATGAGAGGAGGATGGGGAGGTTAACACCCATAGAGAAGGGGAGGGGTTAGGGGGAAACCCGGAAAAGGAATAACAATCGAAATGTAAATAAGAAATACCCAAATTAATAAAGATGGAAAAAAAAGACCATTTAATTGGAAATTTAGAATAATGAACATTATAGTTGACTAAATACTTTCCAAGAGAAAGTAGTAATGCTGAATTAAAAAAAAGAAAAAAGAAAAACAGTGATTTCTGTCCGTGGAATCAGTTTGGAAGAAAACTGTGGAGAAGTTAATCTTTTCCAAAGGGAAACTGCCTACAATGTCATAATAAAAGGAGATTAACAAGAAGGGAGTCTAGCAACCAAGGATGAAGTTGTCACAACATGCTGAAGATCTTGGGATTTTTCTCATGGAGCAAGGATTCAGTGAAAATTACCATTTGCATTTAATCAGAAAATAGTGGTTCGAAATTCTTGAAAAATTGATTCTAAATGCAGAGTTCAGGATGTATTAAAAGGATTAGTTGATTTGAATGTAGTCAGGGAGAAAATTAATTTAGTGGTCATTGGAATGCAGAGCAGAAAGCAACATCAGGAAATGTATCTTCACTGAAGAGAGAGTACTAGGTGGCCTGTTGGGTCCTGAGGGAAGGAGTAGGTGAGGATAAGCAATTTTCTACCCAATTTATTAAGTGGATATTAATTCAGCTTGCAGGAAAGAGACTAGAAGGAGAGACTTTCACTCCATTTTAGGACGAGTATCGTATACTGGTAATAGAGTCATTTGGGGGAGGTTAAGAACTTTATTAAACCTTGAAAGGGTTATTACTTGCAAATGAAAATTTAGTTTTCTTTAAGGGAGTCACACTGGGAAAACAAACAGTTTTTAAGGGTAGACTGCATTCCTAGCAGTAGATGGTCAAAAGAAACCAAACTCAACAGTATCTTTGGATGTTCCTTGACTCATATTATAATGTCAGGGACGTTACTCTCCCTATTTTATTTTCAATTCTGTCTTTTTGTTTATTTTTCTTCTCTCATTATATCCAACAGGTTCTTTGTGTATATGATATGGCTTCCAGTTTAGTAAATTTATGGGATTCCTGAGTGTGTAAAAGAGTGGGTTTCTGCATTTTTATCTGTGTCTTATATTTCTCTTGGGATCCTTTGTTGTTGGTGTTGGTGTTTTTAAATCTGTGTCTTTTCTTCTTTCTTCTTTTTATTAAATACTTTCTATTGGATAGTTTATGTATTTACATTTCAAATGTTATCCCCTTTCCTGGTTCCCCTTCTCTCATACTTCTCCTCTTTCTTCAATGAGGATGATTCCCCTCCAATCCAGCACTCCCACCACAACGTCCTGGCATCCCCCTACATTGCAGAAAGGTCCTTTCACAGGACCGAGGGCTTCCCCTATTGATGCTAGACAGGCCATCCTCTGCTACATATGCAGCTTCAGCCATGGGTCAGTCCATGTGTACCATTTCGTTAGTGGTTTAATCTCTGGCAGTTTTGGGGGTGAGGGAGTCTGGTTAGTTGGTATTGTCCTTCTTCCTATGAGGTTGCAAACCACTTCAGTGCCTTCAGTATTTTAAGTTCTGTACTGGGGTCCCTGGACTCAGTCTGAGGGTTGGCTACAAGTATCATTATCACTGAGGTTCTGGCAGACCCTTTCAGGGGACATCCATATCAGGCTCCTGTCAACAAGCACTTCTTGGCATCAGCAATAGTGATTGGGTTTGGTGGCTGCATATGGGCTGGATCCCCAGGTCTCTGGGTGGCCTTTCCTTCAATCTCTTCTCCATACTTTGTCCTTGTCTTTCCCCACGTGACTGTTTTGTTCCCATTTCTAAGAAGGACTGAAGTGTCCACACATTAGTCTGTGAATTGTATCTTGGGTATTCAGAACTTATGGGCAAATATCCACTTATTACCGAGTGCATTCCATGTGTGTTCTTTTGTGATTGGGTTACCTCAGGATTATATTGTCTAGTTCCATTTGCCTAAGAATTTCATGTAGTCATTGTTTTTAGGAGCTGAGTAGTACTCCATTGTGTAAATGTACCACATTTTCTGTATCCATTCCGCCATTGAAGGACATCTGTGTTATTTCCAGCTATTATAAATAAGGGTGCTATGTGCATAGTGAAGCATGTGTCCTTGTTATATGTTGAAGCATCTTTTGGGTATATGCCCAGGAGTGGTATAGCTGGGTCCTCAGGTAGCACTATGTCCAATTTTCTGAATAACTGCCAGACTGATTTCTACAGTGGTTGTACCAGCTTACAACCCCACCAACAATGGAGAAGTGTTCCTGGTCTCCATATCCTTGCCAACATCTGCTGTCACCTGAGTTTTGACCTTAGTCATTCTGACTAGTGTGAGGTAGAATCTCAACGTTGTTTTGATTTGCATTTCCATGTTGACTAAGGATGTTGAACATTTCTTTAGGTGCTCTTGGTCATTCAAGATTCCTCAGTTGAGAACTTTTTGTTTAGGTTTGTACCCTATTTTTAATAGGATTATTTGTTTTTCTAATTACTTGGGTTCATTGTATATATTTGATATTAACCCTCTATAGGATGGAAGATTGGTAAAAAAATTTCCTAATCTGTTAGGTTGCCATTTTATGGTGTCCTGTAGTTTACAGAAGCTGTGTGATTTTATGAGGTCCAATTTATTGATTTTTTTTTCTTAGAGCATAAGCCATTGGTGTTCTGTTCAGGAAATTTTCCCATGTGCCCACGTTTTCGAGACTTATCTCCACTTTCTTTTCTATTAAATTGAGTGTATATGGTTTTATATGGAGACCCTTGGACTTGATCCACTTGGACTTGAGCTTTGTAAAAGGAGATAAGAACGAATCAATTTGCATTCTTCTACATGCCTACTGTCAGTTGAACCGGCATCATTTGTTGAAAATGCTTTTTTCCCCATAGGATAGTTCTAGCTTTTTTGGCAAAATTACGTGACCACAGGTGTATGGGTTTGTTTCTGGGTCTTCAATTCTATTCCATTGATTTACCTGCCTATATCTGCACCAAAACCATACAGTATTTTTTTTTAAATCACATTTGCTCTGTAACACAGCTTGTGGTCAGGGATGGTGATTTCCCCAGAAGTTCTTTGATTGTTGAGAACAGTTTTTGCTATCCTGGGTTTTTGTTATTCTAAATAAATTTGCAGTTTGCTCCTTCTAACTCTATGAAGAATTGAGTTGGAATTTTGATGGGGATTGAATTGAATCTGTAGATTGTTTTTGGCAATATGGTAGATTTTTACTAATCAATCCTGCCAATCCATGAACATGGGAGATCTTTCTATATTGTGAGATCTTCTTCAGTTTCTTTCTTCAGAGACTTGAGGTTCTTGTCATACTTTCATTTGCTTTGTTAGAATCACATGAAGGTACTTTATATTATTTGTGACTATTTTGAAGTGTGTTGTTTCCCTAATTTCTTTCTCAGCATGTTTTTCCTTTTAGTAGAGGAAGATTACTGATTTGTTTGAGTTAATTTTATATCCAGCCACTTTGCTGAAATTGTTTAACAGGGTTATAAGTTCTATTGTGGAATATTTGTGGTCACTTAATATATTATCATATGATCTGCAAATAGTGATATTTTGATGTCTCCCTTTCCTATTTGTATTACTTTGACTTTCTTCTGTTGTCTAATTCTCTAGGTAGGACTTCAAGTACTATATTGAATAGATAGGGAGAGAGTGGGCAGCCTTGTCTACTCCCTGATTTTAGTGGGATTGCTTCAAGTTTCACTCTATTTAGTTTGATGTTGACTACTGGTTTGCTGTATATTGCTTTTACTGTGTTTAGGTATGGGCTTTGAATTCCTGATCTTTCCAAGACTTTTACCATGAAGGGGTGTTGATTTTGTTAAATCCTTTCTCTGTATCTAATGAGATGATTAGGTCCTTTTTTGAGTTTGTTTATATACCTTATTAAGTTGATAGATTTCCATATATTGAACCATCCCTGCATCCCTGGAGTGTTGCCTACCTGATCATGCTGGATGATTGTTTTGATGTTTTCTTGGATTCTATTTGTGAGAATTTTATTGAATACTTTTGCAGTGATATTTATAAGGGAAACTGCTCTGTAATTCTATTTCTTTGTTTGGTCTTTGTGTGCTTTATGTATAAGTGTAATTGTGGCTTCATAGAAAGAATTGGGTAGTGTTTCTTCTGTTTCTATGTTGTGGAATAGTTTGAGGAATATTGGTATTAGGTCTTCTTTGAAGGTTTGATAGAACTCTAAACTATACCCTACTGGTCCTGAGCCTTTTTGGGTTAGGAGATTTTCAATAACTGCTTCCATTCCTTTAGGGGTTATGGCACTGTTCAAATGGCTTATCTGATTTTGATTTAACTTTGGTACCTGGAATCTGCCTAAAAATTAGTCCAATTTATCCATATTTTTCAGTTTTGTTGAATATTGTCTTTTGTAATAGGATCTGATATTTTTCTTATTTCTTCAGTTTCTGTTGTTATGTCACCATTTTCATGTCTGATTTTCTAAATTTGGATACTATCTCTGTCCCCTCTGGTTATTCTGGCTAAGGATTTATCTATCTTGTTGATGTGCTCAAAGAACCAGCTCCTGGTTTTGTTAATTCTGTGTATAGATCTTTTTGTTTCTACTTGTTTGATTTCAGCTCTGAATTTGATTATTTACTGCTTTTCTACTCCTCTTGGGTGTATTTGCTTCTTTTTGTTCTAGAGCTTTCAGGCGTGTTATCAAGCTGCTAGTGTATGCTCTCTGCACTTTCTTTTTGGAGTTACTCACAGCTATGAGTTTTCCTCTTAGCACTGCTTTCATTGTGTGCCATAAGTTTGGGTATGTTGTGCCTTCATTTTTATTAAATTCCAAAAAATCTTAATTTCTTTCTTTATTTCTTCCTTGACCAAGTTGTCATTGAGTAGAGCTTTGTTCAACTTCCATGTGTATGCTGTCTTTCTGTTGTTTTTGTTGTTATTGAAGACCAGCCTTATTCCAAGGTAGTCTGATAGGATGCATAGGATTATTTCAATCTTCTTGTATCTGTTGAGACCTGTTTTGTGATCATTATATGGTCAATTTTGGAGAAGGTAACATGAGGTACTGATAAGACAATATATTCTTTTGTTTTAGGATGAATATTCTATTGATATCTTTTAAAAACTTTTGGTTCATAATTTCTGTTATTTTCACTGTGTTTATTTTTTATGTCCATTTACGAGAGTGGTGTATTGAAGTCTCCTACTATTATTGTGTGTGGTGCAATGTATGCTTTGAGCTTTAGTAAAGTTTCTCTTATGAACGTGGATGCTCTTGCATTTGAAGCATAGATGTTCAGAACTTAGAGTTCATCTTGGTAGAATTTTTTGATGAGAATGACTTGTCCTTCCTTATCTTTTTTTTGATAACTTTTAGTTGAAAGTTGAATTATTTGATATTAGAATTGCTACTTCAGGTTTTTTTCTTGGGACCATTTACTTGGAATTTTCTCCAGCCTTTTACTCTGAGGTAGTGTCTATCCTTGTCACTGAGGTGCATTTCCTGTATGCAGCAAAATTCTGGGTCCTGTTTATGTATCCAATCTGTTAGTCTATGTCTTTTTATTGCAGAATTGAGTTCATTAATGTTAAAAGATACTAAGGAATAGTGATTGTTGCTTTCTGTTATTTTTGGTGTTAGAGATGTAATTATGTTTGTGTGGGTATCTTCTTTTAGGTTTGTTCAAAGAAGATTACTTTCTTGCTTTTTCTAGCGTGTAGTTTCCCTCCTTGTGTTGGAGTTTTCCATCTATTATCCTTTGTAGGGCTGGATTTGTGGAAAAATATTCTGTCAATTTATTATTGTCATAGAATATCTTGGTTTCTTTATCTATGATAATTGAGAGTTTTGCTGGATACAGTAACTTAGTCTGGCATTTGTGTTCTCTTAGGGTTTGTATGACATTTACCTGGGATCTTCTAACTTTCATAGTCTCTGTTGAGAAGTCTGGTGTAATTCTGATAGGTCTGCCTTTATATGTTACTTAACCTTTTTCCCTTACTGATTTTAATATTCTTTCTTTGTTTTGTGCACTTGGTATTTTGACTACTATGTGACAGGAGGAATTTCTTTTCTGGTCCAATTTATTTGAAGTTTTGTTGGCTTCCTTTATGTTCATGGAAATCTTTCTTTAGTTTAGGGAAGTTTTCTTCTATAATTTTGTTGAAGATATTTACTGGCCCTTTAAGTTGAAGACATTCACTCTCTTCTACACCTATGATCCTTACATCTGGTTTTCTCATTGTGTCCTTGATTTTCTAGATGTTTTGGGCTAGGAGCTTTTTGCATTTTTTTATTTTCTTTGACTGTTGTGTCAATGTTTTCTATGGTATCTTTTGCCTTTGAGATTCTCTTGATTCCTTGAGAATCTGTTGATGATGCTTGTGACTATTACTCATGATCTCTTTCTCATGTTTTCTATCTCCAAGGTTGTCTGTCTTTGTGCTTTATTTATTGTTTCCTTTTCCATTTTTAAATCCTGGATGGTTTTGTTCAGTTCCTTCACCTGTTTGGTTGTGTTCTCCTATAATTCTTTGAGGGAATTTTGTGTTTCCTCTTTAAAGGTTTCTACTTGTTTAACTGTGTTCTCCTGTATTTCTTTAAGGGAGTTATTAAAGTCCTTCTTAAAGTTCTCTATCATCATCATCATGAGATGTGATTTTAAATCAGAATCTTGCATTTCCAGTGTGTTGGGGTATCTAGGACTTGCTGTTGTGAGAGAACTAGGTTCAGATGATGCCAAGTAACCTTGGCTTCTGTTGCTTAGGTTCTTGTGCTTGCCTCTCACCTTCAGGTTATCTCTGGTGTTAGTTAGTCTTGCTGTCTCTGACTGGATCTTATCCCTCCTACGGGCATGTGAGCCTGTGATCTTAGGAGTGAGAGCACTTCTCGGAGATCAGCTTTCTTTGAGTGGGATTTGGGTATGGAGGGTGGTTGTAGAACACTCTTAGCTCTGGGTGCAGATGAAGACAGGCAGGATCCTGTCCCAGGCTTCTCAGCAGTTCCTGTACCCTGTGTTCTCCTGGGGGGGGTGTCCCTCTTTGGACAGTTATTTCAGGAAAAGTGGTGGTCTCACCTGAGGGTCTATGAATGAGAGCACTCCTGGGAGACCAGCTCTCTCTGGGCAGGATTTGGGTATGGAGGGCTGTAGGTTAAACTTAGCTCCAGGATGCAGATGAAGACCCTTCTTCTTTTCTTCTTCTCCTCCTCCTCCGCTTCCTCCTCTTCCTCCTCCTCCTCCTCTTCCTCCTCCTCCTCTTCATCCTCTTCTTCCTCTTCTTTTCTGTTATAATATTTCTTAGAAGCCTGGTTGTTTTCTAATGAAATGAAGTGTATCCAGACTTGGTGGGAGGTGAGGAGGAACTGGGAGGAGTAGAGGGATGTGGAAACCATAATTAGGATATATTATGTGAGAAAAAACTATGTTTTCAATAAAGAAGATAATAAGTTGGGGAAATACTAATTTTGAACATCTATTTCTTGAATTTCAAAAAAATCCTGTTTTAGAAACCATGCAAGAGTTACTGAGTATATGTGCATGGGTTCTATCAGTTCAGGAAGTGATACCACCAGAGAAAATATAGAAACTGGCATGCACAGCAGGGAATGCAGAGTGTGATAATTATATTTGTCAACTCCAAAAAGGCAAGCCTCTGGGCATGCCTGGGAGGGATTACCTTGATTTTGCTAATTGGCGTGAGAAGATACTCTACTCTGGGGGCCACCATTCTCTGACCTGGAATCCCCGACTGAAACAAATTGCAAAAATTGATTGAGTAAAAATATTCATCACTCTCTGCTTTCTGCAAGCACATGTAATATAATCTATCCTCGTATTTCCCTGTCATGTCTCATAGGTTGCATATATATATATATATATATATATATATATATATGCATTTCAACATAGCAATTGGAAAATAACCAAAGCTTAGTGACAGAATTGAGAATTTCATGGGCCTTAGAGAACATTCAGATAAATATACATCATTATGGACTAGTAGAGTTTTAAGAGGAGAATTAGTCCATTTTATCAGCATGACAACAATACTATTTTTTTATCTCCTTTCTCTTTCCTTAATGTTAGGAAACCACAAATGTTGTAATAACTTATATTCAAAGAGTAAGATTTGGAACACTGATATCCATTATGTGAATCGCTTACTGATCATGTAATTGACCAAACTAATCAATATTTGAAAAGTCACTGGAAAATTAACATATAACTGCTTAGAATATACATAGAAAACAACCAGCTATATTATCAATATTCACCAATTGTTCATTAAGCCAGCGAATAGCTCTTTCACAAAGCTAAACATGCAAAATGATGTTCTGCCCTAGACTAGTGTATCTGTTTCATATTACCATCAACAAACATGGAAGAATAGATAAGCTTAAAACTTGAGTATGCCAACTGAACCTAAAACGTCCCGTGTAGCCTTTTTTCTTCTTAGTTTTGAATTTCTCCTGAATCAGAGGATTTACCTGCTAAAATTTTAGAAACATTTTCATTGTAACCAATTAAGACAATACTAATCTAAAAGTAAAATATATGCTTGTACAGAAATTACTTGGGTAGAGAGAATAATAAAAGCAATATCCTTAATTCATTTGCATATAAGTTAGATTTACAGAACAAATGGAGTTTAACTGAAAATGTGTGCAAATTTCTATCCTATAACTCTAGAAAATCTTTGTCATACCTTATTATCCTCACCAACAATAAACAAACAAACAAATGTAGGGGAAAAAGGGGATGGATTCTAGCAATAGTTAAAAAACAGTGAGATAATTTAAATTTAACTACACTGGTACTGTTTATGGCAACAATTTGATCTCTTGTCTTTTGATATCCCAGCAACTTAAAATTAAAATGCTGATTGTAATATACAATTGGTTTATTAAAAATGCCACTTCAGGGACTTATTGTCCCTCTCAGGATTTAATATGAACTTTCCTCTGATTGTTATTCAGGCCATCAAGCTTTGGGGGATAATCAGTTCATTATCTGGGCTTAAGAAGTGACCCTCATATCACCTTCTCTGTTTGGTTTTTCAAAGGTCATGATGCAAATGTGCATGCTTTGCTCCCAGATGAGCCAAGGAGATGGCCTGACATCTGACATATCCTGTGACTCTGTGACAAGTTCTCCCTTCCTTTCACAAAGAAACCCCTCAAGCTAGAAAGGTGTATATAGTGAGTGTACAAAATGCACAAGCAGAGAGAGTTGGGAGTTGCCCAAGAAACAAACATAGTTAGATGGTATAACAGGTCATTTCTCCATAGTTACAACAAAATATCATAAATCACCATTTAATACAAGAAAATACCCTTAAAGTTTCCTATAACTGCACATAGCATTCATAAATATTCAAAACATGGCCCACTTATCTCAGCCCACAGGACAAATTCAACAGGAGTAATCTCTGTCATCAAAAAACATAACCTATTATACATCTTTTCAGCTGATGATAAGAGATACAGAGGCAATATCAGTGAAATGAGAATGGACACCACATCCTCTGACCTAGTCACATCACTGGCTTTATCTATAATGGCAAAGAAAGTCAATGCAGTTATTTAAATATTTTCACCCTCAAACCTGCAAACACCAATTCCCGCCAAAAGCACCCATGTAAGCTAAATACACTCTCTTATCTATATTATCAAAGTTATTCTATACAATGCCTTTTTACTTCATAATGAAATATATTTTTCTTTAGCATTAGTGATAAAGTAGTACTAATATACTTGTGCCAGAATTGGTTATCTAGAAGCAATTGCAAACACGAAGAAACAAATAGATACAATCACAATAGCAAGATGGCAAGATAGCAGGAAATTACCTAAAAGGGGATTCACTCTCTTGATGTTTTCTAAAAATGTTCCCCTAGATTTGAAAACAATGAAAAGGGAATGAGCGATAGATTATGTGAGTTTTATGAATGACTGAGAACTATTTTACTTACTATTTTAAATGATAGAAAATTATTACAAACTCCATATACCCATCCTTAGTCCATCTTAAAAAATAAAATTTTATAAAACTTAACTTCAGATGCCTTTTTCCCTAATATCATTGTGTTTATCATCTTCACTCCTATACCAAGAGCTATTTTGGATTGGCGTTTATATGTTCTTTCATTCCTGGATTCTATACTTCATTCTGTTGTTCTGTTTATTAACTAGGAATATTTTTAAACTGTATGATCAAAAACAATGATACCACATATATGAGTATATAAACATAAATTTTCGTTTTCCTAAGACAAATATGACATAATACCATATCATAATAATGGCATAATATTTATAAATATGCTTCATAGTCAAAAGGGTAAAAGGATTAAAGCAATGGCTAAGTGCTTAAAAGCACTGGCTACTTTTCCAGAGGACCTGGATTCAGTTTTGAGCACTCATATGGCAGCTTATAATTGTCTACTACTTCAGTTCTGGGGCATATGGTCTTCTTGCCTGGCTGACCCAGTATTCAGAATGCATGTAATGCACAACCATTCAGGCAGGCAAAACACCAAGACACCTAAAATAAAAACAAAGGAGGAATAAGCCTTTGTCTATCGGTTCTATAAAGTTTTCTTAGTTTTTAAATTATTTATATATATATATATTATATATTATTTATTTATTCAGATATTTTCGATATTTTTGTAAAGTATGTTAGACATTTTCAATGTGAAATATATATATATATATATATATATATATATATATATACATCTGACATTACTTTTTTTTTTTTTTTTTATTTATTTATTTTTTTACATTTATATAATGTTATCCCTTTCCTGGCAAACATCCCCTTCCCCCCCTTCCTGGTGTTTTCCATAAACTAGTTACTGGGGTTCCCAGGATCTTCCCTCCGCCTAGGATATTTCTATGAGGTGAGGGTCAGTCCATGATGTCTTTTAGGTAGTCCCCCACCCACCATATAGGGTCCCACCCCTTCCTCTTCCTCCCTGATTCCCTGACATTCCCATTTATGTTCAGAGGGGCCCCTTGAGCCTTGCATGTCTCTCAGGACGATCTAAGGACTTCATCCATCTTGTTAATTGGGTGACATTTTCAATGTGAAATTCCCTTAGGTATTTGTTTTCCCTAAATATGACTATAAGAGACTATGAGGCAGCATCATTTCTTCTATTAAGGGACAAGGCCTTTGCATAGCCATTAAGTCAATGAGTGCAAGCATCATGACATTTCTAGACACAGTGAAGAGCCGTTCAGGTTCTCTTTAGCATTTTTCTTCCTATTTATTTCTGTGTCCTTTGACCTCACATGTCAAATCCCATAACACTTGCCTGTGCTTACTCTCCAGGACAGGTGCTGAAAAATTCCAGCATGTTCCTCAGTGTTATTATTAGAGTCATTTTCTCAGAATTTGTTCCAACATTGCATGCTCCCACTGTTTTCTTTCCCACAATACATTTCTGCAAGGCTAAGAACTATACAGATTCACACTTTTGATGCCTTAGGTTCAATGTAGTAAGTAGAAACTCTTACAGGGGTGATAAAATCATTACTTTTTTGTATGTTTTATCATTTAATGATAACTATATAAATGTGAAATGTCCATCTTGTCAAGTTTGTACCTATTTGATCTCTCACTTTTAAAGCAATATTGTATTTTAAGTGAATATAACTTACCCCTTCCTGATTGGGTAGGGTAAGACCTTTGTGATGTTTTGAAGAGAGTCAGTTTAACTCTACCAATTTAAAATGAACCACCAGGAATTATCCAAAAAATAATAAATGTCCCTGCTGTGCAATAAAGTATGGTACCTTAATATAAATTAGGAACAAGTTTCACTGAGGACAAATTAGGTCTTTTTTGTGTTCTATTTCTAATCCTATCCTAGCACTATTATATAGCTGTTAAATAAAAGGACACAAACATAAAAGACAGAGCATGGGAGAAGAGTGGGGTGTGGGAAGAATTTTTTTTTGATGTATGAGTGACAGTAGGCTGAATGCCTTAGCTAACAGTCTACAAGTCTCTATGCCTTAAAGTAGCAGGAATTTATTTCTCTGGGAATACTTCAGGTATGGGCAGCTCTCCAGGGTAGCTCACCTGTACTTGATAGCTCAGCAAAGTTTAAGTTGATCATCACTACTGCAAAGACAGAGCAATTGTTCCATCAGTCCACTTAAAAGTGACATCTCTCTGTTCTCTTTGTGTATCATTATGCATAACATGTCACTTGGCTCCTTTTTATTTTGAGTAAGTAAAGTCCTAATTTGTGCTTAGGAGGTTAACTGAGAACAGAGTAAAATAGTACCAAGTCTTCAATTCCAGGTTTCAGGGACCTGGCTGTTAATATTTAGAGACAGGGCTAGAGCTCAGGATAGTGAAAACATAGCAAGACTAGATGCCAACTCCCACTCCATGCCAATCAAATTCAAATGCCACCTGTTAGTGATGTTTTCTGAATATGCCATGCACTCTTTGTTCTGTCTTCCTGCAGCCTGTTGTTAAAATGACACCAAGTCATGTTGACTTCTTGCTTTCCTCCCCATAAGACAGAAAATAGCCTTGTTAACTTTGAGTTTCAGTGTGCAGCACAATCCCCAGTATATAGAAGTTACTAATGTAATTAAATACAACAAATATAATGAAAGCAAAGAAAAGGGAAGAAGGAATCCAAAAGAAAGAAATGAAAGATGTCTCTAGGCAATGATAGAAGCTCTGTAGTTTTGTTACTATCTTTAGATCTCCTACATACAATAACTCGAAAGCATGTTTAGACAATGCTATTACGTATGCAGAGTTTGCTGACTGAACACTAATCTCACTTTTTCTAGTTATCCTTTAGAAAGTCTATTTTTAACAGGGCTTATGCTGAAGACTGTTATTTGCCTTATCTCTCATAGGTAGATGTGGGCAAAGGATTAAGTGCTTGTCAATGTGAGTAAAGAGAAAGTAATATAAACAACTTCTTGGTCACTGTTATAGGGTCACTTTTGTGTATTCCCCTATTTTTCTTTTCTGCCCATTAGTATTTCAGGGACAAACATTTGAAACACAAAATGGAACTTATATGCTAAAGATAACACAGCAAAAAAGAACTTAGCTCCCTTGAGTCCCAGCTATGCATTAGCCTACTTCACAGCATTCCTAACAGAGAACTGGAATTTTTTTCATAGGAGCAAGTACATAGTATTTATCTCATCTGTCAGCTAAACTCACACAGTTAGCAATAACTTTCAGTTCTTACGTGTAAATGTGTACATGTACATAGACAGGCACACAATCTTTTTTCTTCAAACTCTAAGACAGAAAGAATGAAAAATGTAGTTATAGGAAAGAGTAAAAATAATTCTTATAATTATCAGATGAGAAAAGGCACACTAGATAACAGAAATCAACATTGATTTCATTTCATGTCACAGCTGCAGAAGTATAAAATAGTTACATCATCAAGTTAAAGTCTCACAGAATCATTCAATTAAAGCCTGAGCTACCTGCTTGAAATTACTAATGATAGATTCCAAGTTAAAATCAATGAGTTGATAGGTTTTGATTTTGATCAAATCTAGAGTCATTGTATCCTTAGATTTGTCCACACTATGCAAAACTTCTTTCCAACATTTCATGAGTATCTACAAAATTATATTAAGACTATCATCATATTCATAGTACTACATATTTCAAAATATGTATAGAAAATAAAATAATTATAGCAATTATGATTCACTAGGGAAAAGCTTAAACCCACTTCAAACCCCTAAACAAATACAATATATTTAAACACTAGCCAACATCACTAGGAAAATTTTGAAGTCCATTTTTATAGACATACAAAAGAGAAGTTCTAGTAAGGGATCAAGAGTAGGAAATCTGCTAAAAATCCAACAGTTCTACGAGAAAACTTCTCCAGCTGACAAACAACTTCAGCAAAGTGGGCAGATAGAAAATTAACTTAAATAAATCAGTAGTCTTTATACAAATGATAAACAGGCTGAGAAAGAAATTAGGGAAACAATGCCCTTCAGAATAGCCACAAATAATATAAAATATCTTGGGGTAACTCTAACCAAACAACTGAAAGATCTGTATGACAATAACTTCAAGTCTCTCAAGAAAGAATTTGAAGATCGCAGAAAATAGAGAGATCTCCCATGCTCATGGATTGGCAGAAATAGCATAGCAAAAATTGCCATCCTACTAAAAGCAATCTATAGATTCAATGCAATCCCCATCGAAATTCAAAGACATGGAAAGAGCAATTCTCAAATTCATCTGGAAAGGCAAAAAACCAACCAACCATACAAACAAAAAACAAATAAAAAAACCCAAAAAACAGAATAGCAAAATTCTTAGCAATAAAAGAATGACTGGGAAATCACCATCCCTGAACTCAAGCAGTATTACAGAGCAATAGTGATAAAAACTGCATGGTATTGGTCCAGAAACAGACACGTTGATCAATAGAATAGAATTGAAGATCCAGAAACAAAATGACATATTTATGCACACTTGATTTTTGACAACAAGGCCAAAAATATACAGTGGAAGAGGGAAAGCATCTTCAATCAATGGTGCTGGTTGAAGTGGAGGTCTGTATGTAGAGAAATGAAAACAGACCCACATTTGTCACCTTGCACAAAGCTCAAGTCCAAGTGGATCAAGGGCCTCAACATAAAACAAGATACACTGAATTTAATAGAAGAAAAAATGGGAAAGATCTCTGAACTCATTGATACATGGGGTAAACAGAGCTCCAATGGCTCATAAATCTTAAGTAACCCCACATCCAAGAGAGGGCTAATATCCAAACTATAGAAAGAATTCAAGAAGCTGACCACCAAAATCCAAACAACCCATCAAAAACTGGGCTCTAGAACTAAACCGAGAATTCACAACAGAGGAATCTTTAATGACTGAGAAGCACCTAAGGAAATGTTCAAAGTCCTTAGTGATCAGAGAAATGCAAATAGAAACGACCCTGACATCCTACCTTATGCCAGTCAGAATGGCTAAGATAAAAAACTCAGGTAATAACATGTTGGTGAGCACAGGAAGAAAGAAGAACTGTCATTCACTGCTGCTGAGATGGGAAGTGGTACAACCACTCTGGAAATTAATCTGGAGGCTCCTCAGATAATTGGAAATAGAACTATTTGAAGACCCCAACAATACCACTCTTGAGAATATATCCAAATAATGTTCCACCATGCCACAGGGGCATGTGTTCCACTATGTTCATAGTAGCCTTGTTTGTGATAGCCAGAAGCTGGAAACAGCCCAGATGTCCCACAACAGAAGAAAGGATACAGAAAATGTGGTTCATTTACACAGTGGAATACTACTTGGCTATTAAGAAAGAGGACATCCCGAGTTTTGCAGGCAAATGACTGGAACTAGAAAATATTATCCTGAGTGAGGTAAGTCAGACTCAAAGGACATGAATTGTATGTTCTCACTAATGAGTGAATATTAGCAGGGGGTGGGGGAAAGAGTACTGAATACCCAAGATACAGACCACAGAACCCAAAAAGGTCAACAAGCTGAAGGGCTCAAGTGAGGATACCTCAGTCCCACTTGTGGAGGAGAGAAGAAAGCAATCACAAGGGGGAGGGAGGGACCTGGGAAGGAAAGAGGATAAGGTGGGGGTAAGTGATCTAGTATTGGGTGGGGGAAAAGGACTGAAGCCCTGAGGGCCAGCAAGAGAATAGAAACAGACAACCTTGGGAAGTAGTAGGTGAGAGGGTGGGGATCCTCCAGATATATACCAGAAACCTGGGAAATGAGAGACTCTCAGGACTCAAAGGGAGAGGCCTTAGATTAAATGCCCTAAAGTGGGGAGAAGGAACTTGTAGAGCCCACCTCCTGTAGAAAGAAGGAGCGTCAAGTGAGGGATGGAGTTGCAATCCTACAGTCAAAACGCTGACCCATAATTGTTCCTGTCTGAAAGAACTTCAGGGATGGAAATGGAGAGGAACCTGAAGAAAAGGAGGTTCAGTGACAGTCCCAAAGTGGGATCCAGCTCAAGCGGACGCCCCAAGGCCTAACACCATTACTGAGGCTATGGAGCACTCACAAAAAGGGGCCTATCATGGCTGCCCTCTGAAAGACCCAGCAAGAAGCTGAAAGAGTCAGATGCAGGTATTTGTACCCTGCTGACTTCAGTCCATTGGTTGAATTAAGGAAAAGCTGGAAGAAGCTAAGGAGGAGGGAAACCCTGTAGGAGGACCAGCAGCCTCAACTGGATCCCCCAAAATCTCTCAGAGACTGGGCCACCAACCAGGCAACAAATATCAGCTGATATGAGGTCCCCAACACATATACAGCAGAGGACTGCCTGCCACTGGGTTCAATCAGAAAAAAATGTACCTAACTCTTAAGAGAATGGATACCCCAGGGAGTTTAGAGGTCTTATGGGGAGAGGGGGAGCTTTGGTGTGGGGTGGGGACATCCTAATGGAGACAGGGGGGCAGGGAAGAGGTATGTGATGTGGAACAATGGAAGGGTGGACCAGGAGGGAGTGTAAAAATTCTGGAGTGTAAAAAAAAAATTAAATGAAATTTAAAAAATGAAGAAAAGGGGTTGGGGATTTAGTTCAGTGGTAGAGCACTTGCCTAGCAAGTGCAAGGCCCTGGGTTCGGTCCCCAGCTCCGAAAAAAAAAGAAAAGAAAAGAAAAGAAATGAAGAAAAAAGTCCAATAAATGCAGAAATGACAAACTTCATACCATCCTTAGAATTTGATAAAAGGAGGAAAGAATAACAAAATCATCCACAAAGGAAGAAAATACATAAAGGGAAAACGAAGAAAAAGACCATCCTTTCCCCCCAAAACCCTAAAGTTTTGAGTTCCTTATTCAGCAAATGGGAAGATTCAGGGGGCAATCTAAGTCACCCAGGGCACTGAATGCAGCATCACCTACAAGCTGGTCCATCGCAGCCAACATGGCCAAGTCCGATTTATTTTCAGATAAACAGGAGCTCAGGCAGAGAAATGATTTTGAAATGCTAAGACCCAAATCTGTTATTTTTCTTCAGAAGGACTGAAAGCATCTTCAGGGGCTAGTGCTAGTGCTTGTTTGCTTTCATGGTTAAGAGAGTCCAAGTAATCCTTTCTGATTCTGTGTCAGGAGAAAAAGTAGCAGAATCAGATAGTGTAATTAAGAACTTTTTTTTCTCTCTCCAAAGGGACTAAGTGAAAAAAGCGGGAGAAAGGTTCTGGAATTTTAGAGCAGAGTATTTACAAGCCAAACATTGTACTTGTGTACATTCTGTGTTTTCTGAATGGAAAAATATTTATTTTTCAGTAATTCTATTATACTATGTAGGAGGTGCCGACAAGATCATGAATATATCAGCAAATCTATGAAAGGATTAGCTAATAATGCAATGCTTTACTATTAAAAACTATTTTTTAAATAATAAAAAATCATTTGCAGTGTTTATTGTCACTTATGTAGACAACTTTAATTTACTGTTATTTCAGACAAATCAAACTCAATGACAAAATGTATTGACTCCAATCTTGCTTCTCTATTTGATACATTAAAGATTATTTTCTGTAACACATATTCTGACATAGAAACGAATATTTATCTGGCTTGTGGGTCTTTCTCCTATACTAAACCAATGAAGGAGAAAACCCTGAGGACTTTTGCTGTTTACACAAAAGCACTGAAGCACAGAGTTTGGTAGAGGTCATTAATGATTCATAGGTGTTTAATGCTATAGTCTAAATAATGAGCCTCCAAAGATTTCCACACCTCGCTGTTGGAAACCTACAACCATGTAACTCAATAAAAAGAAGTTCATAGGAGCAAAGATCTTGGATTGAGGAGATTGTCTTGGATTGCCTGGGTGAGAGACTACTGGGGTTTGAATACATAATTCCTTTTGAAAGTTAAAGGTTGAAACTCAGGGCCCTTGGAGCTGAAAGTCTATTAATTATCCACTTTTGATAGTGAAATATGATTCATTTCTATTTTTGTCCTTCTCCAACATCAGGGCAGAGCAGAACAGGTCATTTTAGAATATGAGCTCAGCCCCACTGGACACAGGATCAGCAAGTGTGACAAGCTCAGCCATTGGAGGTGTGAGGAGTTAATTCATTTAATTTATAAATTATGCAGTGTAAGGTGCTTTGTTATAGAATAGGAATGATTTGGGATAAGGTCTGAATGAGGTCCATTTGAGAAAGAAGTTGAATGTAGACAGAAAATTTTCTTAACCTACTTTAATAAGGGTTTAATCTCTCCTTTAGACTACCACTGACCGGACATAGAAGAAAAGTTATTAGGACACAAGGTAAGTAGACCTGTTTAGAAATCGTTCTTTGGGGGTGAGTTCCAAACTTTGTTGTCAGGGTATCAGCAGTTCAGTCCAGTAGCAAACACCGAATTCAAATCAGCAGCTCCAGCCCAGTCCATTCGGCAGTCACCACACAGGGACCTGAAAGGGCAGTTCAAGCCAAAAGAAACCACATGGCTCCTCAACCAGCCCAAAGGCATGGAAGTGGCAAGAAGCTGAAGAAACCCCACAGAAAGTTCTTCAGTGAGTTTCTCTCTAAGGTGTCACTACAAGTGGAGCTCAGCCATCCAACGAAAGATAAGCCAATGCACGCCAGTCGTTAACAAGGAATAGTGAAGAGGAGTCAAGCAAATTAATGCCCAAGCTCCCACTGTCTGTGGGTCATATTCATATTCCTTTTGAATATCATGACTATCTGCTTTAGCAAAAAATCCTTCCGCCTGGATGCCCCATCAAAACATCATTTTACCTAGCTGATTTTCCAATGAAACCAGAAGTTTCCACTTCATGAACATCTAGGAAGGAAGCAGGACTGTTATGCTGGAAGAAGGAGCCATATGCAAAGAGGGCTGGCAGTGGTAAGATTTGCAAAAGGAAAAGCACAAAACACAACACAGAACAACAGTGTCTCCCCCAAACAAAAACAAAACCAAACTAAACCAACCAACCAAACAAACAAACAATTAGGTTGTTCTTATGGCTTCCAGAAAATATACAACTCTTTGGACCCCTTGATTTAACCTACTTCAGCTCCATTGAAGAATTCTAACATTCAGAATTGTGAAGTAATAAATTTGTACTACTTCCCCTATTGTAATTGTGGTAATTTGTTATGGTAGACTCAGAAAATGCATGGTTTATAAGAGAAAATAGGTTTTTTTGTTTGTTGGATATTTCTGGCCCTGAATTTTATTTTATTTTTATTAGTTAATTTAGTTAATCACTTCATTTATTTACAGTCCAAATGTTAGCACCCTCCCAGTCCCCTCTCACAGAGTTCTTTCCCCATTCCCCCTCCTCCTTGCCTCTGAGATGGTGCCAGCCATCCTTTCCTTAGAGCATGAAACTTCCACAAAATTAGGGGTATCTTCTCCAATTGAGGCCAGACAAAGTAGTCCTTTTCTCCATATTTGCCAGGGGCCTCTGATCAGCCTGTGTATCCTTTTTGGTTGGTGGCTTTGCACAGAATACCCCTGATGCACCCCACAGACCCTAAGAAGTTAAACAAGAAGGAAGACCCAAGTGAGGATGCATCACTCCTATTTAGAAGGGGGAAGAAAATAATCATGGGGGGAATACGGAAGGAGGGTTCTGGGGGGAAGGGGAAGGGGAAGGAAAGGAGGCAGGATCAGGTATGGGGAAAGACTAAAGAGAAACCCAGAGGACCAGGAAAACAAATGAACATATGTAGCTGTCAGGGATGTGTTAATCTGCATACCCTGTGCTATCTGATGGGATCCAGAGGTCTCTAGCCCAGCAGGAGCAGCCAAATATTTACAGCTCTTTGACAGAAAGCAGGGGCATGGTGGGCTTTTGGGCCTCTTCTGTGGCTACTGCTATCTTAGAGTCAGTGGCAGGTAGTGAGATGCAGCCAGTAGCTAGGGAGCTAGAGACCAACATCAAGGCTACCAAGCATGAAGTGGCTGCAGTCAAGCTTGTGCACCAGGCTGGTGGGGTTGGGTTGAGGTCCTGAACCTTCAGAAGAGAAAATTCTTCTCTGAAGTGTTACAGGTCAATAAAACAGGCAATCTCAGGTGAGTTTTGGTAAAATAACTCTTGCACTATATTCTTTGTGTATAGGACTGTATAAACATTTGGGGATGGGCTAGGATCTAGAGGCAGATGTCTATGGGCTTAGTCTAAGATGTGAGAGATACACCATCTCCATGTGGGAGGACTACAGGTGTTGTTCTACATGACTAGTGACTGATCCTGAGAGTCCTCTCAATAGGGTGTCATGGTCATGTTTTTCAGGACAGGAACCGAATGCCTAGTATATTTATACACCTACGTTTCTCAATTATAAGAATTGTGGGGTTCTTGAATCCACTCAATCTTACAGGTTTTCTGTTTGGTAGCACTGACCACTCCCCCACAGGGATGGGTGGTGAGCAAAACCTCTAGAAAGTCCCAAAGACCTGGGATGGGGAGGCTCCTCAAACTCGGTATGGATAACCCTAGCTGAAATGCCCAGAAGTGAGAATACGGAACCTGAAGAGACCACCTCCAGTCATTAGACAGGGCCCCCAGTGGGGAGGGAGGGGAGAGAGAGAGGGGGAGGAAGAGGGAGGAAGAGGGAGGAAGAGGGAGAGAGAACAACTTTTATCCTAAAATTGCTCCCATTTAAAAGAAATACAGGACCAAAAATGGAGCAAAGAATGAATCAGAGACTGTCCAAATTGGGATCCATCCTGGGCAGGCACCAAACCCCTTGGCACCTATTACTGATGCCATGTTGTGCTTGGCAGACAGGATCCTAGCATGGATCTCTGAGAGACTGTACCAGTGGCTGACTGGAATAAATACAGACACTCATAACTAAGCATTGGACTGAGGTTAGAAACCGTTATGAAAGAGTTAGAGGAAGAATCTAAGGAACTGAAGGGGATGGAAATCCCATAGGAAGAGCAACAGTGTCAACTCACCTAGAACACTACAGAGGAAGGTTTATTTGTATTTATTTTATTAAGCAGGTTACTTCTTGACAGTCTTAGAAGTTATAGAGTCAATGAAAAGGTCATTATTTGTAGGCAGTGTCTGGTTCTTCCCTATTGCTACTCTGTGGGAGTAGAATTCATGTATTATATATGTGTTCACGTTGTGTGTGTGTGCATATGCCATGTGTGTGTGTGTATTAAGTGTGTGTTTATATGCATGGGGAAGGCAATATTAGCAGCTGCATTCATAGGCCAGGAGTTTATGATTCCCATGCAACTGGAGTTACAGGTAGTTGTGACTTTCCAGATGTAGGAGTTGGGAACTGAACTCTGATTCTCTGCAAGAGCAGTCCCACTCCTTAGATGTGAGGCATTTCTTCATCCCTCCATCTGCTTCTTTATGGGAGTCTTTCTCTCTGAAACTTGATTCTCATTGATCTAATACAACAGTTGGATAACAAGCTCTAAGTATCAGCTTTTTACCTTCCCCAGTAATGAAACTCTTCAACCAGCATTTTATGTGGATGTTGCGATTCTGACCTTAGGTTCTTGTGCTTGCATGGCAAACATTCATCAACTGAGCCATCTAGCCAGCTTTCCTAGTGCTTTACTAAAGACTCTGTATATCTGTTTATAGAACCCAGGCAATGCCCAGTGTCTATTTGACTGTGTTCAAACAAGCTTCCATTGCTCTGCACAGAAATGCAAGCCAACATGTAAAGCTCCTCTTTAAAAAATTCTTTAATTTTCCCCTAGTCTTTAAGATGATAATTACATTGTGAAGCTAAATAGGTACATTTTCTTCTCTTCCCTCCTTATTCTCCCATTCTCATCTGACATATTTTTAATCTCCAGACCTGCATACATACAGAGCATATGCATGCATACTTGTGTGTATGTGTTCATCTAACATAGAGCTATTTCCATTGGTTGAACTTATTGATTATCAAGGTAACTTCTATGGAAGTTCTAAGAAATAGGTCACTTCCTCAAGGAGGTTGAATCTTTGGTGGCTTAGTATGATTATTAAAATACAAATTTGCATTTCTCCTTTCAAGCCCTTAATACCATTCTCATGTAACTTATTGGTCACAGCTACATTGCATATAGTATTTCTTTTCTACTAGAGAACTGATTATTTGTCAGCCATGGCTGAGTTTATTTGTGTTTACAATTTTTGATGGATGACACTATTCATGTTATTCTAGGCATTCAGTGAATGTTGAGGAGAAGAATAGGTGTGGTCACACTAAGAGTGAAGATGCTCCTTATGAGAAATAATTATTCTAAAAGATTCCTCCTCTTTTTGTTTGTCAGAAAAATGGTCACAAATATTCATCGTTCTGTTAAGCATTCTGTAATTTTTAAAAAGCCTCTTTAAAAAATAGTATTCTTGGGGAAATTTTAGATTATGATTTTCTTGCAGATACTTTGTACCTAGTAGAGTTTAAATCTGAAGTGTTCCAAACAGGCTTACATTGTAAATACTTGGCTCCCTAGCTATTTGGAAATTTATAGAGCTTTCAAAGGGTAAGCCTAGCTGGTGAAGGAAGTCACTAAGGAAGTGACTTTAAAAGGATAACTGTCTCTGTTTTCCAGCCTGAGGTCTCTGCCTTCTGGTTCATGTGATATGCAAAGGTCACAGGTACAAGCTTCTTCCATAGAGGACCAAGCCAATCATGTTGCCATCCCTTCCCTGCCATAAGGGATTGAACCCTTGAAACCATGATCCAGAAGATATCTTTATTACTTCCGTCGGATATTTTAGTAGCAGTGATTCAGAAATAACAAGTACAGGGCCTAGAAGCCAACCACACGACATGAATACACAAATTCTTCACTTTGCTATGTGAATTCTAACCATTCCCTTTCCTGTAAAAAAGAAATAGCCCTACTTGTACAGAAGCCAGCAAATTTATTATCACAAATGAGAATAAAAGATGAATAGTTAATAAAGAATGATAATGACCTGTGAAATACCTCTGCAGTAGTGAAGTTGTCAAGAGGTTTAATAATTAATTTGTTAACTATATATTGTTGATTGATATACATTGTGTACATATATAAAATTGCCAAATAATTACCTACAAATACATATAATTGTGCTAATAAAATTCATTTTTGCTAGTGTTATGTGAATAAGAAAATTGATATTAGAAATTGTTGGGTTTCAAAGGTTCTGGAAATGTATTAGTCACATCTAAAAAGAATATAAAACAGAGCTATGAAGAAGCAAGATGAATACATTTTTTTGGGGGGGAAGGGTGGGTTTGGCTAAAGTACATGAAATAGGATTGGGGTTTTGCTTGTTATAGTAGATTAAAACCTTGGGGTTTAGTATCAAGAATATATACAAAATTCTTTTTGACATTGATTTGTTCACAAACAAATATGAAGAAGCTGTTTGCTGGCTTGAAAGACAGCATCCAGATTCTGAAACATCTCTGTTCATGCTATCAAATTTATCATGTGCAAAATGTCAGTGTTCAAGGCCTTCTGTTTCTAATATGGCCTTGTCCAGTCTTTTTCATTTCTGTAAAAAGGATATTAGTTTGTCTACTTTGACACATTTCATTCTTTCCCAATCAACAGTGTAGCAATTAGTCAAGATTAGTTTACTTACTTAAAAAAAAATGACTATTTTAAGCAATAGCTAATGCACCATTCCTATTTTAAGTCATTCATGTTTCTTTGGTAGGAAAAACATTTTGTCCTGACTTTAGTCCTGACTTTAAAAATTTCTCAGCTCCACTTTTGTTTTCTACTTTCATTTACCGCCTGCAGTCGAATGCCGTTTAAGAATAACATTAATGTGATCTGTGGATTATATCTTGAGTAATCCAAGCTTTGAGGCAATATCCACTTATCAGTGAGTGCATACCATGTGTGTGTTTTTTGTGATTGGGTCACCTCACTCAGGATGACAAATACAGAGGTGAATGCTTGCAGCCAACCATTGAATTGAGAATGGAGTCCCCATTGAAAAAGTTAGAGAAAGGATTGAAGGAGCTGAAGGCATTTGCAACCCCATAAGAACAATAATACCAACCAACCAACCAGAGTTCCCACGGACTAAACCACCATCCAAAGAGTACACATGGACAGACCCATGGCTCCAGCTGCATATGCAGCAGAGGATGGCCTTGTTGGGTACCAAAGGGAGGAAAAGCCCTTGGTCCTGCCAAAGTTGAATCCCCCAGGGTAGGGGATGTCTGGGCTGGGAGGCGGGAAGGGGTGTGTGATTGGGTGGGGGAAAGGGGATAACATTTGAAAAGTAAATTTAAAAAATCCAGTAATAACAAAAAATGAAAATATTAATGGACAGGGCATAGCCTAATATTAGAGGACTTGCTTTACATATAGAAGGGTCTGCGTTCAGACACCAGAAACATTTTTATTTTATCATTTGTTCATACCTGACAGTATATGAGAACTGATTATTTGCTGGTTTCACAGCCCATAAGGGAGGACATACTTTAGATGCTGCTTACCTCTCAAGCTCCCTCCAGTTTCCCCTATGATGACCTTGGTGCTCCTTAAATAAGCTTTGCACAGTTAAAGTGAACTGTCTTATCACTTATTGAGCTCTTCAAATGAAAAGCTGCTCCTCACATAGTAATATAATTAGTCTATGTAGTGGGGTCAATTTTTTGTAGGTTTAAATTCCTAGGAATGCATAGATAGTCAAGGTAAATTACATTATTTATAAACTCACTGATTGATTCAACAGAGAAAACTCTCTGGCTAATGACAGACTCACGAGTCGAAAAAATACATGCAAGAAGCCAGTGCTATAGCTCTATGGTGTACACATAGACTCAGTACCCCTGGCACCACCACAAGAAAGTACACTAAGTCGTCTTCACCCATGGAACACCACAGCTTAGCAACGCAATACATGGTAAACTATGGTAGCAATACATGGTCATGATTGCTATCTGACTGTGTCGTATGGCTAACTGTTGTTGCCCAGGATTGTAATAGGATACCATGGAGCATATTATTTTCCCAGGGTGGGGGAATCAAAACCCAAAATTCAAAAATGGTTTCTACGAAAAAAAAATGTGAAACCATCTTAAGTTAAAGACAAACAGTATGGATTACTTACTATATACTAGGAAAAGTGAAAAATTAGGAAGGATTGCAAAGATAAAAGTAGACATACACTAACTCTAGAGATTTATACATACTATAATTAACATTAATATGCAACTCACCTTTATACTCTTCAACATAATTCTTCAATACATTCAATCCATAAGTAATACATTTTCTGAATAATATATTACATTATTGTTAAAATGTTATATATGTTAATATGTTATTGTTATTGTTAAAATGTTATTATATATGTTAATATTATTGTTGTTAAAATGCTATATATGTTATTATTCATAAATATATAATTGTTATGATGTTATTTTTTTTTGAAGTTGATACCAGATAGTGGCTGACAATGGGAAGTAAAATTGGAGAAAACCTATGAAAGAAATAATTTTACTTCTAAATATTTAGGCTTTGCAAAAATGCTCCAAGATTTCTTCCAGGACTGTTCACATAAAGAACGACTGGAATGATCAACATGTTGTCTTTAAAATTAATAGAAGTGACAGTGGCAGCAGCTACAATCATAGCAAGTATTTCGCAGTTGTTCCCAAACATGGTCTGCTGGACTCTGAGAAGATGGCGAATATGAGTAAGGTACAGCTACACCAGTGTAGAAACAGATTGTATGGTTTATTAGGATATTTATAACCACAGGGAATCCTCAGTTACATTGTCACTTCAAGTACACAGATTGGCCAACGTTATAAAAAAGAATATTAAATGCTGACTCTATAAATAATTACACTTAAAGATTGGAAAATCATTTCCCTCCATTGCCAGGAAAACTGCAGGTATGTTACCAATGTGAGTAAAATAATCAGAGTCAAATTAGGTAGTATAATCTACTTACTTTTGACCAGTGAGAAAGCTGACTGAGATGTAGGATTGAGCTTACCAAAGACCAGAGGATCTACTCACTTGAGTCTAGCCCAAATCATCAATGCACAAAGCTGGATTTGGGAGATGAGTTCTGTGTAATAATGGTTAGTAATGCATTCAACACATGCACAGATGTTTGAGCTGTCTGTATTCAGATGAGAGTAAAGAGTTCCATTAAGATACAAAAAAAGAGGAAAAGACAGAAACATATAAGAAAAAAACTTGCATAATTATTTTACAATGAGACAGCACCTGGCAAGATAAGAGAATAATGAACACCCTGTTCATGTTCTGGTTTTACTTAGTATGTCACATATAGTGGTCGAGTTCGTTTCTTTTTCTCCTAGTAAACTTTTCACAGCTTTTACTGGAATGAGTAGCTATCCTTTTCCTCCTTTCCTCCTATCATCCCATGAATTTAGGTCCATAAGTTTACAAGTGTACCTGGTGGTCATTGATGGGTTGACCTTTTCATTGGAATGTTATCCTTACTGGAAACCCAGGCAGGTGCTCCTTCCCTCCTTTGCATTGCACTTGACCCTGATCAAGTGGACCTACTTCGTCACAGCAAGAGAACGAAGACAAGACAGAGAAGAATTGAGCTAAGTAACAAAATGGAGAGTAGGCTTGAAGGATAATATTTAATCTTTTATGATAAATAGGCACTGCCCAAAGCCAGCATTTCCCTTGAGCTTTTTGATTTTGTGAATCAGTAGATTCTCTTTTGTTCCCAGCATTCAAATATACTTTTTATTTTTAATTTTTTATTTATTTTTTACGCTCTAGATTTTATTCCCCTCCCAGTCCACCCTCCGACTGTTCCACATTCCATACCTCCTCCCCTCCCTCTTGTCTCCATGAGGAGTTTTAAGTAATATATTCACCAATAATTTCATATATGTGTATAATATTCTACTCATACTCACCATCCCACACTTTTATGTCCCTCCCACTCTCACCCTCCTACCTCATTGAAAAAAAAAATTCTCCTTCCCTATCATTTTTGTTGCTGCTATTGGTTTGTGACCTAGTACATTTTACCAGGGCAACCATCATGGGCATGAGTATCAATTTACCCATTCAATTAAAATAATCTAAATGCTTTAAGACAGAAATTCCAAACGTGTATTTTTTGTTATATCTGTATATTTTATAGAAATAAAGTAAAAAATGAAATCATATTTTAAAAACAGATTAGATCATTGATTCCTTGTATTTCTGCTGGACACAAAATAAATTTTATCAGACATTTTTATAGTCTTTTCTAGAACCCTTATTGGTAGTGGCAACAATATGTGGCAGCCTATTCTTTCCTGATATGTTTTGATAGGTACTTAAGCACTTAGATATGTTCTAATTCCAACATAATATTTAAAAACCTGCCTGAACTTAACTGTTTTTCAATTAATTTTAAACACATGGAAAATTAGACACAGAAAATCATGTTGCAATTATCTGTTGACAAAATCAAAACAAGACTGGTTTTTATGTGTACTCCATTAGAGAAAAACATGTAAGAATTATGAATTCTATTTTGAAGTCATATTTTCCTTTTATCAAGAAAAGTGTAGAAAACACACTAGAAAGCTGAATACCATAGCAGCATTTCCTATGTAAGAATCTTTTTAAAACTCATAGCATGGCCAGCAAGCTTGAGCCTGGGGACCACAGGTAAGACAAACTTTTCTGCTACAAACGACTTGCCTGGTGATCTCCGGTCACACAGAGGCGGAGTTCCTCTGGGGCCGGACACTTCCGGTGTTTGGCCAGAGTCCCGGACCAGCGGAGGATCCCTGCCTTCAGCAGCTCTCTGCTCCCAGGCCCCCTGGAGGGGAGGTCTCACCGCCTGGTCGGGCGGGCACTCCTGAGGCAGCAGAGCGGAGGATACCACCAACGCTGCCCACCTCTGCCCACATCCCTGGCCCAGGAGGATACTGTATACGGCCTCTGGGTACCCAGAGAGGAGGGCCCAGGAGCAGCAGATCCACTGCGCCTGAGACACCACACCTGAAGGGACCAACCATAAACAGTTCTCTGCACCCAAATCCCGTGGGAGGAGAGCTAAACCTTCAGAGAGGCGGACACGCCTGGGAAACCAGAAGAGACTGCATGCTGCACACAGTACTGACCCCAGAGGAAAACAAAACCTATCTGGAACCCTGGTGCACTTAAACCTCCCGGAAGGGCAGCGAGATCTTCCTGGCTGCTGAGGCAGTGGAGAGCTCAGGCAACACCCCGCCAGCAAACTTGGAGCCTGGGGACCACAGGTAAGACAAACTTTTCTGCTACAAACGACTTGCCTGGTGAACTCAAGACACAGGCTCACAGGAACAGCTGAAGACCTGTAGAGAAGAAAAACTACGCGCCCGAAAACAGAACACTCTGTCCCCATAACTGGCTGAAAGAAAACAGGAAAACAGGTCTACAGCACTCCTGAAACACAGGCTCATAAGACAGTCTAGCCACTGTCAGAAATAGCAGAACAAAGTAACACTAGAGATAATCTGATGGCGAGAGGCAAGCGCAGGAACCCAAGCAACAGAAACCAAGACTACATGGCATCATCGGAGCCCAATTCTCCCACCAAAGCAAACACAGAATATCCAAACACACCAGAAAAGCAAGATCTAGTTTCAAAATCATATTTGATCATGATGTTGGAGGACTTCAAAGAAAGACATGAAGAACTCCCTTAGAGAAACACAGGAAAACATAAACAAAAAAGTAGAAGCCTACAGAGAGGAGTCACAAAAATCCCTGAAAGAATTCCAGGAAAACACAATCAAACAGTTGAAGGAATTAAAAATGGAAATAGAAGCAATCAAGAAAGAACACATGGAAACAACCCTGGATATAGAAAACCAAAAGAAGAGACAAGGAGCTGTAGATACAAGCATCACCAACAGAATACAAGAGATGGAAGAGAGAATCTCAGGAGCAGAAGATTCCATAGAAATCATTGACTCAACTGTCAAAGATAATGTAAAGCGGAAAAAGCTACTGGTCCAAAACATACAGGAAATCCAGGACTCAATGAGAAGATCAAACCTAAGGATAATAGGTATAGAAGAGAGTGAAGACTCCCAGCTCAAAGGACCAGTAAATATCTTCAACAAAATCATAGAAGAAAACTTCCCTAACCTAAAAAAAGAGATACCCATAGGCATACAAGAAGCCTACAGAACTCCAAATAGATTGGACCAGAAAAGAAACACCTCCCGTCACATAATAGTCAAAACACCAAACGCACAAAATAAAGAAAGAATATTAAAAGCAGTAAGGGAAAAAGGTCAAGTAACATATAAAGGCAGACCTATCAGAATCACACCAGACTTTTCGCCAGAAACTATGAAGGCCAGAAGATCCTGGACTGATGTCATACAGACCCTAAGAGAACACAAATGCCAGCCCAGGTTACTGTATCCTGCAAAACTCTCAATCAACATAGATGGAGAAACCAAGATATTCCATGACAAAACCAAATTTACACAATATCTTTCTACAAATCCAGCACTACAAAGGATAATAAATGGTAAAGCCCAACATAAGGGGGCAAGCTATACCCTAGAAGAAGCAAGAAACTAATTGCCTTGGCAACAAAACAAAGAGAAGAAAAGCACACAAACATAACCTCACATCCAAATATGAATACAACAGGAAGCAATAATCACTATTCCTTAATTTCTCTCAACATCAATGGCCTCAACTCCCCAATAAAAAGACATAGATTAACAAACTGGATACGCAACGAGGACCCTGCATTCTGCTGCCTACAGGAAACACACCTCAGAGACAAAGACAGACACTACCTCAGAGTGAAAGGCTGGGAAACAACTTTCCAAGCAAATGGTCGGAAGAAGCAAGCTGGAGTAGCCATTCTAATATCAAATAAAGTCAATTTTCAACTAAAAGTCATCAAAAAAGATAAGGAAGGACACTTCATATTCATCAAAGGAAAAATCCACCAAGATGAACTCTCAATCCTAAATATCTATGCCCCAAATACAAGGGCACCTACATACGTAAAAGAAACCTTACTAAAGCTCAAAACACACATTACACCTCACACAATAATAGTAGGAGATTTCAACACCCCACTCTCATCAATGGACAGATCATGGAAACAGAAATTAAACAGAGACGTAGACAGACTAAGAGAAGTCATGAGCCAAATGGACTTAACAGATATTTATAGAACATTCTATCCTAAAGCAAAAGGATATACCTTCTTCTCAGCTCCTCATGGTATTTTCTCCAAAATTGACCATATAATTGGTCAAAAAATGGGCCTCAACAGGTACAGAAAGATAGAAATAATCCCATCGTGCTATCAGACCACCAACGGCCTAAAACTGGTCTTCAATAACAATAAGGGAAGAATGCCCACATATACGTGGAAATTGAACAATGCTCTACTCAATGATAACCTGGTCAAGGAAGAAATAAAGAAAGAAATTAAAGACTTTTTAGAATTTAATGAAAATGAAGATACAACATACCCAAACTTATGGGACACAATGAAAGCTGTGCTAAGAGGAAAACTCATAGCGCTGAGTGCCTGCAGAAAGAAACAGGAAAGAGCATATGTCAGTAGCTTGACAGCACACCTAAAAGCTCTAGAACAAAAAGAAGCAAATACACCCAGGAGGAGTAGAAGGCAGGAAATAATCAAACTCAGAGTCGAAATCAACCAAGTAGAAACAAAATGGACCATAGAAAGAATCAACAGAACCAAAAGTTGGTTCTTTGAGAAAATCAACAAGATAGATAAACCCTTAGCCAGACTAACGAGAGGACACAGAGAGTGTGTGCAAATTAGCAAAATCAGTAATGAAAAGGGAGA
The DNA here is from genome assembly GCF_011064425.1 of Rattus rattus. Lineage (NCBI taxonomy): Eukaryota > Metazoa > Chordata > Mammalia > Rodentia > Muridae > Rattus > Rattus rattus. The sequence continues at coordinate 141,586,419 of NC_046157.1, read as the reverse complement.
CATAACTACAGATTCAGAGGAAATTCAAAAATCATCAGATCTTACTATAAAAGCCTATATTCAATAAAAACTTGAAAATCTGCAGAAATGGACAATTTCTAGACAGATACCAGGTACCGAAGTTAAATCAGGAACAGATAAACCAGTTAAACAACCCCATAACTCCTAAGGAAATAGAAGAAGTCATTAAAGGTCTCCCAACCAAAAAGAGCCCAGGTCCAGACGGGTTTAGTGCAGAATTCTATCAGACCTTCATAGAAGACCTCGTACCAATATTATCCAAACTATTCCACAAAATTGAAACAGATGGAGCACTACCGAATTCCTTCTATGAAGCCACAATTACTCTTATACCTAAACCACACAAAGACCCAACAAAGAAAGAGAACTTCAGACCAATTTCCCTTATGAATATCGATGCAAAAATACTCAATAAAATTCTGGCAAACCGAATCCAAGAGCACATCAAAACAATCATTCACCATGATCAAGTAGGCTTCATCCCAGGCATGCAGGGATGGTTTAATATCTGGAAAACCATCAACGTGATCCATTATATAAACAAACTGAAAGAACAAAACCACATGATCATTTCATTAGATGCTGAGAAAGCATTTGACAAAATTCAACACCCTTCATGATAAAAGTCCTGGAAAGAATAGGAATTCAAGGCCCATACCTAAACATAGTAAAAAGCCATATACAGCAAACCAGTTGCTAACATTAAACTCAATGGAGAGAAACTTGAAGCAATCCCACTAAAATCAGGGACTAGACAAGGCTGCCCACTCTCTCCCTACTTATTCAATATAGTTCTTGAAGTTCTAGCCAGAGCAATCAGACAACAAAAGGAGGTCAAGGGATACAGATCGGAAAAGAAGAAGTCAAAATATCACTATTTGCAGATGATATGATAGTATATTTAAGTGATCCCAAAAGTTCCACCAGAGAACTACTAAAGCTGATAAACAACTTCAGCAAAGTGGCTGGGTATAAAATTAACTCAAATAAATCAGTAGCCTTCCTCTACACAAAAGAGAAACAGGCGAGAAAGAAATTAGGGAAATGACACCCTTCATAATAGATCCAAATAATATAAAGTACCTCGGTGTAACTTTAACCAAGCAAGTGAAAGATCTGTATGATAAGAACTTCAAGACTCTGAAGAAAGAAATTGAAGAAGATCTCAGAAGATGGAAAGATCTCCCATGCTCATGGATTGGCAGGATTAATATAGTAAAAATGGCCATTCTACCAAAAGCGATCTACAGATTCAATGCAATCCCCATCAAAATACCAATCCAATTCTTCAAAGAGTTAGACAGAACAATTTGCAAATTCATCTGGAATAACAAAAAACCCAGGATAGCTAAAACTATCCTCAACAATAAAAGGACTTCAGGGGGAATCACTATCCCAGATCTCAAGCAGTATTACAGAGCAATAGTGATAAAAACTGCATGGTATTGGTACAGAGACAGACAGATAGACCAATGGAACAGAATTGAAGACCCAGAAATGAACCCACACACCTATGGGCACTTGATTTTTTTGACAAAGGAGCCAAACCATCCAATGGAAAAAGATAGTATTTTCAGCAAATGGTGCTGGTTCAACTGGAGGTCAACATGTAGAAGAATGCAGATCGATCCATGCTTATCACCCTGTACAAAGCTTAAGTCCAAGTGGATCAAGGACCTCCACATCAAACCAGATACACTCAAACTAATAGAAGAAAAACTGGGAAGCATTTGGAACACATGGGCACTGGAAAAAATTTCCTGAAAAAAACACCCATGGCTTATGCTCTAAGATCAAGAATCGACAAATGGGATCTCATAAAACTGCAAAGCTTCTGTAAGGCAAAGGACACTGTGGTTAGGACAAAATGGCAACCAACAGATTGGGAAAAGATCTTTACCAATCCTACAACAGATAGAGGGCTTATATCCAAAATATACAAAGAACTGAAGAAGTTAGACAGCAGGGAGACAAATAACCCTATTAAAAAATGGGGTTCAGAGCTAAACAGAGAATTCACAGCTGAGGAATGCCGAATGGCTGAGAAACACCTAAAGAAATGTTCAACATCGTTAGTCATAAGGGAAATGCAAATCAAAACAACCCTGAGATTTCACCTCACACCAGCGAGAATGGCTAAGATCAAAAACTCAGGTGACAGCAAATGCTGACGAGGATGTGGAGAAAGAGGAACACTCCTCCATTGTTGGTGGGATTGCAGACTGCTACAACCATTCTGGAAATCAGTCTGGAGGTTCCTCAGAAAATTGGACATGGAACTGCCTGAGGATCCAGCTATACCTCTCCTGGGCATATACCCAAAAGATGCCCCAACATATAAAAAAGACACGTGCTCCACTATGTTCATCGCAGCCTTATTTATAATAGCCAGAAGCTGGAAAGAACCCAGATGCCCTTCAACAGAGGAATGGATACAGAAAATGGTACATCTACACAATGGAATATTACTCAGCTATCAAAACAATGACTTTGTGAAATTTGTAGGCAAATGGTTGGAACTGGAAACTATCATCCTGAGTGAGCTAACCCAATCACAGAAAGACATACATGGTATGTACTCATTGATAAGTGGCTATTAGCCCAAATGCTTGAATTACCCTAGATGCCTAGAACAAATGAAACTCAAGACGGATGATCAAAATGTGAATGCAGATCGCTCCTGAGAGACACAGCCAGAATACAGCAAATACAGAGGCGTATGCCAGCAGGAAAGCACTGAACTGAGAACAGGACCCCTGTTGAAGGAATCAGAGAAAGAACTGGAAGAGCTTGAAGGAGCTCGAGACCCCATATGTACAGCAATGCCAACCAACCAGAGCTTCCAGGGACTAAGCCACTACCCAAAGACTATACATGGACTGACCCTGGACTCTGACCTCGTAGGATTGCAATGAATATCCTAGTAAGAGCACCAGTGGAAGGGGAAGCCCTGGGTCCTGCTAAGACTGAACCCCTAGTGAACTAGACTGTTGGGGAGAGGGCAGCAATGGGGGAGGGGTGGGAGGAACACCCATAAGGAAGGGAGGGGGGGGGGATGTTTGCCCGGAAACCGGAAAGGGAATAACACTTTCGAAATGTATATAAGAAATACTCAAGTTAATAATAATAAAAAAAAAAAGTTCAAAACATAAAACAAAAAAAAAAAAAAAAAAAAAAAAAAAGAAAACTCATAGCATTAAATGTGTAACAACATCAAACATACACCCACCGTGGTAAACGGGAGCCTTAGTTCTTCATGTAATGAAGTGCAGTACCAATGCCCTGTAAGATCATGGAAAATACAGACAGGATTCTCACATTCATATTCATTTACATTCAAGTTGCCAAATGCTGTAGTTACTCAAGGATCTAGGCGTCTAAATTCAAGCCATGTATCCTATCCTGGTACACAGGGATTAAGGTGCTTGATAATTGGAAAATCTGGTGAGTACATATCTATTCCTATCCATATCTTACTTAGGCAGGTTTTGATTTTCTACAAAATATTCATTCAAAGTTTCTTTCGAACTGCCCATTTAGAAATATATTGAGATATTCAAGGTCTTCGAGTCTTTCTTAGAATATTTCAAATATTTCCTCCTAAATTTATTTAATAAATATCTTTACAATAATAAGCATAATTATGAAGGAAAAAGTTCATTTTTTTACTGCATTGGCCAGAGTTTGACCTAACTGCTGTATTTATGGCAGGCAAGATATTTGTTTTGTAATGTGTTCTTTTCTCTAAACCAATGTCACTATCTTCCTCACTCCTCAAACAATAGAACTTATAAATTCCATCCTGTTATTTTGTTAATTAGGTATTATTTTCAAAGAACGCAATTTGGAATCAGACAAAGCAGGGTAAAAGCAGGGAGTGATGCACTTCTGAAGTCATAGTCCTATGAGATAAACTATCAGACCCAAATTCAGAGAAAGGTGAATCACTCAAAATTTTTTCCCTATATAAGTCTTCATTATTCTGAGAATACAGAGATTTTGTTGTTCCTATTATTTTGCTGAAGTTTCTGTTTCTTATTTTACCAAATTATAGATCACTGTTTAGTGTCAAATAATAGTTCTCATTAAAATTTCCTTTGGAGAATCAATATTTCTCAGGCTTTTGGCCAGAAAATGGACAATTCCATTACTGTAGTGTTTCCTGTCTGATGTACATGCGATCCTGGAAGACTGGCTGTGAGGGACAAGCAGGCATGGCTGCCCCTCGGGAGCTTTTCAATAAGAGGTATTAGCCTACTTCTGCTGTTCTCAGGTTGATGCTGTCAGGAAAAAAAGATATCATATGTACAGAGTGCACTATTACATATTACCTCCTTAGGGAGGGGATAATCTTCACTTTAACGGATAATGTATAAAGCTTTTACTTCATATGCTAATATTGAAAGATCATAAGGAGCCACAATCTTTTATTTCGAAAATGAATATTATCATGGAAAAGTATGATCTATAATTAGAAAGCTACCTCTATAAAATATTGACATTTCTCTAGGCTTTTCATATACACAAAAAATATGTATGTATGTGTATAATATATGTGTGATATATAGACAATATAAACATATGTGTGAGTGTGTGTGTGTGTGTAGTGTGTGTGTGTATGTATATATGTATATACATGGATTATTGGTGAGTAGTCAGACCTCAAAGAAGTTAAGTCTCTCAATCACTATTTGTAAACTGAGGAGGGATGAGAAGAGTAAGAATTCTTAAACTCTTCTGATGGAACAATCACCACAAACTCTCTCCTTTTATTTATATACAAGGTCATATGAAGTTAATTTGTAACACAATGAAAGGCATTAAAAAAAAAAGTCAAGAATAAGTGAGGCAGAAAAAAAAAAAAAGCTCTGTTTGCTTCCCAGTTGGCCAGAGTTAAAGGGGATAAAGCCATAACAGTCTCAAGAATAAAGAAAAGAAACAGGAGACAGACATCACACCATCTGGGAGGGACTGCCATATGGCCAGGGCAAACAAAGACAAAGGTGACCGAAGCCTCTGAAGCCTATGGTCACAGGAGTGACCATAGCTACGCGGCAGCATCTGAGATCTGTGGCTGTCTTTCCTCTTCTTTTAAGTCCATTTCTTTCAAGAATTACTGTTGTTGTTCTAGGTTGAAGTTATTTGTGTATAAAGAGCTGAAGTTGGCATCATGTACTGTTCGACTGCCATTTGCAGCCAAGTATAATTTTAACTGCCACATTTTACCAGTTTTGAGCATTCTAGGTTCTCCCAAATATTTGAGTCTGATTCTTTTTGACATAATAGCCAATTTAAGAAAATCCAACTATCACCAATACATCCATTATAACCTGAACTTTAAATTAGCTTTACAAATGAAATTAATCCTTTGGGAACAAGTTGCCTAAAGGTTAAAGCTCAAACCTTGAGAACTTAGAAAAGGATGTCTCCGGTAGCATCATTTTATACCTAGCCATCTATACTGGCAGCTTACCTCTGCAAAAATAAATAAATAAATAAATAAATAAATAAATAAATGTCATCTATGAGAAAAGGTTTTAACAATAAAATTGATGTTCTTTGGCTCTTTTAAAAATACGATATTTGAATGAACCATGCTATAATAATGACATATGCAAGCATATAGATTTTGAAAGCAACCCATAATTTTGTAGTTTCCACAGTGATTAGAGTCACAGGCACTGGTAAATTTTGGGTCAAAGGTTTTGTGGGTGGGTTGGTATCCTTATTGCTCCACTGGGTTCCTGCTGGCTATAGGAGGGGGCCTCTGCAGGTTCCATATCCTCAAGGCTATGAGTCACAACTGGGCTCATCTGGACTGAATCTTGGGCATTTCCCTTATCCTAGGTCTTGGTCACATCCTAGCAAAGCCCCCTAATTCCCAAACCCCTCATGTTGAAAATTTCATGAAAATGGCATTCATTCTCATGGCCATTTGGCCATCTTTCCTGTCCCCCTCCATCCCCACTGCCACCAAGGTCCCTTTCTCCATCTGTTTCTTAAGACCATTTAATTCCCCCTTTAGGTATCCTTGCTCGGGTCTTCCTTCTTGTTTAGCTTCTTTGGGTCTGTGGAGTGTAGCATGGGTATCCTGCATTTTATGGATGCTATCTGTTTATAAGGGAGTACATACCATGCATGGCCTTTTGGGCCTGGGTTATCTAACTCAGGTTGATGAAACAGAAAACTGAGGAGAGAATGTGGGAACGGCCAACCAATAACCTATTCAACCTGAGACCCATCCCATGAGCAAGTACTAATCCCTGACACTATTAATGATGCTCTGTTATGCTTGCAGACAGGAGACTAGCATGGCCGTCCTTCAAAAGGCTCCACTCAGCAGCTGATTAAGACAAATGCAGACACACACAGTAAAATAGTAAATGTAGCTTGGGGACTTCTATGGAAGAATAAGGGGAAGAATTGGAGTCTGAGTGGGATAGGAATTTCACAGAAAGGCCAACAAAATCAACTAACCTGCAGCCTTGGGGCTCTAACAGGCTGAACTACCAACCAAAAAGAATAGCATACATGGGCTGGACCTAGGCCTATCTGCCCATATATAGAAAATGTGCACTGCCGGGGTCCAGCCTCAACACAGATCAGAGTTCTCAACTGAAAGCAGGGATATCTGGAAGGCGCATAATAAATATACACAGACTGCTCTTTGGGTACAAACTGACAGGCAATTTCAAGGCAATTTCTCTCTCTCTCTCTCTCTCTCTCTCTCTCTCTCTCTCTCACACACACACACACACACACACACACACACACACACACAGCTTGAGGCTGCACACACTCTGCATTCTCTTGCGCACTCTGCTCTTTTATTGTGATTTTCTTTTCTTGAACCCCCACACTCATGCACACCTCTGTTCATTACCCTTTCATTCTCACACATACTCTTCATACACACCTCATACATATCTCACATACACCACATGCATGCTCCTTTCACTCACATACACAATCTTCATACACACCTCACATTCTCTCTTTACTCTTCACATGCTCTTCTCTTGCTCTCACATTTGTTCTCAGACTTGCTCTCTCATTTACTCCCTCATGCGCTCTCTCATTCACTCTTCACATTCTCTCTCTCATGCTCTCTTCATATGCTCTCTCTCATTCACTCTTTACATGTTCTCTCTCATTCTCTCCAGCCTTTCTCTTGCTCCAGTCTTTTATTGATAATTCAAAAGCAGGTGGAAAAAAGACATCGTATAATCATTGCCCAATCAAATTCAAAAGAATAACCACATCCCACAAAGAACTAAGAATTATAATTGTTCCCCAAAGTTTCAAGCTTCCCCTATTCCCAGGCCTGTGGCCAAAATAATAATTGTAAACTTATCATTATTTAAACTTTAACTTTTAACTTATTATACTTCAGAACTCAAAGCTCCGAGGTCAGCTACTTGCACTTTCCTGTGAAGCTCTAATGATAAATGACATAGGCAAAGCTGTCAGGCAGTGGCCAGAAAGAATCAAGGTAACCCTTAGCTCAGTGGTTCCGCAGCTTTCTGTTCCTTGCACACAATGACTCTCTTAAGAGTCCCAATGTTTTGACTTAGTTATATATTGTATACTTCCTTATCCAGGAACCACTCTCAAATGTTTTGTAAAACTTATTTCCTAATTTCAATAACATTTTCCTTTTTCAGGGTCCCAATGTTGGCTCTAATTCATTTTCTAATAATTTCTTTAAAGTTTCTTTGCAAGTCAAGCATTAATCTGGAACTACCATTGTGCAGTTATTACATTGTTTCCAAGATGAGAACACACAGCCTGCACCTGGGCCATTAGGGCTGTGCTGTGCTGTGCCCCTGTGCCTCAATTTCCAATTGTTTAAGAATCATAACATCAAGAAACATCTAGTTTCACAGAATTCACCAGAGCAGAAGGAGAAAGAAGTAAGAAAGTCAGATATAATAGAATAATTATGCACACCAAGGCCAACTGAAAGGCAGTCACACACAAATGAAATCTATACAGCTGTTGTCCATGAGCTAAGGTTAGGAGAAATGGGAACAACCAGTTTTTACAAAGAGCTGCTGCGGGCTACTGAGATGTCTCCATCCCGACCTACTGCAGGCAGCCTCTTATTTCAGATGGCCGGTCCCCTGGAAGGATGTGTCTCCTGCTTCTCAGGGTCCCAGACACTACCCTACTTTACAAGGAGCTGCCGCGGGCTTCTGAGATGTCTCCATCCCAGCCTACTGCTGGCAGTCCTTGTCATCGTATGTTGTCCCCAGCAGTGCACCTTCATCTTAATGTGAGATCCGGAGCAACTGGAGCAAGGGCTGTCCCAAAAGCTCTTGCCTGTCAGAGGGATGTGTTCTTCTAGCTGGGCTGCCTTGTCTGCTCTCAGTGGGAAAGGATATGCCTAGCCTGGCCAAAACTTGATGTGTCTGGGTGGGGAGATAACAGGGGGCTCCACCTGCTCAGAGGAGAAGGGGAGGGAGGATGGTGGAAGAATTGTAAGAAGGGGTGACTGGGAGGGGGACACTGAGCATGATATAAAATTAATAAATAGAAAACAATAATTAATTAAAAATGTCACATATAGACCAACAAAAACACAGGGGAGTGGGAGGGAGAGAGAGAGAGAGAGAGAGAGAGAGAGAGAGAGAGAGAGAGAGAGAGAGATCACAAACAGAAGTTTCAGCTTCCCTAGAAATCACTCCCAACAAAATATTTTCTTTGGTGCTTTACTTACAAGGGCACAAATAGGATCAAATAATACTTTGAGGCTCCTATAATCTCTAATAATCATAATATTTTGATATATTTTCTCTGAAAGTAGTGTTGCTGAAGAAAGAATAATATACATTTAAAGTGTAATGAATTGAGATCCACTATAAACTAGTTGCTAAGATAATGATGAGCATTTAGTAACTAACACTCAGTGGGCATCTATGTGCCAAACAAATTTCCAAATGTATCTCACAAAAACTTCTTTAGCTTCCCTGAGGATTTGGTTCAGTGAAAACTATCACTGCAAAGGTTTTTAGGTATGAGTAATGGTGATGAGAAATGGTAAGTAACATCTATTTCCAAGTTAATATTACAGAGCAGTAGAAATTAGGAGCCAAATCCTTCACAGTTAAGCAATTACAATACTTCCTTCTAGGAAGAAGAAATTGGATGGGCAAACACTCATTATAAGTGTGATTCCCAGTCTTCTGCTCTTTCATTTAGTGCAGCTTTTAGTTTACAATAAAATAAAGCCTCTTTGACATTTATATGTATGTATACGTGTGTGTGTGTGTGTGTGTGTGTGTGTGTGTGTTGTGAAGTGTCTGAATATTGTGCATGTTTGTGTACACAACTCTGGACATCAGTTTTTACCTTTTCTAAAGAAAGCATGTAGACAAGAATTCTACATTTCTATAAACTGAATATCTAAGCTTTAAAGAATCCTTTTTATCTTTGGGGAGTAGAATATAAACTAGCCAAAATAAAACCAGGTCTAGTGGGCAAGATATGTTTTCTGCATTGGGCTGTACACACGAGCATATTTGTACCCAAAATAGCTGAGACCCTTTAGAAAATCTTTCAAAAAGCCATTGAACTTCAGCCAACAAAGATCCCTTAACACTCTAGAATAAACAAGAGCATCTGGCGCTACCCTCTATGAGCTGTCACCTTTACTCTGCCTGTTCATAGACTTTCTGGATAAGAAAGTAATGGTTCCATCTGGTCACCACAACAAGGAAAGCAGAAAACACAGAGAAGCTTCTGGTGGGTATCAGAGACAATTCTGCAAGGCTGTCACTGTGGAGAAGAATGCAGATATTGTGGATCTTTGCAGAATGAGAGATTCCAGCGTGACACACTGACATGGTACATGGCAGGTATCACACATGGCCACGGACAACCTGCCCATTCTTGTTTAGCTTTGAAGTAGACATGATCAAAAATATTCAGACATTTTTATTGTTTTTCTTAGTGGTAATGAAGACATCTGAGATGTTGTAGGAATTGAAGGAAAGTGGGTATGGGACGATGAGACTTAGGATTTCCTTTCTAACGTAAGAGTGAAGTAGATTACCAAATAAATAAGAGCAGAAGGTAAAAGGAAGATTGGTTTATACTAGAGAATATAAGGAGCTTAACCTTAAGACTCCAATCTACTGTTGGGAGATAGAAGAACAAAAAGTTGTGGAGTTTGAGTATATGGACATAGTATAGAAGAGTGAAGACATGTCTCGTCTGAGAGAACAGAATTCTCATTCAGGGCCAGAGCATACAGATAGAAGCCTTGCCACATCTCTGAGGAGACCAACTACATGCTAATGAATAAGTCTCCTTTTCCACTTCTATGAACTTCTTTTAGGTCAAGAAGTTTTACCTCTAAGCATTTGAGCTTGAAATTCTATATGTGATTTCACTTCTCTGAGGTAGTGTTTAAAAGCATCACATGCACTAAAAGTTTAAAAAAACAAAACAAAACAAAACAGTTTGAAATGACTCCAACCACACATGTCTCTTCAATTTGGAATAAAGACCACCACCCCCTCCTCTGTGTGTCTTTTCCTTCCTCTCTCCCTTCCTTACTTCATTTCTTTCTCTTTTATATTAGGTCATAACATGGAAAAATCTCCATAACTTCTGGTAAAGGTGTAATGAATGAAAAGATGAAGGCACGGAAAGGAGGAAGCATTCTTACCATCCAGACTTTAAGAGGCACATTGGTTTGTTCATCCAGACTGGTTATTAGAGGGAAACGATGAGTGTCAGCCAAAGTCTAAATGGTAAGTTCAAGCTTAAAGTGTAACAGGGTGTGGACAACCTCAAACGTCCCGGGAGATTCTTTTTACTTTTGGAAAGACTCCACTGTATTTTCATCTTAGGGCAGGAAAGCAGCCACGGAAAAATGGAAACACAGAATTCTTCCCCTCTGATTTTTATCCAGGAGTCACTCCTGTGAGTGCTTTAGGTCATTAATTGGTTTAAATTGGAAAGATAGTGATGGGACAAGAGTCAGGGGATCTGCTTGATTTAGTAGCAGTTTGCCGCCTCATTAGATATATAACCTTGAACATGTTACTCAGCCTTTAAAAATGAACTGTTTTAAATTTTTCCTAATAGTATTTTCTTAATACGTCTTCACATTTCCAAATGTTCTCCACATGATTTTGATACATGCAGCCACTTTTATGAATAGGAGGGGTGTAAATCTCTCACTATGCATATTGCATTGGTAGGAGTGATGAAGCCACAATGTATATGTGTGGAAGAGAAAAAGAGAAGAGAGGGAGAGAGAGAAGGGGGGTGGGGGAGGGGGAAGAAGGAGGGGGAGAGGGAGCATTATCAGGGGCATGTGTATGTATTTATATATTAATGAGTTTTGTGTGTGCTTATATTGTGATGGTTTATGTGTCTGTTGAACACATGACTATGAGTTTCAATGTCCTTGTTCCTCTTTGACTCTTGTCACAGTGTCATTTGTTCTATACTATATCACAGTGTTTTCTTTTTTTCCAGTGTACTATTAAGGTGACTGGTACTATTGATCTTTGGATTACATCATATCAATCACTTTGAATATTTTTTGAATGTCATTTTGTTCTCCTGTATCCTTACTTAACTTGGATATAGTCCACAAGTGGACATGTTTGGTTACAGGTCATAGCTAAGGCTTTAACAAACTGGATAAACTGCTCTCAAGGAATTCCCACCAATTTGCAACGCCACAGAGAATATTAGATTTCTAATTGATGCACTGCCTCTCCACTTGCTATTCACAGTTTGCTTAACCTTAGTAATTTCAGTGGCTATGCAGTGCCCTATCACTGAGGAATTAACTTTTGGATATCTGAGGATTACTCTTCAAATAACCATTGCCCATGTAAACGCTTACTCAATTCCTATATCTGTTACCAACTACCAATACTTCATCAGTTTGTAAGAAATAAGCATATATTCTAAATACATGTATTTACCTTATATTCATACCCATACATTATTTATGGTATGTAGATGCTCAGCATCTCATGCTTAAGTTGGATACAAATCTTATGGTATGTGTGAGTTATGCATAGGGGTGTGTGTGTGTGTGTGTGTGTGTGTGTGTGTGTGTGTGTTTGTGTGTGTGTTTTGCTCTGGCATTTGGTATTTTTTGTAGTTATTGACAGAATATAGTCAAGCACCTGTAAGAGTGTGTCAAGTTTGGAAAGGTAGTTTACCTAATTTTAATGATAACGGTATGCTGTTTTTAGAGTTCTGTTTTGCAAAAGCACCAAATGTAAGAATATATGTACATCATTATAATATTTGACATCATTCAAGAGTTTCTTTGCCTCTCTCTCTCTCTCTCTCTCTCTCTCTCTCTCTCTCTCTCTCTCTCTCCTTCTCTTTCTTAAGACTCTAGGTAGTTACTAAGGTGATTCATGTCAATACAAATCTACAAATCAATGTCTGTCTTGCTAGACCAGAACACAGGTAGGACCAATAGGCATGCTAACTTGGAATGGAGAAAGCTCATGAGGCTTCAATTCTAGACAAAGAACCACAGACGACTTAGCAATGCAGAGAATAGGAGAAAATAATTTTCCCCAAGGAAGAACAGACCAACTGATTAATCCAGTATTCCCTAGGAGGTCTTCATGCATACAAGATTCTTAGTTGACTTTAATTTTATACTGTATGACCAATGTTTACCAACCCTTGTCCTCTACATCTCCCCATTCTACTTTAGGCTTTCTGAGTTGACTTCCCGAGTATAAGTGGAATTTTAAATTACTCTTTTTTGATTCCTGTTTATTTTACCTGATGTCCTCCAGGTGTGGTTCTGTTATTATAAATCATAGAATTTCATTCCTTAAGAATTAATAATATACCATCACTTGTGTGCCAGATTTTCCTTATGTGTTTATACAGGTAAGTTTAATGATCAATGCTTTCCAGCCTGCATTTTTCAATATGAGATAGTTCTATAGCTAGGATCATCCAAAGTCATAGTTCTAGATTTTGAAATGTCATTTCAGAGGTTTCTTTCTGTGGGTGCCCTTGCTAAGCATCGTTGTAAGCACCCACACTTAGTTACTGGGGCAAGTTTGCTAGACATGCAAGTGAGGAATGAGATGAGGCTCAGGTTGGAATAGCCATGGCAACACTGACAATTTTTTGAAAGAAATCAGGCTTTTTAAAAAAATACCTTTATCAAAAACAAAATATAATAGCAATTGCCATGATCAATACACCTGTAGTTTTGTGGATACAATGAAGTTGGCAAATTATACAGAATATACAATATTAATGTCTAAGTCAATTGCCCTGCCAAACTCCATGCTTCCTTGACTACTAAAGGAGCATACAAAGAAAAACACAGCAGGATGAATGTGTCACTGCCTGAAAGAGTGCATCAGTCTCTCAAGCCCTGAAAAGCACAGTGTGCCCTGGGAGCCATGGACTCTTAACATCTAAAACCAATGACACATACCTGGTTAGACCAGGCCAATTCTATGATTCCTTACACATTGTCAAAATCTTTTCTTTATTTTTGCATAGAATAGCTAAGATGTGTCTTCCCTGAATCCACTGCATAATAGGTGCTAAAGATTTCATGGGAAGTTGTGCTAGATTTGTGCCTTATTCTGTCCTTTAAATTTGAATGATGCTGGTTTCTATTTAGGATAAAGGTTCACATACAGTTTTGTTGGCATTTTTACGGGTCTATAATTTTAATTTTGTCAAACATGTAGAGATTCAAGTTCATAGAATGACTAGTGCCTGGCAATTATTTAAAAAAAAAAACTTTGGATAATTCTATGCAGAATTCACAAAAGTATTTTTGGTAATCATAAAAATCTATTTAGAATTTAGCATGCAATTACTGTGCCCAATTTAATATATTGTTTCCAGTTCTTTGTGATAGATTTAAGTAAAGAATAAGAAACAAAAAGTTAATCTTTCATGTTCATGCTAGGAATAATATTATTTTATGTGCTTTTCACCAAGGAGATGTTCATGTGTCACATTTTAGATTTCAGTTTGATTGTCATGTTCATAAATCCTAAAATAAATTGCCTTTGTCAATAGTCTTTCATCAATCTATTTAAAGACCTAAAAAAAATCTCTGTTGAATTTAAATTTTAATAGAGGATACAAGATATTTAAGTCTGATGGTTACATATAAATATCAGATTAGGTATTTTGCAATTCAATTAAGTTGTGAATAATTATAGTTTGTGCTTGAGATTTAATGTTAAACACTGCATTGTTTAAGTTACTTTCCTTTGGGCTATAATCCATTCTTTAAACTGAGTTTTATTAATGTTGAACTAAATTTCTAATATCATTTCACGTGACATTCCTAATACTAAGTGTGATGTGTTAAATACTGCCACACACTAGTGAACTCTCTCCTTTAGAGACAAGTTTCTCTACCACCCTTAAATTTATAGTGGAATGAATTGTTGGATTCTAAGATGAGGTGATAAGAATTTTGAGTAAAGCCCATTAGTTTTATTGTTCTTCTTCTTCTTTATGAGATGTCAGTGTCCTTGAAGAGATTAGTCTCAGCTATTCTAATATCCACTCAACAATTTCCTCAACATCGAAATGAGGTCATTTTGGAATACCAGCTCTCAGCTTTACTATCTATTGCTAGTAACTGGAAAATGTTCCAACAGAGCTCTGTAAGAATTACCACTGCAAGCTCATGATGACATTAAAAACCATGTTCTCAACTATTATGCTTTACAGTTATATTTTCATACAGCATTTGCAAATTATTGACATGCTTTTGATAAGAAGAAAGAAGTTATTACACTGGCCTTCATTTAGAAATGTATGCTTTGAATAATTCTATCAAACTAATCCAGAGAAGATCAATTGAGAAATTTTTCTGAGTACCAGAGGATGAACAGTGGGGCCAAAGATGAGTTTTGTATTATTATAAAGTCTGTGACACTATTTATATTTACAAAATGGACAAAAACAATGAGTATTATAATAGAACAGGTAACCTGCAATTAAAGAAAGTCTTTATAAACACATATAGGTTATAATGACTCTACTTTCTCTGTAACTTGAGTAGATGGAAATTCTAATTTAAATATTACATTTTAGTATGACTTCATGAATTGGACATAGCAACATAGGGACAAACATACTAGGAATAAAACTGACATTATGAAGTGATTATTCTGAAGGAAAATGCTAAATGCATATCAAACTGATGTCAACATCAGATTGTAAGTGTTGTAGCAACAAGTAGCCAATAAAATAAAAGAGAGAGAGTCAACAGGAGAGTGAACAGTGTCTTCATTTATAGCTCTCATGGTATTATTAATGAAGATACCATCCAGCTTCTGCTTATCCTCCATCATAGAGTGATGTCTCATGTCACCAGAGACTCAATCTGTCACTGCTGTGCTTTCTCATAAAGAAAGCCAAGAACTTGGTAAATGAATGTCAAATACTCTTCTAGATTGGACACAAATGAAGTTCAATGGGCTTGAAAACAGGCCATGGTGCTGAGTGTGGGGAGTATGGTGACTAAGGGGCACTTATCTAATAATAGTAAGTTCACCTCTAACGAGCAGCCTCACGTGGTGTTCAAGGACAAGTCCAACAGAAGGACAGAGGTGATAGCTTTCTTTTCTAATTGAAGAAGACAGATAATTGATCATCAGAGTTGTTAAAAGTACTGCTACAATGAAAATGCCAATATATACCTGTAAGAACAGTCTGTGCTCAATAGGAAGTCTTAAAGGGACAGTAGATTATACACATACTGGTTTTTATATACAAAAACATTACCGACGCAGTATTTTTATGTTCCTAAAAGCAAACACTTGGTGAACTCCCTTGAAGGTATTATTATTTGCATTAACATTTAATGCACTATTTTCTGAAAGGCCAACAGCCTTGTTGCAGGCCTTTATATAAGGTTCAGAAAATTTCTCATAAAACTATTCAACACAGTTAGTGTTTTCCTACCTAACTGATGAAAAGGAGACTTAATTGGTTAGCCTTTCTCATTTTAAGAAAATGCTGGAGACAGATTAGTCTATGTAAGATGAAAAGAAAAATATATTTGCTCACAATATGGAGAGTCAAAGTCGTAAGTGTATAGTACAGGTTTGATGAGGGAAAATTGTTGACAACGCCAGCAACTTAATCCAGTGCAATATGATACAAATTTTGTTGGAGTGCCTACCCTTCCATGATGATATTTAAAACACACTCCACAAGCTAGAACCTATACTTGACACTGTTTCTGTGGCCATGGACCTGAGAATAGATATGTCATGGGCCAAGGTCACATCCAGTTACTATTGTTCTGCTAATGGAATATAGTAAGAACATCACTCCTAATAATAGTCTGCTATAGCCATAGATTAGTGTCTCATAAACCATCACAAAGAAGCTTCTTCTTGCTCTAGAAGGAAACCTTCACAGAGACCCACAGTTGGACAGTGTTCAAAGTGTGAGAGACCTGGGAACCCTCAGTTTTAAATGGAATGTCTTCATCAAACTCCTCCCCTCAGGGATCGGGGAGCTATATGAAAGAGGAGACAGGAAGATTCTAAAAGCCAGAGAGGACAGATA
The DNA here is from genome assembly GCF_011064425.1 of Rattus rattus. NCBI lineage: Eukaryota > Metazoa > Chordata > Mammalia > Rodentia > Muridae > Rattus > Rattus rattus. Next base: position 141,569,835 of record NC_046157.1, on the reverse strand, counting down.
ACTTCAGGAAAACAGTGTCTTCTAGAAAACACTGTGATCTGAGTTTTGGCCAACAGGCCTGAGATTTTTTAACATGCTAAAAGCTGGCTTGTTTTCCTAAAGAAAGCAGCAAATTAATAAAAACAGGCAGGAAATTATGTTAGTCCTAATGGCCATTATATACAAATGACTAGCAAACATTTCTGCTTATATTTCATGTCTTGACATTTTCTTTTGTTTTAAGAAGAAAAAGAATTGGAGTAGAGATTGAGAACTATGGATAACTACTGTAGTTTGATTGGTCATTGTTTCAGTTTTTGCTCTCTAAGGTGGCTCAGTGGACTGTCTGATTCCCATGATTCCTACTTGAGACAGGCGTCAGTTCCCACAGGCTGCGTCTCCTTTATGATTCATGATGAATGTGATCTCATCAGGGGATGATTTGTCTTAAGAATTCTGCTATTTCTAGAATCTGTGGTGGCTGCAGGTTTAAGAAAATGACTGGAGACGTTTAGGGACTATTTCTGGAGGCTGGAACAGAACAAAAAATATGACTGTAAAAGAGTTCAGTTACTCTTGCCCTTCGTGTTTAACTTGGTGAACTAGGTTAGGCACCACCAATTGTAGACAGATATTCATTGACTGATTAGCATGCCTATATGCAGAGTGGAGTGAGGACATGGCTTGAAGTAAAGGAAACAGATATAAAGAGAAGTCTGACGTGTTGTTGTTGTTGTTGTTGTTAAAATGCAAGTCCAAGTGAAAAGTTTGTAGTTTGGGCAAATGATTTTCTCAGTAACGGTCATAGAATGACCTTATAGAACATGGGGGTTGGCAATGATGTGAGAATGTATCTGGAGAGAATGAGTAATTACATCTTGAACCTGAAAATGAGTGACTTCTGGAATCCGAAGCCATGATTTCAGAACCATCTTCTCCTAGAGCTGCTTTCCAATATTCTTATGGGCCCAGCAAGCTTTAACCTTCTAAAAACTCTACACTTTTGAACAGTGACATCTTTTATATGGATCAAGCTTTTCCCACATGGCCACAGGGAGACATTCAGTATCCCAGTGACAGCCCACACATGCAGACACAACATCTTTGCTTTATAATTTCATTATCTGACGACTCCAAGATGAACGTTGAGGGGATCTAAAAGATGTCTGCAGAGGACTTACATTTATTTACCAGATTTACACTACTTTTCAGAGATATGTTTTCTTCCTCCCTTGTAGATGAGGCACACTGCCGTCACACCCTTCACTGAACAGAGCAAGATGCACCCCACACTCAGCAGTACCTACAGTTTGCCCCAGTGTCAGCCGCTTTGATTACTTTTCCTGTTGTTTTTTCTTATATTTTATTTTTCTTCTTGAGACTTTTTTTAGTAAAATGTTATATTTTACATTTAATTATGTGTCTGCATGTATGTCTGTGTTTGTGTGTGTGGGGTATATCTATACATGAATGCTAAAAAGGAGAGAAAAGCTAGGATTCCTTAAAGCCAGAGTTGTATTTTTTTAACAAAGCAACATGGGTCTTGGGAACAAAATTCAAGTTTTTTTCTTATCTACTGAATGCACTCTCCAGTTCTTCTTTGACTCCCCTAATTTTATTTGGACAGGTTCTTGCTATATAGCCCTGGCTTGCCTGGAACTCACCTCGCTTTGTAAGGTAGCCTGGCCCAGATCACATCAAAGAGTTTCCTGTCTCTGCATCGCAAGTGCTTAGAATAAAGGGATGCATTGCTACAACTGTCCCTTTAAAAATAAATATTGCTACTTATTCTTTGAAAAATTCATGTATGAATACAATATATTTTGGTGATATCCATCTACTGTTTCTATCTATCTCCAACTCCCTGAGATCCTTCTAATCAACCTATCTCCCAACCTTATGGCCCCTTTTGAAATGAAATGATTTTATTATTAATGACTTCCTGAATCAGTGAATGCTGACCATACGCAAGGATGTGGGTTGATTATTGGGGCATTGGCAGTTCACCAGCAGCCATCTCCACAAAGAGAAATAAACTGTCTTTTCTTGAAAAGAACACCTAAGCAACTGTTGAAAAGGAAGCTAACTAACATATAGATAATTTAATTAGGCAAATACAAGAAGATCATTTAATTGATACTAATTATATCTGGAAATGGGGAGCATACAAAGACAAAATATGAGAGTTTTGAAGCCTGATTTAAGTATTCACTAGCTATGGAAGCCTGTTTAGGAATGAACAAAATTCTAGGCACAATAGTAAAGCATTGTGGACATATCAGAGTCAGAGTTCTAAGCAAATCATAAACAACCTGGGCAAAAACATCCTTGACATGAACCCTTTCATAAAGGTGAGCTAAGTAATTCAATTTTGAAAAGGAAAGAAAAGAGGATTTTAAAATTTTCAAAATAGCCTTGAAACAACTAAAAATGTTACATTCTAGATAATAGGATCCTGAGTGACCCAGAAGAGTTCTCATTTCCAGAGGACATTGCTTTCCAGACCAGATAGAAATATTGGGAAGAGAAGAACACCTATATGATAGTTACAGAATCAAGTTTATTCTTTCTAAAGTTTTTGGACAAACATAAGAAGAGTTTGAATTTCACAGCATAAGAAACATCACAATATCAACAGTGAAGGCAAAGAAGCCACGAATCTGTGAAACCTTTCCATAGGCCATGGCCGTTTGTTCACAGAGCACTCAAGGCTAAAGAGCAATATTCGTTCTTGGCTCTGGATACAAGAGAAACATAACACAGTGTTTTGTAAGGAGCCAGCTTGTTCTAAGTCAAGGCTGAGTTTAATAACCAACACTGTTCTCAGCCTAAATGTCAAAAGCTTTGTGTGCTTCTTCCTTGTAATTGAACTCATACTGAGTCACATAGAGAGGATTAAAGTAAGTTGGAAACAACAAACTTACATTTTTGTTGGAATACATTTAACTTAAGAAACAACCACAACAACAACAGAAACACTTGATCATAACTCATTACAGAGAAATTCCCCTTGATACAAGCAGTGACAAGATACAATTCATTTGTACACAGCTTCTTTCCTAAGAAATCCAATTACTGAAAGACTAAAAGTGTGTTACAGTAATAAAGCCTACATTGTAATCTAGTTATATGACATAATTAATACTAACTCTGATGTGATGGTTAGTTTACATGATCCCATTTACCCTGCTGAGGCCTTTTAGGGAACATATGTAAGAGAGAACAAAATGTCTGTCTTCTGTTAAAATTTTGCATTGAAACTAAGAAAATTGTACTGGGAAGTAGACCTTTACGCTGCTGAGGAAAAGAACTAGGTTCTTTCCCATATTTAATGAGCATGGGGACAGAATGGACAAAGACAGAAATATCAAGTAAGTTTTAAGAATCCTTTAAGATGGTCTGCAAGATCGAGGTCTTTCCACCCTTGTCTTCACATGTCTGTGGCTTACTTCTAGAGATGTATTAGAGTACACAGGTGAGATGTTAATCTACAGTTATAGAAAGCCTGTGATTGCCGTTACTCCACCATTGCTTCTCCTGCTCCTATTTTCCAACCTCGAACTCCATTTGCCATCTGAGGGAAGTCAGCTGCCATGCCATAAACAATCCTATAGAGAAAATTAGATAGCACTGAATAGATAACTCTGGCCAGTAACCATCAAAGCCTGCCAATGATACAAGTAACCTTGGAAACAGGTCTTTATGTTGTGAATATTGCATCCTAGAAAGCATATAAATCACAGGCTTTTGAGTCACTAAAAATAAAAGTGTCAACTCTGCCATGTCCAGATAACTGATCTATAAAATCTGGAAAATTTGAACTATTAGACTATTTAAATGGTTAGTAGACGATTTGAAACAGAGCAGTACATATTCAATGATAGATGTCTGAGGAAAGTTTTGCTCTTGTATAATTTGATGTGGAATTTTTCCCCCCACTTCCCATAACCATCACCATTTGAGCAAAGGCCAACTTTTCATTAGTTAATTGAACCCCAAATGAGTGGGATGTACATTTGTAATTGAATACAGTAAATTGGTAAATGTCAAGAGGTATTTTGTGAGATACAGCAAAGGATAAGAAGGACAAACTAGGTATCCATATGCTTTTAAAAGGCTCTAACAGGTAGCATGTGGTCTCACATTGCTTAAATCTGTATCTTAACCTTTTAAATTCTAAAGTCTAACTGCCTTACGGAGGAACAATTGGGTTGATTAAATAAAGTCAATAGGACAGAAGGATGCTTTCTTGTCCCTGGTTAAAACTTGCAAGCAATGGTCTTCATATGTTAGAAACCCAAGAGAAGGATGATCAACATCCTCTGTATTCAAGGATTACTAAATCTGAATTATTATATGAGGCAAATAATTTCTAGGCATGTAGGCTAAGCTACTTGTGGACACTCTTAGAGTACCAGGTAAAATATTTTTATGAGAGCCAGTTCTAAATATCTGACTAATAGTTATGTATATGTATTTAAGTTTTTTCTGAGGCATGTTTTCAATAAAACTTTGTTGCAAAGATATATCAGAGTAGATAACTCCATACTCCTCTAAGAGGCCTCCATTGTTTGTCAAAAGAACTCAAGTTGTGAGTCTAATGCCATTGACATAGGATAGTTTGCAACTCTACCTAAAATGACATTCTGGTTTAAACAAAGTACACAGAAGAAGCTGTCTTAGGTATAGGAACAGGTATGCATAGAGGCTATCGACTTGTGAGTATTTGCTTATGTAAAGGAACTGTGACACTGGAGATTCATAGTGAAGGACTCTTCAAATAAGCCACTGATGCTTTTACAGAGCGAGGATTCAGAAAATTAATACTAAGGTACAATAGATCCAGCCAGGGGCATTGTGTTAACTTCCTTCCATCTGATACCAACCCTGGCAGAACAGAAGCAGTTGCTGGCTGTGAGGCAGAAGTGCCAGGAAAATAGAAAGGGCAAATGTCACTTCCCTTGGGTGTTGAACATTTAAGAAGAAGAGTAAGGAGGAGAAGAAGAAAGGGAGAGGAGAAGGAGGAGGAGGAAGAGGAAGAGATGAGGAGGAAGAAAGCATTTAATTTGATGAAATATTAAAATTCTGCTGACATCACAGCAAATATTTAACACACCAAACTCACCATATTCTTGTATCTTAGAAGTGAAGGGACTCTAGCCAGTTTGTCCATGGTGTTCATGACTCTAGCAGGACCTGACCTTCTCTGTCCCTCTGCATGGTTAAAATCCTTAGATTCCATTCTTAAAGCTAGTCCTTGAGGACTATGCACTTGTTTGTCCACTTTCTCTTCCCAGGGCTGACAACCAAAGTCTAGATATCAAAATATTGAAATCCAGCAATCAAAAGACCCTTTGCTCACCTAATTAACATGTCCAATCAAAATTAAACACCTCTCTCTAACATGAGTTTCCCCTTGTACCTTTAAAAGTCATCATTTTAATATGGGCCATGGTTGTCTCTTCTCTACCCAGAGGCAGTCCTTTGGTCCTCTGTACAAATACCTCTTCCCTCTTTCCCTTGCTCCCTTTCCCTCATCCTCTATCTCCTGAGTTGGTCTTGTACACCCTGATTTCTGTTCCTCAGCGGCAAGTAAATCTCCTTTGTAGTAAAAATTTGGCCTTTGGCGTCCTGAGCCAGTACTTTTCCTTTCAAGTAATAAAGTAGTGCTGATCCAAATTATTTTCATTGTTGTACTCTATCAAGTTCAGCAAATTAAATAAACCAACATGTGGGCATACACTAGGCAAACTGTATTAGTAGCACTCCACTGTCATGAGCTTTTTCATGAAAAAAATTCTTTGGAAATTTCAAGGTTAAAATATACAGTGTTTGCTCTCTTCTCATGAACTACTCTATTGTATTTTATAGTGCAATTGTATCACTCTTTGAAAGTCATCTTTACCTAACAAATCTTTCCCATAGAGTCAAGTTGTTTTACTCTTTTAAAAATGATTTATCTCTGTGTGTGTGTGCGTGTGTGTGAGTGTGTGTGTGTGTGTGTGTGTCTGCGTGTGTGTGTGTGCGCGTGCACGCACAGACACCCATGGAGGCCAGCACATAGTATCAGATTCCCTGGACCCTGAGTTGTAGAAGAGTGTAAGGTATACCACATAGGTGCTATAAAGCAAACCCTCTGAAAGAGGAACAAGTGCTCTTAATGGCTGAGCCATTTCTTCAGTTCCTGATGTGTTACTCTTATAGATAATATTTGGGTGGACTTTGTATATGAGTTTGATATATGATAGTAAGCTTTTGGAAATTCTGATTTTAGCAACCTTGATATCAACTGAGAGTTCACATTTACATGTTTTTGATTGGTTTGTATAACCTTGATGCTCTAATATCTCTCTCCCATATTTTTGAAATCACTACAGTTGGGTTTTGAGCCAAGCTAATCACATAAAATATTCTTGTCATGAATAGCTCCCACATTGTTCAATCTGATAGCTACAGCTTGTCCTTCTTACTGATAGAAATCTATTGCAGTTCCCAGAGGTTCTTTCTTTCCTTTCATTAAAGCATTTTCTATCCTTGTGTTTGGATTCCTATGCTTTCTTCCCTTTAGTCCTCTTCTCTTTGCTTTTCCTATTACCCCCAGTTTATGTCTAGTGACTTAGGGTTTGAATGTTTTTCTATCCATACTTATTCAGTGTTCTCATGGTATCTCATGGCCTTTAATATCATACACTGATGACTTTCAAATAACACAGACCTTTCCAGCCAGACTTAGATCTGTACTTCATTTCACATTGTACCCTCAACTCCACAAACGTTCACATTTTATTATATTAGACATTACTAATTTGATAGCCTAAAATAAAACTTTAGGCTTTTTGGTGTGTCTATACCACACGCACGGGAGCACGCGCGCGTGCGCACACACACACACACACACACACACACACACACACACACCCTCGAAGCTAAGTTAGATAAGTCCTCTGCTTAAAAAACTGTTGCCCTTTCATTTCAGGGTAAATTTCATTGCCTTTATTATGTATCATAAATCTGTGCTGATCTGCTGTTCTAATTCCAATCTATTCATCCAGAAGTCCTCTGCTTTCCTCAATTTACTCCATTTCCTCAGTCAAACTGTCCCCTTGACCTCTAAAACTACATGTCTTTTTAAAAAGTACTTTAAAATGATTCACTTATTTATTTTCTTTCTTATGTGTACCAGTATTTTTTCCCCATGTTTGTCTGTATACCATGTTCCTGCCTGATTTCCACAGAGGTCAGGAGAGGCCATTGTTTCTGCTGGAACTGGAGATTTGAAGGATCGTTAGTCACTATGTATATGTATATGTATATGTATATGTATATGTATATGTATATGTATATGTATATGTATATGTATATGTATATGTATATGTATATGTATAGAATCTGGACTTTTTCAAGAACAGTGAGTACTTTCAACCACTGACCCGCAGGGCCCAGCCTAACACTACACTGAATCCATTTTGCATTCAGACTCCATCTTATGTTAAGGTTGTCCTTAATGTAAACTCAGTTACTGGAAAAATGGCAACTTGTTCCAGGAACCAAGACATTCTTACTAACAGCCACAACTCCTCTAGCAAACAGCCATGTCACCACTACTAACAGCCAATCAGCTCTTAGGGTAAAAGTAACAAATGTTCCAGATGTCTCAAAATAGATCGCTTAGGCAAGTTACTATCGTTAATACCAAGCTGAAATCGTTACTAGCCAACAGAAATGCTGTAATTTTCAAGTATCCACCAATCGTGTAATTGCCAAGTGGGAATGCCCCTTGCCCTGCTGAAAGTGTGATAAGTAGGCAAGGCTTTACTGGCTCAGCGACCTCCACACACTTTTCACCCTTCTGCTGCTTTGGAGAGGTTAGAGAGGTCTGAGCCTAAGCTTAAATAAATACTCTTTGCTTTTGCATTTGAGTTGGACTGATGCCAAGAGCCATCTAGGAGAAGCTAAAAACTAGCAGGTGACCTTCCTGAGATGGTTTCACCATGGACTAAAATCTATGATGAATTTGCTTCTTTAGACAAGAATGACGATATTGCATATGAGGAAAGATCCTGCTACGAATATGCTTTTCTTGTTATTATTAAATATAAAACAATCACTAGGTACTGATCCACCCTTTTAAGCAGATTTCTGTAAACCCAAGATGTACTATCTTGGAGTGGTCCTATATAGACAAATAAATAATACTTCTATAGAATTCCTGATTTGATTCAAATAATTTTAGGAACAAAGTTTTAAGAGATGATCTTAGTTGCTAGAAAGATGTAATACAGTTAGAACCAAGAACAGAATGTGTTCATTCTTCATAATTGTACCTAAAATCTGCACAATCAGAAGTAAAATGAGCTTTCATAATTACACTAAAAAGAGAAATAGACAGGAAAATTTTATGTTCAAGGAAAACATTTGGGTCCAAGGATAAAGTGACAGGTATGTACTATCATAAGGCAAGGCCATGTTAAAAATGTTGCTTTGAACTATAATGAGTACATTATAATGAACACTGTTTTGAACTTAAAATCAACATCCTTCTATATCTCCAAATCTAGGTAACATTTTTTCCCTGTGCTAATTTTCTAAAGAACTTTTTGTCTAAGAAGATATAAAATAACCAGAGAAAAGAAATAATGTTGTTAGTTGACTTGGGGAACTTTGCTCCACCCAACCATCCATCCATCCATCTATCCATCCATCCAAATATGTATGTCTGTTTGTCTACATGTACATATGTAGGTATATGTGTATATATGTAAGCATGCATGAATACTTGTGGAGTTGACTGTGACAGACGTTTGGGTTTGGCCTGTGGGTGTATGAATATTTGAATGTATATGTGTCTATACATATTTGCCAATACAAATCATCTTAATTCTTTTCCTTTCCTTCTTCTTTGGTTCACAAAGAGTTAACGAACTTAGCCAGAGAGGCTTCTGGCTAACTCACCAGAGAAAGGAGCATTAGCAATAAATCCTTTCACTTCATTCTCTGCTGCTAAAGAGTATGTGTAAATTACCACATTATCGCTTATTAAAAGTAATAAAGAGTTAAGAAAGAGTTAAATTTTAGCACTTAATGAAGCACAGAACAGTAAGACAGAGTTAAGTTCATCGCACAGAACAGTAAGAAAGAGTTAAGTTTCCCTAGTGTGTATTTAAGCATAAAGTGTTAAATAAAGCACAGAGGGTTATAATGCTTAATAAAGCACAGAGTTAAAGAGGACAAAACAACAATTTTAAACCATAGAATAAGCAAAACAGGTTTTAGAATCTTTTAGAAGTTCTCAGCAAGCATTCATTATAGTTAGAGAGTTAGAAAGCCCTCAGTCTTTAAGTCACACACAATGCTGCGTCCTATTTCAAGCCCATTCTAGGCTGGGCAAGCTCTCAACAGACTCCTGGTGGTCTCTGCTGGTCTGTGGGGATCCTGTATTCTGGGTATAACAGTCCGTTTCTCCAGTTCCTTACATATTGCTTAACTGTCTCAGATTTATTATGTTTCATATGAAACATCCAATTTTCACCTACATAGATACTTCTGTGTAGCCGCCCATCCACCAGAGGCCTAGATACGTTCTCTATGAATGTTAGCTAATGGTTGCTTCATAAATAAAATTCTGTGCACTTTGTTCAGTGTTACATTTCATTTTCCTGGCTTTTTTACACAAATATTTGTTGAACTAATGAAAATAACTCGCCCATAGTTTGCATGTGCCTTGTGCCAGTTTAATCAGTGGGAAATCACCATGAACGGATATGGCCTAGGACAATGCTAATAATCTATTGTTTGCTTTGTGGAGAATAATTTTAGTAATGTTTATAAGTTACATGTCAGTGTGTGCCTGACACAGTCTATTGGAGAATATTTATTCCATCATTTTATTTCTTCTCCCTTACATGGAAAGATTAATTTAATGAAGAAACCTATGTCCAGTGGAAATCTGTAAGTGGTTATATGAAGGAATGTAGAGGAAGGCCTATGACTATGTTTACATCAGTGTTTGGTGCTTACTGTCTAGTATACTTATTCAGAGGATTTTCAGCACTGCTTCTCAGCAAGTTAATGACAGGATGGTGTTATATATTCCCCTCACTGACTTTCTTTATTATACATTACACTCTGAGGCCGTGCTGTGAGTGTCAGGACCTTCCCAGCTTGACTGGAATGCTGATGCTACAGACCTGAGAGGCCCATGTTACCTGAAAGTCCTTGGCACCTGTCATCTGCCTCTAAGACTTGGAAAGTTTTCAGAGCAAAAGCACTCATGCAGATCTCATCTCTCCAATTGTTCTCGTTCCTTTCACATTACACAAGAAGAAAAGTACACCTACTTTTTAATATTTTACTGATAAAGTTATTTATTTACTTTCCATTCTGATTACAGCTTCCCCTCTTCCACCTCCCCACCTTCCTCCCCCTCAGAAAATGGGAAGCCTCCCATGGCTGTCACCCAGCCTTTCCATATCAAGTTGCCATAAGACTAGGTTCATCTTCTCCTATTCAGGTTAAGCAAGGCAGTCCAGTTAGGGGAAAGGGATTCACAGGCAGGCAATATAGTTAGAGACAGCCCCTGTTCCAGTTTTAGGATGATCACATGAAGATCCAGTTGAACAATTACATATGTGAAGAGGTCATAGACCCATCCCATGCATGTCTCTAAGATCCACTGTAGGCCCAGGTTAAATGATGCTGTAGATTTTCTTGTGGTATCCTTGATCTCTCTGGCTCTTTTGTTCCTTCCTCCCTCTCTTTCATATGATTCCACAAACTCCACTTAATGTTTGGCTATGGGTCTTGATGACAGTTACCATCAGTTGTTGTGTGAAGTCTCTTTGACGACATATACACTAGGATCCTATCTGTAAGTATATCAGAATATCATTAATAGTGTCAGTAGTTGGAGCCCTGTCAGCACGCCTTTCAAGCTGGGCCAGTCATTGGTTCGCCCTTCCCTCAAATTCTTCTCATGGCAACTTTATTTGTAATATCCAGAAACTGGGAGCAATCTAGGCACCTCTCAACTGAAGAATGGATAAAGAAAAGGTGGTTCATTAACACGATGGGGTGTTTCTCAGCTATTAAAAGCAATGACATCATGAAATTTAGAGGCAAATGGATGGAACTAGAAAAGATCAGCCTGAACGAGGTAACGCAGACTCATAGAGACAAACAGAGTGTACACTCACTAATAAGTGGATGTTAGTCATGCAGTACAGGATAACAATGCTACTGGCTTGTGTAAGAATCGAGAAGAAGCTAAGCACTAAGCACGCATGCATTTATTTTCCCTGTCCCTGACGGTGGCCAGCTGTTTTAAGTTCCAGCTGGCTTGACTTCTTTACTATGATGTACTCAGAATTGGGAGCAAAAATAAGTCCATTCTTATCTAAATTGCTTTTTGTCAGGGTATCTTACAATAGAAATAAAACTAGAAAGATATAATAATATAGCCGTGCAAACAATGCTTGCATTTTACTGCCTCATAACTAAAGGCCATGTACATCATGACATGTGACATTGTTTCATTTTTTAAAAATTATCGAATACTTTACTGAATATGTTATGTATTTACATTTCAAATGTTATCCCCTTTCCCAGTTCCCACCTCTGCCATTCCCCATCCTCCTGTTTCTATAAGGATGCTCCCACTCCAACCTCAATGCCATGGCATTGCCCTACACTGGGGAAATGAACCTTCATAGCACCAAGGCCTTTTCCTCGTATCAATGCTGAACAATGCCATCCTCAGCTACTTTTGTGGCTGGAATCATGGGTCCCTTCATGTGTACTCATTGGTTGGTGGTTTAGTCCCCGGGAGCTCTGGGGTGTCTGGTTGGTTGATATTGTTGTTCTTCCTTTGGGTTGCAAACCCCTTCAGCTCCTTCAGGCTTTTCTCTAACTCCTCCATTGGGACCTTCTTGTTCAGTCCAATAGTTAGCTGGGACCGTCCTCTTAATCACTTACCTTTCTTTCAGTTCTCCAAGCTGCTTAACATCCATCCAAAATAATTTTCTGTTTAAAATTTTTTAGTAAATTGTATTGCTCAGAGCAATAATAAAAAATTCCAAAGGATAATCTCATGCTAAGGAAAAGAAAATTGAAGCTTTGGCATGATTAAAAAGAACTTCTAAGGTCAAAGTGTAAGATGTGTGGATGGGAATTCATATCTCTCAAATCATATTATCTGTAGAAACAGCCTTGTAAGAGATATGAAAAGTATGTTTTACTGTGTTCAGAGTAGAATACTCTGAAGATTTTGTAAATCTGATAATCTGAAATAAGTGATCCTTTTCATATTGGCATAGATTTTTAACTGAACCCTAACAAATTATTGGGACTCTTAACAATAGGAAAACTTTATTATAAATGGGTAACAATTTCCCTGTAATGAAAGCACTTTCCTGGGAAAAAGGTCAAACTACTCAGGCTGTATAATAATGGGTAGACTCCACTGAAAGAACAAACAGATCACTGTGATTTTCTCTAACAAGGAACTTATAATGAATAAAAACAATGGTAAGAGAAAATAAATTTAAATGTTTCTCAGAAGAAAATTTGGAAACTTTTCAAAAAAGTTAAGTTATAAAACTACTGTGTGAGTAATCCACTAGCCAAATTTCATCAGAGAGACAGAAGCGATGGGATGAGTATACAGTTGGATGGATGGCAGTGGCCTTGCATTATAATACCTAAGAAGACTGCAAGTATTTCAGTCCAAATGCTCCAAGTCAGGGAATCCAATGGCTAAACTCTCATTTCAAGGCCAAAAGCATGACTATCTAAAGAGGGAACATTGGTATAGAACAAGATGTCCCAAGTCAGCGAGCTCGATATTTTATAACCAGCAGGCAGCTGAATGTGTCCTATCGCATGATGGGAGGAACTGATAAAAGATTTGAGTTGTTCTTCCATTGAATGTACTTTTTGTGTCTCCAGCACTTAGCCATATAAGATAAGCTCCTCTCGAAGGACACACCCAAAATTATCTTTTACTGAGTGTTAGGTATTTTTCAACAAGTTGACACATTAACCATCACAATCCTTTGGCACATTTAAAACAAATACTCAAACAGTTCTCACAGCTGTATGTAGAAAATACTATTCACAGTGATCTGTCTTCCAGCTAGGTCCTACATGATACTATATGCCAGCCGTACTATCATAATATGAACTCATTAAAAGACCAACCCATTCATGAGGTCAGAGCCCTTATAAGCTAATTATCTCTGGTAATGCCACCAATGTCACCCCCAAATGTGTGTTTTACTAATTTTTCCATCATTTTCATTCTAATTGAGTTGGAGAGAGTAGCAATCACATTGAGGAAGTGTGAGAACTATCTCTGAGTATTGACATTATTGATTCCCTCTAATGAGCATTAAAAGTTCTTGGAAAGGGGACCCTGTTAAATTAATGTGAGTCACATAACCCATTATGTAGAGTCTAAGAAGAAAAAATATATTATTTACTAGCTCCTAAATCCTGAATTCATCTAGAGAAAAAATTTCAAACACAAAAATCAAGCTTTTGTACTTAACATGAGTAGGAATGTCTCCAAGCCTCCAATGATAATTAAATAATGTTGTACATTTAAACACTTGAACGATTGTTACAAAACTCACAACTATGTATGTATAGCTCTCAGTGCCTTTACTCCTGCTGCTTATGTTAACTATAATCAGTTAGACACACTGAAATAGATTCCTTCAGTGAGTAGACCTTCTGTCTAAAACTGTGGGCCATTTTGATCATTGCAACTTGATCCCATCAGCTCTATTTGCTTTAGACATACATTTTAGTGTTTACTTTCTTTAGGGGAAATGCAGTTGAGTACACATATGTGCCTACATCTAAATCTGTGTTGTTCATTAAGAGAGACTTTGGTCAGGTGTAAAGCACAGCCTTCCTATTGAAAGACTGCAATTCAGGTAAATATTGTTTTCTAATAGATCTTAGAGATCATGGGTAATATTCATCTTATTACTAAAATTATGTTTTTCTTAGACATTTGTTAATATTAGCTTAATCGTTACAAACCAACCAACATAGGTATACCTTGAATTTTCAAACATTTTTGGGTTCCTTATTTGGAGTTATGACACAGGCATTCCAAGTTACCCATTGCTTTCTTAAGGAAAGATGCTCTCAATATTACAAATGAATTGAAAAACAAAACAAAACAAAACGACAAAAGCCTATGTCTTTCTATTTCCATCCTGGGGTTAATTTCCCTAGAGCTTGAGAATTAGAAAATCTAACAGCCAATTAGAAAAATGTGTACTCAAAATGTGGATCTAAACATTCTACATAATTGCTTCGGAAATATTTCACTCAAAATTCTGTTGGAAAATCAGAAAATACCATCTATTTTCCCAGAGAGATGAGTTCCATCTCATGGAGAAAGCCCTATATCCAATGAATAATTTTTAATGCCCATTACATATGTATCTCTAATTGTACAAGCAGTACTTTCTTTTCAGGACAATCATTGTTACAGCTTTGAGGGTTCACATTTTGGTTCAAATATTTATTAATTTTCCTCTGCATAATAAAATGTTTAGTTTTGGTGAGATGCAATTTAGTAGAATTTGTTTCCTTGAATAATCATTAGTTTTTGTCTTTTATCAAGTGAAGTTTAGCATAAAACAAGCAGAAGACAAAATGCTTTTCTATATTGAATGCATATTCAGTGCTTCTACCCATCCCCTTTTTCAAGATTTCTTCTTCTAGACTTAAGTAAAATATTATGCATATATTGACCTATTTCTAAACTACAAAGAAATTATGTTCTTTTTATAGTTTTCCTTTTATGAATATATGATACACCACAATGATATTACTATACATTTAGGGTTGGTGTTGAATTTTGTATCTCTTACATTTCTATGTGAACCTGAATTTCCTGTAATTTTGCTAAATTCCAATAATATTTCTCATAGTTTATTTAATTCTCTATTTTAAAAATATACAAATATATCTTAGGTATATCATGGCAGACTAATTTTCACCTCAGATTTTTCTGTCCATGTCTTTCATTCTCTACATCTCTCTTTCTCTGCTCTCTTTCTGTTCTGTTCACTGTCTTATGGAGTATGTCATCTCATATAACATGTAATAGATATCATGACTATGTATATTTTATTTTTCTTGTATGAGACAAGACAACACAGTATTCAATAATAGTATGTGGTATTAAATGTAGGGTTTTTTTTTAACTCTTAAATTGAATTTTTATTTCCAGTTTTCTTGGAGCTTTTCTTTTCTTATTTCTAGGAGCTTTCCTTAAATTACATTTTTTATTTCATAATGCTTTCTGTACTTCAGTAAACCCTGATGGATTTCCACCTTTATAATGTCAAGTAGGTGAATTCTATTGACTAATTTTCTAATGTCAAATCATGATTCTCTTTCTGAAGTAAACAATAATTATGATAATCTGTGTTTTAAAAGCATATGTAAATTCAAATTCCTGGTACTTTGATCAGTACTTCTTCCATTTGTCTTCACTGGGCTATCTGGGTGATGTCATGTGAGAAAATTCTTTTATGTATATAAATTCTTGGGGTGATCTTGGCATCAGTATTCTTCTGGACACCTGAAACAATGAGAAACTGTATCTTTGATATCTAAGGAGGTATGAATGAGGTCAGGCCTTTTTCCTCTTAAATATTTGATAGAATACATCAGTGAGTTAATGAAGGTATAAGAAATAAGAAGGGCTTTTTGAGAGACTGATGAAATAGTCAAATATATTTAGTAGTAACTTGTATATTTCAAAATAGTTGTCAAGTGTATTGCTATCATTTTTCCCACATATTATCTGATTCTTTTATGGCAATAGGATTTGTACTGATAATGCAATTTTGGAAGTCTTTAAACCTTTTGATTATTTATGTTTTTATTTTTTGTGAGGCAAGATGTCAGATATCCAAGATGACTTCTACCTCACAGTTTAGGCAAGGTCCTCTCTACCTCCCAGCTGTGAGGATTAGTAGGAATGCTCCAAGATATCCAGTTTTGATTTTTATACATTGTTATTTTATTGATTTTAATAAATATATTATTTTGGTTCCCCTTTACAAAGTGAGAAGTTTGACTGTATTGATACTGCTATTTAAAAAACCTTCCTTTAATTTTTACTCTCTTCTTAATTTTTTGTCTTCTGACTTTTTATTGCATAAGATTTGCTGATCTTTTATAGATTCTTAATATTAAACTTCAAATAAATTATGAGTTTCTCTAGGAATATATAAACTGAAAGCTATATAAGGACTTTCATTTTATGTCAATTTTATATATAAATGCATGTATGTATGTTTTCTTACCATTTCATTCCAAATATTGCAAGTTTTTGTTTTTCTTACATCAATTTGACACAGTAGATATTCAGATCTGTGTTCTTTATTGTTCAAATAGTTGGCTAATTTTGTAGTTGACCACTTATCTCTACATATCCTCTATTTTTCCACAATCAAAATGTATCCTATACAATTCCATTACTTTGTAATGTATTGAATTTTGTTCTGTGACCTGGCTACTTTTTAGTGAATGTTTTACAGGTTATTAAAAATGTCATGCACTGTAGCTGTTTAGTACAGATAGGTAAATTTGGTTAATGGAGTTATTCAAATCTTTTATAACTAACTCATATTTTTGACTGCTTATTTATTTAATTTGTGGAAGAATTATATTAAAAATTTACCAGGGTTGCAATTTGACTATTTCTCCTTCAAGTTCTACTATTTTTACCTCTTATATTTAAAGCTCTGTTATCAGCTATACACCATATTTGAAATTATGCTTACCTGTGAGGTAGCTGGTTTTTTAAAGACTTTAACGAGCTACTTTTTAAAATAGGCAGTACCCTTTGAATTAAATTTAATCTGATATTAAAACAGCCATACCAGCAGTTTGTAGTTAATTTCTTACATTGGCTCATCCCTGTCTTTCACTCTTCTTCTGAAAACCATAATTTTGTTGGCTTAAAAACAAATCTAGATAGAAATTTTCTAATATTCTGTGTTTCCTTATTTTTTGTCTGTCTATTTGTTTGCTTTGTTATAAAAATATCACAAAGTTAGACACTAATACACAAATATATTCTTCTATGCTTTTATATGTTAGAAATCTAAGACTTTTCCTTACTGATCTAAAATCAAAATACCATCAAGGTTCTGTTCCTTTTAGGAGACTCTAAGATAGAAGAGAATAAGGCAACACTATTTCATTGCTTTATTTTTGGCTTATGGAATATACCTCTGAGATATCTCAAATCTACATTCTTATCAATCGCACAGGTCATCTCTATAGCCTCCACTCTTTCAAGACTTTCCTGAGTCGCCTGGAAAAGGTCAACTATGTAGACAGTAGATAATCTACATCTCAAGGTTAACAACTTCAGTCACATCTGCAGAGTTCCTTTACTGCTTAAGATGACATACACAGGATCAAAGGATTAGATGTGCACATGTTGCATGGAGCCTCATTATTTATATGTACCAGATCACACTTGTATCTCTACTATATTATTATAGATATAGGTGCATTTAAGTCAATTATTCTGGGAGAATTTTATGTTCAGCTTCCTAAAAAATCTTCTCCTTTACCTATAGTCAAGTTTTAAAAGTAGTATTTTCTGACATAATTGTTTTAATCCATATTTGGTAAGCACATAGACAAAGGCCCTTTAATAATTTCTGAATGTATGTTTCATATATAGTTTATTTGACACTTTGTCACATATATTTTATACATAGTCTATTGAGAAGGCTATTAATGTATTGTTAAGCTGTTCCATTATTTTTCTTCTAAAGCATCACTTTAATGGTGACTTTATTCTGTTTAAATTACCTAATACTAGCTTAAACAAAATTGAGTCTTCTCCAACAGAAAACTAACTTCCTTCTGTTTCCATTCATGCTTTCAGCCTCCAAGGGTCAGGTTAACCATCTGCTGCAGAGCTAAAGCTGACCACTTGCCCAGCAAGAAAGTCTAAGAAAATATGACCTTGAACTCATTTCTCAACTGTACTTTTAGTTTACAGGCATGTTTGCTGTCCATGGTGTTTTCATTTGTTTTCAAAGCAATCAGTACTATACATGCTCTCTCTGGATATATCACTGTCCACTGAGCTTCATGATTGGGTGACATGCTCTCTCCCCACAGAATTGTTGCTAGGAAACTCACTGTGACATGACCTACCGACTTAAACGGAGAACATTATTTTATTAAAGCTGCCTGTACCTAGCACTTCCTCTAGGGATACAGAGATAATATTTGCTGCATTGTATCTAATTACAAAGTAAGAACACAGAGAGTACATGCTTTCTCTAGATCTAGGTTCAGAACTAATCAAAAGAAATTTCCAGGTATGACTTCTCTTTTATATGCTACTGAAAAATATCTTTTCTGCTTAGATGGCCAATAAATTCTTAGTGGAGGCACACATATAATATATTTATGCAACAGCCAATTCCACTGCCAGCTAATTTTTCATTCTTCTTTTTTCTCTCCTTTCTAAGAGGTTCAAACACAATGAAATTTATTCTGCTACTAGAAGAAGAAAATATTTTTATTTAATATGTACACTATATATTAAATTCAATAGAAATAGATAATATGTAGCTTCCTTTCCAGTTTCTAACTTATTTTTATTTTAATATCCTTGGCATACATTTTTGAATGAAGAAAGCAAGGTAAATGCATCAATACTGTGGGAGGGGACTGTGTTTTTCATATTCTTAACTGTAAACCACAAAAACAGAAGCAAGCTAATTTATAAAACAGTCAACTTTACATCCTGGTGAGCATTCGGTGACACTGGTTGGATTAGTAGGCACAAGAGTGCATACGTGAGTGCATGCACACACACACACACACACACATACACACACACACATACACACACACACATACACACACAAACACACACACAGACACAGACACACACACACATACATATACACACACACACACACACACACATCATTAAGATAAACATGAAATTGAGAGGAGGACACGGGACACAGAAGGAGTTGGGGATGGAAAGGCAAATGTGACCAAATGTGTTGTGCTTGTCTATGAAATTCTCATAAATGTCAAAAAGAAAAGACAAAGCAGTTGTTTATATTTACACAATACCGGGAAAATTTTGCTACAATGAAGTCTTACAAGTTACTACCAGAAAAAAATAAGGACTAGAAATACGTTTTTAGGACAGTGTTTTCAGTCACTGACCTCTGGTTATGCCTGTGACTTCCCTTCTTTACTCATATTTCAGCACTCTTGGGGACAGTTTTTGGTTGGCCAATTCTGGGTTTCATGTCCCTATGTCAGGATGTTCTGAAAGATGAGCTACTCCATTTCACTGTTTCAGCTTTCCAAGGAGGAGGCAGACACTTCCTTCCAACCAAGACTGTACACACAAAGATAGGAATCATGTGGTGATTGGTACTGTAAAGACTAAAAGAAAAAAAGGCATCCATGATAAACTAAGACACGAATTGATTTGCACCTACTTATTGCTAGTGGTCGTTGCAGAAGTGGGCAGAAGGCAAAGTCCCACATGTACAAGAGTCTGTCCTTGCCATGTACAGTCAGCAATGGTGGTTAGAACAATAACAAGACAGGACAAAAGGTATGCTTCCCTTTGTACTTCAAAAGGACTTCATATGTTACAAGATGGTTGTTATGGGGATGGGGGTGTCAGAACATGAAGCAGGAAGAGCAAGAGGGTGGAAGACTGATGCTCTAGCTTTAAATTACAATTCTTTCATAAAATATATGACTTTATGTTAATTATTCTCTGTCAACCTTAGCATGCATTGGTAAAATGCAACACTCATTCTGAGATTTTAATAAAATGATGTAAGCAAAATCCTACAACAAGTACATTGTTTTTATTTTCTTCATGTGTGACCTTTATTTCTACTAGAGATGGATGTTTCTGTCTCTATATCCTCCTTTGAGTTAGCCATATTCAAAGGTGCTGGAATGTAAACCTCTTCTCTCTTCCTATTACCATCAGAGGACAAGAGTCCTACATGCTCCATTTAGTGCTTTATTGACTGGATTGTGTTATATTTGCTTGAATTTTGAGTTATTTTCAAAGTATATTAA
This sequence comes from Rattus rattus, assembly GCF_011064425.1. Classification (NCBI taxonomy): domain Eukaryota; kingdom Metazoa; phylum Chordata; class Mammalia; order Rodentia; family Muridae; genus Rattus; species Rattus rattus. Next base: position 141,549,732 of record NC_046157.1, on the reverse strand, counting down.
GCTACTTATATTCAATAAATATACAAGTCTGGAAATATTACTTGACCTGTTAAGATGAGGCCGTATGGTAGAACCCAAAGTAGATAGAATAACTTTGTGTGAAATCAGAAAAGAACGCTGAATGTTCATACTGTGGAATTTGGGGATGATATGGCAAAATGACACAACCAGAAAATAGCTCGGGATTCTTAGCAAAGCTTCATGGGAAACTTCAAACATATGATGAAAACCAGAAAGCAATAGATACCCCAGCAAAACAATTTGTGAATCCCTATGGAGTATAGAAAGAATTCCCACCTCAATTCTCTGGTCTGGTTCACAAAAGTCACCTAAAAGCATGAGTTTGACCTCACTCATTGTTCTCGATTCCTACCTAAAGGTTTAATGCTGCAACCTCAGAGACTGTAGGTAAGATAGACTTTCCATAGTCAGCTCAGCCTGAATAACAGTTTTCTTTACAATTATTTCTGCACCACAGAAGAAACACCAGAATACTGCACTTTCTGGACTCTCCTCTCCATCAGTCTCTACTACTGAGAGACCCTTGCATAAAATCCAAAGAGTAGATGATTAAGGCAAAAGGACTGTGCTACTTTAAATGAAAATGGCAACATAAACTTATAGGGTGTGGTACTATTAGGAGATGTGGTACTGTTGGAGTAGGTATGTCATTTTTGAAAGATAAATTCTCTTCCTGCTTCCTTGGGATCAAGATGTAGACCTCTTTTTATTTTCCTTTAAAGCGTTTCTCTTTTTTTATTGGTTATCTTATTTATTTACATATTGAATATTATCCCACGTTCAAGTACCCCCTTAATAGCCCTCCTCCTTCCACTCCTGCCTCAGAGACCTAGCCTTCTCCTGTGCTGGATCATGGAACTTCCACAGACCCAAAGGATCCTATTTATGTCACATAAGACCATCCTCTGCTACATGTGCAGCTGAAGCCATGGGTTCCTCCATGTGTACAAGAGTTTGGTTGGTGGTTTGGTCCCTGGAAGCTTTGAGGGTGTCTGGCTGGTTAATATTGTTTTTCTTATAGGGTTGCAAACCCCTTCATCTCCTTCAGTCCTGCCCCTAACTCCTTCATTGGGGTCCCCATCCTCAGTTCAATGGTTAGATGCTTGCGTGTGTGTCTGTATTGGTCCAGCTCTGAAAGAGCCTCTCAGGGGACAGCTACATCAGGCTCCTGTCAGCAAGCACTTCTTGGCATCATAAATAGTGCCTGGGTTTGATGTCTGCAGATTGGATGGATCCCTAGTTGGAACAGTCAATCAATGGCCTTCCCTTCAGTCTCTACGTTACTCTTGGTCCCTGCATTTCTTTTTTTTTTTTTTAAGATTTATTTATTTATTTAATGTATATAAGCACACTGTAGCTACCTTCAGACACACCCAACCCCATTACAGATGGTTGTGAGCCACCATGTGGTTGCTGGGAATTGAACTCAGGACCTCTGGAAGAGCAGTCGGTGCTCTTAACCGCTGAGCCATCTCTCCAGCCCCCTGCATTTCTTTTTCACGCAAGCAATTCTGGATTAATATTTTTGAGATGGGTGGGTACCCCTATCCTTCAACTGGGGGCTGTGCCTATTCACTGGATATGGTCTCTACAGTTTCTATCTGCCCTTTGTTGGGTATTTTAGATAATTTCATCCATGTTGGGCCCTGGAAACTTCTTAGGTCTCTGGCATCTGGTGATTTTTAGTGGCTTCCCCCAGTTTTCCATCCCCAATTGTTACAGATTCAATCCCCATAAAGATCCCAACTCAATTTTTCACAGAGATAGAAAGAGTAATTCTCAAATTCATCTGGAATAACAACAGCAGCAGCAGCAGCAGCAGCAGCAACAACAACAATAACAACAACAGCAGCAGCAGCAGCAGCAGCAGCAATAACAACAAAACCAGTATAGTGAAAACTATTCTCAACAATAAAAGAACTTCTGGGGGAATCACCATCCCTGACCTAAAGCTGTACTACAGAGTAATAGTGATAAAAACCACAGGGTGTTTGTACAGAGACAGACAGGTAGATCAGTGGAATAGAATTGAAGTCCCAGAAATGAACCTTTGGTTACTTGATCTTTGACAAAGGAACTAAAACCATCCAATGGAAAAAAAGACAGCATTTTCAACAAATGGTGCTTCTTCAGCTGGCAGCCAGCATGTAGAAGAATGAAAATTGACTCATTCTTATCTCCTTGTACATAGTTGTCCAAGTGGATCAAAGACTTCCACATAAACCAGATACACTGAAACTAATGGGAAAGGGGAAGAGCCTTGAACACACAGGCACAGGAGAAAACTTTCTGAAAACAACACTAATAGCTTATGCTCTAAAATCAACAATTGACAAATGGAACCTCATAAAATTGCAAAGCTTCTGTAAGGCAAAGGACACTGTCATTGGGACAAAGCAGCAACCAATGGATTAGGAAAAATTCTTTACCAATCCTACATCTGATAGAGGGTTAATATCTAAAATATACAAAGAACTCAAGAAGTTAGACTCCAGAGAACCAAGTAACTCTATTAAAAATTGGGGTACAGAGCTAAACAAAGAATTCTCAACAGAGGAATCTCGAACAGCTGAGAAGCACTTAAAGAAATTTTCAACATCCTTAGTCATCAGGGAAATGCAAATCAAAATGACTCTGAGATTCCAACTCACACCAGTCAGAATGACTGAGATCAAAAACTCAGGTGATATCAGATGCTGGTGACAATGTGGAGAAAGAGGAACACTCCTCTATTGCTGGCGGGATTACAATCTGTTACAACTACTCCGGAAATCAGTCTGGTTGTTCCTCAGAAAATTGGACATAGTACCACCAGAGGGCCCAAATATACCACTCCTGGGTATATACCCCCAAAATGCTCCAACATAAAACAAGGCCACATGCTCCACCATGTTCATAGCAGCCTTATTTATAATAACATAACCAGAAGCTGGAAAAAACCCAGATGTCCTCAATAGAGGGATGTGGTACAGCTACACAATGGAGTATACTACTCATCTACTCAAAAACAATGACTTTATGAAATTCGTAGGCAAATGGTTGGAACTGGAAAATAGCATCCTGAGTGAGGCAACCCAGTCAAAATAGGACTCACATGGTATGCACTCACTGGTAAGTGGATATTAGCAAAAAAAAAAAAAAAAAAAAAGCTTGGAATTCCCACAATACAACTCACAGACTGTGTGAAACACAAAAAGAAGGAAGACCAAGGAAATATGGATGCTTCAGTCCTACTCAGAAGGGGGAAGAACATATGAAGTTAGGGAGAAAGGGATCTGGGAGGAACAGAGGAAGGGACAGAAAAGGGGGGCAGGATCAGATGTGGGAGGAGATGTAAAAAGGGGAGAAGTACAGAGGGTCAGGAATTTGAACAAAAATGTTGAACTCTTAACTCCTCCTCCTGCACCATGTCTGCCTGTCTACTCTCATGCTTCGTCCCTTGACAACAATGGACCAAATCTCTAAATTGTAAGCAAGCCCCAATTAAACATTTTCATTTGTAAGAGTCATTGTAGCTAGGGTGTCTCTTCACAGCAACAAAATCCTATATAAGACATTGATTTACTCTCCGGACGCAACTATAGGTAGATGTATGTGCTGGTATCACAGGCAGCAATACTAACTGACCTTCTCAATTACTAACAGGTTAGGTGCTGCCCGATGAATCACTAAGGCCAGGCTTTCTATCCACGAACCTTTATACTCTTTTAGTAGCTATGATCTGAGCAATTCTTAAATTTCTTTTAATTTTATGCCCAGATGTAAAGTATGCATTTCACAGGCATTGTGACTTTTATCTTGATGCAGTCCTATGTAAGCAAAGTTTCCACTTTTTGGTAACAAGGGGGCCAACTCCTGATCTGACCCAGATTTACCATTTAACACTGAAAAGCAATATCTAGTGACAAGCACAAGAATACAATTCCAGTTGGATCCTCTGTGAAAGTCCTTTAAGACCCTGTTCTTGCAGCTCTGTTTTGGACCCAGGAATATACATTTCATTACCTTCCCAGAACATACCTTATGCAAGTGACCTAAAATATAATTTAATGGGAAGCAGTAAAAACCCTGAGACCTTTTGCAAATTAACTCTTTCGTTATAGAACCAGTTGACTGGCGTTGGTAAAGAGGCAAGGAATATGAGTCATGAAATTTCGTTTGGTAAGTTAAAAGAAAGAAAAACAACTCAGTATTCTATCTGACTTTCTTATAGACTTTTTCTGTAGGATACCCTGGAGAATTTGGGGTGGGTAGAGCCATAAGAAAATGGAAAAAATATAAATAATTGGATGTTTTCCTTGGGAACTTTTGAAAGTCTTTAAGCCAGTACCTCTCAACCTTCCTAATTCTGCAACCCTTTACTACAGTTCCCCATGTTGTGGTGTCCTCCAAGCATAATTTGCTACTGTTATGGATCATAATATAAATATTAAGTATGGAGGATATCTGATTGTGACTCCTTTGAAAGTATCATTCTTCTCTGAAAGTTGAAAATCACTTTTTTAAACCATGCTCAGAGACAGAGCGAGTTCTTCATCTGTGGCCACCTGTGAGCATCTGTTGGCTTACTGGAAAGAGTAAGAAACAAAATTTCTAGTTTAGAAATAATCCTGTATTTGATATTTTTGCCATGGTAACACTGCTGACAAATAATCACAAAGTCCCAGTTGCATATAGCAGTAAATATTGACTTTAGCTTGTGGCTATATGGATTGTCCAGAAATGTAGTCCAGAGTCAACTCTCCTTGGCTGGTCTGGCTTATATCTAGGCCAGCTGTTACACTGGCTCAGAGCTGGCTCATCTAGGAGGATTTCAAACCTCTGGACTCTCATCCACATGGACGTTTCCCCCTACGGTAGGCTAGTTTTGTTCATCTTCTTGGTTAGGATAGATGTATAAGTGAGAGTGAAATACGAGATCTTACGTGATTATTCTCCAAAGTAAGAAAATGTCATTGCTTTCTTGACCAAATGAAGTTACAAGCCCTTTCCTACTGAGGCTAGGAAATATCATTCTCAAGACTCTGGAAGGTGGCTCTAAAGAACATGGGTACAGAGAAGAACTGGAGGATCTTCACAATCAGTATGACTTACTCTGAATGGCATTGCAGCATGGAAAGAGAGCGCCCTGCCTACGCTTTAACCCTGCTCTGTTTTCGTGTTGCATTTTGCTGCCAGCAATCCAGAAAGATAACGCTTGCCATATGTGCGACCACAATTCAATAAAATCATTTTCCTATTCAGATAAATAGAGATGAATGAAAGAGAGCTACATAATAGCACTCCAATCCTCTTTAATACCCAAGGAAAGAGAAAAGCATCACACTTCATTCATAGGTTTTGGTGTCAAGTTGGCAATAGGCGCAAACATATTCTCTGCCAGTAATTCATGTGAGGGCCTAGGTTCTAAGTACTCTCTATCAATCGCGAAGAATGAAGGGAATTGCTTTCTCCCCCACCCCTTATAGTGCATTGTTTTGTGAAAGCACAAACCTTATTGTGCTAGTTGAAATGCAAAGATGAAAAATAGAAAGAAGGGAAATAAAATAAGCAGTAAGAGGAAATGCTTGACTCTGCCCAGGGATGTGTATAGTAGGAAGCCTTTGCCATCTGTGGAAGGCCTCTGTGCACTAGCAAGTGCCCTGCATTTCAAGGAGAGTCTGAGCGCAGGATGTGATCATCAGATTCAGAACCTAGGTGAAATTTTTCAACAAAACTTAAAACTAAACGTTCTAATTTCCCAAAACTTCATAAACTTCTCAGATGGCTTGACTTATTTAATAGAAGTGAGGCATTGGAAATTACTAATTTCTGCTGTTTGCACAGCCAGTCCTTCCGCAGATATATTCCTCACTGTTCTGACCCATATCACATCCTCCTATTTATATACTACTGTTCTTTTAACGTACAAAATTAACAGAACATGGCATGATTAACTGGTAGGCAATGTACCACGGTCATGGAAATTCCTCCCCCGGTTTGTTTTGTTTTCATTTTAATACATCTTCTTGTCTCCAGATTTGCTTCCCTGTTTCACCTCAGGGTCTTCAGTCTATTCTTCCCTCTGGCGTTTTTCTTCTTAAATATTTACTTATTTTCATTATATGTATGTGATTGCCTGTGTCTGAGGAGGTCTTTGGCTCCCCTTAGAGCTGGAGTTATAGGCCTTTGGGAGCTTCATGGTGTAGAACTGGGAATTGAAGTTTGGCCTCCTGCAAGAGCGGTGTGACTCTTAATCACCAAGCTATCTCTCCAGCACCTGACATCTTTTTAAGCTGCAAAAATAATTTGAAGAAAAGTGATGCTTCATAAGACATCATGTGCTATTGCTAAAACTTAATAAATGCTGCTGATAGCAACGATTTCATTACTAAGAATGCAGAACGTGTCATGGAAAGAAATTATAAAATTACTTGCATCCAGAAAGGTTTCTGTCAGTTGTGAGCTACCTTCAAATGTGTTATTTTAAGAAAATACAGAAAATATTTATGTAGCCCTCCAGTCCCTAGTCATTCTTAGTGTTTGCTCTGTGAACCTGACATAAATAAGATAAACAGAAAGAAGGATAGTCATTTCAACTCGCTCTGCACATTTCCTAACTCATAGTGCCTCACACAAGTTGAGAAGGACTCTGCCGGGCAGATTCATCTACAATCTTAGTTATGCTTCAGTTGCTGTGATAAAACACCACAACTGGTAGCAACTTGTGGAGGGAAAGGTTTATCTCATTTTGCAATTGGTAGTCTATCATCCAGAGAATACAGGGCAGGAAGCAATGGTAGAAACACAGAGAGAAGAATGGAATGCGGCTTACTGGCTAACTGCTCATTGCTTCCTCAGCCTGCCTTCTTATAATATAACATGAGCACAACAATGACACTGCCCACATGGGACGGAGCTTTCTCACCTCAAGCATCAATCAAGTGAACATAGGCAATCTTCTCAGTTGAAATTTCCTCTTCCAAAATGGCATGTGTTGAGTTGATGCACAGCCAGACAGAGCATGTGCAGTGTATCTCAAATTAATCAGTGATCCATAGATCCATGGATCCATTTTAATCATAAATCTATAACGGTTCATAAAACAAAGATATACCTCATAATTGATGGCACATCAGGTTCACGGAGATGTAGTCCTGTCTTTTCCCCTTGAGTTTCTTTTCTTTTCTTTCGCCAGTGTTCCACCAGGGTCATTAATTGTGAAATAAAGTTATATCACATCACACTGAGGAGCTCTGAAATAATTTTTCATCAATTTAAAGAATATGCAAAGTTAAAGTTAAAGAAAAAATTAACACAAGAAAATTTAAATTCTAAAGTATTTAAGTAGGTTATCTTTTTTTAACCAAAGTTTTTTTTTTCCTATTGGATATTATTTTATTTACATTTCAAATGTTATCCCCTTTCCTGGTTTCCCATCCATAAGCCCCCTATCCTATACCCCTCCCCCTTCTTCTATGAGGGAATTCCACCATGCAACAACCCAACCCCTCCTGCCTCACCGACCTGACATTCCCCTACACTGGGGGTTTGGAAGGACCAAGGGCTTCTCCTCCCATTGGTGCCCAACAAAGCTATCCTCTGCTACATATGCAGCTGGAGCCATGGGTCAGTCCATGTTTAGTCTTTGGATAGTGGTTTAGTCCCTGGGAGCTCTGGTTGGTTGGCATTGTTGTTCTTATGGAGCTGTAAGCTCCTTCAGTTCCTTCAATCCTTTCTCTAACACCTCCAATGGGGATCCTGTTCTCAGTTCAATGGTTGGCTGCAAGCATTCACCTCTGTACATGACATGCTTTGGCAAAGCCTCTCAGACTCCTGTCAGCATTCACTTCTTGGCATCAGGACTCACATGGACAAATAAGAAAACTGTTGCCTATGTGTTCTCCTCTTGTGCATTCACTTGTGCACCAGTCCTAACCCCAAATCAACACATACAGTCTAATAAAGAAAATCCACAAACTATATTTAGAAAATATGCCCTCATGATCAAATCTATATATTTCTCATTTCCTGAAGGAAAACATAAAACAATTAATGTTTCTTTAGAACATCTAACAAGTGTTGGGATTTTATTCAAAAGCAGTATTATTTTTCACCTTCCACTCATACTCAGCACTCATGTGGACTGTTGAAGATGGATCTTTAGACATAGCTTGAGGTGTCTCTTTAGAAACTGCTGACTTCACTAAAGTAAAAATAAAAGTAAAAACTATAACTCTTGACATAGTAGCCTGTATTGTGTGGAACACTGCCTTGATATCGTTGGGGGAAAATTTAAAGTGTATATTTCTCTGGAAATGTCCTAGTAATATCAAAATATAGAAGAGTGTAACTCTAGTGGGTAATAAAATTCTCCCAAATCCTGACAAGCATTTGCAGCCTATTCACAGTTTTCCTATTTCATTTTATACAATGTAACAGAGGCTGTGAGCTCTTATAAATCCTCCTCTGGCTTCTGTCCTGTTTTGTATTCTCAGAGACTCCTTCCTCGGATTGCAGGCCTTTAGTTCCTGTGTATAGCAGTAGAAACATCTGTCACCAGACTCACTCTAGACAATATGGCCTTACTGAACACATGGGGAGTTCCACACTTGGATCTTAGCTTACCATATTCAAACAGAATGCTGATCCTGCTCAGTATACAAGAAAGCCACTGGGCACAGAACAGCTGACCGTGTTCATGGGACAAACTGTCTTCCTCAGAATAGATGGGGACAGCAGATCAGAAGACACCAGTGTCAGATAAAACTCAACAGAGATCCTCAATATGGCTACGTCTGTAATCCTACACATAACTGTAACATAAATCTCGGCAAACACACAAGAACAAATTCTCCTCCCTGTAGAATGCCTAAGAAGGTACAACATGCCAGGTTGACAAATTATAAAACATATCTATAATAAATCCTTGACAAATCTATTGTAACTAAAACAGCCCTGAAACACATTCAGTAGCTTGTCTATACAGTCACTTTTCTTTCTCCTTTTTACTGTTTATTTGTTCTGTTTATACAGAATCTTTATTGCATCTGATGGGTTGCACGGTTCTGTCTAGGGCAACTAATCCTTCCTTCCCTTGACTACTAAAGCAGACAGGGAATCTCACCAGGAGACAAGTGAAAACATCTTAATTCAACATCACACTTGAAACTCAATTGCCTGTATATCAAACACCAATTTGCCTACCTCTAAAATCAGAAGGATTTGTTATTGGTCATGGATTATAAGATTATAAAGAAATGTTTCTAAATCTACACTAAACTCAAACAGAAGCTTTATCAAATTCAATTGTTTCTGGGTCTTTTTTGAGAAGGAGACAGAAGGTCACAAAACCAAGGAAAGTCAGAGACAAACTTCTCTGCAGAATCTGACCGTGTCCTTGCCTATGAGGTCTGTTTAGATCCTCAGACTGATATGTTGGGTAAAAGAGAATTGAGTGAAGTTTGCCTACTTCCAATGGGAGGAATCTAGAGTATACAGAATTGGCTTCTGACAGCTCACTCTCCATGTGGTAAACTGAACAGTTCAGGCTTCATGAGAGTTGACCTAAGAGTAAAGGACCACAGCACAGGAGGCACCTAGCAACAGGGAGTGCTGATAGACACTGGAATTTGTATCATGGAGCTGAACGTAAAACCTGTCCTTACCAGGTACTATCTGATTCATGTAGAGCTAACTACCAGCCTTCAAGGAAGTCTCTTGCTTAAAGGATGAGGATGCTATTGATGACTACAAAATGAAGATAGACTATTTCTTCATTATCTAAATATTATGTACTTTCATATTTCCCATGACTCTTGAAGAAGGTTGTTAGTTTCCAAATGACTAACTTCCAATCCCCAGAACTGCTGTTTAGGTACAAAGGTATGATTTGGCTTCACACAAATGTGAGATCTCATTCTTTTGTAATAAGATAAAAAAGTGAGACTCATGTACATTGTGCCTCTATTAAATCGGAGACATGGAAATTGTCCTTTAAGTCTTTACCAGTTACAAAGAATCAAGAGATATCACTCTCCTGATTGGCACTGAAGGATCCCGAGTCTTGGAAGAATAATGGGAGAAGCCTCAGGATCTGGCTTGGTTACAGGAAAGTTGATCCCACTTGTTTCAAAGAGGAAGGTAGCAGACTTAGAGCAAATCCACCTGCTTAAAGTCTTACAATAGTCTTATTATAGGCTAGTACACTTCGTGTCTGTACATACTGCGTTTGAGTGTATGGATTCTTTTGTGGTACAACAAATCATAGCAGTTTTGTTAGACATAATATATTCCACAAAAATAGGATATATATATATATATATATATATATATATATATATATTCTTCTCTTCTAGAAATAGAACATGTAGTGCAAACCCTACTGGAACAGAGTGGGCAAGCAGCTGCCAATCCATAAGTCCATAGAGCTGTTCAAGCCAGCAGCCAAAGAGACAAGCTAGTCAGCTATTGATTCCAGCAACAGCAGCCTGTCTTCGTGCCCAGATCCAGTACTGGTTGTTCTCCAATCCATTTTCCCCCTAGTCCTGCTCTGCCTCAGTTTTTTTTTTCATGTCTCTCCTTGCAGTTGCTTGTCAGCAGGCTTCTAGCTGCATTAGGGCAGTGAAAAGTACCTGGGGAAGGTAGGGGGGAAGGAAAAATTCAGAATACCAGTGATTTCTCTGCTTCTGGCAGACTCTTAGGCAATGCTTGGACCTCTTCTATGAATCCAGCTCCTGACACATTCTCCTGTGGATACAGCTTCCTCCCTTAGCCCTGATTTCCTTGCTAGTAACTTCTGGTTGTGACAGTTCTCCAAAGCCCCGACAGGTTGAGAAAACTACTGGCTTCATGCTGCAGTTGATCTTCCTGTGCATGGGCTGAAATGCTTAGTTCTCATCTCAGAAAGCAACTATTAGATTCCTGTTATGTGGCTGGGAAGATAGCTCTTTTGGAATAGTGCTTTCTCCAGAAACATGGTCACCCCAGTTGGGTCTCCAAAACCTATGTAAATACCATGCTGGGTAGAGAATGTTTATATCCCCAGAAATGGGGAAGTAGGGATGGGCAGGTGCATGGCCCTTGCTAGCCAGACACACTTGACTATTTGGGAAGTTCTGGGCTAGTGAGAGACACTTTATGAAACAAACACAGTGGAGAGCTCTTAATAATGAAAACCAGATTGTCTTCTGATCTCCACACATATGTAAAATTCATGTGTGTATATATACCCACACAAAAACATACACAGATACACACACATACACCCAGACACACACAGACAGACACACAGACACACATAGAGACAGACACACACACAGACATACACATACACAGACAGACACACAGACACATACAGATACACACACAGACACATACAGACACATATACACAGACCCACATAGAGATATAAACAGACACAGACAGACACACACACAGAGATACACACACAGACACACACTCATACAGACATACACAGACACAGGCAGATAGACACACACACACACACACACACACACACACACACACACACACACCTCGCAGCTCTAAGCACTGAATGTGACGCCTACCCTTGAAATCTATTTCAGTTATCAGAAGCCATGAGCATGACCAGTCATCATCAATATGCCATGCTTTGAAGTCACGTCTTCCGCATTCTCAGAGACACTGGTGGGCAATAAAATTCCTGTATGAACAGGTGATGGCGTGGCATCAGAGAGACATGGGCACAACTATTAATATGGGTTCAGTTATGCTGAGGGTGGGGACGTTTAGGTCCTAGTGGTGATCCTGCTTTGAACTGCATTGCTATTGATTTGTTCTGTCGAATGCCATTCAATGCTTTTCCATAAAAACTAATCGAATTACCATTCTGTCTATGGAAAATTGGAGGAGAAACTGAAGATGTATTGATCTAATGATGTCCTTGTTATTGTTGCAAAAGATATGCATACACTTTCAAGTTCAAGCACCCAGTCCAGTTCTATTCTCGGTCCTTATCTTACTCGGTAAGATCTCTGAGAACTCCCAAGGCCACCATAGTTCAAACTCATAGCTTGATAGAAATAGTCAGCCCTGGTTAAATGCCATCAATCGCTAATGCAGTTTGGACAGTTTAATTATGTACTTGTCTGAATCCTTGACATGCTTTGGGTGACTTCAAAGCAATGTAGTTATCTTGGGCACTAACATTTGCAAAGTGTTTTATAATGGTTTTTATTAGTGCTTCTTCACATTATATCACTGCAAGACATATGAAGAGGTTAAGTAATTTGACCAAAACTAACCTGAACTGACAAGAAAAATTGAGAACTAAAACAATTAGCTAAGCAGTTCAAGTGAGATTAAAACACAGCTGTGGGGAGCGGTGGGGTTGGAAGAGCAGAGGGGGGAGTTTAAATTGCTAACTACTTGACAATAACTCAAGCTTTTAGAGTTAAGAGGGAAAAAAATCCGTGACCTCTCAAGTTAGTGTCAGGATGTTTTGTGTATTTTAAAACTCTTTTTAATGACGTTCGTCTGATGGCAGGCTCACCGGTGAGGACACCACGGTGAGCGAGCACTCACTCTGGAAAACCTAGACGGGAGTGTTGGTTCCTGGAGCTGGGGTGACAGGTCACTGTGAACCCCCTGAGCTGGATGCCGGAAACTGAACTCTGGTCCTCTGTGAGAGCAGTGCACATTCTGGCCCAACTCTCCAGTCCTGTGGATTTTAAAACAAAATTCTTGCCGTTTAACGTACAATTTAATGGGTTTTGTGACACTTTAATACATGTAAATCAGTCAACTTCATTATTTGTCCTCCTTAACTGCCCTCTGCCTTCCCTCTTAGCCCCTCTTGCAGATCCTTTTTCTCCGGTCTCCCAAATATTCCATCCTTCGGTTTTCTTTTCACACACACTCTTTTTCTTTCTCGTTTTCTTTTCAGCTCCATTATTTATTTTTCCGTGTATTTCTTAATGTCACGCCTTTTATCTGAAAATATAAACAGTTGCATTCTATTTGCAGATCTCCAATTTACTCTTTTCAAGCCATTACCTATTTCTATCGCCACCTAGTGGACAGATGCGTAACGAACGCAGAACCCTGTATTCTTTGAGTGTCTCAACTGACTTCTAATGCCGAACCTAGAATTTTTGATTTTACTATGAATTCCCAGAGAAAGACACCTCAGAATCATTTCTTAACAGACATATTTTGCCTCCTCAAGGAGAAATAAATAAATGAAGACCCCACTGGCTAAGAAAACAGAAACATATGTTAAAGTCATTAAGGGCTGTGTGGCTTCTGTTAGCAGCAGCAAGATATGGTGACACCGCTGATCTTTTTCCTCATTTTGAGGTGTTAACATGGAGAATAATTACAACGGTGGAGGCAAAAATGGTTATATTCTCAGGAGCAGAATGAAAGGATTAATTTGATCCCAATGCATCTCTCTTGCTATAAACAATGCGTTTTTACAGAAAATAGATGTGATACTTTCATTATGAGACACAAATCTCGCCCCGTTCGAGTTTAGCCGGGATTCTCCTTCCGTGTTCCTTCATGTTTCTCTGGCTTCTCTTTAGGGCAGACCTGAGTTCACTTAAAATTCCCAGCTTGTGTTAGTTGGCTTTTGTGTTAAGACAATTTCTCAGGGTCATTTCTGTAGGATATATATTTTTTTGAAATCTAATATTCTTCGTATGTCCAAGGCACCCAGAGTTCATGCCTTTGCCTTTTCAGATAATGGTGTCCTTGTAACTGACAGGCATTTAAAAGGGAATGAACATCCTTCTGTTGAATCAGCTCCTCTCTTTCTGCACAACTCCGCTAACTTTGTGAGCCACGGTTACCGCAAACACTAAGTGAAAAGTATCCTCTAAGTAAGCATCTTAGCAATTCTGAGAGCCTAGGAAGAAACTTAACACGCACCCTTTACTTGATTCTTGTACTCCGGTTATTAGCAACTGCCTCAAAATTAAATTGCTACTTTAGGTTATTATACAACCAAGAAATATTTGGTGGCTAAAATAATGTAAAATATTGACAATTTAAAATTAATTTGGACATGAAGCAAAAAAATCCCACTACCAGTGATTATGTTGGTTTTGTTCTGTGTTGTGTTGTGTTGTTTTATCACAACATAAATGCAGAAAATGTTTGGGATTCCTGGTAAAGTGAATACCCTGTACTGAAACTCTAGACATACGACAGTACACATGCAGGTGAACACTGAGTAGGATGTGAAATAAAATCATCCCCTTTGCAGTTTAAATACATTCCCAAAACTCCAGAACCTTTCTCTGTGTCTCTCGTCCACCTTTTAATACAACTTTCTTTCCTTCCTAACTCTCACTTGGACATTTGACATTTAAAAGCAACTTTGAACACATGAAATTCATTTGAGAGCCCAGCCCATGTGGGCTTTAAAATAGTCTTTGGGAAGTGAATGTGTACGTACGGGTACATATGTACATGTACATAGGCATATATCTGTGCATATGTGTGTAGATGTATGTGTGAGTGTGGGGCTATGTGTGTCTCCATATATGCATGTGAACGTGTATGAGTTTTTATGCTCAACGATTGAAGAGTCATTGATATTATGAATGTGCTTCTCTGCCCAGTGCTATGTATTATTAATTGACATCACTGCAGGAAGTTTGTTCTCTGATGGGATGGTTCTCTCCCTCCACCATTTGATCCTTTCTCCCATTGCAAGCTTTAACTTTGAGCAAAACGATGACATGACTCATTAGTAGAAGATCATAAATTTATAAAGAGGCAGTTTTAAAGGAAAAAAATCCTCTACTTCCTTCAGTACAAAGAATTCATGACTGGCCTTCTAAGGGTGGTTAATATTCATTACCAACTTGACTCCATGTGGAGTCACCTAGGAGACACACCTCCGGATGTGACTTTGGTAGCAATCCCAGAGAGGTCTAACTGAGGAAGGAACACTTTGAGTGTGGGTAGCATCACCCTGCAGAATGTTTCTCAGACAAGTAAACGAATGTTTAAATGAAAAACAATTAATTGAAAGGCTGGAAAGCTATCGCCATGTCAGTTTCTAGTTGGCACCACAGATCAGGCCAGCACTGCTCCAAAGTATCCCCTTCCATTACTGAACCAATAAAATCCTTTGCCCTTAAGTTGTTTTGTTGTTGTAAAAATATAAAAATAAAAAAAGTAAGGATTCTCTTTTACCCCACTTGGTTTGCACCGCGATGCCCCAAGACATCTGCTAGGTATCTTGGCAGAAACACAGCCCAGCCGCACACTTTCCTGCACTCAAACCCTCACATAAAAGAACATACAACACAATAATCTTAGATCCAATTGACAAAATATAATTGCCCACTTAAACATACAAAGCCTGGTACCATCCATCCCTTGAGAACATTAATAACAACCTGTAAATTCACAGAACAGAATCTTAACATCACCTGCCATGGCTTCTCACCCTCTCCCCTCCTGTCTCTCCCTCTCTCTGTTCCAGGCTCCTCCTCTTCCTTCAAACTTCTCTCCCGCCCATCCTTCCTTCTCCTCCAATGACAGGCCTCCTTCTATCCTGTACCTGCCCCTCACCTGTGACATCATCCTACATTGTTTCTCTTTAGATGTCTGGGCTCAGAAACAAAATGATAAATGCCCCCAACACTCATGATCTCATATAGATGGTTACTATTAGGATTTTCAACAATCTTACATAATGTGAATTGGTTCTATTTTCTCCCCCGACCCCTTAATCCTAAGAACCTTCCCAAATCTCAGTCAATTTTTACCCTATCTTTCAGTCTCATCTTTGGTATGAATCCAAGGCTATATTTTTAAAATGTCAATGATAATTACTGATATGTACTGTGCTAAGGTATCCTGCAGAGTTGATATGATTTGTCCCTTCCAAAACTCATGCCAAAACATGATTGTTATATAATGCTATTTCAACATGGGGCAGTCATTGAGAGGTAATTAAGTCTTATGGTATCACCCTCATGAAGTTAAATGCTTTCCTTGCAGGATGGGCAGAGTCTCCCAGGATGTGCATTCCTATAAACAAGGCCACCCTTATAACCCAGCTCTTCTACACGAATCCACTAACTTGCCATAAAAACAGCATAGAATACTCACCAGAAGCCAATCAGATGCCAGTGTAATGCTGTATGACTTCCTAGGCTCAAGAGCTATGATCGGGGTACATCTCCTTGTTTATAAACTACCTTAGTCTCTGGTACTCTGTCATGGCAATGGAAATTAGACTCTAACAAGATTATATTTTTCCCCTGAACATTTCTGTTCTGTTTCTCAAGATAAAAAGTTATTTTCTTATTTCTATTTGCTTTATATCTCAGATTCTTACTTCATGTTCTTCCTCTCCTTCCTGACATATGATTTCCAAATACCCAAATCTGTCAGGCAACCCATTATGGGAATCTTTTGGATGAATTCTCTTCCTGAATCTTGTGAATTGCTACTATTCTCTAGAAAAACGCACCTCGTGTAATCATTTGTTTCCAAGGGAACCTTTGTCGGTTGCTCCCTTCCTCCAGCCCTTGGTCTTCCCCTCTCTCTCCTCCCTCTGTTCTTCTGCCGCAGTCAGAACTGACCGTCTACGGTGCCTCGCCTGGAGCTGGGATCTTGACACTTCATTCATCCTCCTTCTGTGTTTGGACCACATTCTTTGTGTAAAAACCTGTGAGTACATCTTTCTTGGATTGCTCCATATTTGACAGAGATCAGTCTGTGCATGGGTAAAAGAATAGGAAAAAGTTATCAGACCCCGTCATTGCAGTCCTGTCTAATACTATACCTGCGTTGCAAGTCATGTTTAGAATTCCTTCCTTCATAATTTGAAAGCATCTATCTCAGGCCTTCCAGGCTCCACTGCCGTTTAGAGACCCCGGAATGATTGGGAATTCTGATCTCTTTGTGCATCACTGTTTCTTCTTTATATATAAAATTATAGATGTTTATAACTGCAGCCGAAAAGAAACAGGTTGATGGCCTCAATTACAATAAGGGGCAAAAAATCATTTGGGGGATTGTTTGACCAGGGCACTAACACTGTTAGTGAAAATACCAGACTTGTTCACCAGGTAAAGTTACTTTTTCAACAGACATCACATCAGTGAATAGGCTTTTAAAGGAAGTCTTATTTCAAAATTGTATGTGTGAATATGTGCCTACACCACATATGTATCTGGTGCCTGTGGAAGCCAGAAAATGTTTTCAGATTCCCTGAAACTGCAGCTACAAATAGTTATGAGCCACCATGTGCATAGTAAGAATCAAACCTGCGTCCTCTGCAAGGGCATCAAGTCTCCCTAACCACTGAGCGATCTTGCCAGCTCCAGGTGAACAGGCTTTAACATACCAATTCTGAGGATCAACATGGACATTAATTCCACAGAAAAGTTCTGGCTACAGTAGCCCTCTGCCATTGAACCTACCCTTCTTTTGGTACGGGGATGATGGGACAACAAAATATTCCCTCCTACAATTTTTTCCATAGCCACAAACCACAGATTTCATAAGCAGACAATAGATGTTTAATGTGTTACTTCGATTTGTGGTAGTTTTCTACGTAGCCACAGATAGGATGTAGGCTCGATGCTTCTGACTCATGACACATTTGGACCCTGAGCCCATCAGGTAACTTCTGAGATCTCCTCACCACAGGCTTGGGACTCAATTTGTTCAGGTCTGTTAAACTCCTTGCCAATAATAACACTACCGTTTCCGGAGTCTCTCTTACTGTGCCCCAAGCTTATGGATGTAGGGCTTTGGAAAAATAAACTCTTTTCCTCTCTTTTCAGAACTGTGTCTAGACATATAGAAAATGCATACAACTGAGGTACTATCTTTATTTCAAAATAAGTGAACCCTAAGGTTTACTTGCAAATATCCAGTTTTCTTAGATTAATGCCACATTCATTGGACTCTGAATAGAAGAGTTGCTGTGTTGTTTTCTTGGTTCTCTCACAGGTAGAGTGAATTTGCAGCCAAAGAATGTTCAGCTGGCCCTTGCTGCCAGCCATCCTGGTGGCCTTTATTTATTGCTGTGAATGATCAGGACTTTCCTTTGACCTATGTCTGATTTTATGCCTCAAAGTGCCATTTTAATTTCTAAATAACCCTCTGAAAAAAATGCAATAAGTATCAAAAACATTGAGAATAATATTTCCCCATCAACTTTTTCTATAAGTTTAAAGCACCTCAAGCAGTATACATATTGAAATCCTCATAACTCTCTTGTAAAGTGAAATTTTGGTAATATAGATTCACTTATTCCATTTTAGAAACTTCCTTGAAACTTGGTTCCCTCCAGTAAGACATAATTCTCTAACCTGAACACTAAAACCTCCATCTACTAAACCTGTTTACCAGACTTCAAGTTCATTCTTCCCTCCCCCCCCACTATTCAGGTTGTGGCCTTTTAACTTAGCATCACATTTAATAGTCTTTTGATCATCTCTTTGAACTGGGCTTGAGGTTTATGTCTAACTACAAATCATACACAATGGAATGAAGCAAGAGCAGAACTCATCTCTGAAAATGTGAGGTAAAGTTATATCAGGTCATGATGGTATACTTCTGTCATCCCAGCAATGTGGAGAAAAAAGCAGGTGAGTCACAAGTTCAAGACCAACCAGGGACACAGAGTGAGTTCAGAATCAGCCTGCACAATTAGGAGAGACCATATCTCAGCATTTAAAAAAAAATGCAAAAAGGAGTGGGACAGTAGCCCAAGGGTAGAATACTTGCATAGCCTACACAAGGCCCTAGGTTAAATTTTCAGTGCAATAAATAAGTAGCAGACCTTACCTCATATCCTTTTGGCAAAAGATAAGGATGTTAAAAGTCAAAAGAGGAAGAATGTTAAAACATCTGTGCAAGGCATAATGAGATTGTTAAATTTTAAAGCCAATGTAGTTAGCAACAGGCCAGGTCTTGGTCCTGGTACAGTGAACACTCACCTGATATCTGGCTAGTCTTACAGCCTTGTCTTTGTTTAATTTTTTTCCCTCAAACACTTCATATGGACATGTTTTATTTTATGTGCATTTCAACGGTTTCTATTTAAAGGTAGGCATGCATTTTAAGTGCACCAAGCTGCACAACTAAAGTAGTAACTTTAGCTTGTGTGTCTTGCTTTGAATTCTTCTAGTATTCATGTCTTTAGGCTTATTGTTCTAGGAGACACACAGGGAATGCACTGCTTCAGATGTGTTAATATGAACACATGTTCCTCATGCGCCATTAACACTGCTTCTTAATCACATCTTAATGTGATATTTCTAAATTAAAACAGAAATTATATCATACACAACTTTTATGTATACTTCCCACATCAAATTGGTTTGAGATCCCCAGTAATCAATTTGAAAATTCACACAAGATATTGTTCTCAGAATGCTTTTCGTGTCATGCCAAGATAGACTTAAATTGGACAATATATTTCTGCTCACAAGCCCAGAATTTAGAACTCATTTTTACAGTTCTTCTCTTCTCTGATTTGTCATATGTAATGTCTTCAAGTTGTCTACTTAAAATATACTTTCCTAAATATTAGTTTTATGTTCAAATATTTAATCCTGCCACAATGAATTAATTTCAACTAATCTTTAAATTTCCTCAATTCTTAAAATTTATAACAAAATAACAACACAACAGCCTGAGTCTCCTCATCCTCCTCCACTGACCTGTGAATGTGAAATGGTCTATAAGCTGACCTCCAAAAAACCCAACAACTCAATCAAAAAATGGGTTATAGACTAAACAGAGAATTCACAACAGAGGAATCTCGAATGACTGAGAAGCACTTAAAGAAATGTTCGAAGTCCTCAGTGATCAGGGAAATGCAAATTAAAACCACCCTAAGATTCAACCTTACACCAATCAGAATGGCTAAGATCAAAATTTCAGATGACAGCAGATGCTGGCAAAGATGTGGAGAAAGAGGAACATTCCTCCATTGCTGGTACAATTGCAAATTGGTAGAACCACCCTGGAAATCAATCTGGCTACTCCTCAGAAAATTGGAAGTAGATCTACCTGAAGACCCAGCTATCCCACTCTTCAGCATGTACCCAAAAGATACCCCACCATGCCACAGGAGCACATCTTCAAGTATGTTCATAGTGGCCTTACCTGTGATAGCCAGAAGCTGGAAACAACCCAATGTCCCCAAATGGAAGAATTGTTCATTTACACAATAAAATACTATTCAGCTATTATGATCAAGGACATCATGAGTTTTGCAGGTAATTGGGTGGAACTAGAAAATATCAACCCAAGTAAGGTAACTCAAACCCAAAAGTACATGCATGGTATGTACTCACTAATAAGTGAATATTAGCCAGAAAGTACAGAATACCTAGGATACAATCCACATAATAAGTCGAAGTACACAAGTGAGGATGCTTCAATCCCACTTGGGAGGGAGATAAAACAATCACTGGATGGAAAGGGAAGGCAGAATCTGGATGGGACAGGAGAGGAGAGGGAAAAAGGGAACATAATTAAGTATGGTGGGGCTGAGACAGGAGAGAAGCACTGAGGGCCCCAGACTGAATGGAAATATGCAACCTCAGAGGGTGGTAGTAGGTGGTAGGAGGACCCTCTGAAATGTACTGGAGACCTGGGAGGTGAGAGACTTTCAGGACTCAAAGGGAGGCATATTAAATGAGATGCCCAACAGTGAAGAGAGGGAACTTGTAGATTCTACCTCCAATAGAAAGACTGGGTGTCAAGTAGAGGGATGGGATTGCCATCCTACAGTTAAAAACTCTGACCTAGAATTGC
Source organism: Rattus rattus (assembly GCF_011064425.1). Lineage (NCBI taxonomy): Eukaryota > Metazoa > Chordata > Mammalia > Rodentia > Muridae > Rattus > Rattus rattus. Next base: position 141,528,945 of record NC_046157.1, on the reverse strand, counting down.
TACTGTCTAAAAGAAGTTTAGAGACAAAAATGAAGAAGAGACTGAGGGAAAGTCGGACCAATGACTAGCACAACTTGGAATCCATCTCAAGGAGAGGCTCCAAGACCTGACACTATTACTGATGCTGTACGTACAGAGAGGAACCTAGCATGAGATGCCCAACAAGCAGCTGACTGAGACAGAAGCAAATATTTACACCCAACACTGGACTGAAATCAGGGACCCCTATGGTTGAACAAGGGAAAGGCTGAAAGAAGCTGAGGAAAGCAACCTGTTAGATAGACCAGCAGTGTCAATTAACCAGGACTCCCAGGACATCTCAGACACTGAGCCACCAACTAGGTAGCATACACTAGCTGATATGAGGCCCCATATACAACAGAGGTCTGCCTAGTCTGGTCTCAGTAGGAGAAGGTGTGCCTAACCTGGGAGAGACTTGAGGCCCAAGAGAGTGGCGAGGTTTGGCCAAGGTTGGACATGGGGAACATCCTCTTGAGGACAGGGGGACGGAAGAATGGGATGAGGATCTATGGGAGGGCAGACCAGGACAGGAGTAACAACTGGATTGTAAAAAAAAAAAAGAATAAAAGTAATAAAAACAAACAAACAAATAAACAAGAAAACAAATATGGGCGGCAGCTCATTGAAAGAAAACAGTTATTATATAACGAAAGAATGACCGTGTACCTATACATAGTTCAATCTTACAACATGGTTACACAAATTATGAGGCCAGTTCTAAAGAGTACCACGGTGAATAATGCATCTGCTCCACCAATGTATTACATCCCCCACATTTTCCTTGGAGCTAATTTATACAGTTGGGAATTGAAAGGACACACTCCTGTAATCTTTGTTGGTGATGGGAAAAGATCTATAACTTCAAGAAATCAGATTTTTAACATGTGCACCTTGTTTATCTTTTAGTCGGCCATCATTAGTTGTGTTCTCACAAAATGTTTTCTGTTTTACTTGTACTCACATACAGGAAGAAGAGGTTTCCCAAAGGAGCATCTACAATAATTCTGCATCCCATGCATGGCCCAGGCTAATATTGTGGGAATCTTTTCTGAGCATCCACAGACTTTTGGCAGAAGGTGCTATGCAAATGTGGAGAATCATGAGGCACATGGCAGCGATCCATTGTCATTGCTGGGCTACAGCACTCATCTTCATTGTACAAGCCTCTAGGCTTAAGTGGATTATAATACAATAATCTAATTCAATTAAAAGTGCATCTGGAGAACCATGTAAATTTACATTCAGTGTTGATAACTTGCTGTGTAGCTGTCAATATTTCTAATCGTGTACTATTCGTGACCCTCTTTATTCTGTCTTCCAGTACTGTTGCAAATGTTCTTACTCCATTCATTTAAAATATGTAGTCAGACTTGTTCTTCTACATTTGTAGCTGAGTAGCAAGGGAAAACAACATACTCCTACCTTGTTACACAGATTAGATATAAGCTCCTTCCAGGACAATACATTTATGAGATTAATATCTTGTTAGTGAATAGTAGCAATGTTTTTCTATCAATATTAAACAAAAAAGAACTTGATATCCATTTGCCAATAATTAACACCCTTATTGATTTTGTAAATGAAGGGATTCTGCACTCATTTTCTATCACAATGACTTGAGAAAGCGAGTAGGAAATGCCACTTGACAACCTTTGCACATTCTTCATTCCGGGGAGAAATGCATTCTGTTAGCTGTCCAATCAATTATGTAGACAAAATGAATTTCATCATAATTCTGTCAACAAAATGCTAACTTGGTTAAATTATTCTCACCACAAAGTGAATTAACTTAAAAATCCTTCTGTCCACAAAATAGATTTAATCATTTAGTAAAGCCTTGTAAATACTATAGTCTGTTAGTTTAGTATGCATAATGCAAATATGTGGATTGGCTATATCAGCATTTTCAGGTCTTCAGAGGTTATGGACCTGTCTGGCATAGCATCCCTTTTCGCTTAAGGTCAAATGGAGAGCAAGGTCAATTATCTAGAGAACAGCATGGGGTAGATGAATGGAGCACTGTCTGAAACTATTTTAACTTAGCTACATTTCAATGTCATGGACTTTAGGAAAGTATAATTTAATATGCTTATGAACTAAGTCCATAGAGCTCCATGTTCAACAAGTCATCTTGGGGATAACACTTCAGGAATAAAAGATGAATTGTTTAAATCATTGGCAACATACTATTAAGGAAAAGAAATTCACTATTTAACATTATGTCATTTTCAAACTATCCATTATCACATTGTAGAATGTTGATCTACTATTTGAGTCTATTAGTATTTTAAAGTAAATACTTTAGTGAGTATATGAAAGTTAGAATTTACAATGATTTTGTTTTAATAACAACAAAAATAATTGGATCAAGTTATTTTACTTAAGCAATCTTTTGAAAGAATCCTTTAACAATGTGGTGTTCACAAGCATATAATTTCATATTGTTTATTTTTAAACATTAATTTATTATGTTGATGAAACTTTAGAAATAACAATTGGAAGATAATATTCTTCCGTTTGATCTCTGTATTTGCATAATCATATAAACTGATACATATATGAAATGTAAATGTAAGCAGAATGAAAAACTATTAACGTGTTACATGTTGCCTTTTTATGTTACAGGCTTCAGACTGACAATACTACTTTATTTTATTCCATTAGTTGTCAATGGTTTACTTTGGAAAATGATGTGTTTTTCCTCACATCATCACAAAATTCTTCTTTGGTTGGGTTGGAATAGAATAGACAAAGTAGAGAAAGAGTTAGTTTGAAATGAATTACATTGGTTTTATAAATGTATTTCTTTTGATTGTGATGCATAGTTTAGAATAGATACTGCAACAACAGTTGTACAGGAAGGCTGTGTCTTTACAGACAACACCAAAATTCAATAAGATTATATCATTAAAACAGAAAGGACATGACTGTTCTTTATCACTTGTTAAATGAACTTGATAATAAGACCCTATTGTTGAAGACAGTATAAACTATGGTTTCACATAAAAAAAAATCAAGTTGGTACTGGCCAGAGAGTTTCATCATTGCTGGATGGATTTCACTGTCTGAGGGTGCTCTGCAGGCTGCTTGGAGAAGAAAATCACCAATGCTCTTACCCGGCTCTGAACCTTTTGGGAGTATGGCTAAGCTACCTAAGCTGCAGGGAACTTGTAAAGTACTAGTTCTCGCCATCTGCAACGTTTTTCTTCTCTTTCCATCTCTTAATATTTTAAAGTAAACACACCTACGCACATTGTGGAGAACAACTTTCATTCAGTGGATTATGTATTTTAGAAGAAGAAAAAGACTTGAAATTGGGAGTGAGGAATGTTGATGGAGAGCAGGGAGAGTGGGGAGAGTTGGGTACAAAAGTGGTGAATAGACAGAAACAAAATACAAATTTTCAATACACACATACATACACATATATACATGCATACACACACACACACACACACACACACACACACACACACACACACAGAGCCATCAATGTTCTCAATGGTTTCATTGTTTGAGCAAGTTTAAGTAAACATAGTTTATAAATGGTATCAAGAACAGATGTTTTATCTGGATAACAAACATATTCAGTAGAATCCTCTACCAGAGTACAGGTTGATCTTTAACTTCATCCTGATTTCCCCAAAATGAAAGCAGTGACGAGATGATAGCAGACACTTGGTATGGATTTGTGGAAAAATGAAATAATCTGTATAAATTCTCTTTTCCCAAAAGAACACTAGAATTTATGTAACTTAACCATATAGCTGGTTTCCCCCCTAGAACTCTGAACTACTTGTCATAAATAGCAACAATCTGTGGTAAAAAGGTGACACAGCGCAGACAATCTTGCTGGACTATTTATTTACTGCAGTGCCAAGCACACATACTAGGCAAGCACTACACTACCACACTCCATTACGAGAACCCTGGACTTATCTTATTTTGACAGAAAAGCAAAACCATTATTTGCGGAATTAAAAATTAGAGTCTGAGAACAATTTATTCCTATTTGGGTCAAATATGTATACAGGACTTGGGCTACCAGCCTTTCCTGAGACCATTTTCTGTTCTGTGCCATGCAGGAATTAGAAACTTTTAAACAATTGGATGTGAGAGAATCCCAGACAGCAAATACACCACAAGCTATGCTGCTGTTGATAAGAAAGTCAAGGACGTTCGACCGAGAAAAATGCAAAGGTTCCAAGGCTGTGATAATTAAATCCTATGACGTAAGTCATAAATTCTAACAAGAAAGAAAAGCCACCTGGAAGCTTGGGGATACAAGCTCCTCACACACTGTCCTGTTCTCACACTGTACATATGAATATATAAGCTGAATGCTCTGGAAAATTATGATAAAAAACAAGTGTTATGGCTCTTAAACTTGCTACTGGACAGACTTACTGCTGTTGTTTATGATTTTGTAGTTACAAAATGAGATGAGTGTGTATGCATTTGTATTTGTGTGCATGAATATGCTTATCTATGTGTATTTACAGTAGATCATCCACATCCACAGTTGCATTTTCTGTCACTTTAATTACTTATCATCATCTATGTGCTTCAATTTTACATGAGCAATATCAAAATATAAAATACATAAATTCTATGCTGTGTTTTGAGTATTGTGATGAAATTACAGACTTCTCCTTTCTTGCCAGAAAAACAACAACAACAAAAAAAATGATGTCATTCCTTTCTTCATGTATCCATACTTTGTTGCCAGACTCTCAATAAGAGTACAAAACTCAAGTCCAAGTGGATGAAAGACTTCAGCATAACACCGGATACACTAAATCTAATAGAAGAGAAAGTAGGGTTTAGTCTTGAACTCATTGGTACCAGATATAACTTCCTGAACAGAACATCAACATCTCAGGCACTAAGATCAACAGTTAATAAATGCAACCTCCTGAAACTTAAAAGTTTCTATAAGGCAAAAGACACTGTTAATAGGACAAAATGGCAACTTATGGACCAGGAAAAGATTTTCACCATCTACATCTGACAGAGGGCTAATATCCAAAATATATAAAGAACTCAAGAAACTAAACACCAACAAGCAAATTGATCCAAATAAAATTTAGGTACAGAGTAGAAAAGAAAATTCAACAGATGAATCTTGAATGGCCAAGAAACATTTAAAGAGATCTTCACTATCTTAAATCATCAGGAAAATACAAATCAAAATGACCCTGAGATTCTATCTTACACCCATCAGAATGGCTAAGACCAAGAAATTAAGTGGCAGCGCCTGCTGGCAATGATGGGGAACAAAGGGAACATTACCCTACTGCTGGAGGGAGTACAAACTGGATACAACCGTTTTTGAAACAAATTTCTCAGAAAACTTGGAAAAGGTCTACCTCAAGACCCAGCTACACCACTCCTGAGCATATACACAAAAGATGTTCCACCATAGCACAAGGGCACTTGATCAATTATATTCATAGAAGCTTTTATTTTTAATAGTCATGAACCGGAAACAACCTAGACACCCCTCAACTAGTGAATAAATAAAGAAAATGTGGTATAGTTACACAATGGAATACTACTCAGCTATCAAAAACAAGGACATCATGAAACTTTTAGGCAAATGGATAGAATTAGAAAATATCCTGAGTGAGATAACCAGATCCAGAAAGACATATATGGTATTTACTCACTTTACGTAGATAATGTCTATAAAGTACAGAATAACTAGTCTACAATCTACAGACCAAAAGAAGCTAAATAAAGAGGGCCCAAGGGAAGATGCTTGAATCTCATTCAGAAGAGACAATAAAATAGACATCTAAAATAATTGGAGGGAGGTAACTGGGTGCGAGAAGGTAGGGAGAGGAACAAGGATGGGCGAAGAGCCTCCGGGAGAGAGTGGAAATCAGTGTGGAGCCATCTCTGGGATGAGGGAGACCTCCAGGATCCTATGGTGGGAAGTATAGCTGGGACTGTGCCCAGTTGGGGATATGGAGCCTAAAAAGTCTGCCTCCTGTAGCCGGGCAGGACTTCTTCTAGTGGAGGGAGAGAGACACCAATCCTCCATCAGAGCCTTCTATCCCAAATTTTTGTTGCTTGCAAGAAATGCAGGGATAAAGATGGAGCAGAGAAAAGGAATTGCTAACCAAAGACTGGCCCAACCTGAGGCTCATACCATGGGAAAAGGCCAACCCCTGATCTATTAATGATATTCTGCTATGCTTACAGACAGGAACCTGGCATAACCTATCCTCTGAGAGGATTCATCCAGCAACTGATGGAAGCAGATACATAGACCCACAGCCAAACAGTAGCTGTAGCTCAGGGAGCCTTGTGGTAGAGTGAAGGGATAGGATTGAGAGAATTGGAGGGATCAAGGACACAAGTAGACCTACAGAGTCATCTAACCTTGGCCATAATGGCTTACAAAGACTGAACCAGCCACCAAAGAACATGCAGGGGCTGGACCTAGGCCCCCTACCCAGATGTAGCAGATGTACAGCGTGTGGTTCATGTGTTCTAATTCACTCAAGAATTGGAGCAGGGACTGTCTCTGACATTGTTGCCTGCCTCGGAATCCCTTTCCCATAGCTGAACTGCCTTGTCTGGCCTCAGTGAAGAGGATGCAACTTGTCCTGCTGCAATTTGATGTATCAAAGTGGGTTGGTACCTATGGGGTTCTCCTCTGAGAAAAAGAGGATGGGGGAATGGGCGAGAAGGTGTGAGGGTGGGGTTGGGAGAAGAAGAGGGAGGGAAGCTATAATAAGACTGTAAAGTGAATGAATAAATGCATAAATAAATAAGAAAAAAAGAGTAGCTGTCTTGGTTGCTAATAGAATATGGAGATAACTTAGAGCTTGGGTTAAAGTAAACATTATTTTCCTTAGTAGTAACTGAAACTATGAGAGAACCAACACAAAGGAGACAAGGGGGTGTGAAGCAATAAGGGTCTGAATAACACTGGCAAAGTTCTGTGCTTACAGAAAAAATAGTTAGAATACATAATGTTTATTTCTAGTACCAGTTTCTGGGAGTCTGGAGGATCCTGTCTGTTTTATTTTAACTTATTTCCCTTCTTGCTTTTTTATTTTGTTTTGTTTCTTTTATTTTTTCTTTTATTGTATTTTTTATTTACATTTTAAATGTTATCCCCTAACCCAGCTTCCCCTTCTGAAACACACCATTTCATCCCCCCTTCTCTTGCTTCTATAAGGGTGCTCCCTCACCCAACTGCCCACCCTCTCCCACTCCCCCACCTCACATTCCCCTAAACTGGAGCATCAAGCCTTGACAGGAGAAAGGGCCACTCCTCCCATTGATACCCAATAAGGCCATCCTCTGCTACATATGCAGATGTAGCCATAGGTCTGTCCCTATGTGCTCTTGGGATGATGGTTTAGACTCTGGGAGCTCTGTTCTTCTTATGGGATTGCAAACCTCTTCAGTTACTACAGTTCTTTCTCTAACTCCTCCACTGTGAACCCAGTTCTGAGTTCAATGGTTGGCTGCGAGCATCTACCTCTGGATTTTTCAGGCTCTGGTAGAGCCTCTCAGGAGGCAGCTATATCAGGCTCCTGTAAGCATGCACTTCTTGGCATTCACAATAGGTTTGGTGGATGTCTGAGCGCTGGATCCCAGGTGGGGCAGTCTCTAAATGGCCTTTTCTTCAGTCTTGCTCCACACTCTGTCTCTGCATTTTCTCCTGTGAGTATGTTTTGTTCCCTCTTCTAAGAAGTACTTAAGCATCCACACTTCTGTCTTTCTTCTTGAGTTTCATGTAGTCTGTAAATTGTATCTTGGGTATTATGAGATTTGGAGCTAATATCTACTTATCAGTGAGTATATATCATGTTTGTTCTTTTCTGATTGGGTTACCTCACTCAGATGATATTTTCTAGTTCCATCCATTTCCCTAAGAATTTCACGAAGTCACTGTTTTAATAGCTGAGTAGTACTCCATTCCTCTGTTGAAGGACATCTGGTTTCTTTCCAGCTTCTGACTATTATAAATAAGGCTGCTATGAACATAGTAGAGCATGTATGTGTCCTTGTTATATGTTGGAGCATCTTTCAGGTGTGATATATATTATACCCAAAAGTGAGATAGCTGGGTCCTCCAGTAGTACTATGTCCAATTTTCTGAGGAACTGCCAGCCTGATTTCCAGAGTGGTTGTACCAGCTTGCAATCCCAATGGAGGAGTGTTCTTTTTCTACATGCTCGCCATCATCTGCTGTCACCTGAATTTTTTATCTTAGCCTTTCTGACTGGTGTGAGGTACAATCTCAGAGTTGTTTTCATTTGCATTTCTTTGATGACAAAGGATGTTGAACATATCTTTTTGTGCTTCCCAGCCATTCGCTAATCCTCAGATGAGAAGTCTTTGTCTAGCTCTGTACCCCATTCTCAATAGGGTTATTTGATTCTCTGGCATCTAACTTCTTGAGTTATTTGTATATATTGGATATTAACCCTCTATCAGATATAGAATTGGTAAAGATCTTTTCCCAATCTGTTTGTTGCCGTTTTATCCTAATGACAGTGTCCTTTGCCTTACAGAAGCTTTGCAATTTTATGAGGTTGCATTTGCAAATTCTTGATCTTAGACATAATCCATTGGTGCACTATTCAAGAAAATTTCCCCTGCACCCATGTGTTGAGGCTCTTACCCACTTTCTCTTCTATTAGTTTGAGTGTATCTGGTTTTATGTTGAGGTCCTTGATCCACTTGGACAGGAGCTTTGTACAGGGCAATAAGAATGGACGGATTTGCATTCTTCTACATACTGACCTCCAGTTGAACCAGGACCATTTGTTGAAAATTCTGTCTTTTCTTGCTTTTATAAAACAGCTTTGTAAGGATAATTTAAGAGTGCGGGCTCATGATTAAAGTCTGAGGCCAGCCTGGGATACATGGTGAGCAAGTTCCATGGCAGCCATGGCTGACTAGTGAGATGCTATCTCAAAAAGGGAAGGAGGAAAAGAAGGAGAAGGAAGAGGAGGAGGAGAAGGAGGAGGAGAGGACAGGAGGAAGAAAGGAAGGCAGGAAGGCAGGAAGGCAGGAAGGCAGGAAGGAAGGAAGGAAGGAAGGAAGGAAGGAAGGAAGGAAGGAAGAAAGGAAAAAATATCAGGTACCATAAGAAAGAAATTGATCTCACTGCTCCAGGTTTATCTCACGGCCCCAGTCATGGTTGAGAAGGGAAGCAGCTGGTCCTGTAGCATCTATATTCACGAAACAAAAAGAAGTGGACTCTTATCTTCATCTCATTCTGGTCCAGGACTCTAATCCAGCGAATAGTACCAATCACAGTAGACAAGTTTTTCCAACTGGCAAGATAATACCATAGAGGCATGCTCAGAGACCTTTCTTATAGGTGATTCTAGATCCCATCTAGTTGACAGTTGCATTGACCCTCAGAGTCACCCTTAAATGGGCTGGGTCTACTGCATACATCTTTTTGTATAGGTCCTTGTAATTATATATGAATATTTTATTTTCTTTCTTTGGAGATGAGATTGCACATATGGTATACATACTGCGTCACATAAATGGTATAGGAAAACTTAATGACTAAATGTCTGTCATATGGTTTACAGGCTGATACAAAACACATCTATATAAAAACATTTACAATGAAATATAACTTCATTTTGTATTGCTCATTTCTTTGTCCATATGATATACTATATATTATTTTTAATTTAAAAGAACCATTTAAAATTATATGTACCTTAGTAAAACATTACAGCTTTAAATAAATAATGGAAGTGTGAACATTTGAATGAACTACCTTAACAGCGTAGTATTTTTAAGGCTAACTACGTAGCACATACAAGTGTTTGAGGGGCACCTCTATGACTGTATTATGATAGCAATCTTTACTATAACCTGCAAAACATAAAGTAACGACCATTGTTTCATGCAGGGAAAATATCAATATTTTCTGGAAACTTTAAGGGTTTTTTCTGAAGCCTTGAAGGGTTCCAAGAAAGGACACTGCAGAACTGGCCTTGTCCTTCAATACAGTGTCTACTTTACCCATGTTAAAATACGACAAAGTATCTGGTGAGTGACAGTTCAGTTTCTCAAACTGTTAGCTGCATAACTCGTCATCCTGCTAAAATGAAATTTTTATATTTTATAAGATTTTTTATTAACATGATTCTTGCAACCAATGTGTTATTCTGCAGGTATGTGAGTCTTTTCTTGAAAGTTTATTTCTATTATATTTTCTGCATTTGCAACAGAAAGGAGCATGGAGTGCTACCTCTATTTATGTTTTCTATTTTGTATTATAATTATTATCCTTTTATACAATTGTGTCTTGGAAAGAAGGAGTAGAAAAGAAGCAGCCAGTGTAAGCAAAGAATTGAATTGCTGATAACTTCATGCAAACAGTGTCATTCTCTTGAGTTGCCAGCATCACACAATAAACTGCTTTGGAGCTAAAATGATAACTTGAGATTGGCTATGTCCTATCATTAAACACCATTTCTCTCCTACATCTTGTCTAGTCATTATAGTTTTGCAGAGGCAAAATTGAGCAATAATAGGAGCAAAATGTTGCATTAATATTTAATGCAATGCTCTTGAGAGCATAAAACGTTTCAAATGCAAATGCAGTGGGCCATTTAGAGGTTCTCCGAGAATTACCTTCATATTGCTAAGTTAGCCTTGTGAGAGATAAGGGCACAATTGTCCTTATCTATAAACAAGTGTGAGCTTCTAATATTTTTATATGACTCTGTGATGGCCTTCTCATTTTTCCTATGGTTCTCCAAAACAATCACTTCTAACTTTGAATTTTGTATATCAGAGAATAAAGACATTTAAAAAAAACATATTAAGTAACAAGCAGAATTTCAGTACATGGAAAAAGTAATAATTTAATAATTGTAAAATAAGTGGTTATTTTGGTATTGAACATATTTTATAAACCAGTGTTCAAATAGTTTTTTTCCCCTCTTCTCATTAAAGATGGAGACAAAATCTAGGTTTGGCATTCAGAATGTTTTTTTTTAATGCATCAATACTGAAAGAAAACATACATGATCTACCTGAAACAGTTCTAAACTGTTTCAAAAGTGATTTATAAGAAAATAAGAAAGTAGATGAAGTATAAACACTGCACTTGATCAATTGTAACCAAGCAGATCTGGATACTAATCATTGCTGTACTTCCAAGATAGAAGCAGCAAAGGGAGGCACATTAACATATTGTTGGCAAACTATGGCATTGTAGAAGCACATGACTAACTCCTAAACATGTTTCTCGAAGAAATTTTGGAAACTGAATTATTTCTCAGAGAAGATGCTGCCCACTGAAACTTCCATTTCTGAATTCCAGGCACTTTGATTTCACATCACTTAGATCAGAAAAGCAAGAGTCAAAGAACAAATCCCTACCGGGAATCTGAATTTCAACATTCATAATCTCGCTGTGGGTTGTACAAAAGGCAGCTTTCCTGAAGGTCTGCATCTCCAGAAACCCTCAGGGCAGCACTGAATGTCCTAACACTGATTATGAGCAAGATTAGATTTCTCCCTGGGATTACTGGGTTCTAAAGGGCAGACATCTGAAAAAAAAAAAAAAAAAAGATCTGAAGGAAAAAGTATTATGAGAGGGCTTTCAGATATTGGGTCATAAGGAAAGAAAGTAGTGTTATTAGTGTTATAAAGTTGTGTGTGTGTGTGTGTGTGTGTGTGTGTGTGTGTGTGTGTGTTCATATTCAGGATAAGCAAGAACCAAAACAGTGCTAAATGAGCAGGATGCAGGTGAGATTTAGGTCCTCAAGAGAGAGATGTAGTATCATTGAAAAATAACATTCCAACAAACTTGATTTTATAAGACCTGAGAAAATATTCCAGAGTCAAGTAGACCGATGGAGCTAACAGTGAATCATGGACACACAAGTATAATCTGTAACATGAGCACTTGGTATAAGGGGGAGGAGGGGAATCAGGCCTTAGTCACAAGTGGATAATAGAAACTCCAAAGCTATATGCAAGGCCAGCAGATGCCTACTATAGCAATAAGAGACAATGCTTGTCAATAGTCAAATTTGAGACCTTTCCTATTACTTGAGAAGAACTCAGAACTGTGAAGATGAGGAACTACAGGATAGCACTTCATTGATCTACCTTTGAATATTCTGTTCTGTCAGGAAGATCTGTAATTTCTTCAATCAGATCAGTCCTCTTTCAGATGTCAAGTTTCTGAAGAACAAAAGGTAAGTTTAACATTACAATGCTATTTCCAAAGATGTTTTGAGAGAAGGGGGAATGGCAAGAAGGAGGAGAAAGAGGATGAGGTGGAAGAGTGGGGGATGAAGAGGTGAAGAAGGGAGAAGAAAGGAGGAGAAAGTGGGGAAGGGGAGGAGAGGAGTAGGAGAAGGAGAAGGACTAGGAGGAAGATGAGAATGGGCAAGCAGCAGCAAGATCAACAGCCATACTAAGGCACGGTACTGTCTGGAAAAGAAGTGTACTCTGAGCAAACTAGTTTCTAGATGCTTTTACTAGCATGCACTAACACTACGTGACAACTACCTGAATAAGATCGCTGCTTATCTTGTTATTAATACAGCAGAGGGAGTGTTTGAAGAAAGATGGAATCGATTTAACTCATTTTATTTTATTGGGTTATGGCCATGTAGCAGGCATCTATCATGCTAAGGTTAAGAAATAACAACGATAGATAAGCAAAATCATAGTTCTTGCAACACATGAATCTAGGAAAGAAATACAGAGACACATAACATACATTAGAGAACAACTCCTTGTAGTTGGATTACAAACAGAACAACAGAAAGATGCTCACAGTATCAAACTGATCGACAAGCTCAAGAGCCCAGAGTGGTCCTAACATTCTCTTCTTGAAGATTCCTGAAAATTAACCCTGACCGTCATCATAGACAAGTATCCACATTGCCTTTAAGAGGCAACTTTTGGTAGCTTCACAATTTCCACATAGTGTTACATTTATTTTCTTTAAGGAGAAGCATTTTTGGAAAAATGTTGAAGGATTTTTAACATTTTCAGAGTTGCCACCATTTCTATGCCACCATTTTCTTATTTGATTTAATGCAGAACAACTATGTTAACCTCTCACATTTCTCCCTGAGTGTCTGACCCGAACCCTTAATCAGAAGTAGGAAAGTGTCTGATTGGAGCTCTCAGTGAGACACAGGAAGTTCCACAACTAAGAAAGCAATTAGATGTCTAGAAAAAGTACAGTGGAAGAGAGAATCCTCAAACCCTTCATTTTTGTGCAGCAAGTTTACTATGAATTTAAAATCAGTAGCTGGAATGTTAATTTTTTCTAATATGTAATTAAAACACATACACAAATGATATAACTGTAACATATACTCACAGAAACTTATTTTGTAATTTGGGGTTGTCTGGAGTTTACATGTATCCCAGGCTGGTCTCAAACTCACACAGTCCTTTTGCCCCATCCTTCCAAGTGCTTAAATTACAGGTGTGAGTTGCACGTCTTGCACCTTGTAATAATTTTAAAATATAACTGCTAAATCCAACTAAGGTCAAGTGCTGTATTTAATACATAATACCTCTTAATAAATATTCATTGAATAAATTAATGGATGAGCTGTAGGAAAAATTACATTAGATAACAGTAAAAGGAGATCAAAAGGCTTATTTTAATATTTGTAATCCATTGTAGTAAAATTAGTTTTGACCTTGTGAAGGTCATCAAGTGGTTTGTGGCTCTGGTATTTTGTCTGAAGATGTGACCTTACCTAATTCAGGAAGACAGCATAGCTGGTTAGAGTAATCCTACAGCACAGAGAAGGATCATTGACTCACAGCCCCTGACCCTCTGTTACTCTATTTCATGGATCTGTTCAAATACCTTAGCCCTGGTTTCCTCATTGGGAAACACATACAGAGTTTACAGGCAGATTAAACATTTGAGTCACAAAAGGAGAACAAAGAATGTGAATAGTACCAAACTGTTAGGGTCTAAGTATTTTTAATATAAAGATGTGATTCACAGTCAGGTCTAACAATTCATTATAACCCAAACACAAAAAATCTAAACAAAGAAACTAAAAAAGAAAATCAAGATGACAACAAATACCAAGACAAAACAAGAAGTGTACACACACAAACACAGATACACAAAACAAACAAGCAAACAAAAACCACAAGAGTATTGGGACCTGTCCTTGAGTGTGGTTGACATAGCCAGTGACACTGCCTAGAAGAAAACTATTTTTCTCCTTCCCAGCAGCTATCAACTGCAAATGGCTTCTTGGATATTTGTATCCATTTCCCATTTCTATGCTGGGATTTTCTCTGGATTGGACCCATGCATGCTTTGTGTGTGTTGTCACAGTTTCTGTCTCTCCCTATGTCGATCAGTTCTGCTGTGTCTAAAGTCTATTGTTTCTTTGGAGCCATTGCCCACCTCTGGCTTTTATATGCTTCCTCCTCCTCTTCTGCAGAGATCATGAACCTTGAGGGGAGGTTCTCCCACATATCATAGATACTACCTAAATACCTTATATAACTATGCAACAGTCCCAAATCCTGGAATTTTTATTAACACATTAATTTTTTTTCTTCTGTAAAACCTTTAAATTGTTCTTCCTTCAAAGTTGGTACAGAATGGTCTCTTTCAACTCAAAAATGCTCACTTTTATTTCTTGAAGTCTGACTAAATTCTAGATTGAAAAAAACTGCAAGGAAGTTAAACTACAATGATTGCATATAGACATTAAAAGGTTATTTGTAATTTCTGAAAATGGACAGCCAGGAGAAAAGCACGTGCGGATCTGGAGCTCCAGTGTTTGATTGGGTGATTAAGCTCAGCAATTCTAATCTCATCTCGCATTCCGATGTTGATTGCTGTTCTTTGTGTTATGGCTACAGAATCCCAGAATAGCAGTTACAAGACGAAGATGCCATCAGAGATTATAAAAATGAAGTCGACTTTATATAGCATCTTTCATGTGTCCCATGTTTTAAAAATGGAAAAATGAACTCATGAGCAGTATTTGAAGGATGGAGATTAAAACAAGCACCAGTGTTTGCAGAAGTGGTACAGTCTAGCTGAATAGCTATGGAAACTTTCTTGACAAGTTAAGGAGTCCATCACAGAGACAGTTCTAAGCACCGAATGACCTCTCTATCTCCACATTGTTTTGGGGTACAGTCTCAAGGTGCTAATATAAATGTGGAATCTCCTTCTGTTTGACTTCATCTTTAGCTAGGCCATGAAAATATCAATGCTTATATCCCCATCCTAGAATTCACAACCTGGGAAAAGAAATGAGATGACACAGGTCTTACCTTCATTTCATAATCCTAGTGGCATTCTTTAGGAGAAAAAAGTTTAATACTTTGCCATTCAGCTAACTATGTCAATATTTTGTAATGACAAATCAAAACACACCTAATTTGACCAAAAGCTAAAGCATTAGAGAGTTTCGGGGTCATGTGCTTCTTCTTTTTTTCCCTGGTGAGTAATTAAGCACTTGCTATAACCTATTTTATAACATATCTGGAAACAAAGAAAAGCATGAGTAGATGGCAAAATGTCTTCTGCTAAAAATGATGGGATAATATTGAGTTGCTCTTCTAGCCTAACCACCACTAGTCTTCACTGAGGTCAGGGCACCTGCTGTGTTTGTTCTCCCATAATGCTGTGCTTCTGCATGGCCTGGAAATGCTTATAATATTGCATCTGATTAGAGTCTGTCTTGCTCCCAGACCATAACCCCCAGACTCCGCTTTGCTATTGTTCTGTAAGTAATTAGTACAGAGTACATTCAGTTAATATTTATTGAAATGATGAATAAATTATTCCAGAGAAAAAGCAACCTTATCTCTTGAAAACCATAACCATCCTCTCACTCCCAATCCTAAGTCTATCCATTTCAGAAAGAAATTATCTCCACTTCAGATTCCAGAATTTAATCATGTTAATTGGAGCAAATTCTGTGAACAAAGGTATGTACTGTTTTAAGAGTCAGCTCACTTCCCCTCACTCTAAGTCTTCACCGGAATTTCTGAATACCAAACCCAGATAGGTCAAGTGCCCTAATCCAGCTGCTTCCCAAGGGGAGACACTGCTTTACTGAGAGACCATTTGCAGATCATTTAAAACACTTCTGACCAGAAGGGAAGGGATCAACATAACTGTAGGGGGCTCACCTACAAAAAGATTTCCCTGTAAGTAACAGAAATTTGAGGATAGTTCTGTAGTAATAATATTTTAAAGATGTAATTATACGGTGCTTTTCTGCCTAGGGGTACAAGACATTATTACATTTGTCGTCCCAGGAAGCTTTTGGAAAATTACAAATGGTTCGTCATATGAAAACCAAAGACAAAAAGCACAATATTAACACTCAGGGGACATTTCCTTGATTCATGTGTATTATTTATCCTCCCATTAAAGCTTCATCATTCAAAAGATTCCAATAGAAAAAACACAATTATTCCTACTGTTTCTCAAATAAAAATAATAAGAATCCATAGCTCGTTTATCTTAATGGTGATTTTTTTTTATCGTTTTCTATATTTGTATGCTCTTCATCTGAATAAGAAACAAGTGATATTGGAAAAAATCTTCCAGGGCTTTAAGTATATAGAGAGGAAGGGAGTTGAGAACACACAGATTTCTTCGGATTGACTTTCAGAAAACCTCATTCAGAAAAGCCTAGAGGAGCATCACAAAAAGGACCCCATTTGGCTGTTCCTTGGGGTATGGTTAGTATAAGAGATGAAAGGGTTATTAGATGATGCTCCAGTTTACAGAGGACACCAGCTAAAAGAGGATTCTATTTGCTATAAGTCAGTCCTAAATAGTCATCACCCAGGAGGATCTACGGAGTCTCCTTTCTTACTATTTCAGACCTGAACCTCAATGTTTTCCCAATTGCATTATTTTCTCCTATTGCATGAGAATGAATGCCATTCCTGAGTTTTTTTAATACCCATATCTTGTCCTATTGTCTGATTCTTTCTCTTATATAGAACCTGCATATTTTGGTTGAAATTGAAATATGAAGGATACATCATACTTACTGCACCAACCATGGCAAAACCCCTTGTCATGACATTACAAATAACCATAATGTTACCTTCTTCTCTCTAAAGTTTGGACTCATAGTTTTTCTGTTACCCAGATTGGCAATGTACAAAACACCTTGATTTTACACAAATTAAGGGACAAGAAAATCTGCTCTAAATTGAGGAGTGGGCAAAGTTCACTGTTTCAGCTCTCTTTCCCTCCCCTCCCCTCCCCTCCCTTCCCTCCCCTCTCCTCCCCTCCCCTCCCCTTCTCTTCCCTTCCCTTCCCTTCTTTTCTCTCCTCCTCTTCTCTCTTCTCCTCTCCTCTCCTCTCCTCTCCTCTTCTCTTCTTTTCTTCGAACTCATCATCCAACACTCCTAATTATGTCCTTCATGTGACACAGGGTTTTCTTTACCAGCAGCACAATAAAATGCAACAAAAATTTTCTATCATCACATTAGTAAATGATAACCAAATGCATTTAAAACTATAATATTCAACCATGCAATAAAAGACAAAAATAAGAAGAATAACAAACAAATGTTGACTGTAGTAATTGTTCTATTGGAAAGCCACTGTTATGAAATCAACAGCCTTGATCACAGTAAATATGTGTGATAACCATGAATGGTAGCTATGGTATTTTTTTAGTGAAGGGAGTTCCCTTCAGTCAGCAGGGATTATCCTGCTAGAGGATGGTAGCATGTGGTAGAATGTGCTGAAACTCTGGCAATATTCTTCAGTCTGCACCTGTAGTCACTGGTTCATGTTAAATGAGAAATTCCTTGTTTATTATTTAGAAATCCTTTTTTAACTAAAATCTCTTCAAAGGGACCAAATGGTGTCTTCTGGGTAGGGCATTACAGAGACAGTGAGACCCTCATAGCAGTTACAGTTGTGTACACTAGTCTGTACAAGAACGATCCCTTCGACATAGAGGCATGAATTGGGGATGGGTTCAGGAGGGGCCCTACCCCTCACTGTGGAGCTAATGATTACTTAGAGATTCTGTGAGAGTTGCAGTCATTGCCTTCATTGTGTATTCCCTGGTAAACCCAACAGGTGCCAATGGATAGTCCAAACCACTAGTCACACAGATGGGCATGGTTAAATTCACTGGGTCACAAGACAAAACAAAAAGGACTTGAATCTGGGAGGAAAACCTAGTAAGGAGGAAGAGTCCTTACTAGGATGGGGATGAGAGGGACAGTAGAGAAAATGGGAGTGATCAGAGTGCATCATAGAGATGCTTGAAATTGACAAAGAACAAACATAATGCAAAACAAAACAAAAGCAATCTTATGACTGTGAAGGTCTGTCCCATACTGGTACAAAACAAATGAAGTTCCAGGTAAGAGATGGAGATGAAGGAAGCAGAAGGCCTCTGGATAGCTTTGCTTCTGGACCTAGATGACTTAATTCTTAGGACTGCAATCGGACAGCAGCTAACACTAAGGAGAAAATGCCACTATAACCCTTGATAGTGAAAAATCTAGGAAAATGAGACTGGTTTTAAAAAGGGGGTATTGAAAAGGAAACAAATATCTTTGGGTTTTGAACACTTTTTCATAGCCTGGATCTGAGTTTGCTGGAACATGATCTTAGTGCAGATTCTAGTTCTAAGGACAGGATAGTGTGTGTACAGCATAAAGAAGAATCCCTAATTACCGGGATGCGGCAGGGGTCAAACTCAGTTCAAATTCATCTTTCTTCAATTTTAAAGCCAACATTAAAGTGGTTAGACATAGGAAAATATGCAGAAGAAGGTATATTGGAAGCTTGGCAGGATACTTGATGTAATATGCAGTGTTTTTGCTGTCAAAACAGAATGATAGCAGCTGTTAAACAGGGAAAAAAACATATTAAATAAGTACCTGGGTGAAATAGTGATTGTATGTCAGCTGAAAAATGTCACCTGGTGGTTCTCCTGGTTCTTCTTGAGCATAGGCATTATAAAAATGATCCGAGCTTTTATTTAGGAGGTTGAAGATATATTTGTAACTTTGTAGGAGAAATAACATCAGCGTGGTTAAGAAGTAAGTTGAAAAAGAGGTAGCCTTATGATTATATTGATCATAGAAATTTGATTGGGATAACAAGAATAAAATTGGATCTACAAATTGAATGCTAGAATTGTGAGATTGTTGGAATGTGGCTAGGTTGTGGGGCATGGTGTTATCTCCCTCAGTTTGTCTTGAGTGATGAATAAGAAAGGGTTGTGAAGTGACTAAAAAAACCTCAAGGACATTAAAGGAAGCCAGATAAGCCGAGTACTGCATGTGACGACTCAGGTGTTTCCTGTGGGACTCTAGCTTTGTATGAAACTTTTGAATTGGTTTCAAGTAATACACTTTAAACAAGACTTGAATTAACTGGGAAATCTAGAGAAGAGGAAAAAGTATATTGGTAAGAAATAAATAATGTTAAGGAAATTGCAAAAAACAAACAAGTACTGTAGCTAGAAGGGAAAGTTGCTTCACAGGAATATACAACCTGTCTTCTTGTGACCTGATGAAGTATCAAATAGAAGAAGAATCAATGAAGAACTAAGAAGCTGTTTGGATATGGTATGGAGTTAAACAGAACGATAAAGGGTGTGCTGATGGCTGTGGAACACATCCCTACCACACAATTTTATCTGCTCTCTGCTTGTCCCAGAAGAACGTAAGGAGCTCATAACCTGTCAAGAGGAATTCTTAGGTTTAGTGGAGGAGGCCACTACATAGGTTTTATAACAGGCAGGATGTAAACTCAAAGATAGAATGGGATTCTTTAAATGTTCTTCCATGGGAGCATTATTGGATTTCTGAAAGAACAAGCCTTTGTTTTAAGATATGGTACTGTATATCATACTCTGGTATCATCAGTATTAAATACCAGAAGTGTCCTCTGGCTTAGATTTGCATCCGAGGATTTGAATACTCATTTGCAAATCTGGTCCACGGGAGCATTCTTTTCATGCTTTGGTACTACTCTGCTACTGACTTTTTAAATTGTTTCTGATTAAAAGCCTGATTACAAGCAGGCTGTCCACTGAGATACCAAGTGCATAAGTTATTGTAAGTATTTCATTATGTACTGGAGTCCTTGTGATGTTAGCTGTGCCCTTCCTATGTACCAGCCCAGCCCTCAGATACTTGCAGAATACTTGATTTTTGAAATCACTGCCCTTGATGATGGAGACACCACAGTGAACCAAACAGACAAGAAAAGCTTCCAAGCAGAATATTTAGTCTAGTAACCTATACCTAGTCACTGTATTTCATACAATACATACACACTGCCAGTGCTAAAAAACTAACTTTGAAACCCATCAAAACATTAAAGTGACTATGTGACGAGCTGAAGCCTGTGCAGGTCGTTGCTTTGGTAGATAGGCTACGAAGTAACAGAGAGCGGAGTTACCTAATTCTGAGTGATGAAGAGGACAGGCCTGTGGAAAATCATGTATGCAGATTGCATTCTAACTGCCAAGTCTTTGTGAGCTTCAGATTCCCTGTATTTAGCAAAAAAAAAAAAAAAAAAAAACCAAAAAAAACAAATTTATCCCAAGTGCTAATTGGAGCACAACTATTTCAAATGGAGCTTGCACATCTGAAGCTAATGTCGAGTCCAGGCAATGTGTGTACTCCCTATAGACAAAAAGAATTGCACAATTTCTTGAATATAATTTTTATTTCTATTTCCTCAAGAGTATAAGGATAACCTGCCCCATGATTAATACCGAACTTAACATTGATCAGGAAAAATAACAACAAAGCAAGATTTTACGTTTATTTAAAACATAATGCTTTCACCTGAGTTTTTGATCTTAGACATTCTGACTGGTGTGAGGTGGAATCTCTGGATTGTTTTGATTTGCATTTCCCTGATGACTAAGGATGTTAAACATTTCTTTAGGTGCCTAGGCCATAAGATATTCCTCAGTTGAGCATTCTTTGTTTAGCTCTGTACACCATTTTTAAAAGGGTTACTTGGTTCTCTGAAGTCTAACTTATTCAGTTCTTGGCATATATTGAATATTACCCTTCTATCAGATATATGATTGGTAAAGATCTTTTCCCAATCTTTAGGTTTTGTACCGTTGACAGTGTCCTTTGCCTTACAACTTTGCAATTTTATGAGGTCATATTTGTCCATAGTTATTCTTAAAACCTGAGCCATTGTTGTTCTGTTCAGAAAATTTTGCCCTGTTCTGATACATTCAAGGCTCTTTCCCACTTTCGCTTCTATTAGATTCAGTGTATCTAGTTTTATGTAGCCATCCTCTGCTACATATGCAGGTGGAGCCATGGGTCCCTCCATGTGTACTCTTTGGTAGGCGGTTTAGTCCCTGAGAGCTCTAAGGAGATTGGTTGGTTGATGTTGTTCTCTCTATGGGTTACAAACTCCTACAGCTCCTTCAGTCCTTTCTCTAACTCCTCCATTGGGGTTCCTGTGCTCAGTCTGAAGGTTAGCTGCAAGCACTCTCACCTGTATCAGTAAAGCTCTAGCAGAGACTCTCAGGAGGCATCCATATTGGGCTCCTGTCAACAAGCATATCTTGGCATCAACAATAGTGACTGTGTTTGGTGGCTGCATGTAGGATGGATTCCCATGTGTGGCAGTCTCTGGATGGCCTTTGCTTCAGTCTCTGCTCTACTCTTTGTCCCTGTATTCCATTTAGACAGTAACAATTCTGGGTTAAATTTTTGAGAAGGGTGGGTGGCCTCACCCCCCAACCGGGGGCCCTGCCTAACCTCTGAATATAGCTAGAAAGAACCCAAATGTCCTTCCACAGAGAAATGGATACAGAAAATGTGGTACATTTACACAATAGAGTACTACTCAGCTATTAAAAACAATGACTTCTTGAAATTCTTAGGCAAATGGATGGAAATAAAAATATATTATCCTGAGTGAGGTAACCCAGTCACAAAAGAACACACATGATATGCACTCACTGATAAGCTCAGAATATCCAAGATACAATTCACAGACAATATGAAGCTCACAAAGAGGGAAGACCAAAATGTGGATGCTTCAGTACTTCTTAGAAGGGGGAACAAAATACTCTTGGGAGGTAGAGGGTAAGAGGGACTTGGAAGAAAATAGAAGAGGGAGGGGGAGTGGGGGGACAGGATCAGGTATGAGAGGAAAAAGAGATGATATACAGAGGGTCGGGAATTTGAACAGAAGTGTGTAACAATGGGAAGTGGGGAACTAAGGGTAGCCATCAGAAAGTTCCAGATGCCAGGAAATCAAGAGATCCCCAGGACCCAACCAAGATGAGATTATTTGAAATGTCCCACAAAGGGGAAGTAGAACCTGTAGAGACCACATCCAGAGGATAGGCAGTTCGTATTCTTCTGCATCTCAAGCACACTTGAACCAGCACCATTTGTGCTGTCTTTTTTCCACTGGATGGTTTTGGCTTCTTTGTCAAAGATCAAGGGACCATAGGTGTGTGGGTTTAATTCTTAGTCTTCAACTCTATTCCGTTGATCTACTTGCTCGTCTCTACCGACACCATTCTGTTTTTATCACTATTGCTCTGTAGTACAGTTTGAGGTCAGGGATGATGATTTCTCAGAAGTTCTCTTTTGTTGAGAACATATTTTACTATCCTGTGTTTTTTGTTATTACAGATGAATTTGAGACTTACTCTAGCTCTGTAAAGAATTGAATTAAAATTCTGATGGGCATTGCATTGAATGGAGAAAAAAGAACACTCCTCCATTTCTGGTGGGGTTGCAAGCTGGTATAAGCACTCTGGAAATCAGTCTGGTGGCATCAGAAAATTGGACAGAGTACTGCCTGAGCACCTATCTTTACCACTACTGGGCACATACTCAAAGATTCTCCAACATATAACAAGGACACGTGTTCCACTATGTTCGTAGCAGCCTTATTTATAATAGTCAGAAGCTAGAAAAAACCCAGATGTCCTTCAACAGAGGAATGGATACAGAAAATGTGGTATGTTCACGTAATTGAGTACTACTCAGCTATTAAAAACAATGACTTCATGAAATTAACAGACAAATGGATAAAATTAGAAAATACCATCCTGAATGCGGAAACCCAGTCACAATAGAACATACATATTATGTGCTCATTGATAAATGGATATTAGGCAAAAATCTCAGAATACTCACAATACAACTCACAGACCATATGAAGGTCAAGAAGAAGCAAGGCCAAAGTATGGATGCATCAGTCCTACTTAGAAGGAGGAACAAAATAATCATGGTAGGTAGAGGGAGGGACAGACCTGAGAAGAAGAGGAAGAGGGAAGGGAGGGAAAAAGGGAAACAGGATCAGGTGTGGGAGGAGACAGTAAGAGAAGTACAGAGGGTCAGGAAATTAAAAGGAGGTGTGTAGCAATTGGGGAATGGGGAATTGGGGATAGCTACTAAAAAGTTCCTGATGTCAGGAAAGCAAGAGGCATCACATGTCCCAGGATGACATTAGTTGAATTATCCAACAAAGGGGAGATTGAACCTGTAGAGACCATATTCTAAGGTTAGGCACGGCACCCCCCAGGTGAGGGATTGAGCCACCCACCCATCTCAAATATATTAACCCAGAATTGCTCCTATCTAAAGGAAACACAGGGACAAAGAGTAGAGCAGGGTCTGAAGGAAAGGCCATCCAGAGACTGCCCACCAAGGGATCCATCTCATTCTGCAGACAGCAAACCAGGACACTATTACTAATGCCAAGAAGCACTTGCTGACAGGAGCCTATTATGGCTTTCCTTTGAGAGGCTTTGCCACAGCCCGACCAATACAAATGAGGATGCTCACAGCCAGACAAAGGATGAGCACAGAGACCCCAATGGAAGAGTTAGGGGAAGGACTGAATGAGCTGAAGAGGATTGCAATCCCATAGGAAGAACAACAATACCAACAAACCAGATCCCCCAGAGCTCCCAGGGAATAAACCACCAATCAAAGAGTACACATGTAGTACCCATGACTCCAGCTGCATTTGTAGCAGAGGATTGCCTTATGTGTCATCAATTGGAGGGGATCCCTCTATGCCTCAGTGTAGGAGAATGCTAAGGCAGTGTGGCAGAGATAGGATGGTTGGGTGGGGAAGCTCCCTCATAGAAGCAGGATGGGGGTTGATGGGATACAGGATTTATGAAGGGGAAGCAGGGAAGGGAGATAACTTCTGAAATGTAAATGAATAGAATAACCAATAAAAATATTTAAAAATAAAATATAATGCTTACATTTTTAGTATCTTGAAGATATTAACTATCATTTTTATTTCATTGTTTTTTAATTTTGTCAGGTTTTTTTTTAAAATTGTTGTATTATGTTCTGATCATATTCATATATCCCCACCTAGTCTCATCAAGGGCAATTTCTGATGCTTATATATTCTTAGTTGTGTGGCCTTACAAGGAGCCTGGGTGACTTACCAGGAAGTACACTCTTAGAAAAAAGCTGACACCCCCTCTCTTAGCAGCTAACAATTGCCATTAGCTCTAGAGCTAAGGGTGGGGTTTCATGGCTAGATCCCCCTCCATAGCTGTGATATCTTCCAGATGCCTCTGCCTCCAGAATGTTCTGATTACACAGGCATGTGCCACCACTCCTGTTCTGACTATCATTGTCAACCATAACGTTTAGCATGCCTTTCTTCTCGTCAAATGGACTTCAACTAAAAGAGATATATAGGAAAGAAATCATTTATTTCCTTTTAAATTGTGTAATGCCTGGGCTGGAGAGATGTCTCAACAGTTAAGAGCACTGGCTTCTCTTCAAGAACCCAGGTTTAATTCCCAGCACTGACACGGCAGCTCATAGCTGTCTGTAACTCCAGTTCCAAGGGATCTGGTACCCTCACACAGACAGACATAGGCAAAAAATGAATGCATGATAGGGGGTTTGTAAAGGGGAAACTGAGAAAAGGGATAACATGTGAAATGCAAATAAAGAACATAACCAGTAAAAATTGGAAAAGAAGAAAAAACTTTAAAAATGAATGAACATAAAATATAGATAGACACACACACAGACAGACAGACAGACAATTATGATAAAAAAATTTTGTAATGCTTAAAACTGGTAATGGCAGTTCATTTGTCTGTACTAGTTGTATACCTCAGATAATGCTTTTGAGAACATGAAGAACTGAATGTCTTGTAAAGTGTCTCTATTTTCTCAAATGACACATGTGCTTGTGCATGCGGTGAGCTTAGGTCTAACTCTTAACTCTTTTGTTAGCTTATTACATTTTAAGTACTTTAAATAAATAAAGATATGCATATCTGTGTATTCAATATAAGAGGAGGAAAAAAACATCAGGATTCAAAGGCACAAAGACTGTCATGCCAGAAATTCTTAGTTAAATGATCATTGTTAAACACTAAGTTTAGTTCTGTTGACTGCCTCTCAGCATTGTTAATAAAATAAAGATAATAGAGATGCTAGATGGCTTCTTTCTTGGTTGTTTTTCATGGTGGTATTGTGTATCTTTGAAATAGATGATTATGAAAGCAAGAGATTTATTTTAGAAAAGTACATGTAATAGCAGTTCAACATTGTAAAAGTTATGACATTTCCAGAATTACTCCAACCTAATAATTCTGCATAGGATTTCAAATTAACCATCAAATTTAGAAATTATTTTAATGTTTACTCATTGACTTGTCAACCGGGTCAGCCAATTCTTTATTACCTTTCAACTTGATCTCTGGATTGTTGTGGGTACGTCTAAGGTTTATTTTTTGTTATTGCTAAGTACACTATACATAGTTTTTGTCTCTAAAATAATAATATATTTTTCTCTTCCTTATTATGTTTATTTTGGAATTCTCAAGAGAAGAATTTCCTGGAGGAGTTTTTATTATTATTTTAAGTCTTTCATGTACCACTGGGTTCAAAGCTTTCTCTTCTCGCTAGTTTCCTTAATTCACAATTCATTTAACTTTCCAACTGCTTAGCCTGTATGACCTTATCCTCAGTAAAGCTATTGTGTGTTTGGTAAACATATCAGTTCCCAAATATGCAGGTCATATTGCATCTCTTATGAACTTTATTTCCTAATCTCCTCCTACTTGCAGACATACAACAAATGTCAACTTACGAATTCAAATGTATACTAAGCATTATCTCCCAGTAGAATAATAGAATTCACGTTTATATTCAATAAAATTCTCCAATGATGATGATAATAATAATAATAATATCATCACTTCATCAGGAAGCTAATTTTTTGTTTATAAATCTATAGAGAAATAATTCTAAATGAGTGAACAAAGTATATTGACACAAAGGAAAAATTAATTCTAGACGAGACCCATATCTTACAAGGCAACAAATTATCATAGCATGAGGCTGAGAAAAATACTAATAAATTAACCATACAGATAATCTCTAAATTGGCTCAAGATTTTAAAGTCCTCAATATTCCCTTCACATCACCTCTAGAGTTTATGTTTTGGATACCTGACAGGTATTAAGCAGCAGTTCTCACTCCACTGCATTGCCTCTCATGATCTGAAGAACCGATCTTGAGTTTCTCATTTTAGGACAATGGAAAATAATAAGTATTTGGGCCTGGAATTTAATTTTGGAAGTTTAAATTAAATGCTGAAGCTAACTAACTCTGTGTTAAATGTAATTGTAATATAGGAGAATTACAGTGCATAAGCCCCTCAGAGGAATAGGGTGTGCATAAAGTAATTATGTACAAAACTGATAGGACATTTTGACAAATCTGATCCAAGGCATATTTGACAAAAATCTAAGCACTGTGATACAAAGCAGTCACAAAGGGAGTTAGCCATACTCAGAGCAAAAGTGAGTTCCCAAGACAGCCAGTTCTCTGAGTTTCTGTAGTTTTGGAAGATCAGTAAACATAGCAGTAGTGCTAAGTGCTATGAGGCAGGAAAATACAGGCAAGGCCTAAATGACATCAAAACAGCTGAAGAGATAGAGTCTGTGAGAATGGAGCTTCACTGGGTAAGGCAGACCATTCAGGGCAACTGGGATATGCCAGAGGACTCAGCGAGCAGGGGGTACGATGGGTAGGGAAGGGGAGCTAACCTGTGTGGTTCAGAATCAACAGGTCTGATGAAGGTGGGCAAAAAAGGGGCATAAGAATGGAGGTTAGCAAGGCATAGCCTACTGTTTACAGCAGCTGAGGGTGCCCCAGAGGACTCAGCAAACAGGAAAGAATGGAATACTATTCAGCTGTCAAAAACAAAAACTGTGACTTTTTCAGGCAAGTGGATGGAACTTGAGAATATCACCTGAGTAAGGTAACCCAGGCCCGAAAGGGTATGTACTCACTTGTAAGTGGATATTTACATTAAAATACAGGATATCCATGCTACACTCCGAAGACCAAAAGAAGCTAACCAAGAAGGAAGGCCCAAGCAAGGATGCTTAAATCTCACTTAGAAAGGGGAAGAAAATAGTCAAGAAGCTAGATGAGGGGAGGGAACTGGGTGAGGGAGAAGATGGAGAGGAGGATGGGGGAGTTCAGGATCAAGTGTGGGGAGAGACAGGAAAGATGGCCATGAGAATGAATAGAAATCTGCAACTGATGGGGGTGAGGAGGTGTGATGAGCATTTGTCTGTGTCAGGAAGTACAGTATCAGAATGCATGCCTGGGACCTCACCATGCCTGGGCCATAAAGCATGGAAGGGTGTGATCCAATTAGGAAGAGTAATCCCTCTGCTCCTATCTCTCTAAGAAGATTTTGCACAGTGTTTACAAAAGGTGTTTTCAATGCTTTATCAAGAGATTTATGTAGCAGAAGGAGACTCATAAATAGACTTATGATTCTGGGCACTTTTATTTTCACACACTTAAAGGGAGAAGATGAGTTAAGAAGTGGGGGACAAGAGAAGGAAATTAACTACTTTGGGGCAATAAAAATTTATGTACACACTATTTTTAAGATATGGCTTTCAGAAAATAAAAAGGAGGTATGAAAAGATTTCTATTCCTTACTGAAAAGTTCTATATTACACACAATGCTCTGTGTATGTTTCCATGTATGCATATGTGTGTGTGTGTGTGTGTGTGCACGTGCAGAGAGATGGAGAATAGAAATAAATTTTAAAAACTGATGTATGCATTAAGAAGGACTCTATGTATCTTGTGTAATTCAAGCTTTTGGGCTAATGTTCACTTATCAGTGAGTGCATAACGACGTGGTGGTTTTGGTTTTTTTTTTTTTTTTTTTTGATTGGGCTACCTCACTCAGGATGATATTTTCTAGTTACAAGATACAATCCAGATACCAAACGAAGCTCAAGAAGAAGGACGACTAAGGAGTAGATGCTTCGGTCCTCCTTAAAATGGGGAACAAAAATACTGATAGGAGGAGATATAGAGACAAATTTGGATCAGAGACTGAAGGAATGGCCATTCAGAGCCTTCCTCCACTAGGGATCCAGCCCATATACATACAGCCACCAAGATTAGGCAATATTGATGAAAAAACAAAGGCATGTTGACAGGAGCCTGATCTAGCTGTCTCCTGAGAGGCTCAGCCAGAGCATGACAAATACAGAGGCAAATTCTCATAACCAACCATTGAATTGAGAACGGGGTCCCCATTGGAGGAGTTAGAGAAAGGATTGAAGGAACTGAAGAGGTTTGCAAATCCATAAGAACAACAATACAAACCAACCAGAGCTCCCAGGGACTAAACCACTACCCAAAGACTGTACATGGACTGACCAATGGCTCCAACTACATATGTAACACCAATGGGAGGAGAAGCCCTTGGTCCTGCCAAGGTTGGACCCCCAGTGTAGGGGAATGATGTGGGGTGGGGTGGGAAGGGAGGTAGGTTGGGAGGGGTACACGCTCATAGAAGAAGGGGAGGGGGAAGGGATAGGGGGGCTTATAGCCGGGAAACTGAGAAAGAGAATAATATTTGAAATGTAAATAAAAAATATTCAAAAAAAAGGACTCTATGAAGATTTTCTTCTGTTTGTCTAGAATGAGGCTGAGTTATGTGGCAAAGCATCTTTTTCCAATGGCATCATGGTAGCAAAATAAAATTTGCCACAGTAGGATTATTTATACTTCAAATACTGATGCATTATGGAAGTTGTAGTTCCTTTGTACAGAAGCTGCTGTGAACAATGTAAACTCTAACACTGTTTCTTGGATCCATTTGCCTCATAGTAGGGCACAAAGAGCTCATGCTTTCAATTTCCTTTCCCCTTTATTTTTTATTTTCTTTGTGAGTATTTTTGCTCTGTGTGTTTCTGTGCACCAAATACATGCAGTGTCCATGGAGGGGAAGACAGACAAATCTAATAATGAATTACAGTAGAAAACACAGTACAGACTGATTCTAAGCAATGGTGTCAAAACTGTTCATTAGAAAAAAGCCACCCACTTTACTTAGTATTTTTGGCAAAACTGGATGAATGAAACCAGATCTCTCTTTTTCACCTCTAATGAAATCAGTTCAGAGTCTTAGTGTAGGACCTGAATTTTAGAAGCAACTAGAGGAAAACATGAAAGAAATCTTCCAAGTTGTAAGCAGGGGCAAGAGCTTCTGGATTGGAGTCTCATGATACAGGAATGAATAGGAGTAACTGACAAGTGGGACTACAACAATCTTTTAAAAGCTTCTGTTCAGAAAAGGAAATGGGCAGTGGAAATGCGGATAACCAAATGGACGAAATATTTGCCTGCTATTCACATCATATGGAGTCATTATACAGAGTATAGAATGAGCTCAAAATTAAATTTGATTAGAATGAAACATCCAATCAAAAGTTGGGCAATGTAAATGAAGATTTTTTTCAAATATTAACTACAATAACCCAGTATATTTATGAGAAAATACTCTGCAACTTTTTTATTATTAAGTATTTTATTTGTTTATATCTCAAATGATATTCCCCTTCCTAGTTATCCCTCCATAACCCCCCAACCCATCCTTCTTCTTTCCCCTCCCCTTTGCCTCTATGAGGGTGCTCCTCTACCCATTCACCCCTCCCGCCTCACCCCTCCAGCATCCCCATATACTAGGGGATCAAGCCTCTCTCTCCCATTATTGTCAGATAAGATCACTCTCTGCTACATGTGTATCTGGAGTCCTGCCTCCCTCCATGTACACTCTTTGGTTGGTGGTTTAGTCCCTGGAAAACCTGGGTGGTCCAGTTAATTGATATTGTTCCTCTTAGGGGGTTGCAATCCCCTTCAGCTCCTTCAGCCTTTCCCCTAGTTTTTTTATTTGGGGTCCCTGGGCTCAGTCTGATGTTTGGTTGTATCTGCATCTGTACTGGAGAGGTGCTGGTAGGACCTCTCAGGGAACAGCCATATCAGGCTCCTGACTGGAAGCTCTGCTTTATGCATCAGGGAAAATGCAAAGCAAAAGCAAAATTACATTGAAATCAGAGCTTTCTGTGGTGAGCTATAATCCACTATACCAGAAACTCAGGCAGGAGAATCACAAATTTAAGATCAGTCTGTACAAATTGTTGAGATTCTAACTCCAAAACAGATTATAAAAAGAGCTGTGGAGCTAATTCAGTAGTGGAGTGCTTACCAAATACATATAAGGTCTTACGTTCAGTTCTAAGACAGACACACACACACACAGACACACACACACACACACACACACACACACACACACACACACACACACACACACACACACACACACACACACACAGACGAGAGAAAGAGCTACATTAAAACTCTACTTCAGCCCAGTCAGAATGGCTGTCATCAAGAAAACAAAAACAAAGAACAAGTGTTGTAAAGAATGTGCGAGAAGGAGTGCCTTTATACAGCTGTTGTTAGGAAGGAGAGATTAGCTCAGCCGCTATGTAAGCAGTATGGAGTGTCCTCAAAAATTAAAACAAAGCTACTATTCAGCAATATAACTTCTGTGTATACACCCAAAAAGAATAAAAGCCAACATACCCGACGTACAGAGAGCTATAGACATATCTATGTTTACCATAGCACTGCTCATAGTAGTTAAGATGTGGAATCAGCAAGGAATAGATTAGTAAAGAAAACACACATCACACATAATGGCATTTAGTACAGCCGGAAACAACAAAAAATATGCCGTGTGTGTGTGTGTGTGTGTGTGTGTGTGTGTGTGTTTGTATATGTGTGCGTGGACCTGGAGGTCACCATGTTAAGCAAAATAAGCCAGATTTACAAAGACAAATGTATTTTTTTACACTTGTAGAGAGAGAACAAAGCATTCAAAATGGGAGTGTTTTAAAGGAAGAATAGAGAAGGGTATACATAATTACATGATTGTATGGGGCTATGAAAATGAGACCTAGGACATTATACAAGTAATACACAGCATCAAAAATGATGGAAAATGGCCACCTACCACAAACAGAGCAATTCTGAGAACTCTAAAAGTGTGATATGACATCAGGTTTTTAAAATTTGGAAATGAGGAATAGAGAGACAACTCAATGGTCAAATGACAGCAAAGCCTCTGCGATTAATTGCAGTTGGGCTACCAGAACTGCACTACATGTTGGTCTGATCCATGGAATCTACTCAGGATACCAGCTCAAATCAGCAGCTGCCAACATTTTATTTAGCGTCAATAATAAAAGAATGAAGGAAAATATTTATGTATCACAGTCACTGAGCTGTCTTATCTGTGCACCTCAATGCCAGCATAACTAAGTAAACCCTTAGGCAACCCACACATAGTTCATTCCTCATATGCTGCCTCTCCCACCTGCTGTCAGTCTCTGCTACTTCCTTGCAGGCATAAAAGGAACAGACATATATGGAAAAAAGATAAAACTTATTTTTTTTCTGTTCCTTGGAGTGCCTGTCATTGTACAGGTCACTTTCTCTAAGCCCAGAGTCTCTGTATTTTCCCATCCCCGTGGAATTGGGAGTTGGCCACAGGATTGATGTACAGTGTCTGCCCAATGAGGGATAAACAGAGCTTTCGTGTTTTACTATTATCTTAATGCACGTGTGTGGGACTGTCTGTAGATCTCCTCATCTAACTCTGTTCAAGATGGCTGACTCCCAGGTGCTCTAAATCTGAGGACGCTGTGATCTGTAGAGTCCAGCTACTGAACTACAGTAGTTATGATTAAAGTCCAGCTCAAAAGTGAAGCTTTAAGTTATAGAGAATTTTCAATAATTCCTCATTGCCTGGGAATTTGTTTTCTTCATTTATTGTTATTTATTTTATATATAGTTTTCTATAGTCCTGCTAGAAATAACGTGCTCACTCAATGATGAGAACAATTACCAGGAACATTGTGGTATGTAATTATCAGTCCCACTTCTTCATGTATTACATTCCAAAATACCTTTTATAGGAACTCAGTATTTTGTTATATAATTTTCCCTATTTCTTAAAACGTTTTAAATTTTCTAATATTTTGTATGGAGAATGCAATATATCACTTTGCTATAGAAAATTAAATATGCATAAGTGTCTTTGGGTAAAACAGTTAAAAAAGGAAGCAGAGCTTCAACAATTCCCCTCGCCAAACAAAAGTAGGGAGTGAAATTTTAGTTTCAATTTAACTCCCAGAGCTCTGACTGTTCCACTTAATAAAAGCAAATACAGTGTAATAATATAGAAAAACTGGAACTATGCTAGCAAATGAGCATCAATGTTGAGAAAAGGGAGGAAATGGAAATCAGTTTTCCCCATAAAATCCAGCATTGTCAGATGCTTAGGAGTTTTAGGAAAGAATATATTACTTCTATTGTTTGTCAATAGATGGCCCCAGCCATACAATGCTGAAGTTGTCTTGAAAAATACCAGTATTTTAAATATAATCTAACGAAAATAATTGTCATTTCAGTTAGATATAAAATATATAGGCATGAAAATTTTTTCCAACAGTGAAAATATTTGGTTTGGGGCAAAAAGTAGCAAGTATATTCTGATTTTATTTAATAAAATCAAGACCTAGAAATTTCAGCAAGCATAATCTATTTTAAAGGGACAAGTTATTTTATAAGTACATAATAAAAAAATAATGAAAGCTGTTCAGTTGTCTGTAGAGCTCGCCATTTTAACAAATTCAAGATGGCTGACCCTCAGGTGCTCTGAAGCTGAGGATGTTGTGATACCTAGAGTTACAGTTTATAGTTGATGCAAGAAGAAGGAAGACCAAAGTGTAGATGCTTCAGTCCTACTTATGATGGGAAACAAAATAATCATTGGAGGTAGAGGGTGGAAGGGACTTAGGAGGAAGAGAGGAGCGGGAGGGAAAAAAGGAGGGACAGGATCAGGTATGGGAGGAGAAGAGGGAGATGTACAGAGGGGCAGGAAGTTGAGCAGAGTTGTGTTGCAATGGGGAACTGTGGGTAGCCACCAGAAAGTCCCAGATGTCAGGAAAGCAAGAGGCTCCCAGGACTAAATGGAGATTACATTAGCTGAAATAGCCAACAAAGGGGAGAGAGAACCTGTAGAAACCAAATCCAGAGGTAAGGCATGGTCCCTGGTCAAGAGATGAGGGCACCCACCCATCTCAAATATATTAGCTCAGAATTACTCCTGTCTAAAGAAAATGTAGGGACAAAGAGCAGAGCAGAGACTGAAGGAAAGGCCATCCAGAGACTGCCCCACTTTAGGGATCCATACAATCTGCAGACACCAAACCAAGATATTTCTGATCCCGAGAAGTGTTTGCTGACAAGAGCCTGGTATGGCTATCGCCTAAGAGGCTCTACTAGAGCCTGACCAATACAGATGCAGATGCTTGCAGCCAACCATCAGACTGAACACATGGGCCCCAATGGAGGAGTTAGGGGAAGGACTGAAGGAGCCGAAAGGGTTTGCAACCACATAGGAAGAACTTTATCAACCAACCAGACCCCATCCCCCAGAGCCCCCAGGGACTAAACCCCCAACCAAAGAATACACATGGAGGGACCCATGGCTCCAGCTGCATTTGTAGCAGAGGTTGGCCTTATGTGACATCAAAGGGAGGAAAGGCCCTTGATCCTGTGAAGGGGAATGCTAGGGCAGTGAGGCAGGAGTGGGTGGATGGGGGGGGAGCCTCCTCATAGAAGCAGGGCGAGGGGGATGCGATACATACTCTGTGGAGGGGAAAAGGGGGAGGGCAATGACATTTGAAGTATAAAAAAATAAAATAACCAAAAAATAAAATAAAAGAAATTTCACATAGAAACTTTTGTTAGTTGCTCTGTTAGTGTCAAAAAATTAAAATAAACAAGAAAAACATGACAGGATGACTGCCAATGAACCAGTTAGTTCTTCAAAGGTGTGCAGAATATGTGGAAGGGGTAGAGTTTATGGGTTTCTAGTTCTAAATGTCAATTTAGCAAAACATAATTTAAAAAAGTAAATAATTAAGAAATGTCTGCTTTTTTAAGGGTCGCCAAGATCAGGGAGGCTCCAAAATTAGATATATTTCTTTATTTTTTCCAAAAACCATTGTAAATGTCACAGAGGACAAAATTACTTTTTATTTTATTAATTAAAAACATTTTAAAAATGATTGTCAGCAAACCTGGTGACCCAAGTTTAAGCCCTAGAAGCCACAAATTTTCTTCTGATTTCCACGCATGCATTGTGGCATGTGCATATATGAATACATAACTTTTATTTTTTTCAAGACAAGATTTCTTTGTGTAATCCCAGATATCCTAAAACTCATATTGAATTTACATTTAATTTTGTTAAGATGTATAGTAACATGGCATTAAATACATTGACCATGCTGGTCAACAAGCCCCATTATCTGTCTTCAGCCTCTTTCCATACTGAGATGCTCTCTACCCAAGACCAAGACCAGGCTGGCCCCTAAGTGAACCACCATGCCTGGCTACTTTTTCTAGTTTAAATAAATTGGTGTCACTGATAAAAGTATGCATGCACATGTATGTATGTAATTATACTATAGCTATAAATAAAGAAATAAAGGAATGATCGATTCTCACATGGCTGCTAGTTATAAATAGCAGGTAAAGTACTATTATTCTTATTTTACATGAAATAAAGACAAAGAAATAATAATTGCCTTAAATCAAGCAATGAAATTTGATCATAGAGCTGAAGTGTTCTGTTCCCAGAGTAGAATGAAGGTTTCCAGGCGCTAGGAGGAAGGCATAGTGACAGGAAAGAAGGGCAGTAACTGGTGAGTGGCTGAGACCATCTCAGAATGGGAAGAGGCTGAAGTCAGACAGTGCTGGATGTACAACACCATGAATGTTGTTAATGCCACATTACTATACATCTGAACAGAATTAAAATATAATTCTATGTTCTATATATTTGCTAAAATAAAATAAACACAGACTTGTGTACACATGTCCATTACTCATATATATCTTCTCCCTTCCTCCCCAACGATTTTTTTCACATTGTGTTTTGTAGAGAATTGCAAGAATTCTAATTTTAATTTAATTCCCATGAACTTCAAATAGAAAGACAAATACTCATCTAGAAAATGTCCCCTTACTCGTAGGGTGACACTATGCTCTTATATTTGTGGAGAACAACTAGTTCTTCATCATAAAAAATAAAAAGGGTGTGCATCAGGGTTCCTGCCTGCGTGACACATTCATAGTTTCTTTTTATAACACAAGTGTTAGTCAACTTCCCATTGCTATTATGAAATACTTGAGATAATCAACTCAAAAAGAGGACTGATTTGTTTCCACTCATGGTGTCAGGGATTTCTGTTCATGCTCGTTTGGGCTTATTGCTTTGGCTTGGGGTAGCTGAGCACATGATAGGGGGTACACTGACAGAAATGGTCTTTTGATTTCATCCCTGGTAGAAAGTGGGGAGACAATAGAGGCTGAGGTACCAACATCCCTTCAAGGGTATGGATCAGTAACCCAACCACCTTCTTAAGCCATACTCACAAAGTTAATCCCTCCCAACAGCACCCCATTGGGCTGGTGAGCAAGACCTCTGAAAATGACTTGCAAGGGACAGTTGAGATCCAAACCAATATAATATACGATAAAATATATGCACTTAGTACTGGAGTTTCTGTCACATATATAAATATAGTGTATGATATACTAGAAAAGAATAAGGAAAATTTAAGGAGAGAGTTCTCTCTCTCTCTCTCTCTCTCTCTCTCTCTCTCTCTCTCTCTCTCTCTATCTCCTTGTTGCTCAACTTCTCCTTTTTCTACTCCTCAATGTGGTCTCATTTTGAGCCCTGGCTGGCCAGGATCTCACTATGTCAAACCAGTCTGCACCCAAATTTGTGGTGACTGTCTTTTCCCTGCCTCCTGACTGTTGGAACTACAAGAAACCATCATACTGCCTGGCACAACAGGCATGGACTTTGAGCTGGTGAAAGCTGTAGAGCACCTGGAGGCAGACAAAGGGCCAATGTGAGTGAGGAATAAAGCAAGGAGCTGGTGGCTTAAGAAGAGAATGAAAATTCAAGCATGAAGTCTCAGGGCATCATGGAAGAGCATAATTACAAACATATATTATTCCAAGGGCAAGGGCAAAATGGACCTATAAAAACAGGCCTGTAAAAAGTAGATATAATCTACTGTACATTTTACCAAACTTTGGTATGTGCTATCATTTAGATGTGGGCCATATCCCAACAGCCTGAGTATTGGAGTCTTCTGTGTTTTCGTCTTGTTGGTTGGTGTGCACTAGAAAGGATTGAGAGACCTCTTCTCATTTGGGGTATTTGTTACAGCAATAGAATGCAGACTGGCATAGAATGGCTCCAGTATAAAGAATGAATTTGTGAGGGGACAGGGTTATAAAATAAAAAACCATTAAGAATTACTTTCCTGGTCTAAACCTTAGGTGAAGGCTGGGACTCAGGTGGTCATACAGTCCCAGCAGATGTGGGAACGGATTCCCACAATAGATCAAATGTGAAGGGCTAAGGAATGGGAAAGGTCAAGAGTTATTTTCAGATTTCCGACTTTGGCAATGGTTAGTGATGGCGCCATTTATTTTAAATATGGAAACATCAATATAACTCTTCCTGTGAAGAATGGATGGTTCTTGTTTCCAGAATGCAAATTTCAGAAATTCCTCTGACACATTCAAATAAGCAAGTAGGATATATAAATTTGGAGCGGAGTCAAGAAAGCTGAGAAAGAAATATGAATGTGAGTCACCAGAATACAAATGATTTTGAAAGTCATAGGAATGAGTGAGATCACCTAGGCAAAAGTAGCGTAAGAAAAGAAAAGGCAGCTGGGGGCTGAACTCAGAGCAAGTTTGACAGAAAGAGTCCATGGAGAAGAAGCAAGGGAATGGAGGAGCAGTGCAGTGCTAGGAATTTAAAATGAGGGCTTGTTGTCCCTTAAGTGGAGAGGCAAGGACATCAATCAGGAACTGCTCATCTCCACTGGTCACTGCTAAAGACCTAGGAAGGAACTATAAGAAAATGAACCAGGGGACTTGAAAGATTATATAGTGGTTATGAGCCATTTCAGAAGTTCTATACTCAATTCTCAGCACCTACATGGTGGCTCATAACCAATTATAACTCCAGTCCCAGAAGTTCCAGTGCCTTTTTCTGGCCTTCATGAGTAGCAGACAGGCACTTGGTGCAGACATACATACATGTAAAACACACATACATATAAAATAGTTATTTTTAAAAATCATAAATTAGCCAAGTAACTCAGACAAAGGGTATTAAGTAAGAGCATTTATACACTGTCAGAGTTCATAAATTGGCTTTGTTGTTACTGCCATGAGTGAATAGGCTGGGACAGCATACTACATTTTGAACTTCCATTATCAACCAGTGGCTAAGCATCAGTTTGATTTCTCTCTGTCATTAGCCATGAGTTTCAGTCTGTGCCTGTTTGTTAAATCACTAAAGATGGGGTTGCATTTAAAGAGTGTCAAGGGGCAAGAGTAGATTGTTTTCAGACCAGGAAATATATTCAAGCACCGACTTAAAATGCTAAAAAAATGGTATGGTAAAGGGGGGAGGGAGGACATGCAAGGAGGATTCCCTTGTGTTGTGTAAATAACTGTAAGTTCCCATTTCTTCTTGCTGAATTAGCTTGATTACTGCTATCTCCTCAGTTCCCATTCCCATTCTGAATGGTCAGCCTTCTGTCACATACAGGAGGGTAATAAAGAAACTGTTGTTTTAGATGATGGTAAGAAGATAAAAACACCCCAATGACTAATATATAACAAAAGCTGAATTTCAAATCCAATCTCCCAGTCTATATACAACTCTATGGACTCTATAGACTCACATTTAAAACAGAGAAAAAGAAAAAGAAAAGAAAAGCAATGTGCCTGATATGTCTCTTCTCTCAAGTTTGTGTAGGAACAAATTTCATTACTGGCTGAATGTTTGATTCTCATAGTATGAAGTCATGTGAGTACAGCCATCTACAACCAATCAAAATTATATGTGACATCCATATGTATACCGGGTCACTTCATGGAGTTCTACACATATGGCATTTCTTCAGCATTCAACACATGAGATATATGGTATAGCTCATTGGTTTAAGAAACATCCTCTTTTCAGGCTGTTGTTTCCATTTATAAACATAACGTTTCAACTACAGTGCCAATTCGGAAAGGCAGAAATTCAAAATTACAAACAAGGCTATCGGTTGTTGTAGAAGACAGACAAAAAGAAAGATAGGAGAAATTAGCATTGGTCTTGGTTATCTATTGCTATGAAATGAAACCACCCAAAGTCTAGTAGAGTATAGTAATAATATCTTAGATAGAAGTTAGAGTCTCTCTTACTTCTGAGGGCTGAATCAAGTAGGTTTGACTATTGGTTTCTGATGTATTAGCTGCTAGAGAGCAGCCATGACTGCTATGAACTGAAGACTTACTGGGCAGCATGTCTAAGATGACTGACCTTGTGTGCCAGTTACCAATTTATTTACTGACTCTCCTACCTTCACCTTCTACCTGCTCTGTAAAATTGCATATGAGTCACTTAAGGGATTTTTATTTGCCATCTGGCATCAAAGTTCTGGTATTATACATCACCTGAGAGACATTATAGGTGGAAAAGGGATTGACTCCTGGACCATATGTGCCTGATTTGGAAGGCTTCTGCCATGTATGGTGTTTCCACATTGATCTCTATGATATTTGGTCATCATCAGTATTCAGAGATAGTATTCCCCAATACCCTTCTGGGGTACTTTTGCAGGAAGCCTTAGGTGAGATGTGTCACTATAAAGAGTTTCTCCCAATACCCTAAAAGTCAGGTTTCTGAAAATGTACAGAAGTTCTCACCACTAAATATGCATAGTCCTGCAAGATCTGGATTTCAGCCAGTCTAGAAGGATGGGTTAGGAAGTTAAGATATGGCTATACATTAGTGATAACGATTACGATACATCATGCTATGTAATATTTATTTTTGTAAATAATACAAAATTTTGTATTCCTGTGCTGCATAATCTTATGACAACTTGATACAAGCTAGAGTTATCAATTGAGGAAATACTTTCATGAGATCTGACTATAAAACATTTTATTAATTGGTGATTGATGTGGGAGGGACCAACTTATTGTAGGTGGCCCTGGGTTCTATAAGAAAGCAGAATGAGGAAGCCATAGTGAGCAAGCCAGTGAGTACCCCTCTATGGTCTCTGTATCAGTTCCTTCCTCCTCTATATTTCCTACTTGAGTTCCTGTAATGACTTCCTTCAATGATGGACTAAGGTGTGCAGGTGTGTGACAAATACCCACCTCTCTTCTTGCTTTGGCCATGTTGTTTCATCACAGCAATAGTAAGTCTAAGACTATTTTTCTTTTGTATTACTCAATTAATTAACAAATAACAATTTCTGTTATAGCTAATAATTCTTTACACTAAACTTTTCAGCATAAGACACTTGGACAACACTGTATTTGAAGCTACCATAACATCATAACATATAAGATTACCCACACTAGATTTTTAAAATTTGTTCATTTATCTGTTATGTTTCTGTAAGTCTAACTTTTATACATTTAGTAATTGAATCATCTTAACTATCTTCCTTATGCCCAGGACTGTGGAAATTCTTCCTAGCGTGTAAATGTATTAAAGGTTGTGTTCAGCTGTCAGTGAACATACATTGTTGGGACTTACACAATCAGAAATGAAAACAGAAAAAAATGTGTTAAATTGAACATAACTGGACGAAATAAGATTCTAAATTTGTACATTTTCATGGACTTAAAAAAATTATCCCAAGAGGCTTGGTTTATAGTTCAGATTTTAACTTACCAAAAACTACAGTTTCTGGTTGCTGAACAATTTCAGAATGGGCATCTATCATTTTTGCATGTCCAAAATTCTTGAGAGATATTATCTCTGTAAAAACACCAATTTTCATTTCTTTGTTAAAAAGTTTGCCACCATCTCAATCAACAAATAGGAGAAACACTGTGATAAGCTATATACAGAAGTTCTCCTGTATATAGCCTGCATCCAAACTGTATATAATTTGGCCTAGGCTACATTTTACTGGTTTTAGTATCTTTGGCTCAAAGTCCAAAGGGACTAAGATTAGCACGGTAGATATAAGCAATCTTCGAGATAAGGGGCACCAAAGGCAGAATGCCAAGCCCCAATAGGCATATTTTAACAACAGGGCAGGACTAAAACCGACAAAGAGGCTATTTGGCTTACACAGGCCATTATTTCTTTACACATATTCTACAGAGTAATTAAATTCTGAGCAGCATTAGAGTTCTTTTTCATATCAGCGATAAAGAGGCTGGGGAAAACACCCTATCGTATGATCTGCTTCTAAGTGAGGAGATAAAAGTAAATTGTAAAATGAGAGTCTCACCTGGGACTCCTGCTGAAGTAAGCCTTCCCTGAATGAAGATCAGGAAATCATCTTCGACTAAGGGGACAAACTGGATTCCACTCAGGGAATTGGCCTTAGGAAACAGTGGTAAGGAAGGTACATTAGCATTTTCAAAATCCCCTTTGAGTCAGAGAACAGAAAGTTACCAGAGAATGATTAATTTTACTGCTATACAATTAATGTGAGTGTGAGCCATTCCAAATAAAGGACGATAACGCACTGAGATCTTCAAATGTGCACGCAGACCCTAGCTAACCTCATATTGTTTCACATGACAGTTGATTTCCTGTCCGTCTTTCATCTCTAACCACTCCCCAACTCACGACTGCCTTAAAATATTAAATTCATTTCGATTCATTGTAACAGTCATTTTTTAATGCATTTTCTTTCATCTGTGAAGATGGCATCACATCCAGAAATAAAGTTCGAGTTCTGGCTTCAAAGAAGCATTCATTCAAATTCTAATTAAATTACTTCTGAAACCTATTTGAAACAATTAGTTGTTGGAGCCAATAGCAATCAGAGATTACGTACACCGAATGTGCATGCAGCCCAGAATTTTAAATAGATTGTGCACATTACAAGATAACCGCTTAAAAGATATTAAAGACTATTTTCCGCCTAAAAATGTCATGTATGGAAAATGTTACTTCAAATGTCTCCAGAGAAGTGGGAGAGGGAATGCAGGATGGGTGACTAACATGCTTATGAGAAAATAAAAGCCGCATAGCATGCAGAAAGCAAGAATGCGATCACAGTACCGGGCACTTGCAAGAGGAAGTCCTCGGAGCAGGAAAGTATCCACATCACAATTGAAGCATGTCGTCCTGTATTTGTGTTACCTAAATTCTACATGTGATGGCATGGAGAACCTGTGATTCCAAGGTCGTGGTTACAGAAATTAATTGTTGTTTCAACTTTATTTTGATGATGAACATGAAAAACTCATTTCTGTCCTTTGTTCTTTGGACTTTCCACTATTTTCATCAAGTCCAGTTTTCTTTGCATATCAGTCACTATCAGGCCAAAATGACTGTGTACTAAATGAGAGGGAATTCTCTCTCTCTCTCTCTCTCTCTGTCTCTCTCTCGTTCGTTAAAAGTTTATTTTTTTAAGTTTTAAAAATTATTTTATTTATTTTTACACTCCAGATTTTATTACCCTTCCGGTCCACCCGCCAACTGTTCCAAATCCTATACCTCCTCCCTGTCCCG
Organism: Rattus rattus; assembly: GCF_011064425.1. NCBI lineage: Eukaryota > Metazoa > Chordata > Mammalia > Rodentia > Muridae > Rattus > Rattus rattus. Next base: position 141,486,934 of record NC_046157.1, on the reverse strand, counting down.
CCCCACTGTCTTCATGAGCTGTCCCCAACCCCAACCCCACCAGACCTCTAAACTTCCTGGGGCCTCCAGTCTCTTGAGAGTTAGGTGCATCTTCTCTGACTGAACCCAGACAGGGTGATCCTCTGCTGAATGTGTGTTGGGGGCCTCATCTCAGCTGGTGTATGCTGCCTGGTTGGTGATCCAGTGTCTAAGAGATCGCAGGGGTCCAGGTTAAATGAGACCGCTGGTCCTCCTACAGGGTTGCTCTCCTCCTCAGTTTCCTCCAGCTTTTCCCTAACTCAACAGAGAGGTCAGCAGCTTCTGTTCATTGGTTGGGTGCAAATATCTGCATCAGCTGCTTGTTGGGTCTTTTGGAGGGCAGTCATGGTAGGTCCCTTTTTGTGAGTGCCCCATAGCCTCAGTAATGGTGTCAGGTAGTGGGGCCTCCCCTTAAACTGAATTCCAGTTTGGGCCTGTCGCTGGACCTTCTTTTCCTTAGGTTCTTCTCCAATTTCCTTCCCTGCATTTCCTCCATACAGGAAGAATTATGGGTCAGAGTTTTGACTGTGTCATAGCAACCCCATTCCTCACTTGAAGCCATGTTTTTCTGTTGGAGGTGGGTTCAATAAGTTCCCTCTCCCCGCTGTAGGGCCTTTCATCTAGGGTCCCCACTTTGAGTTCTAAGAATCTCTCACTTCCCAGATCTCTGGTACATTCTGGAGGGTCCTCCCAACCTCCGTCCTCCCGAGGTTACCTGTTTCCATTCTTTCTGCTGGTCCTCAGGACTTCAGTCCTTTCCCCCACCCAATACCAGATCATGTTCCCCTCTCCCCCGACTCCATCCCCTTTCCCTCCCCTGTACCCTCCTTTCTCCCCTCTTATGGTTGATTTCTTCTCCATCCTAAGGGGGACTGAGATGTCCTCACTTGGGCCCTTCAGTTTGTTGACCTTTTTGAGTTCTGTGAATTATACCTTGGTTATTCTGTATACATTTATTCTTTTGGCTAATATCCACTTATTAGTGAGAACATACCGTGCATGTCCTTTTGGGTCTGAGTTACTTCACTCAGGAAGATATTTTCTAGTTCCATCTATTTGCCTGCAAAACTCAGGATGTCTTTGTTCTTTTTTTTTCTTAAATTGTTTTTTATTTACATTTCAATGTTATCCCCTTTCCCAGTTTCCTGTCCATAACCTCCCCCATTCCACCCTCTCTTCCTCTTCTTCTATATGGGTGTTCCCCCACCCATCCATCCCCTCCCTTCCAGCCTCCCCACCCTGACATTCCTTCACACTGGTGGGTTGAACCTTGGCAGGACCAAGGGCTTCTCTTCCCATTGGTGCTGAGTAGTACTCCATTGTATAAATATACCAAATTTTCTATATCCATTCCTCTGTTGGTGGACATTTGAGTTGTTTCTACCTTCTAGATATTACAAATACATTTCCTATGAACATAGTGGAGCATATGCCCTTGTTATATGTTGGAGTAAATTTTGGGTATATTCCCAAGAGTGGTATTTAAGAATTTAAGCATTCAGCCTTCCTGGCAAAAAAAAAAAAAGTTTTTAAGCTGCATCTTTGAAGGAATAAAGAATCACAGATGAAAAATTGGGAGTCCACTTGAGGAAGATGCCAACCACAGGTCGTTTGCCCAGCTTTTATGACATAATTAGTCCTTACATCAAAGATTTTATGGTCTTATTTTCTAACGAGTTCTCTTCTAAATCTAACCTGTTCATTAGTGGAGTAGGCCTGCATCTCTTACAGCTACAGTGCTTAATAGCTATATCGGGAAAGACTTCCCATATTGTCCCTATTTATAGTGATTGCTCTCTTCATCTCCAACTAGACAATTTCCTACAGCACGGTAAATTTCTGAAATTATCTAGAAGGTTGTGCATCTAATTGGGATACAATCTGGGTCACTTATGGCCTTCAATGATATTCATATAACCATCAGTTATTTTAGCATGGAATTTCACTGGAGAGTTTTCCTCCAGTGTTGGTTACATTTTTTATTCATTTTTATGAGAGCTAGTGGGTGTTTTATTCAGTCTCTGTTGACAGAGTGATAGAAGAGAAAAAAGGGAGACAAAGGGAAGGAAGGAATTATTTATATGAACATGTATCTCATAAAGTAATATTTTCATTATCTGTCAAGTAGTTCCATATTCCTTGGCTCAACTATCCCTTTCCTTAGATGAGCCTCACTCACATGTGTGTCTTAAGAATTGACCTCAGCACTGCACAAGCAAGTGTACTACTGGGGTATGTCCCACACCTGGTAGACATTTTGAATACGCAATATAGTTTGCTTATTGGCTTATTTATAGAGTTTGGGAGTTGTGTATAACTCATTTCTATGAATTATTCTTCTATTATAGAAACTCCTAGAGTTTCTGATTATTGTTCTTTCTAAATTTTTGTAAACCAAAGTCTCCAATTGAAATATTTGCCCGCAATAGAAACTGACAAACGGAAAAAGAAAATGTATCAATTACTACTCCAAAACTCACAATGAATGTGTCATTAGAATACTTTACACCATAAACTTTCAAATTTTATGGTAACTTCAAAACTGAGGTAGTTGTTATCCACTTTGGAAAGCATGTGCCTCTATTAGCACACTTTCAGAGTGAACTTTCCTTTTTTTACAAAAACGTTTGGATGAAAAGTGAGCATGCCCAGAAGCATTTCTAGGCATCATCTTTAACTTTCAGGGAAGTGACTCGTGACCTTGAGCTAACCATTCCCCTGAAATGTGTTTTTCAGCTTTCTTTCTTGAACTATGGCTCTACATTGAGCATTTTCACAAATATACCTCTTAACAGAGCATGCTTAGAAAAGTGTCTGTCCCTAAAGTGTTTTTCTTTTTGGATATGTATCCCTACTATGGTGGTTACAATAACAAAGGCCCCCATAGACTCCTACTTGGTTAATGGTTGGTGAAACTGTTTGGAAAGGATTAGGAGGTGTGTCCTCATTAGAGGAGTTGTGTTACTGGTGGGTGGTGTTCAGGACTTCACACACCCACAGTATTGGTGTTCAATACCCACAGCATTGCCAGTAGCTCTCGTTCTCTCTGCTTCTCACTGATAGATCAGACGTAAACTCCCCACTACTGCTTAGGCACCATGCCTGCCTGATTGCTGCCATGCTTTCTACTATGATGTTCAAGGGCTCTGACCTTCTGAAAGTGTAAACAAACCCCTAATGAGGTCTTTTTTGAGAAGTTGTCTTGGCCATGGTGTCTCTTCACAGCAATGGAAAAGTATCCAAGATCTATCCCCCACCAAAATTCCCATGTTTCCTGTATTTGAGGAAACTGCTGCTTTGGAAATAGTGAACCCACTCTCCCATTTGGTTTTAGGTGATAAATCTATCCTCTCTTTTGTTTCTTGGTCTCGCTTGTGATGGCTCTGTACTTACCAAGGTGTGACTCCACAGTGCTGAATTACACAGTGAGTTGGGGAGCACTTATAACCCACAAAACAGCCATTTCTACACTAACTTAATCAGTTAGCTCTTATCATGTTCTCCCCTCATTGGTTGGTTGCTGATTTCATTCCTTCAGGCTTCAGAACTTCAAGAGGAACGCTGACTCAAAAGCTAGACTTCCCAAGGCTCAATATTGAGAAAATATTCTGAGTCAGCAATTAGTAAACAGATTATGTAAATAGAATTCCTGAATGAAATGCTGACATGTAAGTATCAAAGCTTACCTAGCCCGAGGCTCTCCAATTAATTGCAGCATTCTGGAAGGTGGACTGCTCAATCATTTGTTTTCAGGGAGTATCATGGGTTTTTGCAGCGACTGTATTAATTAGTCCATGAAAACATTTATGTCACTGTTATAGTGCCAGGCACAGAATGTTTTATTTTTAAACAAAAAGGGGAAAAAAGCAAAAAGGAAAGGAAATTCTTTAATTCAAACATTAAAATCAAAGGCTTCCTGTAGATGCCGAGTAATACAAGTAGGTAGCGGTTTGGAGGTGACCTGTAGTTAAAACACTTGCTTCACACATTTCACCCAGATTTCAGCTTCTGCCACCTCAGGAGTTACTTTCTCTGGGGTTAGAGTACTCAGCTGCCTTGTGTCGCTTGGAGCATGACAGTCCATGAATAATATCAAATCACTGGCTGGAGGGAGCCTGAGTGTTAGAAATGCAAAGCATACCTTTGTACCTCTATGAGAGTGCCCCACCCCCTCTCTCTTTGAAAGCCAGGAAAGTCCCATCACAGTGGAGGGCTTGGCCTTCAGCTGCAGAAGTAGAAACTATGTCTTAACGAATGGTACTTGGTCATTTTGGAGGAGAAGCTGCAAATACACACAAGTGGCTGAATGTATAAATGCTCTGCCTGGCAATTATATGTGTGACAGATTCATTTATCTACATGCGGAGTCTTAATTTATACCTGCCCTTCACAGTTAATTGTGGAAAGGTTCCTCTCTGCAGTTAACAGTGGGGCTCTTTTTTAAGATATCGTGAAAGAGGGATCACTTTAAAATAAACAGCTATGCCATTTATTACCCTATCAAAACAGTACCGAAAAACGCCAAAGAGAAAAAGATAACTGAGAAGAGAAGGTAAAACATGATTTGTGTGAAGAAATTAAAGCATCAATTACTGAAAGTCTGAAGGATACAAACCACTCTCTCATTGCTAAGCCAATGGTTGATAGAGTTTACAAAGAGCCCTTGCAGGGAAGATTAAAGAAAACACTTTTATAGTGATGGTATTATTTTGACTGGGTTATACTGATTTAAACATCAGATTTTCCTGTAGGCTTATGTTTTTCATATAACTTTTCAAAGTACACTTAGTAAGTATATTTAAATGCTGTAACCTCCTTTTGTGCCCACCACCCACCAGATGTAGTGGAAAGGAAAGGTTAATAAGCAAAGAAGGATGATAACCTGTTTAGAAATGAGTCTTTGTGAACCCACTCTGCTTTGTCAGTACATCAGCAGTTCAGTTCACAGGAATCCGCTAGCAAACACCGCTCATGAATCGGCAATGACCGTTCAATCCAGAAGAAACTCTGAGGCTCCGCCAGTCAGCCCAAGTCAGCAGAAGCAGCAAGAAGCTGCTAGAACACCACCAGAAGTTCTTTGGTGCATTTTTCTTTATGAAGTCAAGACAAACAATGACCAGCAAAGAGCGGCAAGGTGAACCAACATGACACAGCGTCATCCACTTTATACCCTTTCCAAACATCACACGTGCTTTTAAGCATCCGCTCTGGCAAAACATTGCTTGCCCCCTTTTTAAAGGCAGCTTCCAGAAAAACACATGTCCGTTCTCAGCAAAACGTTCTCCCATATATTTGCTTCAACAAAACACATCCTCTCATAAGAAAGTTTCTAGAGAAACATCCTGATGAATAATCAAAGACAGGATAAGAAGATAATCCTGGGGAGGGGGAGGATAGGAAGGAGATCACGAAATTCAAATGATGAACATGATTATCACGCACATATTATTCAAAGTTATCGCTGTACAGTCGTTCTTCCTAACCACACAGCAGCTCTTCCCAATTGCTGCATTAAATTAACATCAGGAAAAAAAGAGCAGTGTAAGGTTTATGACTGAACCTACTGTAATCATTCCCTATCCTAGACTTCTGTGAAGATCTTGCCAGTAATATACACAGAAACTACAGGTATGTAGGAAGCACACACTTCTGCTCTCACTGTGATCTCTCTGCATAGCGTATCAGTGTTCCTTTGTCATTCTCCTTTAAGTTAGGGAAATATGCAGCTCAGGAAATATCTAGATTGTGCCAGCCCTCTCTCTGTGCACATATCCAGATTGCTCGCCCCCTGTAGGCAAAGCCAGTTCTGCTCTCCATATTCTTTAGTTTCTATCTTCTGCTTGGTGTTTGTCTCCTAGTTGCAGATAGTGGCTTACTACTCCAGGAAACTCTCTTACATGAATACATTAGTAATAACAATTATGATCACAGTACAGTTTCACCAGTAATAATAGTAATTCTAATACTGTGTGACTCATGAAGACAAAAGTACAGGGCAACCATTTGGTTAATTTTTACCATTTATATAGACATTTCATAAGAAAGAGCTATGAATTTGGATAAGATAAATTCATCTGTAGAAATTTTTATATTTAGGATATTTAATGGGTTTTGTGGATGTAACGCATGACTAAGTTTTTATATTATGGCCACATCTCTTCTCTTTGATAAATGCCTGATGTTCTGCATTTCAAATGTTATGTTCCCCTAAGTGTGTAGTTATAGAGTCCAAAAGAGAATAGGAGAGGTTGTCAAAAAATATCTATGAAGGGATTGTCTGGAAAACTAAAAGGTAGAATATTTGTACATTGAGTTCACACATCAATTTGCTTTCAGCATCATCACAGGTGAATAGCTTAGCTTCTCTCCTGTTGCATCAGCATTAACACAGAGAAGAGTACTTCCTTGACAGGCTGCATACCTGTGTGTATGTGTGTGCACATACAAGCTGCCATTCCTTATATGCAATCAACACTTCCTTCTATCTCTAGATATCTCCCAACACTCTCTCCTCCCACTTTCCAAATTCAACTATCAGAATTTTGGTGAACTTGGGTTTGTTAAGTTCTGTAAATGTAAATGAATTTTCATCTCTAGTTCCAAAATACATTCAAAGTATCTGTCTATACCTATTTTCTTCCCATTTTTTTATCCTTTCACTTCTGAATATATTTTTGAGACCTTCCTAGAAGTGCCAATCATGCCATCCACCTTTACTGTGGGTAGGGAGTGGCCTCTTACCTCCCTCAAATACTCTGGGAGACTTCCTCTTGACCGAGGGCTTTGCAAACATAGTTTTACTCTGTTATTCTGTCTCTGGCCTTCACGAGTCATGCTTTGCTCTGATTCTTCCTCCTTTAGGGGCAGACAAATGTACCACGTGCCCCAAGGATCAGACATGCGTTTTTCTTGCCCAGAGCCATAGATCAAAAGCAAAATCCAAAGTCATATCCACTGAAGATTGAGAAGCAGGCTATGAATGCTCACTCAGGGATTTAAAACAGCATTTAATGTTTCTTCTATAGAAGGTCTCCCTCCTTCTAAAGACAACTGTTACTCTAAGTCTCTCCATGAAGAAGATATTTCTAGAGCCAATTATCTTAAGTATCTTAACAATTTTATCCAAACTCCTCTTGATTGCAGACTGTATATTTACTATATTATGCTTTTTTAAATAATCAGCATATTTGGATAAGACTGAAACTTATGTATTACTTAGTTACATACCATTTTACAGCTCTATTATGCACATAGAGATACACACACAAATTTATGTCTCACACACACACACACACACACACACACACACACACACGTACACATAGTCAAGGGCTACTAAGTGGAAAAACTGTAATATGAAAAGATCCTAATACTTAGTGATTGGGCAGATGTAGAGAACACATTTTTTAAATAAAATCCGGCTATGTAGTCCTGTCTAAACAGAAGGACCTTAAACGTGCAGTAATTCTCCTGCCTCTGCCTCCTGGGTGCTAGCTAGGCTTACAGCTCCATGAAATCAAGATCTATGACAAAAATTGTAGGCTTTCTGTATCGCTGGTATGTATCCAGTTTGATATTTCTTATTATTAATTAATAGTTGGGAGAGAGGTAGAGACATGGGGTAGATGTGAAAGTAATTAGGATGAAAAAGGTGAATGTGAATTTTAAAATACATCGTATAAAATTCTCAAATAATTAAAAACATTTTAATAGAAAAATAAAAAATAGTTAATGTTTAAACATATTTAAACAGTGCAAAAAAAGTTGAAAGGTGGTATGTGTTTTCTTTTGTCTCACATACAGATTTTGACATCTATTATAATACTGATGACCACAAAGCAAACATTTATCCTATCATATTGTATTAAGTATATAATTTAATCTTTCCAAATCTATCAGGCATTTACATCATTATGTTATTAGCAAACTGAGTCAAAAACAGTTAATGCTAATTTTCTAAAAAACACTTTTCTTAAAAACACAATCATTTCAAAACATTTTTTTTCTAAGTAGTAAAGTGATGACCTCTTCACTTGCAGGATATTCATAAAAGAATACTGGCGTTTTAGGAAAATCTATCCTAACTATATCTAAAGTAATATTTAGTTGACCAAATGGCCATCAGAAATAAAAATTACCCCTTGTTTGATTAGGCTTTACATGAGACTAAGTTCTACATAGTTTAAGTTTCTTAAGAAGTGGGAAGCTCCTAGCCATCCACCATTTTCTTTTTACACTTAACCTCTCTCTACGTTTTGAATGTAGTTATTCTAGGAGTGAGCCCTGAAAACCAAGAGCTGTATTATGCAGCTATCTGATGTATGATGAGAAGCTGAAATATAGAATGTCTGGTCCCCCAAGGACTTCATAGAAATAGCATACCAACTTTCCCATTCACATGAAGGAAAAAGAAAACCTTTTCTTCTGCACGTATTTTAATTCATATGCACGTTTTACCTATTATTAGAAGTTAATTTTAATTAAATATTAAAGTCTTTCTGTATTGCTTAATACATAAATTATATTGTCTTTGCTATTACCTTCAGATAGAAGGTATTACAGTCAATAATCTCATTTTGTTCAGATAGAATAACAGTGTTACTTCAGCCTTCTTAGACAAGGTCCTCTGAGGACTAACAACATAGGGTGTCACAGAATGTGATATGTTTGCCCTCAGTGAATGGCATCAAGTTTGATTAGTCAGTCAGATTAACCCTTTCCTACAAGTTTAAAAACAATAGAACATATCCTATTTTTTCCATTTCTGATAACTAACTTATAAAATTACATCTTGTTTATTCTTAAAATAAATTTCTCTAGTTTCCTGTGAAACCTAGTATCTTTTTGTGAGCTGACTGCTCTCTGCTTTTGCTAACCCACAGTTGATGGTCAATGCTCTTTATGAATGATTATAGTGTGTGTGTGTGTGTGTGTCTGTGTGTGTGTGTGTGTGTGTTGTGTGAATGAGTGTGGGCATGCATATGATACTGTGCATGGAGAGGTTAAAGGTCACCACTTGGGTGTTGGTTCTTCTTTTTCATCTTGTTAAGTCAGGCTTTGTTTAAATCATGCTATATGTATGATTCAGGCTAGTTGTCCCATAGGCTTCTGGATAGGTGGTCTCCACCCCTTATTCTACTACAGACCTGATGAAATTAAAGATATTCACTACCATATCCAGACTCAAAGATCGAACTCCAGTCATTAGCCTTCTGCAGCACAGTAACCCCCTATGCCTCTATGCCATATTTTCAAGCTAAGATTGCTTTGGGAATTAAGCTTTGAATTCTTTAATTTTTGATTACATTGTCATTTTCATCAGTTTGTCAACCATGTGTATTTAGTGTAATCTGAATTTATTATTACAGTTTTTCTTTTCATAGTTTCTGTGTATATATAATAAATTACAAATAATATTTTATCTTACTTTTAGTTAGTCACATTTGTTTTCAAGTGTGTGTGTACACATAAACATGTAGAGAGTAAGACAATGAAATATGTTTTATTCTTAGAATTAAAATTTTCCAGCACAGTTGATCAACCAGTATATGGTTCCACACATATTTAACATTACATTTTTATCACACGTATCTTTCTAAAAGGTATTTCTATAGTATGTGTTTATATCTAGCAGAAAATCACTGTTATTATTGTTATAGTTTAAAATATTTTCTGTATGCTAACAAAATAATGAAATTAGAATAAATTCAATACTTTACCTTTTTTCTAAGTTTAATGTTTCCTAATAAAAACACAGTGAAACAATATGTAATCAAATGTATTAAGTTTTTGGAGTACAGCATTATGAAATGAAGCACATATTCCTTCAATGGCTATTGCATGTTAATTGATTCTATTAACAAAAATGAAAAGCATCCTTGGGTCAGCCACCAGATACCATTCGAAATAGCACCCAATTCACAGCATATCCAGAATCTACAGCTAAGATTTCTGTTTCGAACTCTTGGGCATGTAAGTTCTCATATTGACAATCAGGTATATTGTTTGGATAAGACAGAGTCATTTGTGAGAGATTCCTTTTCAGTTTACCTCATGATGTGTCCACAGACGGTCTACCAAGAGCAGAAGCCTAATAAAGAAACACTGGAGAGATTTGATGGAGCTGTGCCCTCTTGCTCAGCATCCAGCTGTATCATGCTTCCTTACAAGCAATTTCTCTGAGAAAAACCACTGCTCTTCATGAGTAATCCATATGGGCAGGGCGTGTATCAGCCTGACCTGCTAAGGCTCCAGGTCACTCAATAACAGTGCAGGTCATCTTTCATACTGTATTGGAGTCATGTCTGAGATCCATTTCTTATTCCATTGTCTTTGCTTTGAACAGATGTAATTGAACTTGGCCATCAATACGAAAGGAACGCTAAAATCTGCACTATTGGGCTGCTGAGTGTACTATATTGAGTGGAAAACATAGGTGCCCACCATAGTACATCATCCAGATAACATGCTCCACATAAAGGACATAACTTAGATGTTAACGACTTCATTTCTCCTATCATAACATAAGCTTTGACATAGAATTCTAGTACTAATCTCTCAAGTACAAGTTGGAGAAGTTACTTCTGCTTTTCTAACATGTTCCATGCTCTATGAAGGACCTGGCCACAGGACCCTTATCCTGTTGAGCCATCCTGCTGGACTTAAACATGTCACGTTTAGTAACTACTCACCCTGAATACAAGTCACCTACTTATATTACTGAAACTACAATTATTGCATATTAAATACTTTAGAGAATAAATATGCTTTCTATTTTAATAGCATAATGTAGATTTTCTTAGAAATGTACATTAAGACAAAGACAGCATGAGATCCTAGAATATTTTTAGTTTCAAGTAAAACAGGTATACAGGAGAGAAAATTAGGAAAAATTGAACCATTCTGACATTCAAATGGTAATATTGAAAAGATTTTAAAAAAAAAGAAACAGGTCAACTTTCCTATAAATATTTAGAAAAAGTAATATGGGAATGTATAACCAACTATACATAGGGTATGAAAATCATTACAATTCTACTGTGCACATCAGGGACAACCAAGTAGATAATATCTACGGGAGCTCACCAAGATTCACTCCAGTCCCAGATGAGCATCGCAGTATTTATTAAAATGAGAAAAACATAGGAATGACACTACACAAACAGTAAAGGATGGGTTAAAACACATTTCCTGTGTAAAGATAGCAGAAGACACATGGTGTTACTGATAATTTGTGTTTTCGGATTTTTTTCAGAAAAGGAAAACATAGTTACAAAAATAAACAACCTTGGGAGAAATCATCAAAGTTCATACTTTTTTTTCTCTCAGCACTAGCAAAATAAAAATAATTAGTGTGTTCCTGAGGAAATAGGATTTTGTTTCTTCTTGCTTGTTTCATAGTGTGCAATTTTCTTAGCAGAATAAAAAGCCTTCAAAAATACTTTCATTTTAACCACTTACAAAATAATCATCATCTGCAATTTTTGTCCCTGTTCTTACAATCAGGTGAAGTTCAGTTCATACTACTTATACAAGAACAGTCAATATTTCATTGTCCAGCTTTTGCCTATAAAATCGACCTGTGTAAATCCCTTTTGTAATTCATGTCAGAAGAAAAACACCGAACGTCCCGTGGATATCAAACCTAGTTTTCTGCTTTCCACAAGCAAACTGTGCAACAAATGCCATTCTGCTTTGCAAAACTTCAATTTATAGTGGGACCGTTTCTAGGCAGGAAGAGAATTGCATCATCAACATCTTATTTTATCAGTACACCCTTCAATATTCTTTTTCTTTCAGTGCCTGCCCTCTCTCTCTTATTTTATGCTTGCAATAGCTGTGCTTGGGCTATGCAAACAGCAGCCAAAGGCTCTTTGCATTACACCTTCCCTCTTCCATTTACCTTTCACCTACTCTGCCACCAATACTCTAAGACCTGGGTGTCACTTCCAGGTGATCTATCAAAAGCCCACTTCAAACCTCACTGTAGTATACCTTACACACTCCACATACATACACAGCACATACATACACACACCACCAAATGTTCCTGCTTGCTCTCTGTCTCTGTCTCTGTCTCTGTCTCTCTCTGTCTCTCTGTCTCTCTGTCTCTCTCTCACACACACAGAGAGAGAGAGAGGAGAAGACAAAGACGAAGAAGGAGAAGGAGAAGAAGAAGAAGAGAGAGAGGGAGTGAGGGAGAGGGAGAGAGAGAGAGAGAGAGAGAGAGAGAGAGAGAGAGAGAAGCACATACAGTAAAAATTTATCATAGCAGAAAAAGGATTTTCAATCTTCTCTCCTAGTCTTACCTTCGTGCTCTATTCAAGATGATCTATTCCTTTGTCCCCAAATTTGGCATTATTACATCACCCACCATCTTTACCTGTTGTTTCCAATTCCTGGAAGGCTCTTTTATTTTTATGAACATCACATCTCCATGAAAACTTTGCAGCCTCCAACCACCAAAATGTATTCCATTAATTGTATTAATCCTATGCCACAAGTGAATTCATGTCAGAAACTTCATGTGCTTCCCATATGAGGTCGGCTCCTGGGTGACCTCCTGTTTCAGTGCTAACAGGTCTGGCCATGGAGTCTGCTTAATCCCACAAGGGGAGACTGACATTAGCACATAGCTCTTCCCGACAAAACCGTTAGCAGAAAGAAAACAGATTTACCAAATCTTCTATTTCCCTGTCAGTGACACAGGCATATCAGAAACAATAATATTAAGCAGTTAATATGGTTCTCAGAATACTACAAATACTCAATAAACTTGTGAATACCTTATTAGTGATATTGTAAGGATACAACTACTGTAGGGCTGTCAGAACACAGAGAAATATACTACATACATTCAGACAAGATTATTCAAGTAGGAAACATTTCTTTGTGAAAGAAATTTTACATTGAATAGTTAGAGAGGGCAAGGTTTTGAAGATATTACTGGCCAGACGATTAGTAGTCTGGATATCTATTAAATCTGTTAGAAAGTAGAAGAGAAAGATTGGATTTTTTTCCCCCAGCACTGCCTATAAGAAGCGGGCATTCAAAATATCATCCTGGTATAACCACAAAATAGAGTCCAACTGAGTGATTCATAAATCCACTGTTCAAGTTGTTTTAAGCAAGATCTGAAGGGGAGCTTAGATAATGACCTCACACATCCAACATCTCTTAGAGAGCATGCAGTATCTACTCTTCTTGGAGCAAAACATGGACGGGAAGAAGATAAAAGCAGAGGCAGGTTCGGGTTCTGTACGAATTGAATTTGTATTCTGAACCAAGGTTGCACTTGAAAAGAACAGTTGTCCAGAGAACAATAAAGACAACTTGAGAAAAGTGTTTGCTTGAAGCCTAGCAAAAACTTCCAAAAAAATAAGTATTCATAAAGGAACCAGTTTATTGTGGAGTTCCACATGACAATAATGACAAAAACAGAAAAGATGGTTTGCGAGACGAATCCATTTTAAGACTAAGAGATGCATTTTTAAACGGAAGGGTCACTGACAGTTTTTATTCATGCTACTAATTTATAAGATGAATATACATATTTTTGCTTTTCATATGATAAATAGAATCTTTTTGTTGTACTCAAATGTGTTTGGAGCTGACGGGAATCTGGATTGAAAGATTAGTTTGGGTTTAATTAGTTTTGTTTTTCCTCAAATAGGAAGTGTTCTCTGGCTATAACAATAAATTTAATGAAAAGCCATTAATACTCTAAATTCTGTACAGCATGTCAAAATTATGGAAATGTTTCTCTTTAAATTCATTCTTCATAACCAGTAAACACTAAATGCTGCTCTGTTTTCTATATTTTTGTATTAATAATATTTTTAATTTATTTGCTAAAATACTAAGGGCCTGGATCAATATATTTAAAACCGATCCCTCCTTCTGCCCCTCCCTCTCAAATCTTTAGTGGGCATGAGTGGAAAATTAGGCTATCTGGACAGAATAATTTAGGACAAAATAAAACTGGGGTGGCTGTGTTTACAATGAGAACGTCTTTCTAATGATATTACTGTGTGGATGCCATCAGAATATGATTATACGAGGCAGGATAATAAATATTAAGCCATCAGCATCCACTCTCTGCCCTCTTGTGGTGGGTATTGCCAGCTGGCAAATACGGGACTTAAGTTACCAACCAATCAGCAATATTGATCAGTTAAAAAAATTCTCTCATTGTGTTTATTATGAAGAATACTTGTAGGAAAATACCATTTCTTCTTTGAGAAGTGTTTTAATATAATTTTAAATATTCTGATTTTAATGTCACAATTGTATTATTCAAATGGCTAGCATAAAAGTGTCTGATTGGAAATAAACCAGGGGATCTAATTACAGCCCCCAGATGCAGAAGCAGTTTCCCACTTTTTTTTATATTCTGCTCACTGTAATCAGGTGGCTTTGTTGTGCTTATTTAGAAATACAAAGAATTTGGGGAAATCAGTGCATCGCATAATTGCTGCATTTATCTACATTTATCTGTTGTATTTGGGACTACTTAATGCTGGACAATTCTGCTTTGAAGCATTGATTCACTCTTCCGATGCTGCATTTATTCAGACATTAATTGAAGGCCTGCATTTCTTTGTATACCACACATGTCATTAACAACACTTTGTCATCCCTTTGTAAGGAAGGCCTGATATTAAGGCTTTATGAAGCCACTGTGTAATGTAATTATAGGACCAATAGTGGCAGTATTGTACAAGCCCCTGTCATAAAATACCTTTCCTAGATGTTTGTTGAAACACCGCATTTGCAGCTTATTAATTTCCCTAATATCCCTTCATCATCTTAACGTTCTATTTCCTAGGAGTGCCAGGGATGTAGTCACAAGCACATGTAACCTCTCTTGTCCTTCTCCTCTCAGCCCATGTCCTTTTCCACTTTTTGCTCATTCCCTGTAAACAAGTAGGTTTTGATTAATAGTCACCATGTATAAAATGACTTCTCTCTGGAAAAGCCGGGGCAGTCTTAGGCCTGTGAATATAGCTGCTTGTGGCCTTTCCAGTTTCAAGGGATAAAGAAGTAGTCTTGAATAGTGCCAGGAAGAGCTAATGATGCTTGCAGTATTTCTAATATGCATATAATTATAATGAGACTTACTAATCTTTACTGATGGTAAAGTTTACCGACTTAAATGAAATTTGTGATTTCGTTCATTTCTTCCTCTCTGTTGTTTTAAATATTCATTATATATAGTTCCTACTCACTTGGCTTCAATCAGAAGAAACCATATTTGTGAAGTTGGTTTTATAACAAACACAGCCAAAGAGCAATCACTTCCTACCTCTCAGTACACACGTGTGCATGTACATATGCTATCCACAGACACTCGGCTGATAAAAATCTTTCCCATTGCCAATGCTAGAATGAGTGAGAACTGTGGAGAATCTTTTAACCTCAAATTAAACGTCCTGCAAAAAGTGCCCTCCACAGTTTTGATCACAAACTATTGTCTCGGTCCACGAGGTGCTAGGAAGTACATGTCTTTCACGTGAGTGAGGAAGAACGACTTAGATATATTTGGTAAACCATATTGATAACAACCACAGCTACTTTCCCCCAAGCATCTCTGCTCTAGAATATAGTAGCTGTGATTTGCTGTGTTCCTTGAGCCCACTGTGTCCTCTTTGTCCTGCTATTTCTTCCCTCTCCTAATTATCCAGTGTGCCACGGAGCTCAGGATATAAGTTAACTTTTCAGAAAAGAATACACACATGCAGTTAGACCAGACTGAGAACTAAACACAGTGATGGTAGAGTGTCTCTACCTCAAGGTGGTAGTATATAGGAAGCTTGGCATTGCCAAAAGAGTGGTATTTGAACTGAAGTAAGTGAAGTACGGAATCAGCTAAAGGAATTTAAGAATTGAGAATTAGTGTTCCCCTAACCAGGAAAGGGAATAACATTTGAAATGTAAATAAGAAATACCCAACTTAATAAAAATGGGAAAAAATTGAGAATTAGGTTCCAAAGTTGAGACCTTTATTCATCCCACACCACTGTAAAGGATGGATACAGTGGGTGTTGAACCAGGAGGACTTAATGGAAGCTACTTCTACTATGTGCTAATAAGGTTGGGCCATGATGAAGAATGACAATAGAAGAAAGAAAAGGAAAATGATTCAGGATATTTAGAGATACAAGTATGGTGGTTCAAGCTACTCTCTCTAACAGAGGCTGAGGCAGGAGGATTGATATGGATTCCAGACAAGATTATGCTTTAGAGCAAGAGCTACTTAGAAAATATATGGTAAGCTGTGGGTAGGAATCGAGCTTAGTAGGTAATCAAAGAAAAATGTGAGATGGCGAGGTTCTTGCTGGTTTGAGAAGCATGAATGATGATTATTGGTGTCAATAGATAGAAAAGAGGAAAATAAAAGAACGGGTCCCCCTGAGGTAATAGAGATGATACCAAACTCCATACTTCTATGGCCCATTCTTCCTGCAATACCTTTAAAATGAGATACTGTAGTAAGCAATGCCATTTTACTATTAAAGATGTTCATTTGACAAGCAGTACATCTCCCAGGGTCACCGCGCTTTTGGTACCAAAGCCACCATTTCACAACAATCTATGTCAGATTATTTTTCAAAAAGAATACATTTTGCATGTATTATAAAATTGAAGGGAGGCTTTCAAGGACATGGTTTAGGATGATAAAATTCCTGAATGCCAGTATGCACAGAAATAATTGATACATAAAATGTATAACTTTTAAAATTGTAAAGGAAACCATCCTTCCAGGTAGATTCGTACCTGTAGGCAGAGCTGGGTTCCTGCTGTTACATTATTCAGTCACTCATAGAACTTTCAGCTCTCTCTACATTCAAATACTTTTATTCTTCCTTGTCACCTAGTCCATAAATTAACATAAATCCCAAGTTATGGGGTTTCTGAGATTTTACAACCGATCTTCACCTTTCTCTTTTACAGTCATATTTTCTTCCACAGACACTCATTTTTATGCAACATGGATATTTATTTTTCTTCATTATATTCCATTTAGAAATGTTAGACTCTGAATCTTATATCCCTAGATTCCTCAGCATGCTTTTCTCAAAAATAGGTATTTTGTTACCAAACCACAGTACAATGGCCAAACACAAACTAAGGAAGGTTACGATGATATTACCTGAGCTTCCTCTCACAGTTATTTTCTAATGATTTCAATGAGGCTCCAGGCTTCTATTTTTCCTAATCAAGGAAAGAAGTAAGATTTTTGAGTTGAATTAATGTCATATTTCTCTACTGTGTTCTATACAGCATTTTGGGGAAGGGTGGCTAACCTTAATATATTTAAACATTCGTATAGGTATTCATCAGTTGTGCATGCATATGTATGTATGACTGTGTATATGTATGTGCACATACATGTAGAAGGCCAGAAATGAATGCTAGATTCCCAGGGGCTGGACACATAGACAGTTATGAACTAAACTTGGACTTACACTAATGTAACAACACTGTTAACTGCTGAACCTTCTATCCAGCCTCTGCCCTTGATATATTTGAAGTACAGTGAGTACAATAACACAGTATTTTGGGGATTGTACAGCATTCCACAGAATTGATAGTGTGGTACATCAAAAGCCCTCACTGTCAACTTGTCTCAGTACTGATACTGAATCTAGTTGTATGATCAAAGTAACTTCTACCAGATTTTCTCTCCATTCTTTTTCACATTGCTTTAAATATTAGCCACATTAACTTAGCCAAATAATTTGTAGAATATTGTTTCTGATTTTTTCCAGAAATTTAAGAAACGTTTTAAATTTTTGTTTAGTTACAGAAGCCTGCATATTACCACTGACTGCAGCTTTTTTCATGATGACAAAACCAAAAGCAACAGTGCTATTCTTCAGCAGTTGAATGAACCGTAGTGCATCCAAACACTGAAATATTATGGAGGGCTTTAAAAAGAGTGCAATTTCAGACTATCAGAATAATGAAGGGGCTGGAGAGATGGCTCAGAGGTTAAGAGCACTGTCTGCTCTTCCAGAGGTCCTGAGTTCAATTCCCAGCAACCACATGGTGGCTCACAACCACCTATAATCAGGTCTGGTGCCCTCTTCTGGCCTGTAGTTGCATACATGCAGGCAGAAAGCTGTATGATGTATACATAATAAATAACTAAATGTTTAAAAAAAAGAATAATTAAGGAATCTTGAGTGAATATTTCTAGGTGAAAGGACTTGATTTCCGCAGGCTATTTACTCTATGACTACATGCATATATGCATACATAGTGCATTGTGGGAAAGGAAAAAAATAATTAAGACC
Source organism: Rattus rattus (assembly GCF_011064425.1). NCBI lineage: Eukaryota > Metazoa > Chordata > Mammalia > Rodentia > Muridae > Rattus > Rattus rattus. The sequence goes on along the minus strand of NC_046157.1, from coordinate 141,468,617 downwards.
CTGAAATGGCCAATGGTTGGAGGGATTGGGTTCAGAAAAAGCAGATCAGGAAAAGCACAAAAGATTTCTGCATGCTGAAAATAATGTCTGTAGGATGTAATATGACATGCTTGTATGTCACCATGTAGTTACCCAACTCCATAGGAGTGAAAGTATCTGGAATAAAGTCTTATCTACACTATTGACATTGTTGACTATGATGTATTCCTTAGGCTCCTAACTGATAGAAAGTGATGGGAAAGGGTTTGAATACTGTCTCCACATCTTCTTCTCAATGTTGCTGTGAACCCAAAACTGCTACCAAACAGCAGACCACTCCATGGAAGTGTTGCTCTATGATGGCTATGCTGCCTGTGAGAATGCCTCAAACAGCTTTCAATATGATAGGGAACCAAATAGTGGCATGAATATCTCTTTTGTGGTGGTATGAAATGCCTTCAAGATAAAGAAGATATACTTTGTCAGTTATAATGAAATAAAGGCATTAAGATATATGAGGCATTGGAAAAAATAAATATTTCCAGCAGAGCAAAGTAAAAAAGTAAAAATAAATAGATTGATAGATAGATAAATGAACAAATATATAGAGACAGTAAATCCATATATATATATATGGATTTAGAGATAAGATAATCTTGTGAGAAAACCATGTTTGATATACTCAGTAGTAAATCCAGAGAGGTAAGTTGGGCAAAGATTTGTAGAGAACCCTGGGTAATGAGAAGAGAAGTGTGTCCTTTCCTCTAGGAAGGATGAGCTATTAAAAGAAGGCTTTGAACAGGCCAGAACTGCAAGTGATGCATTTAGGGTTAGGGATGGGCTTAGGAGATTCAGGAACTGTGTAAATTTTATTAACCTATAAGAGTAAGCCTAAAAAACTGTTTCAGAAACTTCCATGAAGGAGGGCAGTGAAGGGTCCCTCTGGGAAGTCACAACTGTAGGGTTTTTTTTTTCATTTTCTGATAGTCTAATCTTTAATCAAAATGTATTTCTCAGGCTTGGGGGAGGTTCTATTGTCCTAGATTAAAACAGAGGTCAAAGTATATACTCTAAGAAGCCTATGTTATAGGGACACCAATCTTATTTGCAAGGGTTTCACTCTCATGACCCAATCACTATCCTGAGCTCTCACTTCTCCAACCTCTTTCCTTAGGAATTACATTCCAATGTATGACCCTGGGAAACAAAAGACACAGCCTTCTGTCTGTAAAAGAATTTAAATGGAAACAATATATGTAAATGTAAATGCCATGTCCTAAATTCCTCATGATTTCCAATATCCTCATTTTTTCCCTCTTCAAAATCCCTACCAATCTCTCTAATTTAAGATTAACTGAACAAGCATGTTTCACTTTAAAGGAAATTGAAGCATTAAAACTTAATCTACTCAAAGAACTAACTTCTACTCCCTAGAATAATCTTTAAAGGTCAAAAGCACAACACTAAAGTGTTAAACTTCAGTAGGAAGACAAAGGCTTTCCCAGATGGACACTTTGAATGGACAAATACTCAAAATATTTCTACACAAAAGTGATTGTGCCATAAATATCTGTGTAAATACTCGACTTCCTTTGTCTCCTACATTGCTGTCTCTGATATGTTTGTGATTCAGGATCTTTAAAAGCTTTAGCATGACTTTTAAATACCTATTTAGTACATTTTAAACTGTGACATCCATACCAGTTTCTTTGTCTGAAAATGTATGGTAGTAATAAAAGCCAAACCACACCTTCTTAGTTTGAAAATGACTAACTTACTATTTGAATGTCCTGGACTAACAGGAGCTTAGTCTACCAGGAAATCTCTCTCATTTCTGTGGACAAAAGGCAAGAGATAATGTAAAGATCTAAGTTTATTCACCTTTACACACTGACAATAATGGTCAAAATGCCTCATTCACTCTATAAAAAGAGCATGGTTAGTTTTATTTCACAAAGGATCAATACACCATTGCTATATAAGTAACCCAAAGAACTCGGTAAGAAACAGAGATGGCAAATTGAATTGCATTTTTTGTGAAAGAGCCACAAATCAATATGTTCAGAAGACGAATTCTTTAAAAAGATATTTTTAGGCAAAATTACAAGACACATATCACTTTCAATACCGATGCACAGGTATTGTGTGAACCTTGTCAATATTAACATGTAATACTCATCATGGCCTAGTAGAGCTTCTTTCTCATTCAGGAGTTATCATGATCTGGTACATTATTTCAAAATGTATTGCCATTCGATGTGCAGAAGTGTTGGAGTTTCGAGAGGTTAAAGGGCTTCAAGATTTCTGAGTGGAAACAGCAAGGTCACATGTAGTTGGCAAGTGCAGTTTAGAGAAGAATAGGGAAATGTTGGAGGGGGAAAGAAATAGAAGGTAACATAGTGAGGCAGGCCAAGCACGGGAGAGCAGAGGGTGAGCGCCAAATTGATTTTGCAGAGGAGCACAGGTCAGCTCCCACTGTACTCGTCCAGCATCAATGGACTTGGTATTTATTGCTTTCCTTCCCCCATGGAATGTAGGAAGACACACTCATTAAACTGCATGAGACTCCAGGAGAATTTTAGCCATACAGCCTCAGACAGCTGACAATGAGTACTGGTATAACCCGCAAAAGAAAAAAAATAGTTTCTATCCTATTAGTTCTTAATCAGTGTGTTTTTTAAAGATATATAAAATATATAGAGTATTCGGACTTTTACCAATAATTTAATAAATCCTTTTTTCTTCATAACTGTATTTTTAATATTTCTTAAATACTTAAACATTGATGTCATTTTGATTTTGTATTTTAGTAAGTGATCACTGGCCAGATGTATGATTATACAAAATCAATTGGGGAAATAAATATCTCTCAGATCAATTAGAAACAGTCAGATAATATAGTTCTTAGATGAATAACAAAATTTAATCACTTTCTCAGAGCTGCTTCAGCACCAAATATACCAACCTTGATGCTAACTTCAACCTGACCTTTGCTAAATTTTCTCAAAATAGTAATGAACATAAAATTTTAGTGCCAGAGTATTAGTCAGCTCCCCATGGTTACATCAAAATACCGTAGGTGGGATAATTAAAAAGCAGAGAATCTTTGCTTTTTGCTCACATTTTTGTGCCTGTGACTAAGTATTATATCAGGTTGGGGCAGGTTGTGAAGTCTGTTCAGTTCCCCACAGTCACCACACTGTTCTTTTTCAAGACTATGCCTTCCTAAGGATTCTAACCAGACCTGACCCCTTCAAGGTCCCACCACATGCACCAGAACTTCCCTGTGCACTTTTAACACTTGGGCCTTCACTTGGATATTTATGATCTAACTCATAGAATGGTGTGAATGTAAAGATAGGGCATAAAGAAAAATGCACCATGGGAAAATAGAAAACAGAGACTGGAATGAAAATGTGTTGCTACTTTTAAAACATTGTCATCGATCATCATTATTGTGAAACCCATGCCACTGATGTGCGTTCCAAGGTAATACCGTATTTGTGATGTATACATTAAGAACTCCTTTTTTACATTCCACGGCTTTAAGAACAAATTATCTTCAATATGCTCATAGTTACAAATGATAGCTATGAAGCCACTGAAGCATCAATTTTCTAAAAAATTGACCCTACTCTTTTTCTAGAAGAGTCTCGAAAACTACGAGTAATGTATCTATTCACTCTGAATTGCAATCTTGGTTGAATTCACATCCCACTCAAATCCCTACCCCACATTGGTACCCCATCATATCACAATGAAAAATAGGGATAGATTGCGTTCATTCAACTCCATTCACTGAGATAAGTAAGTAGTCGTATCCATTCCCTGAGGTTGCCAACAATAAAAAGGGAATAAAAAGAGGGTTTTGATTTGCACTGAACTAACTAGCAAATAAACTTAATTACAGCACCTGTTACATGAGCATCACAGTTAACCTGGTGCTTTCCTGACTGCAGTGTGGCGGTCAGAGCCACAGGTGGCAGAAACATCAGAAGGCATGATAGATCTTGCAGATTTATGCTTGTTCTCAGGGCAAAGTATAAAAAAAATCAGTGAGTTCACTTTTGAATCATAAAATATTTCCCCCATTATACAATAAAACTCATTTTTCTTGCAGAAATATACAAATGGTAAAAAAAAAAGTCAATCCCAGACTGAAACATCTCTTCCAAAGATCACCAGTGACCAATAACTATAGTTGCAATCAACAATACTCAACTGAGTTTTTATTAGCTTTATTCTTTAACAATTTAATGCATGCATATGATGCATTCTGATTACAACTACCTCCCATGTTCTCTTCCATCCATCCACATCAACAAACACCTACAAGCTTTTCCATGTTTACATCTTTTTATTTTGCTTTGTGAACCACTGAGTATAGCTAGGATGTCTGCATGCCCATGAGCATGGAACTATCCAATGGAGCTGGGTGAACTCACCAATAGGTTCAGGATTTACTTAGAAAGAAAGGAGAGAAGGAGGGGGGGAGAGAGAGAGAGAGAGAGAGAGAGAGAGAGAGAGAGAGAGAGAGAGAGAGAGAGACTGAGACTCTATAAAAAGGTGGCACACCATGAGGCCCTCCACTCCCCTTGGCTAACTGCTGACAGCACCCACCTTGTGCAGTCCCACTGCAGATATCCTAATGCAGTCTCTGTAATTTTTATTAATTATTTATTCACTCTATATCCTAATATCAGCCCCTCTTTCCTCCCAATATCCACTCAAAAAGACCCCCATTCTTGCTTCTTCTCAGATGAGAAGAAAGGGGAACCTCCCTGGGTATCATAGCCACTACCCCCTCACCTCTCAGTCACCTCAAGTCACTACAGGACGAGGTGCAACCTCTCTCACTGAGGTCAGTCTAGGCAGCCCAGTTAGGGAAACAAAATCCACAGAACAACCCCCACCCCCAACTCCTGATATTGGAGGACCATCATGAAGAGCAAGATGCACTTCTGCTACATATGTGTGGGGCAGGGAAAGAGCATGCTAAGTCCAGCCTATGCTCTCTCTTTGGTTGTTGGTTCAGTCTCTTGGAAACCCTATGGGTCCATGTTACTTGACTTTGTTGGTCTTCTTGTGGAGTCCCTTCCCCTTTAGGTCCTTCAATTCTTCCCCAACTCTTCTACAAGACTCCTGAGGTCCATCTAATGTTTGGCTGTGGGTCTCTGCATCTGTTTCAAATCAGCTAACTAGAGCTCTCAGAGGACAGTTACGCTAGGCTCCTGAGGTGTGCAAACAAGGAGAGCATCATTAATAGCTTCCAGGATTGGTTTTTGCCTGTGTAACAGGTTGCGAATTGTACTAGTCATTGGTGAGCCATTCTCTGCATCTCTGCTCCAACTTGGTCCATATACATCTCGTAGGCAGGACACATTTTGAGTTGAAGGTTTTATGTGTGGATCGCTGTCTTTATCCTTCCACTGGGAGTCCTGCCTGGCTACAGAAAATGGCCACTTCAGGATCCATGTCCCCCAGTGCTAGGCGTTTCTGCTAGGGTCGCCCTCATAGACACCCTGGGGCCTCTTCCCACACCTATCTCAGGTATTTGGTATGTCCTAGAGATTATTCCTCTGTAGTTCTTAATTTGGGGCTCTACAAAGGTTACCTTGTTCTCACTGTGACTGCCATAGTATCAGTTTATAGATGTGACATGTTTCCCAGGCTCCCTTATGGGTTCCTGGTTAGCCCTTCATAGTTGAAGAAGCACTGTCCATGTTGGAACTCACTTGACAATCCTTCTTACCTTTCTGTGCTCTCCAGCACAATTCCTTACCACCCTTCTTATTACTTAAGCACGTCTTTCTTATTCTCATCCCATCTTTCCAAAAATTTTATTAAGCTACTATCACCAACCTCTATTTAAATTTCACTTCTCTTCTCTTCAGGGCTTTATATTGCTGCTATAGCAATTACCCAAACTTTGCTGTTTTCAATAGCACGCATTCATTATCTCATAGCTCTGCAAATCAGATGTTCATAGGGAACTCAAGTAGAGTCTTTGATTATTTTGAAATAAAGGTGCCAGCCATCTGGAGCCTTTTCAGTAAACTGAAAAAAATAAAAATATAAAAGAACCTCCATCCACTTCCAAATTGATGCAAATGATCAGCTATCTTTCTATTGTCCTCTCCATTTCTCTACTTGTTTGTTTATTTATCTATTTGTTTTCTGACTGTCATCCAGAAAGAACTCTTGGCTGCAGAGACTATATCCCCTTTGCTTATGCCCCCTTCCATTTTCCAAGCCTATAAGGAATTCTGCTATAGATAATAAAGGGATCAAGTGCTCACACTGAATTCTCAGGATGACTATGTGAAGAACCATCAGAAACATGTGACATCTTATAATCCCTAGGAACTGTACACCATTACTGGTTTCAGGGTTCAAGGATGGTCACATGGTAGAATCCTATCCTACCCACAGGAAGAGGAATTAGTTATTGAAAGTAGTTAGTGAACTAACATGGTGAATTCTGATCCTGAAGGTTTGCTTTGCATGAATCATGGGAGCATGAGCCTTATATTAATCAAGTAGGTGGAACAGGTACAGGATGAAAAGCAAGCAGAGACAGTTGTCTTCCGAAATTTTGTCCTTTAGTTTGTGGACCTGAAATAAGCTCCTTAAATCTCACTGGGTGATGTCGGAAAGGTAGACATTTGTAACTAGTGAGTTTGGAACACAAATCTCATAAATAAAGAAAAGCACAGAGGAGACAAACAAACAGTTGAAGCCTGTCCTTTGGTGACTCTGGTGGCTTTGTAACACATGTGATGCTTCAGAATAAGGCCAGGGCTCATCAGATAACAGAGCTGATGTTCCTGGTACATCCACCCTATGATCAGTTACTTTAGGTGAATTAAGTCACACACTGTCACCTGGGAAGAAGAGAGAACGGACTAAATGAGCAGTTATTGCTGTACATGGATGTTTGGCTCTCTGTCAGGAGCTTGTTCTTTCCCGAACAGTGTGATTCATATATGTCAACACACACATTTTTTTAAATGAAGCATGATTCTTAATGTAAAACGAAACTGAGAGATGCAGACATCAAAAGACAGTCTTCTTTCCTAACACTGGTTCTGTGTGCGAATGGGAATGCGATTCTTTGTTCTGGAGGCTGAGAAGCTATAGAAAACATTGGTCTCTACAGGGCACCTTCTTCAGCTGTTCTTCAAGGTATCCCTTTATGCAATCCCTTTATGTGATAGTTGTACAGCCCACATAAAATACAAGTCTTCAGTTTTGTTTTTTATCCCAGTCAGGACACCGATTGCATGTAACTTGTCACCTCTGTGTTCTTTAAGCACTGGGAACATGGTTGGGTTGTGGTGTTCTCTGGGTATACTATTTGACTAAGCCTGTTAATTTTCTGGATCAAATCCTCTATATTCTCATTGATTTTTTTTGTATCTGCTCAATCTCTCTATGAGTAAGAGGTGTGTTAAAATCAATTTGTTTAGAGGCTCCTATTTACTTCAGATAAAGTGTGTTTTAAAGCTGTTTAGTGGGATACATAGAACAACTGGATTAGAATATCATCTTGATAAATTGAATCTTTATCAAAACATAGTGGACCTATTTATCTCCATTAATGTCACTCTTTGTCAACAAACCAGTTAGTCTGATAATAACAGAAAAAAGAAAACCTAGCATATGTTTTTGGCTATTTGATTCCTTTCAAGCATTCTGCTTCCTTTCTTTCAGTTGTGCCTATTTTGAAAAATATTTAGAATTGTCTTTAGTCCTATCCTTTTTCCAGTATAATTTTATCATTTAATTAGAGTGTGTTGACATTGCTTCCTTAAAGAAGATCTCCTATGGGACCATGGACTTTTGTCATTTTCTTACTGGCGACTCCCAGAGTAACAACTGAGACAAAATAAGAGTTCAAAATATATTTCCTGAATGAATGAGTGACTGAATGACTCCGATTCCCCTGGTTTGACTTCTACAATGTCTCTTCTCCACACAATGATGTTCAACAGTTGAGCATCTCCGGTGTGATGGCTGGAATTATGTCTCAGCAGTTGTAATAGCTTTGCAGAAGACGTGAGTTTGATTCCTAGCATGCATGTTAAGCAGCACACAACTGCCTGTAATTCCATCTTCAAGGAATTTGGTGACCTTCTCTGGCCTCTGGGCATCAGGCACAAGTGTTGTACATCTGCACACATGCAGACAAACACTCATGCACAAAAAAAAAAAAAATGAAAAAAATCAAAGAGTTTACAATCGCATGGCAGACAGATGTATTCACACCCCATCATTGGCACCTACCAGTTCTCTGACCCTCAGCAACATCTTTTACCCTTTCTATGCCTGGGTTACTTTTGTGAGAATGCAGATGACAGAGCAGTCTCCTAATATTGTTGTGAAAATTAAACAAGTAGAATCTCATGTACAGTGGGTGCCACGTCAGGACCAGGTGGTATTCCTTCTATATTAAATTTAAACATATGCACTTCTTAATTTTTCAAACATTATCTTACCCAGCTAACTGGGCAAAGTGTAAAATTAATTAATGTCAATTGAAATCTGGTTACATCTAACATAGCTGGAGTTTAGCAAAAGATTGTACTTGTAGGTATGTTAACCCTTAGCGTAGCAGAAGCTCATTTCCACCACTGGTACATGCCAACATAATTCATCTTTATTAATATGTAGACAGTCATTCCTCTTTCCTTCTCTCCAACTCCTTTCAATTATTTTGATCCTACACATTTTATTTGATGTTTCTAAGTATGAACTTCTTTTTGTAATTCTTGCTAGGCTTTCTTGTAAAATTCTCTATCTTTAATCTGATTTGAAAAACTCTAAGTCATTATCACTTTAAATATTGATGACCCTTCTCTTTATTCTTCTTCTTTCAGAACTACAGTTAATTGTATGTTTTACATTTACACTCAGCATTCCAACTTTACCCGTGCTCCATCTTTTGTGCATTCAACCTTCCTAAATCAATCTCCAGGTTCAATAGACAACAAGTGCTCTCTGCGGATATGCACAATACAATGTTCATATTTATTTCTATGTGCCAAGTCTTTTGTTTCAAGAATATATACATATATAACACATATGTGAATATGTGACCCATATGTATTCATATATATTCTGTCAAATCTGTTATTGGTGTCCTCTGCAAATATGTGAGTCTGTGTATATGTTATGTAAGTGGTATGGATGCATGTGTGTACTGTGTGTACAGAGGGTTCCTCCTATGTCCCTCTCTACCTTATTCCCTTTAGACAAAGTTTCTCACTGAACCAAGCGGTGGGTTGGTGGCCAGAGAGCAGCCCTCCTGACTCCTTGCAACCCAGCATTGCAGTTACAGATACAAACTTTGCTTTCTTTTGTTTTATTGGATATTTTTATTTACATTTCAAATGTTATCTCCTTTCTTATCCCCTTTCCCTGTTTCCCCTCCAGAATGCCCCTATCCCATGCCCCTCCCCCTGCGTCTATGAGGGTGCTCCCCACCCACCCACCCCGTCCTTCTTCCCAGCCCTGACATTCCCCTACAATGGGGCATCCAGCCTTCATAGGACCAAGGGCCTCTCCTCCCATTGATGCCAGAAAATGCCATCCTCTGCTACATATGCAGCTAGAGCCATGGGTCCCTCCATGTGTACACCTTGGGTAGTGGTTTAGTTCTTGGGAGTTCTGGTGGTGTCTCATCAGTTGATATTGTTGTTCTTCCTATGGATTGCAAACCCCTTCAGCTTTTTCGGTCCTTTCTCTAACTCCTCCATTGGGGACCCTGTGATCAGTGATAGGTCAAATGGTTGGCTGCAAGTATCCACCTCTGTATTTGTCAGGCTCTGGCACTTGGAGATCCATCCCATATACAGAAACCAAACCCAGACACTATGGTAGATGCCAAGAAGTCGTTGCTGGCAGAAGTCTGATATATCTGTCTACTGGGAGTCTCTGCCAGAGTCCAGTTTTCTTAAATGGGCTCTGGGATTTAATCTCAGGTCCTCATGCTTGCACAGCACATTCTATTACCCAATGTGCCATCTGTCCTGTTCCCTTCATACTTTCATATTGTCTTTCACATTTGTAATAACAGAAACAAACATCTCACCCCTTTCACTACTGGACACAAATTCCTCGGGTTCACTTCCTGCCTGTTGTCCTGTAGTATGTAACCTATTTTTAATTTTGCTTCATCCATCTTATCTTCTGTATCTTGCATATAGCAATTCCAGTCTCTCCAAGAGAAGGCCAGCTCCATATCTTGTATACTGCTCTGTACCTGACCTGACTTACACAAAGAATTTTGAGGTACCTTTTTTATATAATTTTATTCGTTTTAGCTGCAGTGTTTCACTAGGTATTTTATTCACATGTTTTCAGAAAAATATGTATATATTAAATATTGTGTCCTTGGGGCACCTGACTTCCCACTCTAGGCCTCTGGATCTGTTACTCTCTGAGGTATTTTGGGGTGCCAGCAACAACATTACCCTCTGGCCTAAAAAGCCACCTGCCTCTGCCTCTGTACCTCAACCCTCTGCCTTTGGGCTGATGGCCTTGACCTCTGCAGCAGTAGGTCTGCTCTTAGAGTAATTTCATTCTTTTCTTGGAAGTAACACACATGTGCCATGTAGCAGCTCTGTCAGCCTAATGCTGGGAGTCTGGCAGTTTCCCTTTATTTCCTCCAGTCCCCACTCTGCTCAGTTTATGCTTATAGTAGTTCTGCTGGTATAAAGTCCCAAACGTGTGAGGATGCTGTGTATGCCACAGGGACCTATGTCACCAGATTCTACATTCTTCACAAGTCTCTCTTGTATAGGCCCTGGCTTTTGCTGACAGGACACAGCACATTCATAGATACTCTAACTCTCCTTTCTTCGGCAAAACAGGTTGTCCAACAATGATTTCAACCCTCTCTCTGTAACATATTTTACCAATATCGAATCTCTTAATTTGGGCATCTTTTGTATTCTAGATAGATTAGAAGGTTTGCTAACCATTATGTTCTGGTTCCTTTTTTGCTGGAGAGTTCATTCCTCAATGCCTCATTTCATTACAGCAATGAGAAAGGTGTTTGTGCTTTCACCAGCTTGATGGAGTGATCCTCTCATGAGGACCACCTGTGCCCTCTGCGTTCCACCCAGCAGCAGAATGACACTCAGCCCAATGCTATTTTAAACCAGTCTGTTTCCCTCCACAGTCTTCTGTAACATGTTTTCTATTTCCAAGACCTCACCAGGGAAGATTATGAACCTTTCATATTCCCCCTTCCACTAGCAGCATTCTGTCAGTAGCAGCTCTTATTTTCTAATACAACAGAACTTGTCTCTGCTTCGTCTTTCCCACAGTGAATCTTAACCCTATATTCTCACCACCTGTTGCCGCAACAATCAATCCCTAACATCAAAGTCTACACTTACATCCTATGTCTACCTAAACAGACATCTGACACCCACAAGTAGAACACATACACAAAACTGCACATCCCTTGGAATTCTGGAACTAAAAGTCTAAAACTGAAGTATTAGCTGAACTATTCTCCCTCCAAAGGTTTGAGAGAAGAAGTATTTCTGTCTGTTGGTGGTTCTGGGTATTTGCAGCATAATTACATCACTGACTCTCATCTATGCATGGCCATTTTTCTGAGTCTATATTCTCGTCTTCTTTCATTTTATAGGACATTACTTTTTGGATTTGGGGCCCAACTTAATCCAAACTAATCTTCAAAGGCCTTTCTTCCATTTAAGATAATAGTCTGCATTTCTAGATAGACATGTATTTTGGGTGATTTCAAAGACTGTTAAGCAATTCATCTGTTTTTGGTAGATATAAAACTTGAATTTGTAAGAATAAAAATCAAAACTACCTTTGCTTCTTATCTTTTCCTCTAACAAGAAAAAGACCAAGGCTTAAAATGTAATAACAACCAATATATGAAAATTTAGATTTAAAAATGGAAGCTAGATAAAAGAAAATGCCAAGGAATTGTTATGATTTCTGTCTCCTTTCCCATGTTGCAATAACAATTTTAATTATACACCTAGAGGCAAAGATAGAAAGATAGTCTAACAATATGACAAGACACAATAAATACAATGATTAAGGTCTAACAGTGTGACCATTAGAAGACATCAACAGCAACAAGCCCCATGTCACCTGAGATATATAACATTCTTGAAAATAATATCATTTTTTAAAACAAACTGCTACTTCTTCAAGATACTCAAAAGATGTCACATCTAGGGTATAAAGGATGCTCCAGTTTATTTTTTTCCCTTGAGATTAAGAAAAGTTAAATAGCGTTCTATTTTATTCTATCTCTAGGGCCCACTTCACATGCTTGAAATTGACTGTGATATGTGGTCACAGCATGAATTCTTCAAGCTTAGCTTGTGTCCATGGAATTCCCATATCATTCACTGAAAACACATATTAGGAATTAACTATGCGGTAGCTGATTCACTGGAAAGACAGAACCAAAGACCTCATCCAGACATTGATAATTTTCATCCTGGGACCAGCTCTAAAATATTCTACAGCAGAATAGTTGTATTGAGAGTAAATCTTGATAGATGTTGCTCAATGGGAATACTTATCAGTTACAATGATCACAGAAGTCTTTAGTCAGAGTCGGTCTTTGGGAAATGAGAAGCTTCCTCTTGATGGTGAGTCATAATCTAATCGACGATGTTCTGTCCTGTCTTGTACCACAGCTATTTGACAACAACTCCCTTACCCTTAGCAGTCTTTTCCTGCTTTGTCCCAGACATCCATGACACTAAGACTGTGCCATCTAATATGTGTTCTCACTGCCTCCTGTATTCAGGATTCTCTCTGTTGTGCACTTATCTTTCGCTTACAATAAAGAAAGCTCAGATTTGTCAATATTCAGTAGTTAATTCCCCCTATGCACATATAAAACTGGATAGTATATTAGTGAAAATATTTTTCTGGGATGGGAAGAGACAGGAAGGAAGGAGTTCCTGGAGCACAAGGAAGGTTAGATGAGGTGATAACATGTTGATTGTCATGATCAGGGTCAGAGCATCACAGAGGAAGACACATGTCCAAACTTATCTAATTTCAGACGATACATATTCATACCTTAATAAACATCATAATTTAACTGGAAAAATAAAATATCACTAATTAACATTTGTATAGGGGAAACTAAACATGAGTATCCTCAATCCCACTGGCAAATTTGCCTCTGTGACTCCAGTCTTCCAGTGGTAGGCATCCACTCCTGGCCTAAAACTCTGTTGCCTTCTGGCTGCTGAAGGTAACTATGTCCTTATTGCGAAGAATGCCATTTGTCACTCAACCTCTCATTTAAATTCTGTTAATAGATCTAAGTGTATGCTTGTCTCTCTTGAACAGTATGTAGCAAAAGTCATTCAGTATCACAGTCCTACAGGAAATGCTTCCCATGGCTCTGAGACGCCAATGACATCAAATTAGCTAGTACCTTTCTGTCTTGTGTCCTACCCACTGCATCATGGAAACAAGTCTCCAAAATAGCCTAGATGGAGCACACCCCTGGAAGGGTTGTTTTAGTAACTTATTTCTAAGTCATGTTTAGCATCAACTTTATTAGGTCCAGGTTCTTGCAAATACAGTCTTAAGAAGCTGCTTCACTGGTGGGGGGGGGGATGACATGGTTATCAAAGGACAGAGGACTAAAATCTAAAAGAGATAGTCCTGTGTAGAAATTAGAGCCATGAACTTCAACCTGATACTGGGAACTTGGAAGCAAAATTTCTTCCACATTGTTAGTGAAAGCTTGAAAGAGTTATCCAAGTGGCACCAGATACTGGCTGTACTGATAGGAATGTAACTTTTAATTTGGGAAGTCTTTCTACTGTGTCCATATTAATGGTGACACAGGCTCCATTTCTACAGTGAGGAGTGAACAAGACAACTTTATCTATCTCAGACTTTATCTACCTCTCCTTCGGTTTTGCTAATTTCCTCTTGTTTTTTTTTTTATTCTATATTGGTAAGTGAATGTTTATATGGAATTATTTCAATATTCCAAGTAGATTGATATATTAATCATTATGAAATATTTGATTCTGTTATTTCAAGAAATTAGTTTATATTTATATTTATACTCCATACACATGTAAGCATCCTTTCGGTTAGTTTCTGGTGCTTGTGTGTGTGTGTGTGTGTGTGTGTGTGTGTGTGTGTGTGTCTGTATGCGTGTATGATATTTTTTTATTTACCCACTCTTTTTCCTCGGAGTTCTATGATTACATGAATTATGGTTCAATGATGAGTATTCAATCAGAAAATCCATATTTTACCCTGATACAGAATATGTCTAATTCTGAGATTCATGAAAATGTTACTAGGAAAAGAAAAACACAAAAAGAAATTATCCTAATAACACTTACAGAAATGAGTTTTCCTTAAAGTACTTGTATGAGCACTGAATAAATATCTTCTTTAAGTATTTTAAGATTAAAATTATTTTAGCAACCCTTGCAGAAAATTGTACCTGCTTCTTTATGCTAATCCTCTAGTGATTGTCCCTGAAATGTTATTCATAAACATGAAAAACCCACATAACAAATTAATTCACAGATTTAGTGCCAGAGGCTAGAATAGGGTATAAGATCCCAGGAACTGGGATTTTAGGTGACTGTAAGCCTCTGGACATTGGTGCTGGGAACTGAACTTGAGAAAGAACTTTGAGTAATTACATGTCTATGTAATTCGTCCATTGCTACAAATGGAGCACTCTGGTAAATTATGTTTATAGTACTGGAGGCTGTGTGAGGGGACATATATGAAAATGATAGTTTCTGCTCAATTTTCCTTTCAATATAATTGCTCTACATATAAAGTCTATATAAAAAGTAAAAAGCAGAGAGAGGACCATGAAAGAAATGAAGTGAGTACTAGTTCAAACAAGATACAAAGCATCTCAGACCATCTTCCACTCTTATAACAAATGCCCTAGAATAAGTAGTTTGTGAACAATTAAAGCTTATTTTTCAGAACACAGAAAAGTCCATGATTCTGGCACCGGCATTTTTTGAGGTCCACCATGTTGCGTCACAATATAGCAAAAGGGAAACACAGGGCAAGGCAGAGAAAAGAAAGATGAACTCATATTTTAACTGAGAAATAACCACATTAACAGTTGCACTAAACCATTCATTAAAACAGTGCTCTTAGGACAAGTTCATTTTGAATGTCTCACCTTTCCACCCTGTTACAATGTTAATGAAATTTCAAGTGTGTTCCACACACTAATGCAAGGGAAGTTAGATGTTCACACACACACACACACACACACACACACACACACACACACACACACGTGTTTTCTTTCCTGTGGGTTTGTTTTGTTTTTCAAAATTCTGCTTCACTTGTTTTATTATTTTGTGTGAAGGTTTGAATATGCTTGGCCCATAAGAAGTGGTACTATTAGGAAGTGTGGTTTGTTGAGAGGAGTGTGACAGTACAGGGTTGGGTTGACTTTGAAGTTCTGCCCAGTGGAGAAGAGTCTGTCTTCTTCTGGCTGCCTTCCAATCAAGATTCCAGGACTCGCAGCTCCTTCTCCAGCACTATGTTTGCCAGGATGCTGCCATTCTTCCTGCCATGATGATCATGGAATGAACATCCGAAACTGTAAGCAGTCCAAATTAAACATTGCCCCTTACACACATTGGCTTGGTCACAGTGCCTCTGCACAGCAATAAAATGCTAACTAAGACAGTTTGTCTTTTTTGAGAGAGAGAGAGAGAGAGAGAGAGAGAGAGAGAGAGAGAGAGAGAGAGAGAGAGAGAGAGAGATTAGGGAGCTAGGGAGGATCTTGGAGAAGTTGGGGGTGGGGGAGAACCATGATCAAATATATTGTACACAAATTTTAATAAAACTAAACAAAAATTCATACATATCAATATACAAAGCACTAATACAAGTAAAATATCTAGCCAGTTTTGGAGGAAGTTAGTAAACAATGTATACAATGCGTAATTGTCCCTCTACAAAGAAGTAAAACTTTAGGTGATTTAGGGAGATATTTCTAAAATGTTCTATGAAAATACTTGTGTTAAAAATAATTTTAAGGGTTGGGGATTTGGCTCAGTGGTAGAGCGCTTGCCTAGAAAGGCCAAGGCCCTGGGTTCGGTCTCCAGCTCCAGAAAAAAAAAAAAAAAAAAAAAAAAAAAAATAATTTTAAGTTAGACCTGGAGAAACAAATACAAAATTTTCTCTCATTTGTGGAATCGAGAGAGAGAGAGAGAGAGAGAGAGAGAGAGAGAAAGAGAGAGAGAGAGAGAGAGAGAGAGATTGAAAAATAGAAAGGGGACAATTAGATAGAGGGAGAGGGGATAACAAAGGATGGTAATGGGATTTATGTGACATGAAAATAGAAGAAAGAAGTACTAGAAAGAGGACTCACAAGAAGCGGTTGGGAACATAGGGAACAATGGAGAACAAATAAGAGCTAACATGTTAATGTCATCTTAGTCAGGGTTTCTATTCCTGCACAAACACCATGACCAAAAAGTAAGTAAGGGAGGAAAGGGTTTATTCAGCCTACACTTACTTACTGGCTTGCTTCCCTTGGTTGGCTCAACTTGCTTTCTTATAGAACCCCAGAGCTGCAGCCCAGGGATGGCACCGCCCACAAGGGGCCCTCCCACCCTTGATCACTAATTGAGAAAATGCCTTCCAGTTGGAATTCATGGAGGCATTTCCTCAAGGGAGGATCCTTTCTCTGTAATAACTCCAGCTTGTGTCAAGTTGACACATAAAACCAGTCAGTACATATGTATACTTGAAAGTCACATGAAACTCATTTGCTTATGAGTGGAGAAAAAGAATGAATTTAAAATAGTAAGTGATAGCCTGTCACAAGACAACAAATGGTTATTACAAAAGCTACCATGGAGAAGTTGATACTATAAAATCTTAAAGGCAATGTTTAAGTATGCAACCCCTTTAAAAAACTCAATTCCTGGTCTTTCTTTCACCATCAACTTCATATACTTTAATATGTGAACCACAGGAAAGCTAGTTGGAACAGAGCTGAAATCCTAGGTTAGCATTGTATCTCACTGCAACACAACGCTCTTTACAACAGAAGAAGCAGTGATGTCACCTTCTTTTCCAGGTGGATTTTTTTTAAACCTGTAAAAGATAAAAAGTCCCAGAGTCCAAGGTTAAAGACTGAACTTTAATAAGGAAGATGGAGGCAGAGAACCAATGTCATAAAAGGTAACAATGGTATCCTAATAATATTTTGGTTGTGAGAAATTTAGAAATCTTAATCAGGGATATAAACACTTAAGCTTTAAAAAAAAATCGGAACTCTATAACAGCTATGCAATCGGCATTGCAATCAAAAGTATCAAGCTTGAGTCAATGAATTAAGGAAATCTTACAAAGATCATCCCTGGTTTCTTAGTAACCATTCAGTTGGAATTCAATAGTCACCATGTTGTAATTTCAACTATACTTACAACAAAGGTAACTGAGCAGATTACATAATAACAGCTTTGATTTTCAAGACATTTATATGCACACGGCTGTCACATATGCATCCTTACTTCCTTAGAAAAATTAGTTTGTCTAGAACATTTTCCCCTCTGCCCTCTCTCTCTCTCTCTCTCTCTCTCTCTCACACACACACACACACACACACACACACACACACACACACACACACGATTTGTATAAGCTCCACCACAGCCATACACATAGACATATAATTCACAGACATACAGGCTCACGTAGCAGCTTCACCTGTGATTATCTCTCTGGTTATGTGTTATAGTAACTGTGTTATTTATAGCTGTGGTGTGTCTGTTTACTAGGGAAAACTAGTGACCCATTATGTTTTCTGGAAATTTTCAGTTTACAAAATGGAAACAAGACATGTCTGGCTGTTTACTCATTTCTTTATAAATAGTTAAGTTCTTATGTTTAAAGTACATATGGCAATTCTATCACTGCAATTTTCCATTTGAGCAAGAACAGGAGACAGATGCACTTTGATCTAAAAAAAATCAATAAATGTATCAAAGCAGAAATACTATTATACCTATTCAGTGATAGTGTATTTATAGCTGATCTTAAATTACTAACTATATACTATAACTGAAATACTCATGAGCATAAGCATAAATCTTCCTAATAAATGTCTTTAAATGATATTAGTTTAATGTAAATAAAAATATAATTTAGAGTTCTGACAAGCCAAGAAGTAAAATATTTACTAACCATATCAGAAAAATATGAAAAGTGCTGGTGTATTATTGTAAAATTTTCTGTTTCATGTGAAGTTGTATATTATATGTAGGGGTGCTCTGATAAAGTGGCAATGTACACTGTAAATCCCAAAAAGTAACTGAACGATAAGCCTTCTAAATAATGAGAACAAAGTATAGAAATCAATAACCATATGCATGAGATAAAAATGAGTTCTGAAAGCATTCAAGCAAAAGTTGGATGTAAAGGAAAATGTGTGCAAAATCCCAATAAAACAGAAAAAAAAATGGAAATGCAGTTGATTCAAACCTAACCACATCAATCATCATAGAACCTAAATCTTACTTCACTAACTGAAGTCTTTCATGTGTCATTACTTCCCTCAGATGTCCATGTTTATTTTGAATATTTAGTATGAAGGAAAGATACCAGAGAGCTGAGTCTCGGGCACTTGAATTTTAGATGTTAGGAAAACAAGAGAACATAAAAGGAAAATGAGAAGAAATGGCCAGAAGAACACCGCACAAAATTAGTTGTGTGGAAGCCAATAGAAGAGAGAGTTCTACAGGGAAAATGATTAACCTACATCAAATGCAACTGACAGATCAAATAAGCTGATGGCTGGAAATTGACCATCAGGTTTAATGTACAGATGTCACTGGTGACTTTGATAGGAACTTTCCTGAGAGAGTGGCTGCGATGAAAGGGTGGGTGCATCAAGGACCAAGAGGTAGAGAATTAGCTTCTGAAGTAAAATCTCCATCAACTCAGCTTTAAAAACAAACGCCTTCTTAACGTGGTTCCGGAACAGGAATGTGGCATCCAGAGAGGAGGCTAAACGTACCTTTTTGCTGAGACAGAGGAGGGTTCCTGGGATGGAGGATGTTCAGAAAGTTGTTAGCTGGTCACAGACTGTTTAATGTGGCAGAAAGAAGGCAACAGTAGGGGGAAAAGTTGCTGTTGTTATGGTAATCAGTTCGAGTAATAGAAAGGAGAAAATATTCAACTCACAATAAAAATAAAGACATTTAAAACAAAAGGAAAGTAATGTGGTCAGGGTGACAGATACAAATATGTCTGTAACAATACATACTAGTTTCTGAATATATATATATGGTAATTATTTAGATTATATATTTCTGACATATAAATATGTATCTATATACATATATTTCTGATTAACTTGGAAGTGCCTCATAAAGGAGTGACTTCTACTTTCTTAGTGTCACAACTTCACCAGTTATTAATGTATAGAACAAATGAGAATCCTGAATCGAAGGATGGGCTTTCATCAGATTATCTGATGGAATGAATTTTGCTAGTAAACTTTTGTAAATATGGGGATCCTATGAAAGAATATTTAAAATGAGCAACTAACATTTCACTGCATTCTGGCCTGGCAAAAATATGTATGTTTTATCATGCTTTTGATCATATGATCATATGCTTTACAACAGAAATTATCTATCTATTACTCTTTTAGTTAGAGTACAAAGTGTTTCAATTCTGTAAGTGCAATATTTACTGCCAGATTCATGGCCAAGGCTCCTATAAGAAAGATAGGGAAAGAAACATGAATTTATCAAATAAGTTTTTCACAGTATGGAAATCCTTATGAATGAAGATCCACAGACACAGGCAAATTGGTGTTGTGCACAGTTTGAACAATTATGACTGGAGATAAAGTGTAATCAACAGCGGGAAACTAAGAAAGCCTAGCTGATCATTGTGTCCCCTAATATCTTTCATTTGCTCTGACTAGCATGGGACCCTCTGAAAAGATTGATTAATAATCTATATTAGAAGAAGTTAGGAGAATTCTTTTATAGACCGCTTCTGGGATGGGGTATATAGAGTCAAAGAGAAATGTCTGCTTTTGCTACATTTTCTCATATCTAGGTGGTATATTTTGGATGAACTCAACACCATTGCTCTACAATCTGATACTCTCTCAAGATGACTCATAGTCCATAAACTGAGTTAGTGCATGGTCTGCTAATCCACTGAACTAGTCTTTCTGGGTCTATCCTAGTTATGTCAGTTCAACTGAGGGTAAGGATAAGAGTAGATGGGCATCCCCTAAAGTTGGCCCTTTGTACGGAGTGATTGGTCTGGTATTTAGTAAGGAAAGTTTGAACTAAAGTAATAAAAAACTAATGCTCATAACAAACAGCCTTTAAGTCTAGGGAAAGTCAATCAAGAAAATCTGTAGATCCAATTCTGTAAGAGCTTTGAGTAAGGTGGGTTGGAAACATGGCAGTCTTACAGATAGTCCTTATTTGCAGTGGTGATGTGATGTTCCAGCAAGCCTTCTGAATTCCTCATGTGGTATCAGATCACAGAAACTCCTGTAATTTCTTTAAAATCTTTATATTGGCCTAATTTTTTACTATGTACAGACACTGACAGGTCATTTATACCATTGTATTCATGTGAATTTATTGTGAATGAACTTGTGGACTCCTTGGAGCAGTCAGCCCTCAATGATAAGACCATTAATATTCTTTTTTTTTATTATTAATTTGAGTATTTCTTATGTACATTTCGAGTGTTATTCCCTTTCCGGTTTCGGGCAAACATCCCCTTCCCTCCCCCCTTCCTTATGGGTGTTCCCTCCCCACCCTCCCCCATTGCCGCCCCTCTCCCCGACAGTCTAGTTCACTGGGGGTTCAGTCTTAGCAGGACCCAGGGCTTCCCCTTCCACTGGTGCTCTTACTAGGATATTCATTGCCTACCTACGAGGTCAGAGTCCAGGGTCAGTCCATGTATAGTCTTTTAGTAGTGGCTTAGTCCCTGGAAGCTCTGGTTGCTTGGCATTGTTGTACATATGGGGTGGAAGCCCTTCAAGCTCTTCCAGTTCATTCTCTGATTCCTTCAACGGGGTCCCGTTCTCAGTTCAGTGGTTTGCTGCTGGCATTCGCCTCTGTATTTGCTGTATTCTGGCTGTGTCTCTCAGGATCGATCTACATCCGCTCCTGTCGGTCTGCACTTCTTTGCTTCATCCATCTTGTCTAATTGGGTGGCTCTATATGTATGGGCCACATGTGGGGCAGGCTCTGAATGGGTGTTCCTTCAGTCTCTGTTTTAATCTTTTGCCTCTCTCTTCCCTGCCAAGGGTATTCTTGTTCCCCTTTTAAAGAAGGAGTGAAGCCTTCACATTTTGATCATCCGTCTTGAGTTTCATTTGTTCTAGGCAACTAGGGTAATTCAAGCATTTGGGCTAATAGCCACTTATCAGTGAGTGCATACCATGTATGTCTTTCTGTGATTGGGTTAGCTCACTCAGAATGATATTTTCCAGTTCCAACCATTTGCCTACGAATTTCATAAAGTCGTTGTTTTGATAGCTGAGTAATATTCCATTGTGTAGATGTACCACATTTTCTGTATCCATTCCTCTGTTGAAGGGCATCTGGGTTCTTTCCAGCTTCTGGCTATTATAAATAAGGCTGCGATGAACATAGTGGAGCACGTGTCTTTTTTATATGTTGGGGCATCTTTTGGGTATATGCCCAAGAGAGGTATAGCTGGATCCTCAGGCAGTTCAATGTCCAATTTTCTGAGAAACCTCCAGACTGATTTCCAGAATGGTTGTACCAGTCTGCAATCCCACCAACAATGGAGGAGTGTTCCTCTTTCTCAAGAGATCCTCGCCAGCATTTGCTGTCACCTGAGTTTTTGATCTTAGCCATTCTCACTGGTGTGAGGTGAAATCTCAGGGTTGTTTTGATTTTCATTTCCCTGATGACTAAAGATGTTGAACATTTCTTTAGGTGTTTCTCAGCCATTTGGCATTCCTCAGCTGTGAATTCTTTGTTTAGCTCTGAACCCCATTTTTTAATAGGGTTATTTGTCTCCCTGCGGTCTAACTTTTTGAGTTCTTGTATATTTTGGATATAAGGCCTCTATCTGTTGTAGGATTGGTAAAGATCTTTTCCCAATCTGTTGGTTGCCGTTTTGTCCTGACCACAGTGTCCTTTGCCTTACAGAAGCTTTGTAGTTTTATGAGATCCCATTTGTCGATTCTTGATCTTAGAGCATACGCCATTGGTGTTTTGTTCAGGAAATTTTTTCCAGTGCCCATGTGTTCCAGATGCTTCCCTAGTTTTTCTTCTATTAGTTTGAGTGTGTCTGGTTTGATGTGGAGGTCCTTGATCCACTTGGACTTAAGCTTTGTACAGGGTGATAAGCATGGATCGATCTGCATGTTGACCTCCAGTTGAACCAGCACCATTTGCTGAAAATGCTATTTTTTTTCCATTGGATGGTTTTGGCTCCTTTGTCAAAAATCAAGTGACCATAGGTGTGTGGGTTCATTTCTGGGTCTTCAATTCTATTCCATTGGTCTATCTGTCTGTCTCTGTACCAATACCATGCAGTTTTTATCACTATTGCTCTGTAATACTTCTTGAGTTCAGGGATAGCGATTCCCCTGAAGTCCTTTTTATTGTTGAGGATAGTTTTAGCTATCCTGGGTTTTTTGTTATTCCAGATGAATTTGCAAATTGTTCTGTCTAACTCTTTGAAGAATTGGATTGGTATTTTGATGGGGATTGCATTGAATCTGTAGATCGCTTTTTGGTAAAATGGCCATTTTACTATATTAATCCTGCCAATCCATGAGCATGGGAGATCTTTCCATCTTCTGAGGTCTTCTTCAATTTCTTTTCTTCAGAGTCTTGAAGTTCTTGTTGTACAAATCTTTTACTTGCTTGGTTAAAGTCACACCGAGGTACTTTATATTATTTGGGTCTATTATGAAGGGTGTCGTTTCCCTAATTTCTTTCTCGGCTTGTTTCTCTTTTGTGTAGAGGAAGGCTACTGATTTATTTGAGTTAATTTTATACCCAGCCACTTTGCTGAAGTTGTTTATCAGCTTTAGTAGTTCTCTGGTGGAACTTTTGGCATCACTTAAATATACTATCATATCATCTGCAAATAGTGATATTTTGACTTCTTTTTTTCCGATCTGTATCCCTTGACCTCCTTTTGTTGTCTGATTGCTCTGGCTAGAACTTCAAGAACTATATTGAATAAGTAGGGAGAGAGTGGGCAGCCTTGTCTAGTCCCTGATTTTAGTGGGATTGCTTCAAGTTTCTCTCCATTTAGTTTAATGTTAGCCACTGGTTTGCTGTATATGGCTTTTACTATGTTTAGGTATGGGCCTTGGATTCCTATTCTTTCCAGGACTTTTATCATGAAGGGGTGTTGAATTTTGTCAAATGCTTTCTCAGCATCTAATGAAATGATCATGTGGTTTTGTTCTTTCAGTTTGTTTATATAATGGATCACGTTGATGGTTTTCCGATATATTAAACCATCCCTGCATGCCTGGGATGAAGCCTACATTGATCATGGTGGATGATTGTTTTGATGTGCTCTTGGATTCGGTTTGCCAGAATTTTGTTTATATTTTTGCATCGATGTTCATAAGGGAAATTGGTCTGAAGTTCTCTTTTCTTTGTTGGGTCTTTGTGTGGTTTAGGTATAAGAGTAATTGTGGCTTCATAGAAGGAGTTCGGTAGTCCTCCATCTGTTTCAATTTTGTGGAATAGTTTGAATAATATTGGTACGAGGTCTTCTATGAAGGTCTGATAGAATTCTGCACTAAACCCATCTGGACCTGGGCTCTTTTTGGTTGGGAGACCTTTAATGACTGCTTCTATTTCCTTAGGAGTTATGGGATTGTTTAACTGGTTTATCTGTTCCTGATTTAACTTCGGTACCTGGTATCTGTCTAGGAAATTGTCCATTTCCTGCAGATTTTCAAGTTTTGTTGAGTATAGGCTTTTATAGTAAGATCTGATGATTTTTTGAATTTCCTCTGAATCTGTAGTTATGTCTCCCTTTTCATTTCTGATTTTGTTAATTTGGACACGCTCTCTGTGTCCTCTCGTTAGTCTGGCTAAGGGTTTATCTATCTTGTTGATTTTCTCAAAGAACCAACTTTTGGTTCTGTTGATTCTTTCTATGGTCCTTTTTGTTTCTACTTGGTTGATTTCAGCTCTGAGTTTGATTATTTCCTGCCTTCTACTCCTCCTGGGTGTATTTGCTTCTTTTTGTTCTAGAGCTTTTAGGTGTGCTGTCAAGCTGCTGACATATGCTCTTTCCTGTTTCTTTCTGCAGGCACTCAGCGCTATGAGTTTTCCTCTTAGCACAGCTTTCATCCTGTCCCATAAGTTTGGGTATGTTGTACCTTCATTTTCATTAAATTCTAAAAAGTTTTAATTTCTTTCTTTATTTCTTCCTTGACCAGGTTATCATTGAGTAGAGCATTGTTCAATTTCCACGATATGTGGGCATTCTTCCCTTATTGTTATTGAAGACCAGCTTTAGGGGCCGTGGTGGTCCAATAGCACGCATGGGATTATTTCTATCTTTCTGTACCTGTTGAGGCCCGTTTTTTGACCAATTATATGGTCAATTTTGGAGAAAGTACCATGAGGAGCTGAGAAGAAGGTATATCCTTTTGCATTAGGGTAGAACGTTCTATAAATATCCGTTAAGTCCATTTGGCTCATGACTTCTCTTAGTCTGTCTACGTCTCTGTTTAATTTCTGTTTCCATGATCTGTCCATTGATGAGAGTGGGGTGTTGAAGTCTCCTACTATTATTGTGTGAGGTGCAATATGTGTTTTGAGCTTTAGTAAGGTTTCTTTTACGTATGTAGGTGCCCTTGTATTTGGGGCATAGATATTTAGGATTGAGAGTTCATCTTGGTGGATTTTTCCTTTGATAAATATAAAGTGTCCTTCCTTATCTTTTTTGATGACTTTTAGTTGAAAATTGACTTCATTTGATATTAGAATGGCTACTCCAGCTTGCTTCTTCCGACCATTTGCCTGGAAAGTTGTTTTCCAGCCTTTCACTCTGAGGTAGTGTCTGTCTTTGTCTCTGAGGTGTGTTTCCTGTAGGCAGCAGAATGCAGGGTCCTCGTTGCGTATCCAGTTTGTTAATCTATGTCTTTTTATTGGGGAGTTGAGGCCATTGATGTTGAGAGATATTAAGGAATAGTGATTATTGCTTCCTGTTATATTCATACTTGGATGTGTTATGTTTGTGTGCTTTTCTTCTCTTTGTTTTGTTGCCAAGACGATTAGTTTCTTGCCTCTTCTTGGGTATAGCTTGCCTCCTTATGTTGGGCTTTACCATTTATTATCCTTTGTAGCGCTGGATTTGTAGAAAGATATTGTGTAAATTTGGTTTTGTCATGGAATATCTTGGTTTCTCCATCTATGTTAATTGAGAGTTTTGCAGGATACAGTAGCCTGGGCTGGCATTTGTGTTCTCTTAGGGTCTGAATGACATCAGTCCAGGATCTTCTGGCCTTCATATTTTCTGGCGAAAAGTCTGGTGTGATTCTGATAGGTCTGCCTTTATATGTTACTTGACCTTTTCCCCTTACTGCTTTTAATATTCTTTCTTTATTTTGTGCGTTTGGTGTTTTGACTATTATGTGACGGGAGGTGTTTCTTTTCTGGTCCAATCTATTTGGAGTTCTGTAGGCTTCTTGTATGCCTATGGGTATCTCTTTTTTTAGGTTAGGGAAGTTTTCTTCTATGATTTTGTTGAAGATATGTACTGGTCCTTTGAGCTGGGAGTCTTCACTCTCTTCTATACCTATTATCCTTAGGTTTGATCTTCTCATTGAGTCCTGGATTTCCTGTATGTTTTGGACCAGTAGCTTTTTCCGCTTTACATTATCTTTGACAGTTGAGTCAATGATTTCTATGGAATCTTCTGCTCCTGAGATTCTCTCTTCCATCTCTTGTATTCTGTTGGTAAAGCTTGTATCTACAGCTCCTTGTCTCTTCTTTTGGTTTTCTATATCCAGGGTTGTTTCCATGTGTTCTTTCTTGATTGCTTCTATTTCCATTTTTAATTCCTTCCACTGTTTGATTGTGTTTTCCTGGAATTCTTTCAGGGATTTTGTGTCTCCTCTCTATGGGCTTCTACTTGTTTATTTATGTTTTCCTGAATTCTTTCAGGCATTTTTATGTATTCTCTCTCTGTAGGCTTCTACTTGTTCTCTAAGGTAGTTCATCATGTCTTTCTTGAAGTTCTCCAGCATCATGGTCAAATATGATTTTGAATCTAGATCTTGCTTTTTCTGGTGTGTTTGGATATTCCATGTTTGTTTTGATGGGGAGAATTGGGCTCGATGGTGCCATGTAGTCTTGGTTTCTGTTGCTTGGGTTCCTGCGCTTGCCTCTCGCCATCAAATTATCTCTAGTGTTACTTTGTTCTGCTATTTCTGACAGTGGCTAAACTGTCCTATAGGCCTGTGTGTCAGGAGTGCTGTAGAACTGTTTTCCTCTCTTTCAGTCAGTTATGGGGACAGAGTGTTCTGCTTTCGGGCCTATAGTTTTTCCTTTCTACAGGTTTTCAGCTGTTCTTGTGGACCTGTGCCTTGAGTTCTCCAGGCAGGTCACTTGCAGCAGATAAGTTAGTCTTACCTGTGGTCCCGAGGCTCAAGTTCGGCTCACATGGGGTTCTGCCCACGGGCTCTCCGTGGTGGCAGCAACCAGGAAGATCTGCGCCGCCTCTTCCGGGGGCCTCCGTGGCACCAGGGTTCCAGATGGCCTCCGTGTTTTCCTCTGAATCAGTAATGTGCAGAGAGCAGTCTCTTCTGGTTTAGCAGGCGTGTCTGCCTCACTGAAGGTTTAGCCTCTCCTCCCACGGGATTTGGGTGCAGAGAACTGTTTATCCGGTCTGTTTCCTTCAGGTTCTGGCGGTGTCTCAGGCAGGGCTCCTGCTGCTCCTGGGCCCTCTCCACGGGAACCCAGAGGCCCTTATACAGTTTCCTCTTGGGCCAGGGATGTGGGCAGGGGTGGGCAGTGTTGGTGGTCTCTTCCGCCTGCAGCCTCAGGAGTGCCCACCTGACCAGGCGGTAAAAGGTATCTCTCCCACGGGTTCTGGGAGCAGAGAGCTGCCTTGGGCCGGGATCCATGGGTGGGACTTCCGGTAAACACAGGACATGCCTGGTCCTAGAGGGATTCTGCCTCTGTTGTCCCGATTCCACCAGGCAAGTCACTTGCAGCAGATAAGTTAGTCTTACCTGTGGTCCCGAGGCTCAAGTTCTGGCTCAAGGGGTTCTGCCCACGGGCTCTCTCGTGGTGGCAGCAACCAGGAAGATCTGCCTTCGAGGGGGCCTCCGTGCACCAGGGTTCCAGATGGCCTCGTGTTTTCCTCTGGAATCAGTAATGTGTGCAGAGAGCAGTCTCTTCTGGTTTAGAGGCGTGTCTGCCTCTCTGAAGGTTTAGCTCTCCTCCCACGGGATTTGGGTGCAGAGAACTGTTTATCCGGTCTGTTTCCTTCAGGTTCGGCGATGTGTCTCACCATTAATATTCTTAACTTTTAGGTAAAAAACCTGACACATAGACTTCCCTAAGGTCAAAATTGGTAGGGTTCGTGATGTTTGGCCATGAAAACCCTGTAGGAAAACTAAATGCTTTGATAGATTGTCTTTCAAAAAGCTACCATGGTTTGAACTACTTAAGGTGTCAATGCCCATATTGAGAAATTCATTCTTAAATACCAAATGTCAGAAAATAGTACAATTTTATTTTGTATAAATACCATAATAATTCCAAAGAATGGAAAAGAAAAAGCTGTTTAGTGGTCCTCTGTAAAAATATATATTCAAAAAATACTAAATATAATCAAGATTAAAAAAATAGATATGAGCTTCTATGACAACTCTGGTCTTCATTTGAGCACAGCCAGGTTGTGTGAGAAGATTACATCTAGGTTTACCTGGCCTGCACTTATATTTTAAAAAATTTTATCCTGCCAGGCAACTTGGTAAGGTTGAGTGGGTTGGAAACTCCCAAACCTCATACCAGAGGACGGTAGGAGCTTCCTGACCAGGCCTCTGTCAAAGAATCCCTACATAGGAATGTACCCATAACTCAGAACGGAGTTCTCCATGCTGATGAGGGTTTAGACATAAGCCCCCTTCATGACATTCCTTCCTGCAAAGTGTATTTAATCTCTGGTTCACCCTGAGGATGCGGCATATACCCATTCTCTATAAACTAACAATCAGTAAACAGTTTAGAACCAAAGACTGTCTCTTTCATCAACTACAACAGTGGGAGAGCATGGAGAAACCCTCATCTACAGAGCCACTGCCTAAGTCTCCTGCAGAAGGCTCCTCTGTGCTCCCCAGACAGTCACTGCTAAGTTAAGGACAATCTCCGATGTGCTAAGCCAAAGATCATCCACCACCACCACCAGCATTCCCCCTACCTCTAGTCTGGCTCATTCTCAGCTAGCAGGCACCATTACCTCCCTCCTCCTCTAATTCCAGTGTCCTCTGGGTATCCAAGAGTTTGGGAACATCCTACCCCAAGCTTTTCCTGCCCTATGGGTCCCCCTCTGTTCTGGACTCTATGTGGTTTCCAGAGGTGACTTGGACACCTGGGAGTCACCGAATCACCAGCTTTGGCTTCAAGCTCTGTTGTTTCCCACTTGAGCTGAGGCCCCATCTTAGCTTGCATTTTGCCATCCCTGAGCAGTGCATCCGTGCTTCTCTGAACCCCTGCAACCGATGATAGTGGAAGGTAAGTGCAGTCTAGTATCTCCCATTTTGCCTGCCTAAGAGGTGTTCCCACACCCCAGAGGTGAGGAGGAATTCAGGACCACCCTATCTCGCTCTCTTCCTCCTGTGATATTTAGGCAGTGTGTTATTTTTCTGCATACAGATGTGGAAAGAGAATAATGGTACCAATGTGATCTTGAGAGAACTCTGGGTTTGATAGATAATTAGTCTTACTTAGGTTCATGATGAAATGATTTTTGTTGTTATTTTACATTATTCATGTTATTGGTATAATAATAAAACTAAAAATGTAAATGATTGGCACAAGTTTTACTATTCCCTTGTATGCTAAATATCTTCTGAAAAAATTATCTCAAAGGAACTCAGGTGTCATAAAACACATGTATTCCCAAAGTATTCCAGAGATAGAGACAGAGTATTGGAAAACAAAAGAGCAAGTCCAACTTTGGCTACAAGCCAACTTAAGGCAATCCTGGAATACATAAGGTGTATCTCAAACAACAATAAAATGAAAAATTCAAAGGAGGTGTTTATGGAATAACTTATTTTTATACAGTGACTTTGGGCAATAGTCACAAAAACAGAGGGAAGTAAATAGTGGAACTGGCCATTTTACAAGCAATGGCACTATGAGAATCTCAAATAGCCCCAATTTGAATATTTCCATATGGTGTAGTATGTGTTTTAGACTCGTTCACTTAGAAAATTAAAAGAAAAATAAAAGGCCATGCCTACTTGCCTTAGGGTTTTACTGCTGCAACAGACACCATGACCAAGGCAACGCTTTTATAAGAACCACATTGAATTGTGGCTGGCTTACAGGTTCAGAGGTTCCCATTATCATTAAGGTGGATGCATACGAGCACTCAGGCAGGCATGGTCAGGAGAAGCTGAGAGTTCAACATCTTCATCTGAAGGCTGCTAGTGGAAGACTCAATTCAAGAAAACTAGAAGTAATATCTTAAAGCCCATGCCCAGAGTAACACACCTACTCTAAAAGGCCACACCTCCAAATGGTGCCACTCCCCGAGCCAAGCATGTACAAACCATCACACTACTTTATTACAGACCTCGTAATCCATGATTGTCCTAGATGTTAGGTCCCCATTGCAATACCTGAAGTTCCTGAAAAAATAGAGACATCTGTATAAAATTGGCTGACATTCATGGCTAGAATAGAAGGTTGGCCAATATTAAGGCCTGTATTTGAAACAATGATCCCTCTGGTATTATTTCTCTTTTAGTTCTTCATGTAATACTCAAACAGAAAATAATTATTACAGTAAATTTTAACACATTATTCAGTAGGCACTGTGGATAGATGATGAAATATAAAGACTAAACCACAGATTTTAGATGAATAGGTTGAATAGTTGATTATGGACAACAGACAAGCAGAAACAAAATTATAGTACAATGGGATGAGCATTAGAAAGATTACAGAAGTCTGAGTGTTAGGCAGGAGAGGAGAGGCACAGTGACAATTAATTAGGTTGGTAGACAGATCTTTTCATCAGATTAACTATGTGCTAATATTTCACATCTTAGCACACCATCATTGTGTCCATTATTTTGAGTTTGAAAAACATAGATTAAAATGGACACCTACTTTCATTCATTTTAAAGAGCATAAAACTCTATAAGAAACATTAATTTTTTTGATACATCTCTTTTCTTTAATGTATAGAAAAATTATAGATTTTATAATTTCATATTAAATTCTTTTAAGTATAATGATGCTCATTTTCCAATTATGGAATTTCAAGAGAGAGAAAATGTTCTTGCCTACTTCACATTTTAGTGATGTTAACTAATCAATATAACCTTCAGAATCAGTTTGTGAGTACTACCTGTAAGTCAGAACTATAGCTTTTAAATTATCGGTATGCTATAAATATTTCAAACCTACAATAGTGGTCCTATTGAAAGTCAAATCTGAAAATAGCATAAGAGTTTCAAAATAACATATTTGTTGTCAAAATGTACTCCCTATACACATTATAGATTACAAAAAATAATAGAATGAGAATTTGTTGAAACTATCAATTAATAGCTTGGTACTAAAACTGTAAAGTCAGGACTGAAGAGATGGTGCCATAATTTATTGGTCTTGCTAAGAAACCTGGTTTTGTTTCCAATAACTGACAACTTCCTGTAACTCCAGCTCCAGGGAGCCCACAAACTCTTCTGGACTCCTTGAACACTTGCAATCACATGCATAGTACTGCATGGATATATACCCTCAAAGAACTTATACAAGCATTATCTTCAAAAATTACAAAGTCATTATATTATCACTGGTGAAACTTTTTGATTTTCTGAAAAATATCTCCTTTATAATACAATACATTCAAGTTACTTCCAAACTCACAGTAAGTCTTAATGTGCAAAAAGAATCATATATAGATAGATAGATAGATAGATAGATAGATAGATAGATAGATAGATAGATAGATAGATAGATATGTGTGTGTATTATATATAGAGAGAGACATTAAATTGAATTATATATAGGCATTCTGAAAACTTATTGGAGCTTTTATAGAATCACAACATAGACAAATAAAATGGTATACTTCCCAGCTTTAACTGATTAACATTTAGATAATTCCAACTTTTATGGTTTTGCCCCCTAACTACCTGTGGTCACAGTGGTCTCTTGGCATAAGAATCTATGATATTACAATAAATAGGCTGCCCTTTTTTTTTTGTCCTTTTTTTTTTTTTTTTATTATTATTAACTTGAGTATTTTTATACATTTTGAGTGTTATTCCTTTCCCAGCTTCCGGGCAAACATCCCCCCCCTCCCCCTTCCTTATGGGTGTTCCTCCCAACCTCCCCCATTGCTGCCCTCTCCCAACAGTCTAGTTCACTGGGGGTTCAGTCTTAGCAGGACCCAGGGCTTCCCTTCCACTGGTGCTTTTACTAGATATTCATTGCAACCTCATGAGGTCAGAGTCCAGGGTCAGTCCATGTATAGTCTTTGGCAGTGGCTTAGTCCCTGAAGCTCTGGTTGGTTGGCATTGCTGTACATATGGGGTCTTGAGCTCCTTCAAGCTCTTCCAGTTCTTTCTCTGATTCCTTCAACAGGGGTCCTGTTCTCAGTTCAGTGGTTTCCTGCTGGCATACGCCTCTGTATTTGCTGTATTCTGGCTGTGTCTCTCAGGAGCGATCTGCATTCACATTTTGATCATCCGTCTTGAGTTTCATTTGTTCTAGGCAACTAGGGTAATTCAAGCATTTGGGCTAATAGCCACTTATCAATGAGTACATACCATGTATGTCTTTCTGTGATTGGGTTAGCTTCACCAGGATGATATTTTCCAGTTCCAACCATTTGCCTATTTAATTTCATGCTGCAAAGTCATTGTTTTTGATAGCTGAGTAATATTCCATTGTGTAGATGTACCACATTTTCTGTATCCATTCTCTGTTGAAGGGCATCTGGTTCTTTCCAGCTTCTGGCTATTATAAATAAGGGCTACATGATGAACATAGTGGAGCACGTGTCTTTTTTATATGTTGGGGCATCTTTGGGTATATGCCCAGAGAGGTATAGCTGGATCCTCAGGCAGTTAATGTCCAATTTTCTGAGGAACCTCCAGACTGATTTCCAGAATGGTTGTAGCAGTCTGCAACCCCACCAACAATGGAGGAGTGTTCTTTCTCCACATCCTCGCCAGCATTTGCTGTCACCTGAGTTTTTGATCTTAGCCATTCTCACTGGTGAGGTGAAATCTCAGGGTTGTTTTGATTTGCATTTCCTTATGACTAACGATGTTGAACATTTCTTTAGGTGTTTCTCAGCCATTCGCATTCCTCAGCTGTGAATTCTTTGTTTAGCTCTGAACCCCATTTTTAATAGGTTATTTGTCTCCCTGCTGTCTAACTTCTTCAGTTCTTGTATATTTTGGATATAAGCCCTCTATCTGTTGTAGGATTGGTAAAGATCTTTTCCCAATCTGTTGGTTGCCGCTTTTGTCCTAAACCACAGTGTCCTTTGCCTTACAGAAGCTTTGCAGTTTTATGAGATCCCATTTGTCGATTCTTGATCTTAGAGCATAAGCCATTGGTGTTTTGTTCAGAAATTTTTTCCAGTGCCCATGTGTTCCAAATGCTTCCCTAGTTTTTCTTCTATTAGTTTGAGTGTATCTGGTTTGATGTGGAGGTCCTTGATCCACTTTGACTTAAGCTTTGTACAGGGTGATAAGCATGGATCGATCTGCATTCTTCTACATGTTGACCTCCAGTTGAACCAGCACCATTTGCTGAAAATGCTATCTTTTTTCCATTGATGGTTTTGGCCTTTGTCAAAAATCAAGTGCCCATAGGTGTGTGGGGTTCATTTCTGGGTCTTCAATTCTGTTCCATTGGTCTATCTGTCTGTCTCTGTACCAATACCATGCAGTTTTTATCACTATTGCTCTGTAATACTGCTTGAGTTCTGGGATAGTGATTCCCCCTGAAGTCCTTTTATTGTTGAGGATAGTTTTAGCTATCCTGGTTTTTTTGTTATTCCAGATGAATTTGCAAATTGTTCTGTCTAACTCTTTGAAGAATTGGATTGGTATTTTGATGGGGATTGCATTGAATCTGTAGATCGCTTTTGGTAGAATGGCCATTTTTACTATATTAATCCTGCCAATCCATGAGCATGGGAGATCTTTCCATCTTCTGAGATCTTCTTCAATTTCTTTCTTCAGAGTCTTGAAGTTCTTATTGTACAGATCTTTTACTTGCTTGGTTAAAGTCACACCGAGGTACTTTATATTATTTGGGTCTATTATGAAGGGTGTCATTTCCCTAATTTCTTTCTCGGCTTGTTTTCTTTTTGTAGAGGAAGGCTACTGATTTATTTGAGTTAATTTTATACCCAGCTACTTTGCTGAAGTTGTTTTATCAGCTTTAGTAGTTCTCTTCGGTGGAACTTTTTGGGATCACTTAAATATACTATCATATCATCTGCAAATAGTGATATTTTGACTTTTCTTTTCCGATCTGTATCCCCTTGACCTCCTTTTTGTTGTCTGATTGCTCTGGCTAGAACTTCAAGAACTATATTGAATAAGTAGGGAGAGAGTGGGCAGCCTTGTCTAGTCCCTGATTTTAGTGGGATTGCTTCAAGTTTCTTCCATTTAGTTTAATGTTAGCAACTGGTTTGTTGTATATGGCTTTTACTATGTTTAGGTATGGGCCTTGAATTCCTATTCTTTCCAGGACTTTTATCATGAAGGGTGTTGAATTTTGTCAAATGCTTTTCAGCATCTAATGAAATGATCATGTGGTTTTGTTCTTTCAGTTTGTTTATATAATGGATCACGTTGATGGTTTTCCAGATATTAAACCATCCTGCATGCCTGGATGAAGTTTCACTTTGATCATGGTGAATGATTGTTTTGATGTGCTCTTGGATTCGGGTTTGCCAGAATTTTATTGAGTATTTTTGCATCGATATTCATAAGGAAATTGGTCTGAAGTTTCTTTCTTTGTTGGGTCTTTTGTGGTTTAGGTATAAGAGTAATTGTGGCTTTCATAGAAGGAATTCGTAGTGCTCCATCTGTTTCAATTTTGTGGAATAGTTTGGATAATATTGGTATGAGGTCTTCTATGAAGGTCTGATAGAATTCTGCACTAAACCCGTCTGGACCTGGGCTCTTTTTGGTTGGGAGACCTTTAATGACTGCTTCTATTTCCTTAGGAGTTATTGGGTTGTTTAACTGGTTTATCTGTTCCTGATTTAACTTCGTACTCTGGTATCTGTCTAGGAAATTGTCCATTTCCTGCAGATTTTCAAGTTTTGTTGAATATAGGCTTTATAGTAA